>NC_065579.1:179569893-180183174 GCF_024542745.1 Macaca thibetana thibetana | reverse complement strand
CATGATAGGAAGGGAAAAACTATCCTCCAACATAGAATAAATTTAGTAACACAAACTTAAAGTTGGTCAACACTCCTCCCTTAATATAGCCAATTAGCAGCATTCGAACAACTATTCTCTCCTTTACAGACTTTCTTAACTTAGCCTACAACACCTGACCCTGCTTGCTTCTCTCTCTACACTCTAACCACTACTTCTCAGTCTCCTTTGCTGGATCTTCCCCTCCCCACGGCTCAGGCCCCAGACCTTTTTCCTGTAGCCATGCAAGTATTTTAAGTGAGACACCATGACTCCACTCCAGGGCATTTGGAAAATTTGGAGGTGGGAAACACTTTTATTTGTCACAATGAGTAGGGGCCATGCTGGCACTGCAAGATGATAGACAATCGGCATTATGTACATAGGCTAGTCATGCAGAATTAACAATAATAAGTAATGCAGAACTAATAATAAACTATCAAGTATGCTTAAAATCTTTTGAACATCCCTGCTAGGTATTCACGTAGGGACTATTCATGCTTACAATCATCTGAGTTTGTGTATACATATACACAAAATGCTTGCTGCACTATTTTAGCATTCATTACATTTTTCAAGAATGTAATAATCTTGAAAACTAAGGATAGATTGACATTTGTTTCGTTCATATCTTTACCAGGAACTTCTCACCACTTTGGAAAATTAATAATACCAATGGCAACACCATGTATGCACTTAATGGTATTTGAGTTGCTAATATAACACCCCAGCATTAGTCTTCATTTGTAGCTTTTACTTTATGCATAGAAGCAAGCTTTGACAAGTGCTGTAGTTATAGTTGACTATGTATATATTGAAATACATATTATTTTCTTATAAATTACTTTCCTTTAATTTATCCATATTAATATAATAATGAGAGCATTATATTGGTTTTGATTGGGTATATGTGAAGGTAGTTTCCATTATTGATACATTTCATTATAGAATAGTAAAGGAGCATTCAGACATTGGATGAGATAGTATTTGGAACCACTGGTCAACACAAACAGTTTCAGGCCCTTAAAACCCCTCTTTATGCTGAGTATTCAAAAATTTGAATTGAAGGCTTAACTTTAAAAATATATCCAGAATCTGACCACTTTTCACCACCCTTATCATCAGCACACCAGTCAAAGCTTCCATCTTCTCTCCGCTGGATTCTTCCAACAGTCTCCTAACTCCATATCCTGTTCTACTCTCATTCTCCACTTCTGGTTCCCACAAAGTCATCCGCTTCTGATCGAGATTATCTTTTAAAATGCAAATTAGATCCATGTCCTTTCTCAAAACCATCCAGGGTCTTTCCATTTAGCATAAAATCCACATCCTCATCATTGCCCCCAAGGCCCTCGATGATCTTATTCTAGACCACATTTCTAACCTCATTTTCTAACTACTCTCCCCTGCTGCTACACTACTCTTTGTGTTATTCCTCAAATACCAAACACATCCTATTCCAAGAAACTCTCTACTTGCTGTTCACATGGTGCAGAATCATTTTATATTCCCTCATGTATTTCTCACGACATGTGCTCTTAAGTTTCGACTCAGATCTAATCTAATCAGAGATGCCTTTCCTGATTCTATATGTATACTAACTACCATCACTCTCTATGTCCTTGCCTGGCTTTTCTTTTTCCTTATAACAGGAGTAACTATCTGGCATATTTATTTTTTCATGCATTTGTTGTTTGCATCTCACCACCAGAATGCAAGCTGCGTAAGAGCACTGACTCTTTTTTTTTTGCTGTTGTATCTTTACCACCTAGAATAAGGATTAGCACATAGAAGTGCCAATAAATAGTTTGCTGAATGAATTATGATACATTTACAATTAAAATTCCTAATATTAGACTCATAATCAAAGATAAGATTAATATTAGATTCATAATCAAAGATAATAATTTATAATCATTTATAAATTCACCACATTTGCCCAAGTGTGCTTTGTTCATACCTCTACTGTAATATATTTCCTGTTACATTATATTATTTCCCAAAGAAGCATCAGCTACTTATCTGTGAGGTACTAAGCTCTAGAGCGAGGAAAATCTCTTGCTATTGTTGCAGGAAGTCAGGGACCCCAAACAGAGGGACTGACTGGAGCCGTGGCAGAGGAACATAAATTGTGAAGATTTCATGGACATTTATCAGTTCTCAAATAATACTCTTATAATTTCTTACACCTGTCTTACTTTAATCTCATAATCCTGTTATCTTCATAAGCTGAGAATGTATGTCACCTCAGGACCACAATTGTGTTAACTGTACAAGTTGATTGTAAAATGTGTGTTTGAACAATATAAAATCAGTGCACCTTGAAAAAGAACAGAATAACAGTGATTTTAGGGAACAAGGGAAGACAACCATAAGGTCTGACTGCCTGCGGGGTCAGGTAAAATAGAGCCATATTTTTCTTCTTGCAGACAGCCTATTAATGGACATGCAAGTAGGGAAGATATCGCTAAATTCTTTTCATAGCAAGGAATATTAATAATTAATACCCTGGGGAAGGAATACATTCCTGGGGGAAGTCTATAAATGGCCACTCTGGGAGTGTCTGTCTTATGCAATTGAAATAAGGACTGAAATATACCCTGGTCTCCTGCAGTACCCTCAGGCTTATTAGGGTGGGGAAAAAACCCCACCCTGGCAAATTTGAGGTCAGACCGGTTCTCTGCCCTTGAACCCTGTTTTTTGTTGTTTAAGATGTTTATCAAGACAATACGTGCACTGCTGAACATAGACCCTTATCAGTAACTCTGCTTTTGCCCTTTGCCTTGTGATCTTTGTTGGGCCCTTATCAGGAGTTTCTGATTTTGCCCTTGTCCTGTTTCCTCAGAAGCATATAATCTTTATTCTCCTTTTTGCCCTTTGAAGCATGTGATCTTTGTGACCTACTCCCTGTTGTTACACCCCCTCCCCTTTTGAAATCCTTAATAAAAACTTGCTGGTTTTGTAGCTCCGGTGGGCATCACGATCCTACCGATATGTGATGTCACCCCCGGAGGCCCAGCTGTAAAATTCCTCTCTTTGTACTCTTTCTCTTTATTTCTCAGCTGGCTGACACTTATGGAAAATAGAAAGAACCTATGTTGAAATATTGGGGGCAGGTTCCCCCGATATGCTATAGTTCTAATGCCTTGAACTCGGGAACTTAGCATCGAAAGCACTCACTAAAAGCTTATTGAATAAATGAGTGCATGTCTGCATAACTGAAAGACCAAAATAATTTAGTGATGACCTCACATGGCTTCTCAATACAAACTTCTTGTCTGGGTGTAGTGGCTCACACCTGTAATCCCTGCATTTTGGGAGGCTGAGGAGAGCTGATCACCTGAGGTCAGAAGTTCTGGACCAGCCTGGCCAAAACGGTGAAACCCATCTCTACTAAAAATACAAAAACTACCCAGACATGGTGTCAGGTACCGATAGTCCCAGCTACTCAAGAGGCTGAGACAGGAGAATTGCTTGAACCCAGGAGGTGGAAGTTGCAGTGAGCCAAGATCATGCCACTGCACTCCAGCCTGGGTGACAGAGCAAGACTCCGTCTCAAAATAATAATAATAGTGATGATAAATAAATAAATAGCATAAATAAATAAATCGAGATCAGCACAAACTTCTTGCCAGCTCCTCTAGGCATAAAAGATGTTTCTTTTGTGCACCACATTCTAAGGTGAAGCCAATCTTCTCTCAGCTATCCTCTGCTGATGGCAGCAATGACTCTCTACTTCAGAAAAGACTTCTCCCCACTATCAACTAGCAGTAATCCCTTCAGAAAAGTCTCACTTTAATCCAGTTGATTAAAGTGCTATTCTTGATCATTAGAATAAAGGCTATATGTAGGGTTAAATTAAAATGCTAATCTCTTCCTTTCCTCTCCTCTCCTCTCCTTTTCTTTCTTTTTCGACACAGAGTCTTCCTTTGTCACCCAGGCTGGAGTGCAGCTGCGTGATCTCCCTGCAACCTCCGCTTCCTGAGTTTAAGTGATTCTCCTGCTGGGACTGCAGGTGCGCGCCACCATGCCTGACTAATTTTTGTATTTTTAGTAGAGATGAGGTTTCACCATGTTGGTCAGGCTCCTCTCGAACTCCTGACCTCAGGTGATCCACCCACCTTGACTTCCCAAAGTGCTGGGATTACAGGTGTGAGCCACTGCACCCAGCCTAAAATGCTAATTTCTAAGCACACTGGTACCTGCTACTGTATATTGTTTGCACAAAAACTGATTACTAGGTCTGGTACAATGGCTCATGCCTGTAATCCTAGCATTTTGGGAAGCCAAAGTGGGAGGAGGATTCCTTGAGTTCAAGACCAGCCTGGGCAGCATAGCAAGGCCCTGTGTCTATTTTTTTTAAAAGGATTACTTATTTATCTGCTTATATTTGAATTTGAATTACCTTTTTGAATTTGTTACTATGTTTATTTCTCCTTAATTTAAAACATATTATCGACAGTTGAGGAGAGTTTTCCTTGATCAATGGTGTCTCTGCACAAATTGTTATGCTGGCCGAGTGCAGTTGTTCACTCTTGTAATCCCAGCACTTTGGGAGGCCGAAGTGGGCAAATAGCTTGAGGCTAGGAGTTTGAGACCAGTCTGGCCAACATGGTGAAACCCTGTCTATACTAAAATTATAAAAATTAGCCAGGTGTGCTATTGCACACCTGTGATCCCAGCTACTCAGGAGGCTGAGGCACAAGAATCGCTTGAACAAAGGAGGTGGAGGTTGCAGTGAGCCAAGACCATGCTACTGCACTCCAGCCTGGGTGACAGAGTAAGACTCTGTCTCAGAAAAAAAAAAAAAAAAAAAAAAAAAAAACGCTGGGCGCAGTGGCTCACATCTGTAATCCCAGGACTTTGGGAGGCCAAGGCGGGCAGGTCACCTGAGGTCAGGAGTTCAAGACCAGCTGGACCAACATGGAGAAACCCCGTTTCTACTAAAAACACAAAATTAGCCAGGCGTGGTGGTGCATGCCTGTAATCCCAGCTACTCGGGAGGCTGAAACAGGAGAATCACTTGAACCCGGGAGGCGGAGGTTGCAGTGAGCCGAGATTGTGCCATTGCACTCCAGCCTGGGCAACAAGAGCAAAACTCCGTGTCAAAAAAAAAAAAAAAAAACAAAAACTGTTAGGCCACCTAATAATCCCTAACACCATTGTTCATCAATCAGCCGCTAAAAAAGGTAAAAAGTTAAAGACAGAGTAGTTCAAGCAAATAACTAAAAACAATGCTTCTAATATATTAAGTGAGAATATTATTACTCAGGATGTTCCAGGGATTTACAGTATGTAGAATATACCTCCTATAGCATCAGATAACTCCAAACCCATTTTGGTTTGGTATCACTATAAAAATAAATTATGATTTTATACAGACTGCATCAAAGTGGGAAGATATTGATGAAATCTGCAAACATACCATATTCCATAGACCGTTATTAATAATGTCACCTCCAGTTGTGATTTTGGATGTATGTTCATTCTTAAGCTGAACTTCAATCTTTCCACCACGAAGTGCAATCAGGAGCCATGCTGAGTGATCGATAGATTCTGCATACAGTATCACGCCTTGTGAATCGTATGTCCGGAAATCAAATTCTGCTGAAAATCTAAAAAATGGACAAAGAGGGATCCTTAAGAGTGAGAAATACAGAAAGCTCAATGCATTTTTCTTTATTTCTTATACTGACAAACAGTAACACGGACAAAGAGTCAACTATTTCTTTCATTTTCTGGAATTAATAAAAGAGAAGGGCAGAATTAGATGGCTCATGTATTATCTCTGGCTCCATGTATGTTTAAAATTAAGTTATTATATTTTCTTGCTTATTCTTGGAATCTTTTCCCCAGAGAACAGATGCTTTGGTAATTTGTCATCTTTGTTTGGCATATGTTTTGAAAGCACCTTCCAAATGCTGGAATTAATACACATGTATAAGTATCAGGCATACTATCTCTCTCCTGGAGCCTTTTATACACTACATAATCTAACATTAAGAAGTGGTAGGTTGTTTGTGTTTTTGTTTTTGCTGCATCCATAAGTGATCATAAAATGTGTTACAATTTCATCGTTGGTTTCTTCATCAAAAGACATATTTTCCCTATAATTTCACCTGTCAGGAATCACTCATGGAGATCTACAAGATGGCATATGGATGACTACAGACATCATTAAGCCTTCGTGTGTGGTAAGAAAGGTAAAATTTAAAAACTTAAAATATATCTATTAGCTTTCCTAAAATAAGTCACTCTAGTAGAATACACGGAAGGAAAACTTAAAAGATACAGTCTACCCATGTGTTTGGGGGTATCTGAGTGCTGGCAACATCTGCTGCTATTAAGACTCTAGACATATATGTAGCTATTACAGGGGAGAAAAATCTTAGGATGCAGGACGTAAAATAACATGTGTTGATTCAGTATCCTTAAAACACTTCAATGAGAATCAGCATTGAAGTTTCCAAGGGACTAGCAAATCCAAACGATTGACAAAAGATGAACAGGGAAAAGGAACAATAGATGTATAACTATTAGTCACCTAAGTTAAAATACAGGCAATTTAAGTTAAAGAGTCTGGACTTCAGATAATTGCTAAATTAGGCAGGACAGAATCCCATACTCTTACTGCAATATAAGAGTAATAGTAATAGAGGCACCATTTGCAATGGGGCACAGATCTCCCTCAAATGGAACAAAGAAAAGGTGACAAAATAAATGTTTTCATCTTTAGATTTCTAAAGAAATGCTAAAAAGAGGTAAAATGTGGAGTAAAGTATGCTGGATGGATAACAATGTAGTAGGAACTTACTGAACTCAGATTATATAAAAAAGAATAGTTTTGCTTGCAATAAGGACTTCTATCCTCTTTCATAACTATCTGAGCATTTTGCAGATGTGAAACGATATTATCTTGCCAAAATCCAAATCTGTGTATGCTCAAGATCTTCCAGCAGTTGATTCTATTATGGAGATAACTTCCTTTTCTTTGTAAAATCAGGCTAAAATCGTATTTCAAAGAGTCATGCTCTGCATATTTTGTTTCTGGAATATATCATCAACATAGTGATTCATTACAATGGGGAACAATTCATTCTTTTTCACAAGCATGGTAAACTGGAAAACAGAGTGAATTTGTTGACATTTATGTAGGGAAAGTATTTGATCATGAGAAACTGATGTAAAGAAATTAGCAAAAATAAATAAAAGCACTAGTTATTCTTTTTTTTTTTTTTTTTTTTTTTTGAGACGGAGTCTCGCTCTGTCGCCCAGGCTGGAGTGCAGTGGCGCGATATCGGCTCACTGCAAGCTCCACCTCCCGGGTTCACGCCATTCTCCCGCCTCAGCCTCCGAGTAGCTGGGACTACAGGCGCCGCCACCTCGCCCGGCTAGTTTTTTGTATTTTTAGTAGAGACGGGGTTTCATCATGTTAGCCAGGATGGTCTCGATCTCCTGACCTCGTGATCCACCCGCCTCGGCCTCCCAAAGTGCTGGGATTACAGGCTTGAGCCACCGCGCCCGGCCAAGTTATTCTTTGTGTTGATCACACAGGTAGCAGTTTATAAAAATTCATCAAGCTGTACATTTAATCTAATGTGTACATTTCTGTACATACTTTATATTTCAATAAAAAGTTTAAAATAAATAAATAATAAATTCTGGAAAAAATAATTTGGCCAATTCCAATCCAATGTTAGAGAATAAACTACTGTGAATCGTCAGTGAGAAATGAACACAGTCATCCCTATGTATACATGGGAGATTGGCTCCAGGACCCCGGGATGGTATCAATATCCACAAATGCTCGAGTCCCTTATATAAAATGGCATAGTACTTGCATATTATGCACATCCTCCCACGTACTTCAAGTCATCTCTAGATTATGTATAATACTTGATACAATGTAAATGGTATGTAAATAGTTGTCATACTGTATTGTGTTTTATTTGTATTATTTTGTATTGTATTGTCAATATTTATCGTGGTTTTTTTTCTGAATATTATCGACCTGAGGTTGGTTAAATCCACAGATGAGGAACTCAAGGATATGGAGGATCAATTGTATTCCTAAAAGTGTTATTTACTACAACTAATATTTTTCTCTCTCATCCTTATTATTCTCAGAGCAGGAAAGGGTTTTCTCCAATCTCTATCATTAGAAGATATTACTTGCTCTGTGATGTCAAAGGAAAAAAAAATCACTTATTGGGAGAAATAAAGCATGGAAGGAGCACAGTTGCTTAAGTGTTTATATAAGTTATTGATCTTAGAATAATTTTCAATGTTTTTAATAATGTCTATGAATTTAGTTATTTAATGAGTAATCATTCATGCATCTGACATCAAATTCTAAACATGCAAGCTTATTTAATTAAAATATTTTAAAATTTGTACTATATACTCTGTCTCAAGTATTTTTCCTTCTCATTATTCCAAAAAAATTCCAATTTCTTTCTCCTACTTCCAGCAATGTATGCTTCTGAGAAAATCTGATAACTAAAGTACAATTATGGCAGATCACCTGGGGTGATCACTTGAGGTCAGGAGTTCAAGACCAGCCTGGGCAACATGGTGAAACTCTCTCTTTACCAAAAATACAAAAATTAGCTGGGTGTGGTGGCTCATGCCTGTAGTCCTAGCTACTCAGGAGGCTGAGGCAGGAGAATTGCTTGACCTGGGAGGCAGAGGTTGCAGTGAGCCAAGACTGTGCCACTGCACTCCAGCCTGGGTGACAGAGCAAGACTCTGTCTCAAAAATAAATTAAAAAACAAAAATAAAATAAAATAAAAATTGGATCTAAACATTGCTATAAAAATAAAGTGGAATCAAGACTAAAAAACATAATCAATTATTTCATTTCTGAACTCAATCTAACTACAATAATAATGGATAAAGTATTTAGATAGCCAACTAAAATTATGCAATGTATGTCTTTAAAATGCCACTTAAGCAAGTTTAAATTTTTTCCTTAATAATTTTGAACATAATGATATTCTAAAAGCAATACTGAGTATTTTTTATTACTTCATTTAATAACATGTGTAAAGAGTAATGGAAATTTCACAAGTACATTAAATCTACGTTCCCAGCTTCTTAGTAAATATGCACTTTCTACAAAAGGAAGAATATGGAATAAGGTAAAATGTTAATTGGGGAAAGTCAGCCTAGAATGACTCAAAAAGGTTTTAGCATGAAAATTATATGTGTGAAGGAATAAATTAACTTTAGGGCTCCCCAAATCATCTGATCGGTAATATGACTACATTATCTGATAGGTAATACAATTTCACACATTTCAAACCTTTTCAGCCACTTTTCTCCTGCCCTCATCTGCTTAACCTCTAGAAATTATCATTGCTAGTGGTTCCTCACCTGCTGATTTCTGGCAAACGAAATTTTAAATATAAAACAACCCCTGCAAACTGTTCCGCCAAGTAAAGTAATTCATACTTTGTGTCAAGGTTCAAGGGAAGGCACACTGAAACAGCCTGGAATAAAAGAAACCAAATAAACAACAAGAAAATCAAAATGCATAGGTTAGTGCTGAATGTTTGTGTGAGGCCATGCATTTTTGTTTGGTTACTAATGTATCATCTGTAACACACTAAAATAATTAAGAATATTTTGGGTAATAATAAAGACATATCTTCCATTTCCTCGTACAGTCTATCTATAAAGAATACGTGGGTTTAAAAGTCTCGTTCAAAGTGCACGGTTTTAGATCTTTGTCTTTAATACTTCTTTTGCAAATTTTAGTCCTAAACACAAATTCTTCCAAAACCAATATATATTTCTTTAACTGTCAGGTATAATATCTTCCATGAATTATGTCTGAAAATTATTTTTATTTGAAGTCAGAAATAGGTGTAAGAATTAATGTACCAATAAACAACACCTCATACATTCACTCATTCATTTATTAAGCAAAAGGTTTCTGAGTAAGAATGTGCTATCTAGATAGTAAAGGGAACACTGGAAAACATGAAGGAAATAAATATAAATTAAGATCTCATAGTCTCCAAGGAATTTACAAGAAGATTATTTAAAGTCATCACATATGGTATCAAGTATTTTCTTCTAAGAGTGAAAACAAACATTAAAATGAAAAGCTTTTAATGTATAAATGATTGAGCACATATGAGGATATCTTGAGGAGAATTACGTACATAGCACTGTATTAAATATAGGCCCAGAAATAACATTTTGTTTCCCATTAAAACTTTAAGAAATCTATTTCAAGGCAGACGGTGATATGTAAGTACACCAAATACAGAAATAACAAAGGACTAAATTACAAAATAGATGTTCACACAGCATGGCATTTCAATTAAGTAGTACCATACCAAAATTACTACACATGCCAACTAGCTTATTTCCAGGTAGGGTGCATACTACTAAATGTGACATTTTTCCGGACATATACAGCTTTGCCTTGGCAACAGATATAGAAGTATGTATGTACACTTAAATCATTATTTAGGCATTTTTTATGGTCTGCCTCATAATTATATATAATGTTGCCTCTACTTGTCAAAAAAAACTCGCAGGAAAAAAAAGAGCTCAGATGGTGACATTTATTTCAATGAAATAAAAACGAGCACCTACGCCCAATATTCAATTCCTGGGTCAGTTATGCATTAAATCTAAGTAACTAAAAGCAAGTCTGAGAGACACAGATTAGGAAATCAACCTCTCTGAATTATGATATACTTAAACCCCACTAAATCCTAGAAATTGTTAAAAGTATACGTTAAAACTGCACTTGTACCCTCTGAAACTTTATGAGCACTTTACAAACACTAACATGCCTAAGACATGATCAAACTAGTCAGAGTGGAATCCAAAAAAGTAGACAGTGGAAAATGTTTTCACTTAAGTTTCTATGGGAGACTTTTTTTTCACAATGAGGGCTATTAAACTCAGCTTTTCTTGATTTCTTAAGTAAACACACACGTTGTATTTTATAAATATACAGGCTACAGATAAGTACTCTCTAAACTGTGACTCTACCCTCTTTTTTTAAACTCAGCCACTAATTATCCCCAATGTGTATGACTTACATGGCCATAATTAGTAAATAATCATGACTCATAACCTGCTTAAAGCTACAGCAATTGTTGTAGAACATCTGTGTTTTCCGACTTAACTCAGTTACGTGAAAATACGTATGCAGATCTCTCATTTTAGGAAACAGGGGAGCAGTTAAGCAGTGTAAAAGGTTTACCTCACAACTCTTCTGATCCTGGGCAAGTTTGAATCCTTTCTTCCCATCACAGTAGCAAGTGTACCCTCCAGGGTAATTGACACAAAGCTGAGCACACATGTTCTCAGAGCATTCATCTACATCTGAGGTAAAAACACACACACACACACACACACACACACACATATGCAAATTTTAGTATCTCCTAAATGTTCAATCTTATAGGCACAGGAATATTATGACTGTAGTATGACATAATCAATGATAATCGAACCTTAGGGAAAGAATACTATGACATCAAGCTATATTTAAATATAATACTTAACGTGGAAATTTAAATGAGTTACAAGTATAATTTTTATTTATTTACATATTTGAAACTAAAATTAATTTATAACTTTTGGTGATTCAGTATAACAATTCTACCAAATTTCTCATTTTGAATTTGAAGAAAAAAAGATTGAGAATCTCAACTTAACTGTCATTTCTGATTATTTGAATTCCCTTGAGATTACCTCACAACTCATTGCTTTGAGAAAAAGAAAAAAGAAATGGGAAGGGGAAGAGGAAGGGAGAGGAAGATGTGGAAGAAGTAAAGGAAAGAAAGGTAGGGAAGGGGAGGGAAGAAAAGACCGCTTTAACTGAAGGCTGATACAGTCAGGAATTAAATGACAATATCAAGAACATTGGGCCTCTCATAATGCAATAATTAATGGTGGCAGTGAATTTATGGAAATATCTTTATTTGTTATCTTTCTGTTTTTTTTTTTTTTAAACCTCGCTATGATGTAATCTCCCATATTACGAAATCTATATGGTCCCTGTCCCTACTCCATATTTTGAGAAAATCATTCTTGGAAATTTATAATATTATGTTGAAGCAAACATCTATCTCAGAACTATATAAGATCATTTACATTTTCATTGGCTATGCCCTATGACCTTTAAAACTCCACAAGTTCATAAATGCTATTATTGAATATGTTCCCATAAAATAATTTAAAATAGATTCCCAAAATTAATAATCCTTCAATAGTATTAAAATTGCATATTATTAAATTTATAGATCAGATAAGAGTCATATATAAATCTTTTATAAAATATGTCATTCATTAAATAAAACTACAGTACAGGGGATGAAGTTGGTTAATGATAATTCTGCAGATGTCTAGAGTTATCCGTGGTAATTTCTATCTGCAATGGTGGGAAAGGAGAAATGTGTGTGTGGTGGGCAGGGGAATATTTTTGGTGAATGCAAAAGGAGATAGGACATCAAAATCTCAAAAGCAGCATATGTAGTTAAAAAATACATTGTAAAATTATTATTGATTTAGGCAACTTCATAGAGACAAGAAACAAGAGTAGAAGTTACTTCCATCAAGGTAACTAATAAAAGAAAACTCACTGCTTAATGGTTACTGCTTAAAAGTTTTTGTTTGGGCTGATGAAAAAGTTTTGGAAATAGCAGTGATGGCTGCACAATGGCATGAATGTAATTAATGCCACCGAATTGTACATTTAAAAATGGTTAAAAGGGTACATTAAAACTGTACTTGTACCCACATATCTATTTTTTAAAAGGTACACTATACATGAGTGTGAATATACATACATATATGTATGTGTGTGTATATATATAATATTTTCTTATGTATGTATATACACACACATATAGACACACACACACACACACACACAACCACAATAGAAAAATTAGTATTGATTAGTTCCAGCCATGGCATTAAATCTGTTTTAAAATTTTAAAAAATCCAAAGGAAGGTATGGAATAATCTGTATATCATGATAAACAGACCTACAAACAAACAACTATAATATGTTGAAGCTTCCTGGGGCACACAGGGCAGAGCCACTGCAGTCACTCGAAGCAACAGCACCTTCAAGGGGTTGCCCCAAACCCACAGGCTCTGACATTACTGATCAATATTTCTTAAATTTCTAGTGTATTGTTATCATTTCTTTATCATGAGATAATAGAACTGTGTCACTTTTTATTTTAGAATAAATGACTTATTTATATATGCCCAGAAAAATCACTGAAAAGCTTGGAATAAAAACTAAAGTTTATAACCATGCTCATTGTCTCACTCAGATGACTTTTAAGCTTGTGTCTTTCTTTTCTATCTACTGTTTTTCCTTCCAAACTGAAATTCTCTTTATCTTTGAATATAATGTAAATGACGTGAAAATATGTTTAATATGTTTATATCACACATGGAGGTCTCCAATTCATAGGTAGCGCAAAGGGCCAATCGGCGCGCATAACACTAAACTTAAAGACCATGTGTCTTACACACTTTTACTCTGGAAGAAAGCCAATGATTACCCAATTGAACAAGCTATACTAGGGATAAGAAAACATGACTGTTGAAGTCAAACAAAACCAATGCTTTCAAATATCAGTTCAGGCTTCACACACACCCTCTCCACAATCAGTAATGATACTACCATCATTCTACCTTCACAAGACTTTGATTTGAGATTATATCTGTAGCCTTCAGGGCATTCACATTCAAAATCTCCTGGAATGTTCTTGCACACAGCTGTGCCACACATGTTTGGCTTCAAAGAGCATTCATCCACATCTATAAATAAAATAACCATATTAAAAAACATTTTTCCCATACCAGCAGACACTAGCAAAGAACCCTTGATTTGTGTTTCCTGGACTAGTTTAATATACGTAATGAGATAACAGATTGGCCTTCGGACAAAAAAACATTAAATCTATCATCATATGTTAGTTCACTAAATATGATTTCTTTCTACAAATGCATAGGGAATTTGATTCATGTTTGCCATGTTCCTTTCTAGTTATGTTAAGAAGGAGAAAGCTTTAAAAATATTCTTATCTGCCAGGTTGTGGTATGAAAATAAACAGAGGTCTTGAAAACAGATTCACTCCACATTATCACAATTATTTTTTGTACATGGGATGGCTCATCTATTCTATCTTGTTTCTTTGGAAATGAACAAACATCTAATTTGTACACTACTATTGTCTAAAGCAGACGATAGTGATTCAAATTTAAAACAAGATTAAGGTCTCTAAGTACTTATAAATCTGCAGTTAATCCAATATGAATTTAGTGCTAAATGAATATTCCAGAAATTTCAGATGCATATATTATAGTGCAAAATGAAGGAGACAACATATTGATAGTAACTAGTTACTCGATGAGCACCTGTGAAGAAAACAAAACATGCGGCAGAAATAGTTCAATGGAGATGTAATTATTATCTCTTCTGCGTACTCTCTGGAGAAAGAGAAATTCAGAACAGAAAATATGTTTTCTATTCCAAAAGTTGACCACCTTTTTTCCAGATTAATAGTCAAAATTTAGGATATTATTTAAAATAACTTGCACAAAAATAATAAAACCAGTTTCCTTGTAGGAATTTTTCTATATTTTGACTGTATCATTGTCAACATCCTGAGTGTGAAATTGTACTATCATTTTGTAAAATATTACCATTGAGGGAAAACGAGGTAAAGGGTAGGTATATAGCATCTCTCTGTATTACTTCTTACAACTTCATGTGAATCTTTAATTAATTCAAAGTAAAATATCCAATGTCTTAAAAAGAGCTAAAAACTATGTTTTTGAAATAAAGTAAGCCTGAGCAACAGTGGGACACTGTCTCTACAAAGTTTTTTTCTTAAATTAGCCAGGAGTGGCCGGCCATGGTGGCAGTGCTGTAGTCCTATTACTTTGGGAGGCCAAAGTGTTCGAGACCAGCCTGAGCAACATGGTGGAACCCCACTTCTATATATTAAAAAAAAAAAAAAAGGAAAAGAGAAAAAAATTAGCCAGGAGTGGTGGCATGTGTTCTTCTTACTAAGGAGGATAAGGCAAGAGGATCACTTGAACCCAGAAGTTAGGGTGCCTTGAACTATGATTGCACCACTCCACTCCACCCTGGGTGACAGAGGGAGACCCTGTCACTAAATAAATACATAATAAAATAAAATAAAATCAGTGAAAATATGTCACTAAGTGCATTTGGTTTGAGGCATATTGCAGGGAATTATTTAGATCATACAAGTTTAAGTTACAGTACATTGGTTTTATGACTCCACACTGACATCTGATGTCTGATTGTAAAGTTTTATTCTTTCAGCTGGGCACAGTGGCTCATGTCTGTAATCCCAGCACTTTGGAAGGCCAAGGCGGGCAGATCACTTGAGCTCAGGCATTCAAGAGCGGCCTGGTCAACATGGCAAAACCTCATCTTTACTGAAAAATGCAAAATTAGCCAGGCGTGGTGGCGTGCATCTGTAGTCCCAGCTACTCGGGAGGCTGAGGCAGAAGAATCACTTGAACCCGCAAAACAGAGGTTGAAGTGAGCCGAGCTCACACTACATACCAGCCTGGGCATCATAGCGAGACTCTGTCTCGAAAAAAAAAAAAAAAAGAAAGAAAAGAAAGAAGAAGAACAAGAAGAGAAAAGTTTTATTCTTTCATCTTTAGACAGTTACTGGCAACTGGATCCCAAGCATTTCTACATCGTGGCAAAGGTCCCATTGTAATAGTTTTTTCTTGTTGTTGTTTTTTCTTTCTTTCTTTCTTTCTTTCTTTCTTTTTTTTTTTTTTTTTGAGGCGGAGTCTCGCTCTGTCGCCCAGGCTGGAGTGCAGTGGCGCGATATCGGCTCACTGCAAGCTCCACCTCCCGGGTTCCCGCCATTCTCCTGCCTCAGCCTCCCGAGTAGCTGGGACTGCAGGCGCCCGGCACCTCGCCCGGCTATTTTTTTGTATTTTTAGTAGAGCCGGGGTTTCACCGTGTTAGCCAGGATGATCTTGATCTCCTGACCTCGTGATCCGCCCATCTCAGCCTCCCAAAGTGCTGGGATTACAGGCGTGAGCCACTACGCCTGGCTGTAATAGTTTTTCATATATTCTTCTATCTGTTTTCTACTCTATTACTTACATATCATGGGTAAACAATAATGTAAATAAATATAAGAACAGATGTGGTCATCAAGAACATTCCTATTAATAAGAGCACTTTTGTAATCATTTACACATATATGTGTGTATTAACTGAGTGGATAAGAATTTAAAATACTTTTGAGTTTTTAAAAAGTCACAAATTTGGCCAGGTGCGGTGGCTCATGCCTGTAATCCCATGACCTTATGAGGTTGAAGTGGATGGATCGCTTCAGCCCAAGAATTTGAGATCAGCCTGGACAATGTGGCAAAACTCCGTCTGTATCTGTACAGAAGCTACAAACATTAGCCAGGCATGGTGGTGCATGCCTGTAGTCCCAGCTACTTAGGACGGTGAGGTGGGAGGACCTCCCAGGAGATGGACGCTGTAGTGAGTTGAGATCATTCCACTGCACTCCAGCCTAGGTGACAGGCAAAACCCTATCTTAAAAAATAAATAAATAAAAACAAAAATTCTTTAGAAAGAGACTATTAAAGTATTTAAGTGTAGAAGTATCAATGGGTACTATTTGTTTATAAAATGCATATGGTATCCAGCATCGTGATGGTTTTTCTATAACTCATGTTCTAATGACAGTCTTATTCTAAGTAGTCTCAAAATCCAAACACAAACAGACCTTCAAATAGGCGGATAAGAAAGATACATGGTCACACATTGGGTAACTGTTTAGAAGAATTTGTTGTTAATGTGTTCACTTTAGAGTCATTTAACTGCAGTTTAAATAATACTATAGTAAAGTTTATCATATTAAACACTGTTATTCAGTAAGAGATAGATGATTTGAATACGAATCCAATTTAGGGCTTTACCAAAACATATATAAAATAAAGAGTTGAACAAGAAATTCACATTTTACTTCCTTTTTTTTTTTTTTTTAACATTTTAGCAAAACAAAAAAAAAAAGTAGTGGAGGAGAGAATGTTGATATTAATTGTATCCAGTTTCTAAAGGAAAATTTTAAGTCCAGGTAGGAAATCTTGCTTTTAGTCATCCACACACCTGGTATGAATATTTGAAGATTTAGTCATAGCATTAACACAGCCAAACTGAAAGACAGCATACAGAGAGAAAAAAAAGTCAAAATGTAGGGATAGGAAAACAATGAAAAATAAAAGAAATACACTAGTAAAATGATTTGTTAGAAAGCTAAACTAACAGGGAATATTTAAGACTGAAGAAGAAAAACGAGTTATGACCAGTGATATGATCTTAAAGGCAGAAAGAGAAAGAAACTAGATCTTCTTTTCTTTCCCAAAACCACAACAGGAAATGAAGTGCCAGATGAAGGATTGATACTGGAAATCAGAAAAGTATTTCTGAAAAGGAAAAATAAAATACAATGGAAGAGGTTATTGCAGTGGATTTCTTTCTATGGCTACTTATCTTACTAGAAGAAAATAAAAAATATAATGTCTGAAGACAGAGGATAAACAATGATTTTGCAAAGTTTGTAGCATGCAAAGACTTGCATTGAAATGTCATTTTATAATGAAATTCCTTATTGAAACATGCACACAAGTGTGTACACGCACATACAATAAGAAAATTTTTAAAAATCACGTTATCAGTACTGTAAACTAAAATACATGCCAGGCACAGAGCTCCCACCTGTAAACCCGACACTTTGGTAGGCTGAGGCAGGAGGCTCACTTGAATTCAAGATCAGTTTGGGCAACATGGTGAAACCCCATCTCTACAAAAAATACAAAACAAAATTAGCTGGACACGGTGGCATGCACCTGTAGTCCCAGCTACTTGGGAGGCTGAAGTCAGAGGATCAATTAAGCTCGGGAGGTCAAGGCTACAGTGAGCCGTGATAGAGCCACTGCACTCCAGCCGGGGAGACAGAGTGAGACCCTCTCTCTCAAAAACAAACAAAAACTAAAAAGCAGTTCCACAGTATCACAAGGCTTCAATGTGGATAAAAATGTGTTCGTATAAAGCACTTACAATCATTTTTCCAAAAATGTGCTAGTAAAATTTCTCTAACTGGGATTATTCTCATACAGTAAATGCGTTTTAATTCTACCATCCTGCTCTTACCTTTACAGTCTTTCTTATTTGAAAGCATAACAAAACCACTTTTACAGGAACAGTGGTAACTTCCAGGTGTATTATCACAAATTTGACTGCAACCTCCATTTATATTTGAGGGATCTTTGCATTCATTTATATCTAAAACAGGAAAAAAACGAAATATTTTTAAAGTAATATAACCTGCAGAGAACTTTCCAGGAGACCAATCCTGATGAGCTGCAGGGCGGGGGTTGTTATACATACCAAATTCACACTTTTCTCCTTGCCACCCTGGTTTACAAGTGCAAGTGAAAGAAGCTTTTCCATCTTTGCAGCTCATATATCCATCTTCATTGCATGGCAGAGGACTACACTGGTCTGGAATGGCTGAAGGAAATAGACATCTATTTATTTTTTTTTACCTCATGTCATGGTAAAAGAAAATTGTGTGCACTATAATAAAAATCCTGAAGCCTGGAACCAATGGAAAAAAAAAAAAAAGCACAACTCCTCCCTTTAAATAATACTTTTCTTAAGTTAAAAAGTGAGTCCATTAGGTAAATCTTTATAATTATTTTGTAAAAATAAACTACAGATGGCAGCAGTGGCCCATCTAGAGTGGCTGCTGTCAAGATGCCAGCTGCAGTAGGGAGGTGGGCCAGGGTCTCCCACTCTCCACAGAGCAGGTAGGAGCCCCACACTCCCCGGATGCTGCTGCAGCTTTCCTGCCGTGGCTCTGAACCCGGGTGTCTCTGTGCTCCTGGGGGCCTGCTCCCGCTTCCAGGCTTCTCCCTGAAGCAGGCATCCACCCTGATCTAAGAGGCATGGCTGGGGCTGCACGCGCCACAGAGCTGGTGAAAGCCAAGGACAAAGGGGAGCCCCACCCCTTCCAAACCGGTGGGACGAGAGTCCCCTGAGTGCAGCTGCAGCTGCCCAAGCCTGGCTGTAAACCTGGGCATCTCTGTGCTCTTGGGGGCCTGGGAAGGCCCATTGTGCCCACCACAGGCTCAGAAGTGTCTGCTCCTGCTTCCTGGTCTCTCCTCACTGCTGGCACCCACTCTGGTCATGGAACAAGGTTGGGGCTGAAGCCGGCTGCTGTTGCAGCCTGGCCGGGTGGGCACAGGTTCAGGGCAGTGCTAAAATGCCAGCCCCCAGCCCCCTCCAGTCTTTGGGCTCCAACAAGCATGGGAGGGGAGCTGACAGGGGTGCTGAGGGCAGCTCAGCGCTGGCCTGCAGGCACCCCCTTGGCACAAAGAGCCTGGGTGCCATGCACAGTGGCAAGAGGTAGACAGCTGCCTGTGTGGAAAAGGGTGGATCCCCGTGAAGTCCCACCTTCAGACTGGGAAAGGCCTGAGGCCTATGGGCTGGGCTGCCAGTCCTGCTGACTGAAGGGGGAACTCTTGGTGCTTTTTCCTGGGCCCACCCGTGGCAGCCCATGGACCAGTCTGCATGCACTTTCCCACTCTAAAGACTATAAAAACCCTAGACTCAGCCAGAACAGAACAGATATACAGACGACCAGCTGCAGATAGGAGCTACCACCTCCAGGGCCTCCTCTCTACTGGGAGCTGCAGACATCGAATGACCTGTCTGCAGAGAAGAACCACCCTCTCCAGGCCCTCCTCTGCTGAGAGCTGCTGATGGGACAACCAGCAGCAGAGAGGAGCCACCCACTCTAGGCCTCCTCTCTACTGACAGCTGCAGAGACAATGGGATGACCTGGCTACAAAGAGGAGCCACCCGCTTCAAGGCCTCCTCTCCGCTGAGAGCTGAACACTTGATGGGACAACCTGCCTACAGAGATGAGCTACCCACTGAGGGTGTCCTCTAAGCTGTTCTAATGCTCAGTAACGCTCCTGTTCATCTTGCTCACTCTCTACTTTTCTGCATACCTCACTTTTCATGGATGCAGGACAAGAACTCGGGCAAAGGCATTACTGGCTACAGAAGTTTCCAGACAGAAAAGCAACATCCCAAAGATTCCATAACACTACTTTTACATTGCAAATATATACAGTATTTTGTAACCGTAATTTAGATATTTTTCCAAGTATATTACCTCATTTGAGCCTTAGAACAATCCCATGAGGTAGACAGAACAATACTATTCTCAACATTAAGAGAAAAAAGAGGTTAGGCATGATGGCTCACACCTGTAATCCCAGCACTTTGGGAGACCAAGGCAGGCCGATCACTTGGGGCCTGGGCAACAAGGTGAAACCCTGTCTCTACTAAAAATACAAAACTTAGCTGGGCATGATGGCACACTCCTGTAGTCCTAGCTACTCCGGAGTCTAAAGTACAAGAATTGCTTGAACCTGGGAGGCAGAGGCTTCAGTAAGCCAAGATCATGCCACTGTGATAGAGCAAGGCTCTCTCTCAAAAAAAAAAAAAAAAAAAAAGAAAGAAAGAAAAGAAAAAAGAACTTAAAACTTTCAATTTGGGCTAAGATGATGTAACAAGGAACAGATTTATCTTCCTGCCTTAAATAAGTAGAACTTCAGTCTAACTGTGTAAAATAATTGTTTTTCAAACATTGGAGAACAGGAAGGAGAACATCATGATTCCTAAAGAAAAGAAAATAAACAAGCTGAGACCTACAATTGGACCACATTAGTGCCTGGAGATAGCTTCTATGCAACAGTGCAAGAAACACAAACAGAGCCCAGTGGTCTCCCTGGGTTGAGAAAACAAATATTGGAGTTTGGGGAGATCAAATTAGAATTTTGCTGGTCAGAGTACTATAAAGGCAGAGAGAGGGAAAAAAAAATATATGTGTGTATGGAAAGAGAGAGGAAAAGAGAGAGAGAGAAAAAGAGAAAGAGAGTCTCCAGAGATCTGCAAAAAGATCCCCTAAGGTCTTTGGCTGAATGATGATTTGCACAGGAAAATTTCCAGAGCTCATAGAGGGATAGGGATAGTTTGTTTTAGACTACCTAGACCTAAAATATTTCATAGTACAAAGGGCATCAGGTAGACTCCTCACAAGGACATAGACTTATTATTGAAGCTAAATTAGTTTTAAGCTAATGGCTACTCAGGATTGCCTTAACAGAGCTTAAAATCAAACCTCAAAAGATTTGTTTTTAATGTATTCCACATAAGTTACCTAAATGCCACAACAAAATTAAACACTATTTGGAAGAAGACAAGAAAATCCAGGACCCAGCAACATAAGCTGTAAGCTTATTTTCTTTCCCTTAGGACTCACAGTGTTCTGCTTCCTGTTCTCCAATGTTCATAACCATTATTTTATATACTTAGACTGAAGTTCTACTTATTTAAGGCAGGAGGATAAACCTGGTCCCTGTTACATCATCTTAGCCCAAACTGAAAGTTCTAAGTTCTTTTTTTCTATTTATACTGAGAATAGTATTGTTTGTTTGGTTCAGTAAACAATTAAAAATAAGTAGGAGTCAGATGCAGTGGTTCACTCTGCACTTTGGGAGGCAGATGAGGGAGGATCATTTGAGGCCAGGAGTTAAGACCAGTTTTGGCAACATACCGAGATGTAATCTTTAAAATTAATTTAAAAAATAAATTCCCCACCTGTGGTAGTCCATGCCTGTTGTCCCAGCTATTTGAGAGGCTAAGGTAGGGGGATAGCTTGAGACCAGAAGTTTGAAGTTACTGTGAGTTATGATCATACCACTGGACTCCAGTCTGGGTAACAGTGAGAACTTATATCCAAATAAAATAAAGCATAATGTAAAATTAAATTAAATTAAGAAAATAATAGGCATGTAAAGAAACAAGAAAAAAAAATATAACCAAGAGAAAAATCAGTAGATGAAAATATATCTAAAATGAAAGACATGACAAAAAAATCAGAAAAATAAATAAATAAAATTATTTTAAGTGCACTCCACATGTTCCAGTAGTAAATATAGGCATGATGAAAAAAAATAAAATAAAATAGCAGATGTGGAACAGACCCAAATGGGACGTATTGAAATGAAAAATAGACTATATAAAATGAAAAATACACTAAATGGGATTAAAAGTAAATTATCCATGGGAGAAGAAAGGAAGAGTGAACTTGAAGACATAAAAACTATCCAAAATCAAGGAAGGACAGATAAGAAGTATAAAAACAATAAATACATAAATAAACTGATAAATAATTAGAGCATGAATGACTTGTTAAACAATATCAAGTGGCCTAATACATGTTATGGACATTCCAAGAGAAGAGGAAAGATAGCAGGGAAAAAGAAAAAAGAAATTTGAATAAATAATAGTAAATCGTTTTCTAAATTTGATGAAAACTATGAACATGCAGATCCAAGAAGCCCACTAAACACCAATCAGGATAAACCTAAAAATACTATGTCAAATTAGAGAAAACCAGGGAAAAAGAGAAATCTAAAACACAGTGCATACATAGAAGAAAAAAAAAACTAAGAATAACAGTAGTTTTCCCATCAGCATCTATTCAAGTGTAAGGACAATGGACAGACATCTTTGACATACTGATGGAACACTATCAACATGGAAGTCTTTACCCAATAAAAATATCTCCCCAAAATAAAGGCAATATACTATTTTTTAATTAAAAAATATGAGAAAGGCTGGGCACGGTGGCTTATGCCTGTAATCCCAGCACTTTGGGAGGCCAAGGCAGTCGGATCACAAGGTCAGGAAATCAAACCCTGGCTAACAGGGTGAAACCCTGTCTCTACAAAAAATACAACAAATTAGCTGGGCGTGGTGGCAGGCACCTGTAGTCCTAGCTACTCGGGGAGCTGAGGCAGGAGAATGGCATGAACCCGGGAGATGGAGCTTGCAGTGAGCTGAGGTTGTGCCACTGCACTGCAGCCTGGATGACAGAGCCAGACTCTGTCTCAAAAAAAAAAAAAAAAAAGAGAGAGAAAAATCCATCTTCATCAGATATGTAGTATAAGAAATGTTAAAGGAATTTCTTCAGGCAGAAGGAACATGTTGTCAGATGGAAATGTGGATCTATAAAAAAGAATATGGAATGCCAGAAATGGTAAACATATGAGAAAATACAGAACAATGTTTTCTGGGACAGGTGCCAATGGCTCATGTCTGTAATCCTAGCATTTTGGGAGGCCAAGGTGGGTGGATCACTTGCAGCCAGGAATTTGAGGCCAGCCTAGGCAACATGGCAAAACCCTGTCTCCACAAAAATACAAAAAAATTAGCCAGGCCTGTAATCCCAGCTACTTGGGAGGCTGAGGCACAAGAATGATTTGAATCCAGCAGACAGAGGTTGCAATGAGCTGAGATTTGCCACTGCACTCCAGCTTAGATGACAGCACAAGACTCTGTCTCAAAAATAAATAAATAAAACAATAAAACAATATTTTCTCATTTGATAATCTATTTATAAATTAACATATCATGGAGTTTATAATGTATAATATTAAAATGTAAGGCAGAAACAACACACACAAAAAAATAGAGGAAATGAGGTCTGGCACAGTGGCTCATGCCTGTAATCCCAGCACTTTGGAAGGCCAAGGTAAAAAGATCACTTGAAGCCAGGAGTTCAAAACTATCTAGGCAACAAAGTGAGACCCTATCTCTACAAACAAATTTAAAAATTAGCTGGACATGGTGCTACATGCCTGCAGCCCTAGCTACTAAGGAGGCTGAGGCAGAAAGGAAGAAGGATTTGAGACCAGGAGTTCAAGGCTGCAATGAGCTATGATCACCCCACCACACTCCAGCCTGGGCTAGAGAGTGAGATCCTGACCGAAAGAAAAAGAAAAAAAAAGAAAAGAAGAAAAGAAAATAAATGAGTAAAAGAAGTTTGAGAAGCATAATTAATAACAGAGGAGATAAAATGGAAAAATGTAATCAACTTCCAGCCCCACGCCACCCCGCAAAAAAAAAAAAAAAAAAAAAAAAAAAGAACAGATGGGATTAATGGACTTTAACCATCATCAATGGTAACATCAAATGTAAATGTTTATAGTCTAACACTCCACTTAAAAGACAGACATTGTCAGATTGGAGAAAACAGCAAGACCCAAAAGAAACTCACTTGAAATATAAACATACTGGTATGTTCAAAGTTAATGGACGGAAAAGTAAACCATAAAAACACTAATCAAAAGAAAGCCAGAGTGACTATATTAATATAAGATAGATTTTAAAATAAGGAATATTAGCAGAGAAAAAGAGCAATATTAAGAAGTACAAAGTAGGGCCTGGAATGTTTCATGCCTGTAATCCTAGCAGTTTGGGAGGCCCAGGTAGGAGGATTGCTTGAGGCCAGAAGTCTGAGACCAGCCTGGACAACACACCCAAGACCCCATCTCTATAAAAAATAAATTAGCCAGGAGTGATGACATGTGCCTGTAGTTCCAGCTACTCAGGCGGCTGAGGTAGGAGGATTGGTTGAACCTAGGAGGTTGAGGCTGCAGTGAGCCATGATTGCACCATTGCACTCCAGCCTGGGCAACAGAGCAAGAGCTTGTCAAAAAAAAAAAAAAAAAAAAAAAAGTACAAGTAAAGATCAATTATAGTGCCTTGTTTATTTTCTTCCTAAACTATCAAAGCACTTTATCAATACGGCAAATGACATACTATTTGTTTTTTATTTGTAATTTCTGTCCCCTCATCACACACTGCAATAGTCCCTTCATTTCTGCACATTTGCACACCAGCTTCTCAACTTCCCAATCAACCATACATGTTCTTCCTATCCTTCCAATACTTCCAATACTCCCAATACTGCCAATATTTCTATCTCTTTGCATATGTTAGTCAAAGAAAATTTTTGTTGTTTAATAAATAAATAAATAACCAACCTAAATAATGCCTAATTAATTCCACAATTTTTTAAAAAGTCTTCATAGGATCAAGTTTTTTGAAACATGGTAATACATTAGGTATTAGTTAAAAATCACAGAAAACAAACTAATAGAAAATTTTTATCAAAACTATTATTCTTCTGTTCTTTGGTAAATTTTAAGAAAAGATAAAGCATGAATTAAATAATTAAACATACGTGTTCAGACAAACTGTTCTACCTGTGTAATTGCAAGCACTTTAAGTTAGAGAAAAACACAGTTAAATGAATATCTAGAGAATGTCAATGCTGGATGTAAAATATTCTCTGAACAAACATCACAATTTATATCTGCGGTTGCACCATTTGCTTTTACTAATTTACCGATTTCCCAACAAAGAGTCAAGAATAATCTACCAGAATTATCATTAAGCCCCTTGTGAACTTCAGAGCAAGAAAGCTAATTTGATTCATATAACATTTTCCACGTTTATATTATCAGTGCCAGAAAGTTAGAAGAATAAATGTGGCTCTACTTTGAGCTATTAACCTACTGTAACATTTAGTCACACTACTTGATTATGCAACAACAGCCAAAATAAAGCCATTGGGAATAAAAATTCTGAAGCTGTTGACCTAAAGCTTACTAAAACAAAGAACCCTGTTCAGTTTAAACATTAGGCAAAAAAATTCATTTTGAGTAATACAGCGGCATTTACAACCACAAACAAGTATTTTAAATGCAGTTTGAAAATACTTCTTTGCTGGACATACAACCCATCAAAGGATCATTTCTCGATTTTGAAACATTAGTTTACATCAGCATGGGTGTACTTTACCTACAGAGTCTTTGTTTTGTTTTTTCAATAGATGGTAGAAGTGCTTACCATTGACACAGCTTCTCAGGTCAGGATAAGCATCAGTTGACTGGCGTGCAGCAGTGAATAACCCAGATTGAAAAGAGCGAAGACAAACTGAAAAGAAAAACGAACATAATCTTCTTAGACACACATACTTGATCTGAATTCATGGTAGGAACCGTCCCAAGAGGTAGAATATTTATGCTCCTGTGGATTCACAAGATTCAGCCTTCAAAATGCAACACTAAACGTTTCCATCTACCTTTTTGCAAAATTAAAAATCTACAAGTAAGATGGCAACAGATACAGAATCATAAAAAATAGGTCTGTAACAGCTTCTTCTCTCTGGAGAAGAACCTTAAAGTCAGAAGTGAAAAAAACCTTGATTTAGCACAGAAATTTATTGTCATATATGTTTTTAATTCCATAGCAGAAACAAGATGTTACTCTCAAATCTATTGACCAGAGTCTGATTTATAAAGTATACGTAATTAAGTCAATAGAATCAGTTCGTGTTTCTACTTGCTATAGGCTACTTTGAATTCTTCTAATGTTGCCCTGAGATTAATACAATAATATTTGTATAATGCTTCTATATTACAAAACAGGTTTACTTCATTCCCTTCATTCCTCACTACAACGCTGTGAAATCAGATATAGCAACCTGGTAGATATTGCTAGGAAACTAAGAAATGACAGCTGGAATTGTAAAGATGAAATACTTTGCGACTTTAAGGTAACTAGAAGTTACTTAGTGCCAAAAATATATTTCTTAACAGGCATTAAAGACACTATATGTATTACTTCATTGTTCAGACAGTCACCGACTTACTATAAAAAAAGATGGTGTTTTACTTAGCTTTTGCCAAGTAACAAACCACCCCCAAAATTAGTAGCCTAAATAATCATTGTGTTTTTCTCATGATTTGTGGGTCAAATATTTGCAGAGTTTGGTTGGGTTGTTTGTCTCTGCTGCCAATGGAGTCAACCAGGATGGCTGTGGCAGGGGACTGCTTCCTAGATGGAGCTAATGTTCCTCGGCATCTCTCTTTCCATGTGATAGATCATGCTTCAAAGTTCTCCGTGTGGGTGTTTCCCTTAGCATGCTGGTCTTACAGTGGCACTTCTTTCATGACAGCTAACTTCTAAGAGAGAGAAAGCCAGCTGCCATGGCAGTTATGGGACATTGTATCACTTCTATCATATTATATTGATCAAAGTGGTCGCAGGATCCACCCAGATTCAAAGGGTAGGGTGTGGGTGGGGGATTTATTCTACCTCTCGATCAGGATATGGCAAAATGACACTGCAGAAGGGCATGTGGAATGGGAGACATTTTTGAACTATCTTTGGAAAAATATAATTTATCCCAGACAGATTAAAAGATTCATTTGAAGTCAGTATGTGTTTAAGTTACCTATGGCTGCTATGACAAATTACCACAAATTTAGTAGCTTTAAATAATAAAAATGTATTGTTTTACAGTGCGGAGAGTCTAAAACCAAAGGGCTAGCAGGGATCCTTTCCTTCTGGAGACTTCAAGGAAGAATCCCTTTCCTTGCCTTTTTCAGCTTCAGAGGCCATCTGCATTCATGGGCTCTTGGCCTCATCCTTGTATGTCTACCAATTCTTGCTTTGTCAATTCCATATCCTACTACTGACTCTGATCTCCTGCCATCCTGTTATGAAGACCCTTATGGTTTTATCAAGTCCTCTTAGATATCCCAGGATAACGTCTCCATGGAAAGATCTTTCATCACATCTGCAAAGTCTCTATTTGCCATATAAGGTAACAGTCACAAGTTCTGAGGATTAGGACATAGATATGTTTGGGGCGGGGAGGTCTAGGCAGGGTGGAGTAAGGAGGTCATTATTCAGCCTACCATGGTGAGTCAGAATATCCTCCCAAGTAAGTCTTACCTTACACATCATGGGGGTGTTTCTGGAGCCCCTATCTTAGTCCACTTTGTGTTGCTATAACAAAATACCACAGACTGGCTAATTTATAAAAGAAATTTACTTCTCCCAGTTCTGGAGACTGGGAAGTCTGATATCAAGGTACTTTGGCATCTCATGAAGGCCCTCTTGTTACACCATCCCCCAGCAGATGGCAAGAGAGTTGAGAGGGTGAAAAAGCAAGAGGCCGAACTTGCAGCCTCCAGTCCTTTCATAATTGGTGTTGAGGGTGGAGCCCTAATGACCTAAACACCTCTCATTAGGCCCCACCTCCCAAGACTGTTCCACTGGGAATTAAGTTTCCAGCATATGCTTTTTGAGGGTCACATTCAAGCCTAGCATTTGCTCCAGCCCCCAAAATTCATGTCCTTCTCATGTGCAAAATATATTCATTCCATCTCTGTAGCCCTGATATGGTTTGGCTGTGTCCCCAACCAAAATCTCATCTTGAATTCTAAACTCCCCATCCCCATGTGTCAAGGGTCAGATCAGGTAGAGGTAATTGACTCCGGGGGGCGGTTTTCCCCATGGTGTTCTCACAAGATCTGATGATTTTATGTATTTGGTAGTTCCTCCTGTGTTCATTCTCCTTCCTGCTGCCTTGCGAAGAAGGTGCCTTGCTTCCTAATACGGTTTGGCTGTGTCCCCACCCAAATCTCACCTTGAATTGTAATAATCCCCATGTGTCAAGGGCAGGGCCAGGTGGAGATAATGGAATCATGGGGGCAATTTCCCCCACACTGTTCTCATGGTAGTGAGTAAGTCTCATGAGATCTGATGGTTTTATAGATGGGAGGTCCCCTGCACAAGCTCTCTTGCCTGTCGCCATGTAAGATGTAACTTTGCTCCCCATTCACCTTCTGCCATGACTATGAGGTCTTTCCAGCCATGTGGAACTATGAGTCAATTAAACCTCTTTTACATTACAAATTACCCAGTCTCAGGTATGTCTTTATTAGCAACATGAAAATTAACTAATACGCTTTCCCTTTGCCTTCCGTCATGATTCTAAGTTTCCCAAGACTTCCCCAGTCGTGCTGAACTATAAGTAAATTAAACCTCTTTTCTTTATAAATTATCCAGTCTTGGGTATGTCTTTACAATAATAGTGTGAAAACAGACTAATATAAGCCCCCATGTCTTAACTCATACTAGCACCAACTCAAAAGTCCGAAGTCCAAAGTCTCATCTAAATCACATGTGGGTGAGATTCATGGCATGATTCACCCTAAGCAAATTCCCACCAGCTATGAGTTTCCAAAATGCAGTGAGATAAGCATGATTCCATTACAAAAAGGTAAAACAGGTAAGAACAGTAACTGGTCCTAAGGAAGTCCAAAACTCATTAAGAAAAACAACATAAAATGTTAAAGCTCTAATACAGTTTTCCTTGACTCTATATCCTGACTTCTGAGCACACAGGGGTAGGGGTTGAGATCTCAAGACCTTGGCCAACCCATCCCTATGGTTTTGCTGGGTGTAGGCCATGCTGCGGCTCTCACAAGTTGGAGTCTTGTGCCTGCAGCTTTCCCAGACAGAAGTTGCATGCTGGTAGCCCTATAGTTCTGGGCTCTTGGGGCTTCCCAACTCCCATGGCTCCACTAGGCATTGCCCTGGTGGGGGTTCACTACAGTGACTCTGCTGCTGTAACAAGTCTCTGCCTGGGCACCCCCAGACTGTCCATAATAACCTTTGACATCTAGATGGAGGCCACCATGACCCCACAGCTCTTGCATTCTGTGCACCTGCAAAATTAACACTGCATGAATGCCACCAAGGCTTATGAGGTATGTACATTCCAGAGTGGTGGGTTGAGATGCACCTAGGCCCACTTGAGCCATGTTTGGGATGGCCAAGGGACACTGTGCTGAAATTCAAGCAGCAGAGTCCCTAGGTCGTGCTGAGCAGTGGTGGTCCTTCAGGTGCCCCTCTGGAAACTGTATCAAGGTCCTGCTCTGGGCCAGTGATGGCAGAGGCAGCCTCAAAAATCTCTCAGATGTCTTTGAGGTCTTTCACCCATTGTTTTGAAAAACAGCACCTGGCTCCATTTATTTATTTATGTATTTATTTTAATTTCAACAGGTTTTGGGGGGAATAGGTGGTGTTTGGTTACATGTATAAGTAAGTTCTTTCATAGTGATTGCTGAGACTTTGGTTCATCCATTACCCAAGCAGTGTACACTGTACCCAACGTGTAGTCTTTTGTCTTTCACCCCGCTTCCACCAGTTCTCCTGAGTCCCCAAAGTCCATTGTATTACTCTTACGCCTTTGCATCCTCATAGCTTAGGTTCCACTTATGACTGTGAACATACAATGTTTGGTTTTCCATTCCTGAGTTACTTCACTTAAAATAATGAGCTTCTGGCTCCTTTCTATTCATGGTAATCTCTTTGGCAAATGGTAACTTGGGACACACCATTGGGTTGCTCTCCTAAAGACCTTTTCACTCTTTATATAACCAGGCTGTGAATTTCCCAAATATTTTTGCCCTGATTCCCTTTTAGTTATAAATCCCATCTTTAAATCATTTCTCTTTTTCTCATATATTACTATATGCAGTTAAAAGTAGCCACAAAGCCTGGGCACAGTAGCTCATACCTATAATCCCAGTTCTTTGGGAGGCCGAGTCATGTGGATCACTTAAGGTAAGAAGTTTGAGGCCGCCTGGCAAACATGAAAAAATGCTGTCTCTATTAAAAATAAAAAAATTAGCCAGGTGTGGTGGCACACACCTGTAATCCTAGCTACTTGGGAGGCTGAGGTACAAGCACTGCTTGAACTTGGGAGGCAGAGGCTGCAGTGAGCCAAGATCACACCACTGCACTCCAGCCTGGGTGACAAAGCAAGACTCTGTCTCTAAATAAATAAATACGTAAATAAATAAATGTAGCCACACAGTTCCTTCAATATTTTGCTTAGAAATCTCTGCTATCCTAGTATATATCTCTTAAATTCAGCCTTCCCTGAAGCCCTCAGGCATGGAGATAATTCAGGCAATTTCTTTGCCACCTTGTAACAATGTTGGCCTTTACTCTAGTTTCCAGTGCTTTGTTTCTCATTTCCATCTAGGATCTCATCAGAATGGCCTTTAGCATTCATATTTCTACCAACAATCTAATCATGACACTTAAGTAATCTCTAAGAAGTTACATTCTTTTCCTACATGTCTTCTCTTTTTTTGACTCTTCACCAGAATCATCCTCAATGGTCCATTCACAGCTATCTAGGCTTTTTCTAGCCTGCTCCTCCAGATTCTTCCAGCCTTTAGCCATTACCCAGTTCAAAACTGCTTCCACATTTTCAGGTATTTGTTATAGAAACAAGCCAATGTCTGGCACCAGTGTTTCGTCTTAGCCCTTTTTGTGTTGCTATAACAGAATACCACAGACTCAGTAATTTATAAAGAAAAAAATTATTTTTTTACAGTTCTGGAGGCTGGGAAGTCCAATATGAAGGTGCTAATCATCTGGTAAAGGCCTTCTTACTGCAGCATTCCATGATGGAAGGTAGTAATGCAAAAGGGTACAAGAGATAGAAAGGGGAAGGGAGCCAAACTCAGCCCCAGTAAAACCCAAGTAGTTTTAGGTCTCAAGTAGTCTTATCTTTGGTTCATTTGTCCTTCCTCTTGTATCATCTACTCTCAGACTTCATTTATTCTAGTGTGAATACTTCATTAGAATCATCACTTTTGTAAAAGCTTCATTTCGCATCTCTGGCAAATTTTACAGTGAATAACAGCCAAAATTTGAAAGCCCTGAGGCTGGAGACCCAAGTGAAATGTTTCACATGGATTTAGAACCCCAGGCCAGACTACATTAGCTTAAACACATAAGGCACGTTATACAGGAGCCTACATTACTATTCATGATAATACTGTCATGGAAAAGTGCATCCAGAATTACAGTGTGGAGAGCCAGTTGCTTTGCCACTCCAAAGCAGAGCAATACAGAACCCTCATATTCCCACTTATCTTTTTCACCACACAACAGGAATAGGAAAAATTGAGGAGGGTAAACAGGAAGGTGAAAGCTGGAGGGAGATTGTCTCTGCTTCTGTAAACTGATGCAGAAGCTCCCACAAGAAAAGAGATTAAAAACAGAAATTAGGACCATAGGAGAGAAAGGCTAAGCAACAGACCCTTTCAAGAGAGGTTCTGGTGGTCAAGGCATAACCTCTTAGGAAAAGATCTTGCTACATGTACCTTTACTTATATTTTTCACCATTAGTTTTATTAACAATCAAACTGGTTTCCTTTTGCCACTTTCTATAGGCACCACTATCCTAGCTATCTTGATTTGTCAATTCTAAAAAATAGTTTGAACAGTCACTGACTCCTAGACCAAGGAATTATAATGGATCATGAGTCAGGTAATTTTTTCTTTCTCCAAGAAATACTTTATACCCCTCTGTCTTTAAGTCACAGAAAAGACATCACATAAAAGCCTGAATGTTTGCTTGTTTTGACTGGAGGACCACGGGACTGAGTTATTCATACCCCACCCCTTTGACAGCATTATGATCGCTGGTCTTTGAAAAGCCCATCACTTGCTTTCAAAAAATATGTATATATTTCTTTCTATCTCCATTTCCTCCATTTCCACTTTCATTCACCCTTTAGGCAGTCATTCTAATGGGTTATGTGGCTTTTGGTTTTTTTTGTTTGTTTGTTTGTTTGCTTTGTTTTGTTTTGTTTTTTTCTTTGAGACAGAGTCTCTGTCACCCAGGCTGCAGTGCAGTGGCACGATCTTGGCTCACTGCAACCTCCACCTTCTGGGTTCAAGCGATTCTCGTCCCTCAGCCTCCCCAGTAGCTGGGATTACAGGCCTCGCCACCACTCCTTCATTCATGGCTAATCTTTATATTTTGACTAGAGATGGAGTTTCATCATGCTAGTCAGGCTGGTCTCGAACTCCTAACTTCAAGTGATCTGCCCTCCTCAGCCTCCCAAAGTGCTGGAATTACAGGCATGAGACACCATGCCCAGTGGTTATGTGTATTTTTAAAATTTGTAAGTGTTCTTGAAAATATATATTTACAATTCATGTCCATGTTTTTATTCATGTGTGTAAATGGTTTTGTATAAATATCACATCCTCTAATATTTTTCACTCAGTACTTGATTTTTATGATCAATCTATGTTGCTACACATAATTCATTGCTACTAACCACTAAGCGTTACATCACAGTATGCAACCACCACTTTATAATTCTGTCTACCCATGATAGACACTCAAATTACCTCCAATTTTCTACCTCTACAAGAAGATGGAAAGTACATCCTTATGTATGTTTCCTTAGTACCTGCATAACAATTTCTTTGGAATAGATATCCAGGGGTGAAATTGTGTGATCATTAAATCGGATTGTACTTAATGGCTTGGCAGAAGTGCATTCTCACCAGTGGGGTATGAGGATTTCTACATCCTTGCTTTCTAATTTTTGGCAGACTAACAGGTAATAAAGTAACATCACATTGTTTTTCTGATTTCTAAGGAGATAGAGCATATTTTCATGTCATTTTCCAAATCTGAAACTTTTCTTCTTTGAAAATTTTCCCCATTTTTTTTACCATTTTTCTATTGAACTTTATTTGTTTTTCCTGCAGATTTGAAAAAAATTAAACATTTATAAATATCTCTTCATATTTAAATTTTTGATATTTATTTGACAGAAACAGATCTGTCATTTGTCTCTTAATCTTACTATTCATGTCTCTCTTGTAAGATAAATTCTTAATTTTGTTATAATCAAATTTATTATTTCACCTTACAGTGTGTGAATTTAAAATTTTACCCCAGGCCATCAGTCACAAAGATATTCTCCCACATTGTTTCTTTAATTTCATAGTTTTATTTGAACATTTTTGTCTTTATTCCACCTAGAATTCACCTTTACATTTGGTGGTAATTAGAAACCCACATTTATTTGTCTGTTAATAGCTGGCCACTCTTAGCAATGACATCTTTAAATAATCCACAGTGACTTATAGTGTCATCTTTATCAAATATTAGGTTGTCATAGATACATGAGTCTTTCTCTAAACTTTCTGTTCAGTTTCATTAGTCTACATGTTCTGAAAATACCATATAGTTTTATTTCTATAGCTTTGTATTATTAATATTTGATAAAGTATTTCTCTTTTTTGTATTTTAGACATGTGTGGACTTTCATTCGCTCACTTAAATTTTAAAATGAGTTTACCAAGTTTCTTAAAAATATTTTTTTAAACAAGATTGCTCTGAACATATAAATTTGAGGATGGCCACACATAGTAGCTCACACCTATAATCCTAGCACTTTGGGAAGCCCTGACAGCAGGATTGCTTGAGCCCAGGAGTTTGAGACAAGCGTGGGCAACATAGAGAGACCCCATCTCTAAAATCATAAAATATAATAACATAAAATAAAATCAATTTGAGAATTGATCACTTTATAGCATCACTCAATTCAAGATCATGAAGTATCTTTCCATGGTTTTAATTCATTTTCTATGTCTTCAATTTGAGTATTAAAATTTTCTCCATAAGGCTTTTATGTGTTTTTAAGATATTTGTAGATATTTTATGGGATTTGCTGCTATTGTGAATGGTATCATCTTTTTAATTTCTACTAGACTATTGCTTGCATAAAGAACTACTATGGATTTTTATAGGAGAGTCAAAGAGTTATCTAAATCTCTCATGTGTTCTTATGTTTTGTCTATGTATTCTATTTTTTTCCAGTATTACATCAATTAAAAACAATGACAGGAATAGATTATAGCTTATGATCTATAAAATCCCTATTTTTCTTTCCTTATTGCATTGAATGTAACCTCCAGTACTTTTCTTTCTGTTCTCAACCTTAAAGAAGCTATAACTAAATTTTATCCATTAGGTGTAATGTTTACTGTAGATTTTGTTCACTTTCTTTCTTTTTCTTTTTTCTTTTCTCTTTCTCTTTCCATCCCTCCCTCCTTCCTTTCTCATGCCAATTTGCCCAAAACAATCCTACTTTATTCTTTTTATAGCTGACATTTACCTTGTGCAGTATTAATCTTGAACTGAAGTGTGAAAATTTGGAAGATAAATTATGTGGTTTTTCTGTATTTAACCTTTACCAAACTCAGAACCTTTTCTTATATTCTTAGTTTGACAAAAGCTTTTATCATAACTAAGGAGTGATCTCTATCAACTGCTTTTTCTGTATGAACTGAGGTAATACTACACTTTTAGGGGTGGAGTCTTACTGTGTTATCCAGGCTAGTGTCAAACTCCTGGCCTCAAGTGATCCTCCCACTTTAGCCTCTTGAGTGGCTGGGATTACAGGCATAAGCCACTGCACCCAGCTGATTTTCTGATGCTAAATCATCTTTAAATTTCTGGAATAATTCTACTTGATCATGATATTATTTTTAACACACTTAAGATCGGACTGAATATCATTTTATTTAGAATTAATTCCGAAAGCAAAAGGAATTCTATTTTTCTTTTCTTCTATTCTCTCACTTAAATTTTAAAATGAGTTTACTAAATGTCTTTATTTGGTTTTGGAGTCAAGATTACACGAGCCTCTTAGAATAAGCTCATTTTTTAAGGACAATATCTTAATAAGGGAAACATTAACAGTTTCCTAAAATTTGTAAGAGTTCATTTGTAAAACCATCTGGATCTGGGTTTTGGGAGAAATAGGAAGAAGAGGGCTTTGGCTGCGGTTTCAACTTGTCTAATACTTGTTTGTATAACTAAGTTCTCCATTGCTTCCTGTGAAATTACAGATATTTTGTGTTTTTCTAGGAACGCATCCATTTTATTTAGGTTTCCAAATGTATTTGATGTAGCTGTTTGTAACATTTTACGATAATGTTTTTAACCTGTGTTGACTTTAGAATACTTTCCCTTTCCACCTTGTACTCTATGTATTGGCATTTCCTCGTTCTCTATTTTGTTTTTCCTTAATTATTCTTGCCAGATGTCAGTCTCACTCACTAACCTTTTGGAAGAATGAGAATCTGCTTTTGTTAATGCTCACTTTTGTTTTTCTATTCCACTTATTTCTATCTCTGCTTTTGTTATTTTAAAACTTCTTGTTACTCGGGGTTTGCTCTCTTGTACTTTTTGTGTTTGTTTTCCCAATTGGAAAGCTCAGGCTATGTTTTAAATGGTCAAATCTGTTCTGTCACTACTGCCTTGTCAGTTAGAACCCAATCCCCCCACCACACATACCAGCAGGTCAAGCCAGCTTTTCGTCTACCCAGACATTTCTTACACTTCTTGTTGTTGTCATTTTAGTTTGTTATTATTCGTGCTTGGAATCTTATTGTTTCTTTAGAGAAGATTTGAAGGGAGGGAGTCCGCATTCTGAGGTAATTCACCAACTTGGCAGGAATTAGAAATTAAAAATAATTTCTTTATTTTTTATTTTTCAGGGTTTTTTTCTTATTTTATTTTTTGCCAGCTTACACCAAAAAATGATTTCTAATGTTTATATTTAGGCTCAGAGTTTGCCATTCTTCCCAGGAAGTTTCTCTCTCTTTAATAGAAACACCCACTCTGTTAGGTGATACGAGGCCTATGGAAATGGTAGTGATTTATTCTACTTCTTACAAAAGAGAAGAACACAATTTAAAAACTCTAATGAAACCCAGAGTACTTATTTCCAAATCGCATGTTTTCAAGATAGCACAGGGAATATGTAGGCCAACTGAAGTGCTTTATTAGCCCCTGAAAACTAAATCTAAATGTTGCCCCAAATATATGGGTTATAGTTATTTAATTTCTTTGGTGACCTTATCTCACTACAGGGGCCTTCCTATATGAGCTGTTGTAGTTAGTAAAACTACTGTTAGATTTACCAGGGAAAGGATTGTTTTGTTTTGCTTTTCAAATTAGAGCCATTGGCCTATAGAATATACACATCAAATAACAAAATGTGTAACTCAGGCAGGACATTTCTAAAAATTGTTTTTAACAGTGGAATTCACCACACATGCTTATATACAAATAAAGACCAAAATATGAAATTTAAATCAAAAGACAAATCATAATAAAAAGTATATTTTTGTTTCACATGATGGGGTGATTAAACAAGAATACATTTGAAGAAATTTTGACACAGTAAGTTATTTATGTACATTGACTTATTTGGTGATTTAAAAGCTCTGAAGTTAGAAAATATAGTTACAGGGCACACTTAAAACTACAGAACCTGAAAAGCTAAACAACTTGTTTCACCTGACACAGCTAAAAATTTTTAGGTCTGAGGCTGGAGCCCACATCTTGTGTTTTTGTTTTAGTTTGTTTTGTTTTATACTTTGTTTTTTTTCACCATGTTGCCAAATGAGATAGGCAAAGAGAAGAAAGAGTTGGGTGGGACTAGAAAAGTGGAAGAGAGATACAAGGAGAAAAGAAAAATATTTTATCTAAGGAACTTCCCCAGAACACATAATGCTGTATTAACATGGTATGTATCTTTATCCAAATGTACTCTGATCAAAGGAATGTATCCTCTACAGTAGTGTGCCTGCAAAAACACAGCCTCATTAGGCCCTAACAAGCAAGAGTTAACACTGTATTTTTTAATGTACGTGTAATATTTAACAGTCAAATATTGTCTATTTTTATTATAAAATATTTACATTTCTATCTAAAATTAAAAAGCTGAAATAGTCTAGATATACTATCTTTTCTACACTTTCATAGTACAAATTCTTGGGTTTTGTTTTGAAAAGTGAGGAGTAACATGTAACCTTACAAAAGAAAACGTCTTTTTCATGGATGTATATCTATATCCCACTGCCCTTTTAAACTACAGCAGCTAAGGCTGGGCAGGGTGGGTCATGCCTGTAGCCCTAGCACTTTGGGAGGCTGAGGAGGGTGGACGCTTGAGGTCAGGAGTTCAAGACTACCCTGGCCAACATAGCGAAACCCCGTCTCTACTAAAAATACAAAAATTAGCTGGGTGTGGTGGCACATGCCTGTGATTCCAGTTACTCAGGAGGCCGAGGCACAAGAATCACTTGAACCCAGGGAAGCAGAAGTTACAGTGAGCCAAGAGCAGGCCACCGCACTCCAGCCTGGGTGACAGAGCAAGGCCCTGTCTCAAAAAACAAAATAAAAAAAGTTAACCCATGAAAACGCACATGCTCATAGACTATGTCCAGCACCTTAATATAACTGAGCATCAGCCCAAGAGCTTCATGAGAAAGACATGAGAAAGAAAAACACTAAAATTTAAAATGCCACATGGTAATTAAAGAACTGTTCCAAATTCCTCAACATGTCTTAAATATAAAGACAGCAAAATTGCATATAAAATGAAACCTCACTCCCAAGGATAATGAAATTACATTGGATGGAATAGATGGGTAGAGAGTTAGACAGGAACATATCTAAGTTCCCTTCCATTTCTAAGATTATATAATTGAGATGTTTTGAACTTACCTAAGTATTTTGGATAAAAATAATCCTAGAAAGAAGAAAAAGAAAACATATATCTTAGCAAACCTAAATTTCATTATAGAGTTAAAACTTAATTTTATAATGTGTTTTTATATCAAAGATGCAAATAAATTACGTATAATCATCATTTTCACATTATAATTTTTTATATAGTAAGATATACCAAGAGAAAACAATAAAGTTAAACCAATAAGATACTTAGGCTTAAAGAAATACTGATCAATTAATCATGTTTCAAAAGCTTCTAATCTGAAAACAAGCTCGATTTAAGATGGTAAATATAATCATGTATGCCCTTTTTTTGTACATCCTTTAATTTTTCCGTAATGATTGGATAACCATTTGACACATTTTATGTCATAATGATCACCCACACAGATTCAATGTTCAATCACAGTAACATACTCTTTCTTGTTTTTTTTGTTTTTTGTTTTTTGTTTTCGAGATGAGGTTTCTCTGTGTCACCCATGCTAGAGTGCAGTGACATGACCATGACTCACTGCAGCCTCAACCTTGGGCTCAAGTAATCCTCCCATCTCAGCCTCCCAAGTAGCTGGAACTACAGGTACATGTCACCATGCACAGCTGATTTTTTGTTGTTGTAAATTATTTTTTTGTAGAGATGGGGTCTCACTATGCTGCCTAGGCCTCAAACTGCTGGGCTCAAGTGATCCTCCTGCCTTGGCCTCCCAAAGTGCTGGGATTACAGGTGTGAGCCAAGGTGCCCAGCTAACAGTGACATACTTTTAAGTGAACTAAAGTAGACATTTATCTTGTACATGTTATGTACATGTAATACCTTACTTATAAATTGGTTGTGTACCAAAAGTTTGTCTGTAAATCAGTCATTTGGAGTAAAGAATGTGCTTTCTTAAAGGGAGAAAAATGTTAAAAATTTCTGATAGTAAAGTTCTCAGGCTGGTCCACGAAAGCATTCTTAAGCCACGATATATCTAATGTGTACCATTAACAGTACGAGAATACCCCACGAGAAACCAAAATTTCTACACAAAGACATATTCAATGTTACCACTTAGTAAGAACAGAACATAAGCTCATCCAGAACTGAGTCAAAGGCCTCATTCTTTCCTCCTCTCACATATAAACCTACCCAATAGATAATGGGATTCAAAGGTGATGTTGCAACCGTCAAAGGAATATATTAGAGATGTTGAGGCATAAGTTGTACTGTGAAGACTGGAAATGTGGACTGCGGTATTAGAGATGTGGACACCTGTAATCACGAGAATCATAACACAGTAACAAATGTTTGGTGGGGGTGTGGCAGGGGGGTCACTGTGGTCACACGTGTAATCCTAGCACTTTGGGAGACTAAGGTGGGCAGATTGCTTGAGCCCAGCCTGGGCAACATGACAAAACTCCCTCTCTACAAAGAATACCAAAATTAGTCAGGTGTGGGGTACACACCTGTAGTCTCAGCGACATAGAAGGCTGAGAGAAGAGGATTGCCTGAGCCGGGGGGTCAGGGCTGCAGTGAATCATGATCATGCTACTGCACTCTAGCCTGGGCTACAGAGCAAGACCCTGTCTTTAAAAAAAAAAAAAAAAAAGGAACTTTTTTTTTTTCGTTTCTCCCCTTTCTGTCTTGCTCTTTCTGTCACTTTTTTCTCTTCTGTCAATGAGACCAATGTTAGAATTGGTGGAAGAGAGGAAGCGCATAAATGAGTTTTCCTTACTCACTATCTTTCCTCCTCTGTGTTAAGGTCTTCTCCCTCTCTGGGCTTTTGCTGCTTAGAGGCTAAGCTGATAGAATGTATCTACAATGTTAGAAATACATATTCAATATTAATGAGTGATGTACTAATATGGTATCTTGGGCAGACAGGCATGCCTTACAATATTCCAGAATAACAAAATAAAAATTAGAAGAGATGGGGTAAAAAAAGGTAAAATAAGAATGACAGAGTGTTGATCATTATTAAAGGGGTGGGGGAGTTTGCATACTGAAATTTATTACACGGTTCTCTCTACTTTGAGATCTATTTAAAATCTATTTAAAATTTCAATATTAGATGATACCTACAATTCTGACTTAAAATCTTTCATGTAAAGTAACAGTAGGCCGGGTGCAGTGGCTGGTGCCTGTAATCTCGGCACTCTGGGAGGCTGAGGTAGGTGGATTGCTTAAGCCCAGGAGTTTGAGACTCGCCTGGCCAACATGGCAAAACCCTGTCTCTACTAAAAACACAAAACTTAGCCAGGCATGGTGGCACATGCCTCTAATCCCACCTACTCAGGTGGCTGAGGCACGAGAATCTCTTGAACCCGGGAGGCTGAGGCTGCAGTGAGCAGAGATTGCACCACTGCACTCTAGCCTGGGCAACAGATAGAGACTTTGTTTCAAAAAATTAAAATTTAAATTAAAAAAAAAATGCCAATGGAGAAATTTAATGAAGCATTGTGATAACAATTCAAACTAGCGCACACACACGTTAATACTTGAGACATCCTCTCCCCTCCCTCTAACACTATCAAATTCTGGTTAGAAGAAAATACTTGCAAACCATGAGGTCAATACTATTTGCTGATAATGAAGTGTAACTGAACTGTAGTTTAGTCAGAACAAGCTGTTATTGGTGATCAACCCCATTTTCCTAACAAACCCATTTTCCTTTGAAGGCACTTCCTCTCCCCTCCCCCTAACACTATCAAATTCTGGTTAGAAGAAAATATTTACAAACCATGACGTCAATACTATTTGTTGATAATGAGGTGTAACTGAACTGTAGTTTAGTCAGAACCGTCTGCCTAACAAGCCCATTTTCCTTTGGCGGTACTTCCTCCTGAAATGTAACTGGTTATGTGTGGAAGGTGATACACAAAATCATTGACTTTAAGATGGAACAGAAGGGAGTACAGGCTGGAAAGGTTCAGTCTGTAGTTGTATGTCTAGATGTGTGAACTTGACAGTTTCCATCAACGCTTACCGTTTCAGGGTCATTTTCAAAGACCTCCCTGGCTTCTTCTTTATTGCACAGTTCTTCGATGCATTCTCTCTCAAGATTACCCTGTTTGGTTTCTTCAAGCATAGAATTTGCACGACGCTCCCTAACCAGGACTTGTGAAGCCTGTTGCTTTGACAAAACTGAAGGAAAAAATAAGTTTATAGGAATTAATCATTTTTCCAACTAAAATACATTGTTTTATTAAACAATAAGCGTTAAAATCATTTTCTGCCTGTGAATTCTATGACATTTAAAATCAGTATGATCGAACTAAGAAAGAAATGCAGATACAGAAGCACGTTGGTTAACAATTCAGAGAGCAGGTTTGGTGTGCAGCTGCAGCCCTCGTATGATGGTCTACACAAATTATTCAGGTTTATACTTGAGGTTAAACATACCAGGTAATATTCAATATTCCCTTCATTAGGACTACATCGGAGAAAACATGCTGAGGTCAGGTGTGGTGGCTCACCTTCGTAATCCCAGTACTTTGGGAAGCTGAGGCGGGAGGACCACCTGAACCCAGGAGTTCAAACCCATCCTGGGCAAAAGAGCGAGACCCCATTTCTACAAAAAACAAACAAACAAATTATATATATATATACACCTATATTTGAGAAGGAGTCTCGTTCTGTCGCCCAGGCTGGAGTGCAGTGGCACGATCTCGGCTCACTGCAACCTCTGTCTCCCAGATTCAGGCGATTCTCCTGCCTCAGCCTCCTGAGTAGCTGGGATTACCAGAGTGTACCACCGCATAAAAAATATTAATTGGGCATGGTGGCATGCACTTGTAGTCCTTGCTACCTGGGAGGCTAAGGAGGGAGTGCCACTTGAGCTCAGGAGTTCAAGGTTACAGTGAGCTATGATCATACCACTTCACTCCAGCCAGTAAGACCCTCACTCTAAAAAAAAAAAAAAAAAAAAAAAAAATCTGAAAAAAAAAGAAAAAACCATAATGAAATACGTCAAAAGCCGTAGTCTTAGCCAGGCCTGGTGGCACATGCCTGTAATCCCAGCTTTTTGGGAAACTGAGGCACGAGAATCATTTGAACCAGGGAGCCAGAGGTTGCAGTGAGCTGAGATTGCGCCACTGCACTCCAGCCTGGGCAATAGAGCAAGACTCTGTCTCAAAAAAGACAAAAAAAGAAAAAGAAAAAGAAAAAAAAAGCCATATGATCTTTAAAGCAAGAGTAATAAACTTTCTCAATTTTAATGAAAAACCTTTGTGATCTCTGTGGAGATTGTTGTTGAACAGCAACAATAAAAATAACGTAACAAAGTTCAATATCAAGCAACAGACTGGAGGAAAATACCTACAGCGTATAGAATAGAAAAAACAGCATCCAGATAAGCTGACCGATACAGAAATGCATGTATGGTTGTATTTCTAAAACATAAACAAACTATAAAGAAAACAATATAAACAATCATATAAACCATCACTACAGAGAAAAAATGGGCAATAAACATTATAAAGTGTTCAAATCAAACTTTTTAAAAATTGGATTTTTGCATATTAGACTGACAAAACTTTAAAAGAATGATAATATCAACTATTGGTGAGAGTAAGGGAAACCATGTATTCTTGTACACTGGTAGTAGAGCATAAACTGGCAGGTTTTATTTGAAGGTATTTTGCTAAAATTTAAAGCACATACACTCTTCATCTCAACAACTCTGCTTCTAAGTATGTTCTACATATATGCCCATGTGCTGGAAAAAATAGAATCGTTTATTGAAAGACTGTTTGTGAGATCAAAAAATTAAAAACGACTTAAATATCTATCAAGAGGAGCACAGGATCAGGCACAGTGGCTCAGGCCTGTAATCCCAGCACTTTGGGAGGCCAAGGCAGGAGGATCACTTGAGCCAAGGAGTTCAAGACCAGCCTGGACAACAAAGAGAGACCCCATATCTCCAAAAAATTTTAACAATTGTCCAGGTGTAGTGCTGCATGCCTGTAGTCCCAGCTAGTCAGGAGCCTGAGGCAGGAGGATCACTTGAGCCTGTGGGGGGTCAAGGCTGCAGTCAACTATGATCACACCACTGCACTCCAGTATGGGTGACAGAGCAAGACCCTGACTTTAAAAAAAAAAAGAAAAAAAAAAGAGGTGAATAGAAATAAAAGCTATAATAAACCTGTACTGTGGAATAATATGCAGTTGCTAAAAGGAAGATATTCTTGTACTGAAGATCTCAAAGATACAGTAAGTTAAAATGCAAGTTGTAAAATGCCACACTCATAGCATAATTCTCTATAAATCAGCTAAAGTAGTAGATATGTAAATATCATGTGGAAAAATACATAGAAAGGAGTTTGGAAAGACAAACTGCTAATACAATAATTATATCTGAGAAAAGTATGGAGAGCGTAGAGTTTTGGTTTATTATTTTAGTATGTTAATATAGCTTTTTAATGAAAAATGTAAAAAATATAAATAAAATCTACAAATAACTTTTTTCCTGATTTTAACCACAAATGGTTCTTTCACTAAGAAGATAAACAAGTAATATAAATGTCTGAATTTCTTTTCCTTTTCTTGTCTCTTATTACCTGGTAAACAATAAGCAATAAATACTCAGAAGTTGAATAATAGAAGAAAAAAAAAAAAGCAAAAAGACTAATCGACAGTCACTCACCACATTTGTTAAGTAACTGAAACATCTTTCAAGAATGAAGTAATATTACTTTATTTTTCTGACTTGCCAAAGCAGAAGTTTAAATGGATAAATGAATAAATCGTTTGGGTTAGATCTATAACCCTATATCTTGCCATGTTTATCATGCTCATTAAAATAGAGATTAAGTCAAGGCAGTGTGCATATAAAAGATGGTACTCTGCGATCATGCTATCTGCCAAGTGTGTTATTGACTGATCAATGACAGTCCTGTCAAAAATGAAAGAGCCTGTCATGGGCAATTATCTCATTTATTTGAAGTAGTTTTACACATGCTAGTTTTTAATAAATACAGCAAAAAAAAAATTTGACTTTTTGAACTTCACAGCAAATATGTGATTCAGGGGAAAACAGTAACACTTTAATGAAAGGGTGAATACACTGATTCAATTTTTAAAATCAAGGTTAAAAGCACTTAGGAAATAAAGCACCACGAATATTCACTTCTTGGCATTTTTTCCTTACACAATATTAACTTCCGGAATTAGGAGTTTGATAGTGAATTTTAAGAACATCTCTTTCCCCGTATGGGCCCCCACTAAATGGTACAAATCAGGTGAAGTAACACATACTGTATTCATGCTTGTGAAAGCAAAGGTCTAAATCACCCAGAATAGCCAAGGTTTTCGAGTTCTTAGGAATGTCCACTTAAGTTTAGAAAAGTAAACATAACAACTTTTATTATTTAAGAGATGATGAAACTCAGGTAAAAAGCAGGCAACATATTTTCCCATAACTGTAAAGTGAATAAACAACAAAACTACAGGTGGATCATAGGCATCCCAACTCTCAGACCTGCAATCCATTGTTTGTTGTCTGCTGCTTTTCAAAAATCAGGAAGTTTTATTGTCTCTATTGTTGAGAGGAATATTAAAAAGCAAAAACTGTTACGCTTCTGTCCTACAGAAAATTAAGCTAATAACAAAAAAAATTTTGTCTAAATATATTTGCACCAAATTTGGATTTCATCTAGTCCAGCCCAACGATGCTTTAAGTTGGCATGATACATTACAATGTTCAAAGCATGAATTAATTATTTCATCTGATTTTCACATAATGAAATAAACTATAAGACAAAATTATCATCCCTATTTTCCTACTGAAGAAATTGAAGCTGAGAGGTGACATCATTTGCTGTAAACTATGCTAATGGAATTCAAATATACCCATCCCCTTAGCCTAGTGCTCTTTTCTTCTGTATATTCTACTACTCAGATGTCCATGATGTACCTGATTTAATTTTTCTATTCACATATTTTTATTTGGAAATGTGTTTATCAGTACAGTGAAACTAAATCATAGAGACATTGATGTCATTAGATATAATTACTTTATAATAAAAGACATGGTGATATATGATATAAGATTTTAGAACTTCAGTGGAATGGGCAGCTTCACATTGATGCCATTTCAACACTGAATTATTTCAGTCTACCTACTTTCCAAGAATGTCGCCATCTCTAAATAAGAAAATAATCTTTGGGGTCCAGAATTACTTTGGCGCCTCCATATTCTGAGAGAAGTACTTTATCTCCAGCTTTCACACTGACTGCTTGAATTCCTTTCCTTTAGGGCCCAATCCAACAGCTACTACTGTTGCTTGCAATACTTTTTCTGAGAAGTTTCTGGAAGCATAATACCTTCTTTGGTTACGGTTTTGGCTGCACTACTTTCAACCAAACAATACTTGGTCAAAGAGCAGAAGAAACTTTCTACATGTTTGTTCTCCATGGCTCCCACTGCCACAGCTCATACTCTACTCTTGCACAACTGCCATGAGCTGATTTTAATTTTTGTAAAAGAAATTATGTGGTTGTGCAGTGGATAAGGTCGCTATCTTAAATAATTAGTTGTCCTTTACAAAATAAACCCATCCATCTAAGAGAATGGCTTTTGAAGCAGTCTACTGCTTCTTGCCAGAAAGATACAAGCATGACATCATGAACCCAAATTAAAACTACAGGACTGTGGGAAGAGACAAGCATGGGGTCTGAAGTGCTTTCACCAGTTGGCTCAAAGTCCTTCTGCCCAAAAATATTCACCTTGCTGACATGCAGGAATATCTAAAAAGTTTTGTAATTTGCCATAATAACCATGACATACAAACACATAAATGCTGTTTTACATTATCTCCTTTAATCTGAATCATAACTGTTCTAAGTAGATTAAAATTTTCCATTTTATACATGAATAAGCTAAAACTTAGAGTTGAGTTAATTTTACCAAGCTTTCACAGCTAAGAACACAGACAACCAGCATCCCAAACCTGTCCTCTTTTTGTATTAGCACACTGTCCCTTACTCATTTGTTTCACTTCTTTGTATTAAGAAGTATCTCAAGAAAGTCCTTGTTAAAATCCAACTATGTTGCTTGAAAAGTGTTACATTCAGATTCAAAATTTTAGGTTAAAATGTGGAGTTGATGAGTCTTTCAAGATAAGAAGTACAGCTGAGTCAACTTGATTTTTTTAACTTACCTGAGTCACTCCTTCTTCAAAATAATGACCAAAGCAGATGGAACAATTATGACAATAATAAAACCATTGTGCAAACATGAACTGGAATTCTCTTTGAAACTGTATTCACAGCCTTCATATGTTCTCTTCATGTGAGGGGTAAATCTTTGTTTTTTTAGTGTAAATTTGATTGACTTACCTCCAAAAAAGTAATTTATTGTTATTGATTTCATAAGACCCCCTGTAATGATAGTGATGCTAGCACTGCCTCTGCTAATGCCACCCTCTGTTCACGACCAAAGATCTGCATTGTCCAACACTGACCAGTCAGGTAAGGATGAGGTGGCAGATGGAGGAGGGTCCAGATCTTAGGATAGCTTATCCTCTGAAGCTCTTCCATTTTGCTCCCTTGTTTTTTTGCAAAGATGGTTCTCACATTCTTCCCTCCATAAGCTCATCTCTCTTTTAGTTCTACTTTCCATCTCTCTTTTCCCTAGGCTCTTCTTATTTGGCATCTCAAAAATGAAAAACTGCCCTTGAAAGAATGTTTCTGAGAAGAGAGTCTTTGGCAAGTATTTGGGTTGGCTGAGTATTTTTCTTTTTGTTTGGGCTTCAGTGTTGGATAAGGTGAAGGAAAATGGCTTTCACTTTACAAATACAGAGAACCACCAGATAATACTTTGAGATATAACTGTGCTTCACGCGTCTCAATTGTTGAAACAGTATATTTTATTTAAACCAAGACTGAGGCTGGGTACCGTGGCTCACACCTGTAATCCCAACACATTGGGAGGCTGAGGCGGGAGGATCCCTTCAGCCCAGGAGTTTGAAACCAGCCTGGGCATCATAGGAAGACACCATCTCCACAAAAAAATTAAAAAGTAGTTGGGCATGGGCCAGGCACGGTGGCTCACACCTGTAATCCCAGCACTTTGGGAGGCCAAGACAGGCAGATCACAAGGTTAGGAGATAGAGACCATCCTGGCTAACACGGTGAAACCCCATCTCTATTAAAAATACAAAAACTTAGCCGGGCGTGGTGGTGGGTGCCTGTGGTCCCAGCTACTCGGGAGGCTGAGGCAGGAGAACGGCGAGAACCCGGGAGGCAGAGCTCTCAGTGAGCCGAGATTGTGCCACTGCACTCCAGCCTGGGCGACAGAGTGAGATTATGTCTCAAAAAAAAAGAAAAAAAAAAGTTGTTGGGCATGGTGGCACACACCTGGAGTCCTAACTACTTGAGAGGCTGAGGCTGAAGGATCGCTTAAGCCCAGAAGGTTGAGGTACAAGGAGCCCTGATTATGTCGCTGCACTCCAGCCTGGGTGACAGCACAAGACCTTGAAAAAAAAAAAAAAAAAAAGCCTGAGGAAAAAAAATTGCATATATTATTTTTAAAATTAATTAATAATGGGCTAGCATGGTGGCCCACACCTGTAATCCCAGCACTCTGGGAGGCCAAAGTGGGCTGATCACTTGAAGTCAGCAGTTCGAGACTAGCCTGGCCAATATGGTGAAATGTAATCTCTACTAAAAATACAAAATTTAGCCAGGACGGATCACGGGGTCAGGAGTTTGAGACCAGCCTGGCCAATATAGTGAAATCCTATCTCTACTAAAAATACAAAATTTAGCCAGGACGGATCACGGGGTCAGGAGTTTGAGACCAGCCTGGCCAATATAGTGAAATCCTATCTCTACTAAAAATACTGGGCATATTGGTGCGTGCCTGTAACCCCAGCTACTCATGAGGCTGAGGCAGAAGAATCACTTGAACCCAGGAGGCAGAGGTTGCAGTGAGCCGAGATTGCACCACTGCACTCCAGCCTGGGTGACAGAGAGAGACTCCGTCTCAAAAAAAGAAAAAAAAACATTAACCAGGAGTGATGGCGGGCGCCTCTAATCCCAGTTACTCAGGAGGCTGAGGCAGGAGAATCACTTGAACCCAGGAGGTGGAGGCTGGAGTGAGCAGAGATTGCACCACTGCACTCCAGCCTGGGTGACAGAGCAAGGCTCCATCACACACACACACACACACACACACACACACACACAAAAGGCTAGTTAATAATGGTAAAAAATACTAAATAATGATGGTAAAAATGGCTGCATATTCAAAAGTGTATTTAAAATAATTACATTAACTGTAAAATACTTCAGTTATTTTTCATAAAGATTTCTACCACAGAAAATTTCCAGTTGGGGGAAAGAAGCAATTTTTAAAATGTGAAGGTTGCCAGGATTAAGGAAAACTCAAAGATAGGTTTTTATGTAGGGATTGGCCAACTATTATCCCTGCTTTTCTCTAGATTTTACATTTTGTATCACAGTGAGGATTATGCTGCTGTGCAACAATTTCTTCTCACATTGTGTTAAGGTTTGGAATGGGTTAAAGAACATTCTGTAATGATGAACTGTATCTAGGTCTTTTTGAAGGACTGAGCAAATACTGACTGATGAGAAATACTTTACGAGAGTCAAAGATCATAAGAGATAGGTGTGGATAAAGATTTAAATCCAGGGAGAGAAAAAGAGGAAGTAATCTGTGAACGAAATGTCGCACATATAAAGGTGAGTTCTAAAACATTAAGGATAGGGGAGTGTAGGCTGGCATTTATTTAGAAGTAGAAAAGCCACTGGTGGAATTAAAAAAAAAAAAAAGTGACCATTGACCCTCCATTCTGGAACAGATCAATGAATGAGTACAGGAGCAATGCCTGAACTATTTAACTACAACAGAAGTGAAATGGACCTCTCCTTACTCCAAGATTTAATTATAACTTCAATTTACAGTCCCTTTCTAGTAAAAAAAAAAAAAAAAGTCACTCTGGCATTGTTTCCACAGATTAAAACCTTTAACTAGACAGAGAAAGCAGTACACATTAGTTATTCCCTCCAAACAGCAAATATCTTTACTCAAATGATAAAATAGGCAGCTTTATTACCCAGATAAAAAGTTACACTGGCCATTTATTTTATTTGAATTGTTTGTTCTTGGTCAGTGATAAATGAAGACGCTTCATTGAAGGGATTCAAGAGCTCAGATGTTGGCAAGGATAAAGAAGGAATTTTATACAACCATATTTTTTTTTCTCCTGACCACTAGATTGCAAACTGGTTATGTTTCCTGATGCTACAACAGGAGGTCTTTTTCATGACATGCAGCAAGATATGCCCATACTCAGCTTTCACTGTCTTTTTTTATCTCCTACCCACTAGGACCCCAAAACATTATTTGATTTTGACATCATGCACCAAGAAGTTACTGCACAGAAAATGTTTTATTTTTGTTCTATTTGACTTATTTTGTTACAATTACATCAATATTATTAGTTCTGTGACCTGGGTCTGTATTTATGTTTGGAAAAGCAACAGGCAAAGTGTTCCTGGACATTTAAAAAGGCAATAGTAAAAGAATTCTCCAAATTTTGCAATATCCTCGTACTTGCAATAGCACCTACATCCCTGAAATAAGCAAGTCTGAAACTGTGCTTAGAAGCTTAGAAGGACTCCAGATATCAATGGAGTTCCCTTGACTCTTAGGATATAATTTATCTATTAAAGTGCTTATTTGCAAGTGAGATTACTTGGAATATTGGTATATCATCAAGTAAGTCTTTCTAATTCGATGGTTTCTACCAGCATCTCAGAACCCTCTGTCAAATAACCAAAAGGTTTTAAGACACAGTCTAAATAACAGTGAAATAAAACAATAACTCATGAAGGAAAGGAGAGAACATCATTGGGAAAAGGAATCAAGGAAAAAAATAAAAATAAAACAAGCAGCAAGAAAAGAGGCAGTTAACATAGAAACTCAAGTCCACATTAAAAAAAAAAAAGTCAGCCACAGACAAAATGAAAAAACTACCTTTTTTTTTTTTCCATAGTAAGTAAAATGATAAAATAAGCATTTTTGTTGTACTTGGCAAGGTGTTATGGACTGAATGTGTTTCCCCATCTCCCCCCGGAACCACCCCCACCCCGCCCCCCCCTTCCCCACCCCCACCCCGTGCTCCAAATTCATATGTTGAAGCCCTAACACCCAGTGTGGCTATCTTTGGAGACAGGTCCTTGAAGGAAGTAATTAAGACTAGATGGGGTCATAATGTGACCCCCTAAGATTAGTGTCCCATAAAGATGGCAACAATAGACACTGATGATGATTAAAGGGGGAAGAGAGGGAAGGGAAAAAAGTTGAAAAACTAACTGCTGTTTGCTCTGCTCACTATTTGGGTGACAGGATCATTTTGCCCCAAATCTGAGCATCATGTAATATACCCATGTAACAAACCTGCACATGTATCCCCTGAATCTAAAACAAAAGTTAAAATTATATAAATACATAAATATAAAAGCAAAAATAATAATAATAAAAAAAGATTAGTGTCCTTATAAGGGACTTAGGGGAGTTCTCTATAGCTCTCTTGTGCTTTCTCTATCCCCTGTGCACACACCAAGAAAAGGCCATCTGAGTAGCCAGTGAGAAGGCAGCCATTTGCAAGCCAGGAAAAAAGTCTGCAGCAGAAACTGGGTTAACTGAACTTAATGTTGGACTTTCCAGACTCCAGAACTGCGAGAAAATAAATTTCTATGGTTTAAGCCACAAAGTCTGTGTTGTTTTGTTGTAACAGCCTGAGCAGACTAATACACAAGGCAAGTAAGTCAAGGACTATTTCTAGCTTCTCTGTAAAGGCATAGAAAGTGATGCTTACGGTTAATGATGGCAGAGAGTATTTCTGTCTTCTCCCTCTAGGACCACGTAAAAATGATATTAAGATAAATGCTTGTAAAAATTTTAAGGAGTAAGAGAATTTTTAAAAACATGTTTTTTGTTTAAAAAATATAACAATTGTGACCATGGGAGGGGTCATTATTAAATAAGTGATTTCAATAAATTCTCCAAGCTGGAAAGCTGATGAGAACTCATTGGTGAATAAACAAGGGAGAGGAAGAGTTGATCCAATATACACACTCAGAGTTATAATGGAAATAAGAACACTTTTGCCTAAAGATGCCTACAATGGAAGTAAGAACCCTTTCGCCTAAAGACCGTCAGAAAGACTTTAACATAGCTTTAGCAGGAGGGTGGGAGAAGGAAACTGGAAGCAGAGGGATTAATTTGAAAATCTCCAATGACACACCAACAATAGTTTCCCCATCCCAATGTACATGAACTAATTGTCAGGCCTCTGAGCCCAAGCTAACCCATCATATCCCCTGTGACCTGCAAGTATAGATCCAGATGGTCTGAAGCAAGTGAAGAATCACAAAAGAAGTGAAAATGGCCAGTTCCTGCCTTAACGGATGACATTACCTGGTGAAATTCCTTCTCCAGGCTCAGAAGCTCCCCCATTGAGCACCTTGTGACCCCTGCCCCTGCCAGCCAGAGAACAACCCCTTTGACTGTAATTTTCCACTACCTACCCAAATCCTATAAAATGACCCCACCCCTATCTCCCTTAGCTGACTCTTTCAGACCCAGTCTGCCTGCACCCAAGTGATTAAAAAGCTTCATTGCTCACACAGCCTGTTTGGTGGTCTCTTCACATGGAGGCGTGTGACATTTGGTGCCTAAGACCTGGGACAGGAGGACTTCTTTGGGAGATTGGTCCCCTGTCCTCACCCTCACTCCGTGAGGAGATCCATCTATGACTGCGGGTCCTCAGACCCACAAGCCCAAGGAACATCTCACCAATTTCAAATTGGGTAAGCGGTCTTTTCACTCTCGTCTCCAGCCTCTCTTGCTACCGTTCAATCTCCCTCTCTCACTACTCTTCAGTCTCCCTGTCCTTCCAATTCCAGTTGTTTTCCTCTCTAGTAGAGACAAAGGAGACACATTTTATCCGTGGACCCAAAACTCCAGCACCAGTCACGGACTCGGGAAGACAATCTTCCCTTGGTGTTTAATCACTGCGGGGACGCCTGCGTGATTATTCACCCACACTCCATTGGTGTCTGACATCCGCCTTGGTCATTCACCCACGTTCCCTTGGTGGCAAATCAATTGCAGGGACACCTGCTTTGGCTGCTCACCCACATTGCAGCCCAGGGCTGCTCCCCACCCCCCTTCTCCGAGTCTCTACCCTCTCTTTTCTCTGGGCTTGCCTCCTTCACCATGAACAACCTTCCACCCTCCATTCCCCCTTCTTCTCCCTTAGCCTGTGTTCTCAAAAACTTAAAACCTCTTCACCTCACACCTGACCTAAAACCTAAATGCCTTGTTTTCTTCTGCAATGTTGCTTGACCCCAATACAAACTCGACAGTCGTTCCAAATAGCCAAATAGCCAGAAAATGGCACTTTCAATTTCTCTATTCTACAAGATCTAGATAATTCTTGTCATAAAATGGGCAAATGGCCTGAGGTGCCTGACGTCCAGGCATTCTTTTACATACCAGTCCTTCCCAATGCGACTCATCCCAAATGCTCCTTCTTTCTCTCTCACCTGTCCCCTCAGTCCCAACCCCAAGCATCACTGATTCTTTTCAATCTTCCTTTTCTACCGACCCATCTGACCTCTCCCCTCCTCCCCAGACTGCTCCTCCTCAGGTTGCTCCCCACCAGGCTGAATCAGGCTCCAATTCTTCCTCAGCCTCCGCTCCCCCACCCTATAACCCTTCTATCACCTCCCCTTCTCATACGCGGTCCAGCTTACAGTTTCGTTCCATGACTAGCCCTCTCCAACCTGCCCAACAATTTCCTCTTAAAGAGGTGGCTGGAGCTAAAGGCATAGTCAAGGTTAATGCTCCTTTTTCATAATCCAACCTCTCCCACATCAGTTAGCATGAAGGCTCTTTTTCATCAAATGTAAAAATCCAGCCAAGTTCATGGCTCGTTTGGTAGCAACCGTGAGACGCTTTACCGCCCTAGACCCTGAAAGTTCAGAAGGCCGTCTTATTCTCAAAATGCATTTTGTTACCCAATCTGTTCATAACACTAGAAAAAGCTCCAAAAATTAGATTCCGGCCCTCAAACCCCACAACAGGACTTAATTATCCTCACCTTCAAGGCATACAATAATAGAGGCAGCAAGTAGCAACGTATTTCTGAGTTGCAATTCCTTGCCTCCACTGTGAGAGAAACCCCAGCCACACCTCCAGCATACAAGAACTTCAAAACGCCTAAGCCACAGTGGTCAGGCATTCCTTCAGGACCTCCTCCCTCAGGATCTTGCTTCAAGTGCCAGAAATCTGGCTACTGGGACAAGAAATGCCTGCAGCCTGGAATTCCTCCTAAGTTGTGTCCCATCTGTGTGGGACACCACTGGAAATTGGACTGTCCAACTCATGCAGCAGCCACTCCCAGACCCCCTGGAACTCTGGCCCAAGGCTCTCTGACTGACTCCTTCCCAGATCTGCTCGGCTTAGCGGCTGAAGACTGACGCTACCTGATCACCTCGGAAGCCTACAGGACCATCACAGACACTTTGGGTAACTCTTACAGTGGAGGGTAAGTCCATTCCCTTCTTAATCAATATGGAGGCTACCCACTCCACATTACCTTCTTTTCAAGGGCCTGTTTCCCTTGCCTCCATAACTGTTGTGGGTATTGATGGGCTTCTAAACCTCTTAGAACTCCCCAACTCTCATGCCAACTTGGACAACATTCTTTTATGCACTCCTTTTTAGTTATCCCCACCTGCCCAGCTTCCTTATTAGGCCGAGACATTTTAACCAAATTATCTGCTTCCCCGATTATTCCTGGACTATAGCCACATCTCATTGCCACCCTTCTTCCCAACCCAAAGGCTCCTTGGCATCTTCCTCTCATATCCCCCAACCTGTACTCCCTCCCTGGCAACCAATCACACACCCATTACTATCCCATTAAAAACTAATCACCCTTACCCTGCTTAATGCCAGCATCCCATCCCACAATTGGCTTTAAGGGGATTAAAGCCTGTTATCACTCGCCTGCTACAGCATGGGCTTCTAAAACCTATAAAATCTCCCTACAATTCCCCCATTTTACGTATTCAAAAACCAGACAAGTCTTACAGGTTAGTTCAGGATCTGTGCCTTATCAACTAAATTGTTTTGCCTATCCACCATGTGGTGTCCAACTGGTACACTCTTTTGCCCTCAATAACTTCCTCCATTACTGACTATTCCATTCTTGATCTTAAAGATGCTTTTTTTCACTATTCCTCTGCACCCCTAGTCCCAGCCTCTCTTTGCTTTTACCAGTACTGACCTGACACCCATCAGTCCCGGCAACTTACCTGGGCTGTACTGCCTTTGGATATCTGGTTTTGCCATCCTAACAAAACCATTATATAAACTCACAAACGGAAATCTAGCTGACCCCATAGATTCTAAATCCTTTCTCCACTCCTCTTTCCATTTCTTGAAGACAGCTTTAGAGACTGCTCCCACACTAGCTCTCCCTGACTCATCTCAACCCTTTTTATTACACACAGCCAAAGTGCAGTACTGTGTGGTTGGAATTCTTACACAAGGACCAGGACCCTGTAGCCTTTTTGTCCAAACAACTTGACTTTACTGTTTTAGGCTGGCCATCATGTCTCCGTGTGGCGGCTGCTGCAGCCCTAATAGTTTTAGAGGCCCTCAAAATCACAAACTATGCTCAACTCACTCTTTACAGTTCTCATAATGTGTCTGGAATTGGCGGGTCCTTGGTCTCGCTGACTTCAAGAATGAAGCCGCAGACCCTCGCGGTGAGTGTTACAGTTCTTAAAGATGGTGTGTCCAGAGTTTGTTCCTTCTGATGTTTGGACATGTCTGGAGTTGTTTGTTCCTCCCAGTGGGTTCATGGTCTCACTGACTTCAGGAGTGAAGCTGCAGACCTTCACAGTGAGTGTTACAGCTCTTAAAGATGGCGTGTCCAGAGTTGTTCATTACTCCTGGTGGGTTCGTGGTCTCGCTGACTTCAGGAGTGAAGCTGCAGACCTCCACGGTGAGTGTTACAGCTCATAAAGGTGGCGCGGATCCAAAGAGTGAGCAGCAGCAAGATGTACTGTGAAGAGCGAAAGAACAAAGCTTCCACAGCGTGGAAGGGGACCTGAGTGGGTTGCCACTGCTGGCTCGGGTGGCCTGCTTTTATTCCCTTAATTGGTCCCACCCACATCCTGCTGATTGGCCCATTTTACAGAGAATGGATCGGTCTATTTTACAGAGCGCTAATTGGTCCGTTTTTACCAAGTGCTGATTGGTGCGTTTACAAACCTTTAGCTAGACAAAGAGCACTGATTGGTGCATTTACAATCCTTTAGCTAAATAGAAAAGTTCTCCAAGTCCCCTACCCAATTAGCCAGACACAGTGCACTGATTGGTGTGTTTACAAACCTTTAGCTAGACACAGGGTGCTGATTGGTGTGTTTACAATCCTTTAGCTAGAACAGAGAAGTTCTCCAAGTCCCCACCTGTCCCAGAAGCCCAGCCAGTTTCACCTCTCAATAACTTCCAAAATCTATTTTCTTCCTCACATCACACATATACTTTCTGTTCCCCGGCTCCTTCAGCTATACTTACTCTTTGTTGAGTCTCCCACAATTACCATTGTTCCTGGTCCGGACTTCAATCCTGTTTTCCACATTATTCCAAATACCACACCTGACCCCCATGACTGTATCTCTCTGATCCACCTGACATTTGCTCCATTTCCCCATATTTCCTTTTTTCCTGTTCCTCACCCTGATCACACTTGGTTTATTGATGGCAGTTCCACCAGGCCTAATCACCACTCACCAGCAAAGGCAGGCTATGCTATAGTATCTCCCACATCTATCATTGAGGCTACTGCTCTGCCCCCCTCCACTACATCTCAGCAAACCTAACTCACTGCCTTAACTCGAGCCCTCACTGTTGCAAAGGGACTATGCATCAATATTTATGCTGACTCTAAATATGGCTTCCATATCCTGCACCACCATGCTATTATATGGGCAGAAAGAGGTTGCCTCACTATGCAAGGGTCCTCCATCAGTAATGCCTCTTTAATAAAAACTCTTCTCAAGGCTGCTTTACTTCCAAAAGAAGCTGGAGTCATTTACTGCAGGGGCCATCAAAAGGCATCAGATCCCATCACTCAGGGCAACACTTATGCTGATAAGGTAGCTACAGAAACAGCTAGTGTTCCAACTTCTGTCCCTCACTGCCAGTTTTTCTCCTTCTCATCAGTCACTCCCACCTACTCTCCCACTGAAACTTCCACCTATCAATCTCTTCCCACACAAGGCAAGTGGTTCTTGGACCAAGAAAAATATCTCCTTCCAGCCTCACTGGCCCATTCTATTCTGTTGTCATTTCATAACCTCTTGCATGTAGGTTACGGGCCACTAGCCCGTCTCTTAGAACCTCTCATTTGCTTTCCATCGTGGAAATCTATCCTGAAGGAAATCACTTCTCAGTGTTCCATCTGCTATTCTACTACTCCTCAGGGATTCCTCAGGCCCCCTCCCTTCCCTACACTTCAAGCTCGGGGATTTGCCCCTGCCCAGGACTGGCAAATTGACTTTACTCACATGCCACAAGTTAGGAAACTAAAATACCTCTTAGTCTGCATAGCCACTTTCACTGGATGGGTAGAGGCCTTTCCCACAGGGTCTGAGAAGGCCACCGTGGTCATTTCTTCCCTTCTGTCAGACATAATTCCTTGGTTTGGCCTTCCAACCTCTATACATTCCAATAATGGACCGGCCTTTACTAGTCAAATCACCCAAGCAGTTTCTCAGGCTCTTGATATTCAGTAAAACCTTCATATCCCTTACTATCCTCAACCTTTAGCAAAGGTAGAATGGATTAATGGTCTTTTAAAAACACACCTCACCAAGCTCAGCCTCCAACTTAAAAAGGAGGACTCTGTCAAGGATAGAGCCCAAAAACTCACCAACCAAGCAAGTAATTACACTGAACCCCTTGGACACTCTCTAATTGGATGTCCTGGGTCCTCCCAATTCTTAGTCCTTTATACCTGTTTTTCTCTTCTCTTATTCAGGCCTTGTGTCTTCCGTTTAGTTTCTCATTTCATACAAAACCATATCCAGGCCATCACCAACCATTCTATATGACCAATGTTTCTTCTAACAACCCCACAATATCACCCCTTACGACAAAATCTTCCTTCAGCTTAATCTCTCCCACCCTAGGTTCCCACTCCGCTCCTAATCCGGCTCGAAGCAGCCCTGAGAAACATTGCCCATTATCTCCCCATATGACCCCCCAAAAATTTTTGCTGCCCTAATACTTCAACACTATTTTATGTTATTTTTCTATTAATGTAAGAAGACAGGAATGTCAGGCCTCTGAGCCCAAGCTAAGTCATCATATTCCCTGTGACCCACAAGTATAGATCCAGATGGCCTGAAGGAAGTGAAGAATCACAAAAGAAGTGAAAATGGCTGGTTCCTGCCTTAACTGATGACATTACCTTGTGAAATTCCTTCTCCTGGCTCAGAAGCTCCCCCATTGAGCACCTTGTAACTCCCAGAGAACAACCCCTTTGACTGTAATTTTCCACTACCTACCCAAATCCTATAAAATGGCCCCACCCCAACTCCCTTCTCTGACTCTCTTTTTGGATTCAGTCCGCCTGCACCCAGGTGATTAAAAAGCTTTATTGCTCACACAAAGCCTGTCTGGTGGTCTCTTCACATGGACACGCGTGACAGTAATATAATCAGACTGGGCCCAATAGACATTCATTGCATACATATACAAAAAAAACCTAATAAATATATAGAGAACTACCTGATAACTCTCCCATTTAGAAGAAAGACTAACATAAAACCAGATAAATACATAAAACAGCAGAAGAAACCTATACCTGTCACCTAAAACTAACCCAGGTTTGCTGTTTATATATGAAAAGACAACAAAAAATCATCAGAAATATGGAAGAAAACAGCTACCAGTAACATGAAAAAGAATGACCAAGAAAACTGACTTGAGAAAAAAAAACAGATAATTAAAAAAAAAAAAAAAACTTTAAAAACAAACTGAAAAGTAAAATGAATATCCTTATGGTGTCTTAAGAAGATAATGCATTCAAGAAAGAAGAGGACAAAAGTAAAGTCAAAGAAATTTCAAGAAATTTACCATATGATTGTCAAAATAGAAGTGTTGAAAGAAAAAGTTTACACCTTCCTGTGCCATGTGGGAGGCCCAGGTTTGTTTCCTGGTGGGGGGCAGGGGGAAGTGGGGAATAGAAAGAAAAAGTTGAAGAAATCTCCTAAAATCTAGAGAAAGATTTCAAAAAGGTAGAAAACATAAGAGTCAGTCATAAAGAATCAATCCTGGAAAAGTTTCAGAAGGAGAGAGCAGAAGATATGGAGGAAAGAAATTATTATATAAATACGAGTAGAATATTTTCCAGAGCTAATAAGAAATGATAGTCTTCATATAAGTAGGGTCTACTGAGTGCCAATCCAAATGAGTGAAAAGAAAGCAAATTGTGACATAATCTGATACAATTTTAAAACATCTGGCACCAGAGAAGCTCCAGAATCAACCAATGCTAAGAATAAGCATCAGATTAACTATACAACTCCATTAAGAATAACAAAGCAGTTGAAGTCTCCCTCTCTCCCTCTTCTATTTGCAGAAGCTAAGAAGCCAAGATTCTAGCCTTTAAAATAAAACCTAAAATCTGCTCCCTAAAGATAGGGAGGATATCGTGAAGGAAGGTTCCATCTGTGGATCTGGGATGACAAAGAGCAGGACTTCCAGTCACTCCAAACCTTATCTCACTTAAGATTGGGAGAAAGCCAATAAAGCAACTAGAAAGAGTTATTTTCAAAGAGAAATGCCCTCCCCCCTTACCTTGGCATTGCCCTTGCACAATTTTCTCATAGGTACCTAAATAGAAGCCGGGTTATTGATACATCTGCCCAATTATAGGACTGATAAAAAGTTTCTCAATTAAGAGAAAGCCCTGTTGGGGAAACAGACATAAACAAAAACAGAAGAACTCATGCCCACTACCTAGTTTATCCAGCTTACTTAGGACTTTCTTCAAAACGTATAAACTAACAATCAAAGATCACCAGATATTTTCATACAGTTAATAGCATGGAAGAAATAAACAAGAATGACCCAAAAGAAAATAGAGGTAATTGAAGACACAGAAGAAAACTTTTTAAAAATGTGTATCTAATATCCTAAATAAATTTGAGAGGCTCTGCCATCCATAAAAAATAAAAGTAGTCTGCAATGAAAAAGAAAAAAATAGAGAACTAAAGTATGAGAAATAAGAAGTTAATAGGTGAACTGAAAAATAGAATGGGCCATGCTAAATTTCAGTCTAGTAACATTAAAGATAAAGTCAAGAAAATCTCCTGTTATAAAGACAAAATAATAAATAAATGCAAAATTTGAAAAAAAATAAGAGACACAGTAAAAAAACTCAGAATCAATATAAGTTATGGAAATAAAACAACGGAGCAGGGGAGGTTCCAAGATGGCCAAATAGGAACAGCTCCAGTCTGCAGCTCCCAGCATAAGCGATGTAGAAGACAGGTGATTTCTGCATTTCCAACTGAGGTACTGGGTTCATCTCACTGGGGCTTGTCAGACAGTGGGTGCAGCCCACAGAGCAGGGCAGGGAATCACCTCACCTGGGAAGCACAAGGGGTCGGGGAATTCCCTTTGCTAGCAAAGGGAAGCCATGACAGATAGTACCTGGAAAATCAGGTCACTCCCACTCTACTGTGCTTTTCCAAAGGCCTTAGCAAACAGCACACCAGTAGATTATATCCCGCACCTGACTTGGAGGGTCTCACACCCACGGAGCCTCACTCACTGCTAGCACAGCAGTCTGAGATTGAACTGCAAGGCTGCAGTGAGGCTAGGGGAGGGGCAACTGCCATTGCTGAGGCTTGAGTAGGTAAACAAAGCGGCCAAGAAGCTCAAACTGGGTGGAGCCCACTGCAGCTCAAGGAGGTCTGCCTACCTCTGTAGACTCCATCTCTGGTGGCAGGACATAGCTGGAAAAAAGGAAGCAGAAACTTCTGCAGACTTAAATGTCCCTGTCCGTCAGCTTTGAAGAGAGTAGTGGTTCTCCCGGCACAGAGTTTGAGATCTGAGAACGGACAGACTGGCTCCTCAAGTGGGTCCCTGACCCCCAAGTAGCCTAACTGGAAGACACCTCCCAGTAGGGGCTGAATGATACCTCATACATCTGGGTGCCCCTCTGAGATGAAGTTTCCAGAGAAAGGATCAGGCAGCAACATCTGCCATTCTGCAATATTTGCTGTTCTGCAGCCTCCACTGGTGACACCCAGGTAAACAGGGTCTGGAGTGGACCTCCAGCAAACTCCAACAGACCTGCAGCTGAGGGTCCTGACTGTTACAAGGAAAACTAACAAACAGAAAGGACATCCACACCAAAATTCCATCTGTATGTCACCACATCAAAGACCAAAAGTAGATAAAACCACAAAGATGGGGAGAAACCAGAGCAGAAAAGCTGAAAATTCTGAAAATCAGAGTGAGTCTTCTCCTCCAAAGGAACTGTATCTCCTCGCCAGCAATGGAACAAAGCCGGACGGAGAATGACTTTGACGAGTTGAGAGAAGAAGGCCTTAGACGATCAGTAATAACAAACTTCTCCTAGCTATAGGAGGATGTTCGAATCCATCACAAAGAAGCTAAAAACCTTAAAAAGAGATTAGATGAATGGCTAACTAGAATAAACAGTGTAGAGAAGTCCTTAAATGACCCAATGGAGCTGAAAACCATGGCACAAGAACTACGTGACACATGCACAAGCTTCAATAGCCAATTTGATCAAGTGGAAGAAAAGGTATAAGTGACTGAAGATCAAACGAATGAAAGGAAGTGAGAAGAGAAGTTTAGAGAATAAAGAGTACAAGGAAATGAACAAAGCCACCGAGACATATGGGACTATGTGAAAAGACCAAATCTACATCTGATTGGTGTACGTGAAAGTGATGGGGAGAATGGAACAAAGTCGGAAAACACTCTTCAGGATACTATCCAGGAGAACTTCCCCAACATAGTGAGGGAGACCAACATTCAAATTCAGGAAATACAGAGAACACCCCAAAGATACTCCTCAAGAAGAGCAACTCTAAGACATATAATTGTCAGACTCACCAAAGTTGAAATGAAGGAAAAAACGTTACGGGCAGTCAGAGAGAAAGGTCGGGTTACCTACAAAGGGAAGCCCATCAGACTAACGGCAGATCTCTCGGCAGAAACTCTACAAGCCAGAAGAGAGTGGGGGCCAATATTCAACATTCTTAAAGAAAAGAATTTTCAACCCAGAATTTCATATCCATCCAAACTAAGCTTCACAAGTGAAGGAGAAATAAAATCCTTTACAGACAAACCAATGCTGAGAGATTCTGTCACCACCAGGCTTGCCTTACAAGAGCTCCTGAAGGAAGCATTAAACATGGAAAGGAACAACTGGTACCAGCCACTGCAAAAACATGCCAAAATGTAAAGACCATTGATGCTAAGAAGAAACTGCATCAACTAATGAGCAAAATAACCAGCTAACATCATAATGACAGGATCAAATTCACACATATGAATATTAACCTTAAATGTAAATGGACTAAATGCTCCAATTAAAAGACACAGACCAGCAAATTGGATAAAGAGTCAAGACCCAACAGTGTGCTGTACTCAGGACACCCATCTCACATGCAGAGACACACATAGGCTCAAAATAACTAGATAGAGGAAGATCTACCAAGCAAATGGAAAACAAAAAAAGGCAGGGGTTGCAATCCTAGTCTCTGATAAAACAGACTTTAAACCAACAAAGATCAAAAGAGACAAAGAAGGCCATTACATAATGATAAAGGGATCAATTCAACAAGAAGAGCTAACTACCTTAAATATATATGCACCCAAACAGGGGCACCCAGGTTCATAAAGCAAGTCCTTAGAGACCTACAAAGAGACTCAGACTCCCACACAATAATAATTGGAGACTTTAACACCCCACTGTCAACATTAGACAGATCAACAAGACAGAAAGTTAACAAGGATATCCAGGAATTGAAATCAGCTCTGCATCAAGTGGACTCAATAGACATCTACAGAACTCTCCACCCCAAATCAACAGAATATACATTCTTCTCAGCACCACATCACACTTATTCCAAAATTGACCACATAGTTGCAAGTAAAGCACTCCTCAGCAAATGTAAAAGAGCAGAAATTATAACAAACTCTCTCTCAGACCACAGTGCAATCAAACTAGAAATCAGCATTAAGAAACTCACTCAAAACCGCTCAACTACATGGAAACTGAACAACCTGCTCCTGAATGACCACTGGGTACATAACGAAATGCAGGCAGAAATAAAGATGTTCTTTGAAACCAATGAGAACAAAGACACAACATACCAGAATCTCTGGGACACATTAAAAGCAGTGTGTAGAGGGAAATTTATAGCACTAAATGCCCACAAGAGAAAGCAGGAAAGATCTAAAATTGACACCCTAACATCACAATAAAAAGAACTAGAGAAGCAAGAGCAAACACATTCAAAAGTTAGCAGAAGGAAAGAAATAACTAAGATCAGAGCAGAACTGAAAGATATGGGGACACAAAAAACTCTTCAAAAAAGCAATGAATTCAGGAGCTGGTTTTCTGAAAAGATGAACAAAATTTATAGACCCCTGGTGAGACTAATAAAGAAGAAGAGAGAGAAGAATCAAATAGACGCAATAAAAAATGATAAAGGGAATATCACCAGCAATCCCACAGAAATACAAACTACCCTCAGAGAATACTATAAACACCTCTACACAAATAAACTAGAAAATCTAGAAGAAATGAATAAATTCCTGCACACATATACCCTCCCAAGACCAAACCAGGAAGAAGTTGAATCCCTGAATAGACCAATACCAGGCCCTGAAATGGAGGCAATAATTAATAGCCTACCAACCAAAAAAAGTCCAGGACCAGAAGGATTCACAGCCGAATTCTACCAGAGGTACAAAGAAGAGCTGGTACCATTCCTTCATTGCAATCAATAGAAAAAGAGGCAATCCCCCATAATTCAGTTTATGAGGCCAGCATCTTCCTGATACCAAAGTCTGGCAGAGACACAAACAAAAAAGAGAATTTTAGACCAATATCCCTGATGAACATCGATGCAAAAATCCTCAATATCCTCAATAAAATAATGGCAAACTGAATCCAGCAGCACATCAAAAAGCTTATCCACCACGATCAAGTTGGCTTCATCCCTGGGATTCAAGGCCGGTTCAACATATGCAAATCAATAAACATATTCCATCACATAAACAGAACCAAAGACAAAAATCACATGATTATCTCAATAGATGCAGAGAAGATCTTCGACAAAATTCAACAGGCCCTTCATGCTAAAAATCTCAGTAATCGAGGCATTGATGGGACCTATCTCAAAATAATAAGAGCTATTTATGACAAACTGAGAGCCAATATCATACTGAATGGGCAAAAACTGGAAGCATTCCCTTTGAAATCCGGCACAAAACAAGGATGCCCTCTCTCACCACTCCTATTCTACATAGTGTTGGAAGTTCTGGCCAGGGCAATCAGCCAAGAGAAAGAAATAAAGGGTACTCAGTTAGGAAAAGAGGAAGTCAAATTGTACCTGTTTGCAGATTACATGACCGTATATTTAGAAAACCCCGTCATCTCAGCCCAAAATCTCCTTAAGCTGATAAGCAACTTCAGCAAAGTCTCAGGATACAAAATCAATGTGCAAAAATCACAAGCTTTCCTATACACCAATAACAGACAAACAGAGAGCCAAATCATGAGTGAACTCCCTTTCGCAATTGCTTCAAAGAGAATAAAATACCTAGGAATCCAACTTACAAGGGATGTGAAGAACCTCTTCAAGGAGAACTACAAACCCCTGCTCAACAAAGTAAAAGAGGACACAAACAAATGGAAGAATATTCCATGCTCATGGATAGCAAGAATCAATATTGTGAAAATGGCCATACTGCCCAAGGTAATTCATAGATTCAATGCCATCCCCATCAAGCTACCAATGACTTTCTTCAAAGAATTGGAAAAAACTACTTAAAGTTCTTATGGAACCAGAACAGAGCCCATATAGCAAAGACAATCCTAAGCAAAAAGAACAAAGCTGGAAGCATCATGCTACCTGACTTCAAATTATACTACAAGGCTACAGTAACCAAAACAGCTTGTTACTGGTACCAAAACAGAGATATAGACCAATGGAACAGAAGAGATGTAATACCACACATCTACAACCATTTGATCTTTGACAAACCTGACAAAAACAAGAAACGGGGAAAGGATTCCCTATTTAATAAATGGTGCTGGGAAAACTGGCTAGCCATATGTAGAAAGCTGAAACTGGATCCCTTCCTTACGCCTTATACAAAAATTGATTCAAGATGGATTAAAGACTTAAATATTAGACCTAAAACCATAAAAACCCTAGAACAAAACCTAGGCAATACCATTCAGGCCATAGGCATGAGCAAGGACTTCATGACTAAAACAGCAAAAGCAATGGCAACAAAAGCCGAAATTGACAAATGGGATCTAATTAAACTAAAGAGCTTCTGCGCAGCAAAAGAAACCACCATCAGAGTGAACAGGCAACCCACAGAATAGGAGAAAATTTTTATAATCTACCTATCTGACAAAGGGCTAATATCCAGAATCCACAAAGAACTTAAACAAATTTACAAGAAAAAAATCAAACAACCCCATCGAAAAGTGGGCAAAGGACATGAACAGACACTTCTCAAAAGAAGACATTTATACAGCCAACAGACACATGAAAAAATTCTCATCGTCACTGGCCATCAGAGAAATGCAAATCAAAACCACAATGAGATACCATCTTACACCAGTTAGAATGGTGATCATTAAAAAGTCAGGAAACAACAGGTGATGGAGAGGACGTAGAGAAATAAGAATGCTTTTACACTGTTGGTGGGACTGTAAACTAGTTTGACCACTGTGAAGACAGTGTGGCGATTTCTCAAGGATCTAGAACTAGAAATACCATTTGACCCAGCTATCCCATTACTGCATATATACCGAAAGGATTACAAATCATGCTGCTATAAAGACACATGCACACGTATGTTTACTGTGGCACTATTCACAATAGCAAAGACTTGGAACCAAACCAAATGTCCATCAATGATAGACTGGATTAAGAAAATGTGGCACACATACACCATGGAATACTATGCAGCCATAAAAAAGGATGAGTTCATGTCCTTTGTAGGGACATGGATGAAGCTGGAAACCATCATTCTCAGCAAACTATCACAAGGACAGAAAACCAAACACTGCATGTTCTCACTCATAGGTGGGAATTGAACAATGAGAACACTTGGACACAGAGTGGGGAACATCACACACCAGGGCCTGTCGTGGGGTGGGGTGAAGGGGGAGGGATAGCATTAGGAGATATATTTAATGTAAATGACGAGCTAATGGGTGCAGCACACCAACATAGCACATGTATACATATGTAAAAAAACTGCACATTGTATACATGTACCCTAGAACCTAAAGTATAATAATAATAATAAAACGGAGGGAAGGAAATAATTTAAAATAGTATTTTAAAAATATTTTAAAATCCCTAATCCATTAAAAGACATAAGGCTTCAAAATGTATTCATTTTTTGATCAAGGCAAATGGGGGGAAAATCTATAGTTAAGACTTTTTAGGAAAATTTTAGAACTTCATAAACAGAGACAATATCCTAAAATCCTACAGAGGAAAAAAATAATGTTACTGTCAAACTCAGATGGCGTGGAGAAAAGAGGATGAATAAAATTAATTACCTTTCACAACTGGGGCAGGTCAACAGTAAAGTTACTAAAAGAAAAAAAAAAGAAAAGCAAAACATGGAAAGAGAACCCTATTTGAAATTAATAATGTTCTGATTCTAATTAAAGCCTAGCTATTTAGTATCCTATATAGCTTCAGGTAGAACTTCTATAATGTTCACATTTCTTTTAGTTAAAATAGTTACACCAACCAAAACCTGATAAAGATAGTACAGAAAAGAAAATACATAAACTGATCTGACAGGAGTATAATGGCCAAATTCTAAGTAAATTATTGGCTACTTTAATATAATGGATCCCCAAAATCCCACAACCTGACCAAGTAGATGTTATTCTAGAAATGTACGAATGATTAGGTGTTACAGAATGAGTACAACATCAAATTAACTGCCTAAAATCAATTGAAAAAAAAAAAAAAAAAACAGAAAACATTTCTGATATAAGAAAAATTAATAATAAAACTTGGGCAGGGGTAGTGGCTTATGCCTATAATCCCAGCACTTTGGGAGGCCAAGACGGGCAGACCATCTGAAGTCAGGAAATCCAGACCAGGTTGGCCAACATGGTGAAACCCCATACAAAAATCAGCTGGGCATGGTGGTGTGTGCCTGTAGTCCCAGCTACTCAGGACACTAAGGCAGGAGAATGGCTTGAACCTGGGAGGTGGTGGTAGCAGTGAGCCAAGATCACGCCACTGTACTCCAGACTTTTCTTTTTTTTTCAAAAAAAAAGAGAAAAATTAATAATAAAAGTAAAAGCCTTAGGAATCTACAAAGTGTAAGAATCTTTTTTAACATGACAAAGAGTACATACCAGAGACCAACTACAAAAACATTAGCCAATTAAACACTATTGATATACTCATTAAATTCGAGATCAAGACAAAGACACATGAAATCATTATTATCATTTATCACTGTTCCAAATTTTAGTTAAATAATAATTGATGAAAAGAAGCAAAGTAACAATATTCTATAGGACACATGTTATAAAATGAATGAGACTTGAAAATATTATGCAAAAAGGAATAAGCTAGACACCAAAAGATAAGTATGGTATGATTTCATATACATGAGGTACTTGGAGTAGTCAAATTCATAGAGACAGAAAATAGAATGGTGGTTGTCTGGGGATGCAGGAATAGGGGGAAAGGGAGGTATATTTTAAAGGTTATAAAATTTCAGTTTGGCAAGATGTAAAGTATGGTAGATAGTTGGCAGTCATGGCTGCACAACGAGGTGAATGTACTTAACGCCACTGATCTGTACACTTAAAAATGGTTTTTTTTTTTTGTTTTTTTTTTGAGACGGAGTCTGGCTCTGTCGCACAGGCTGGAGTGCAGTGGCCGGATCTCAGCTCACTGCAAGCTCCGCCTCCCGGGTTCCCGCCATTCTCCTGCCTCAGCCTCCCCAGTAGCTGGGACTACAGGCGCCCGCCACCTCGCCCGGCTAGTTTTTTGTATTTTTTAGTAGAGACGGGTTTCACCGTGTCAGCCAGGATGGTCTCGATCTCCTGACCTCGTGATCCGCCCGCCTCGGCCTCCCAAAGTGCTGGGATTACAGGCTTGAGCCACCGCGCCCGGCCTTAAAAATGGTTTTAATGATAAATTTTATGTTATGCATATTTTAACAAAATAAAATAAATATTGTATAGGCAAAGACAAATTAGCATATGCAGGTGAATGATTATCTACCAGTGAAATCCAATAGAACCCTCTGAAAATTCATTAGCATTAACAAGAGCATTAAAAAACATCTAGACTGAGATTTTTTCTATTTTATTTATTTATTTATTTATTATTTTTTTTTTAAGGTGGAGTCTCTGTCACTCAGGCTGGAGTGCAGTGGCGCTATCGTGGCTCACTGCAAACTCCGCCTCCCAGGTTCTCCTGCCTCAGTCTCCAGAGTAGCTGGGATTACAGGCACCTGCCACCACGCCGAGCTAATTTTTTTGTATTTTTAGTAGAGACGGGGTTTCACCATGTTGGCCAGGCTGGTCTCAAACTCCTGACCTCAGGTGATGCACCTGCCTCGGCCTCCCAAAGTGCTGGAATTACAGGCGTGAGCCACTGCGCCTGGACTACACTGAGATTTAAAAAAAAAAAAATCAATAAGTTTCCTATACACCACCAAAAATCAGAAAACCTACACAGTGTGTGGTGGGGAGATATAATTGAATAAGAATTATTCAATACAAAGGAATAAGTAAGTCATGGGCAAGAATGATATAGCAAAAAAACATAAGATGTTACTGGAAGGTATAAAAAAGTCTTATGTCTCACGATCCTGAATAGGGAAGTCCAGTACTTTCAGGATGTAATGCCCAAATTAATCTGTAATGCTGATGTAATTTCACTCAAAATCATGAATTGTTGTTGAAGAATTTTAAAAGCTGTTTATAAAGACCATTTAGAATGATAAACAAAGAATAATGTTTAGAAACAGAATATAAATGAAAATAACTTTTAAGTCTAAAGATCATATTTTAGTTCTCTAATTTTTGTTTTCCATGGCAGCCTATTTTTGTTTTATGGGTGCCACATCCTCTCACATTTATTTTATTTAGTATATTAGTTACAAGTTTTTGAAAGATATCTTGTGTGACTTCAATTACCTCTATTTCCTTGAGGTTATTAGTTCTATACATTTCTCTTATTCATTTCTTTCAAGCTCCTGATTTTATGCAAGTATCTAGTAGCAAGAATCTGGCTGTTAGTTACATTTTTTGGATATCAAAAATGTGCCAGAGAAATAAAAACATTGCAAGCATGGCACAGTAACAGAATAACAGATCCATGGAATATGTGTTTATCAGGCTCCAGGATTCTCATGGACCAGTGTCTCTAAATTGCTCTGGAGAAAGAGGCACTCACTAAGCAGGAGATTCCTAGAATACATCACTGCTGTCCTTAAACTCTCAGTCAGTGCCAGGACCAAGAATCATTCTCATCAACATTTAAGCGAAGCAGACAACAACACTAGGCAGTGCCACACCACAACGAGGACCTTCACATATTGCAGCCAGACCCGAAACCTGGCCGGTTAGGTTAGCTAAATGGGTTCATGTCTGTCATTTTTACAAAATTGAGATTTTGTACCCCACTTATCACATTTGGCAAGGTTTTACTATATTTATATGTTATTGAGGTGGGAGAGACATTCCTTTATACCACACTAAAGTCAAAATTGAAAAGAAAAATACAAAAACAGATGTGGCTCATAAATAGCAAAAATGTCTGCATCCAAAAACACAATCTGTACTAGTAAAAATCAATGTGCAAAGTAGGAAAAAACACGCCACTTCTATGAAAGAAATTTAATGCTTTTAATATATATAGAAAATTTACAAATCCATAAGAAAACAAAAGTTCTACTAGAAAAAAAAAAAACCTAAAAACATAATTAGGCATTTCATAAAAGAAAGAAAGAAAAAAAGACTAATAAGGACATTTAAGAAGTTGAAAGAAACATAAGTGTTTATCTGGGTATGATGGCTCATGCCTGCAGTCCCAGCTACTCAAGAGGCTGAGGTAGGAGGATTGCCTAAGCCTGGGAGGCTGAGGCTGCAGTAAGCTAAGATCACGCCACTGCATTCTAGCCTTGGCAACAGACTGATACCCTGTCTCTCTCTTTCTCTTTCTCTCTCTCTCTCTCTTTCTCGCTCTGTTTCTCTGTCTCTCTCTCTCTCTCCCTCCCCCCCTACACACACACACACAGACACACACACACACACACAAATGTTATTAGAATTCTTTCAAGCCTCACAAGACAGTGGATACACACAAGGGTACATTAACATTTATGACTGAATTTCATGATCTTCTTACCCTCACTTTATGATCCAGAGATTCCAGTATTTGCCAAGTTTTTTAAAGCATTTTGGGCAAGTCTCACATCAAACTAATACATCCACTCCATCCACTCCCTCTACCTCCCTAAAAAAGATTTTACTATGTTTGCATTAACAAAGATTTAAAATGAAGTTAATGTCCAACTTTGGCAAAGATGAGAGGAATAAGACACCCTTAAAATCTACTTTTAAAAGCAGATTCCCAGGAGGAAATGTAACAATATGTATCCTAAACTTTCAAAATAGGCACAGTACATGGACTTTCAGCTAACAACTCTATTTCTAGAAAATTAAGAAATAAACATGTATATATAAAGAAATATACATGAATGTATGTATATACATAAAGAAATAATTGATATAAGCAAAATGAATGTATGTATAAAGAAATACATATGAATGTGTTCATTACAATATAATTGATATAAGCAAAACATTGGAGATAATCTAAAAGTCCAAAATATAGTTTTGGTTAAATATATTATAATAAGCACACATAAAGGAAAATTATATATCTATTTCAAAGGGTGATATAGATTTCAACTTACTGATATAAAAAAAATCATCATAGTTTTATGATATGAAACATCAAGCTACAAAAATTGTATAGAGCACAGTTCCATGTATTTTCATTTCTAAGAATGTGTATCTGCGGACAAAAGCTTTGAAGAATATAGAACAAAATGTTACATTGGTCTCTGGTCAGTGGTACTACAGATGCATTTTTTATTGCATATCTATATTTTCAAATTAGATTGCATTAAACAGGGATTTCTTGAATAGTTTTAAAATATTAGGGAATCACTGGCTGAAAGCAAATTAGCATATCCAGGGAAATATATCCAATGAGACACAAAGACCCAAATTCCAAGGTTAATAATGGATTGTATGTTTCAAAACAACTAAAAGAGGACTTAATATGTTCTCAACACAAAGAAATGATAAATATTTGAAGTGATGGATATGCTAATTTGCACAATTAGATCGTTTCACAATGTATAAAAATATCAAAACACTACAGTGTACCCTATAAACATGGTTGTCCTTTAGTATTCTTGGGCGATTGGCTCCAAAACCCCAGCAGATATAAAAATCCAAGGATGCTCAAATCCCGTTCTCACATTGCTATCAAGAAATACCTGAGTCTGGGCAACTTATGTTAAAAAGAGGCTTAATTGACTCACAGTTCTGCCTGAGGCTGAGGTGGGTGGATCACCTGAGGTCAGGAGTTTGAAACCAGCCCGACAACATGGTGAAACCCCGTTTCTAAAAAAATACAGAAATCAGCTGGGCGCAGTGGTGCGCCCTGTAGTCCCAGCTACTGAGGAGGCTGAGGCAGGAGAATCACTTGAACCCGGGAAGCGGAGGTTGCAGTGAGCCAAGATCGTGCCACTGTACTCCAGCCTGGGTGACAGAGTGACACTCCATCTCAAAAAATCATAACAAAAAAATAAAATAAAAATATTGAATTATCACCCAACCCCCCTAAATTATTATTATTTTTACTTACATGTTTTTGTAAGATATATGTAAAATAAAACCTAATAAAACAGGAATATTTAGGTAAAAAGAATTTGTATCATCTAATAGAACAAGGGTCAAGACTTCTTTTTCATCACAAAGGTTGTTTTCTTTTAAATTAATGCAATGTTAATCTCAATCAAAGCTTAACAATGTAAAGATAATTTAGGTCTTGCTAATGTCAAACATCATCCTGCCCTTTTTGATTCACCGAATAATGATATGAAACCCAATCCAACATTTGATAAAATTCTAACATCTGTCAAGACCTCTGCATTCCTTCATTCTTGTGGATAGTCACTGTTGGTTTTATAGATTAGCTTTCACTAACCTCTTCCTCACTTGCATCTTATGAGCCTCTTTTCTTTGTACTTGATACGGTTTGACTCTGCGTCCCCACCCAAATCTCATCTTTAATTGAACTCCTATAATTGCCACATGTCGTGGGAGGCAATTGGTGGGAGAAAATTGAATCACGGGGGCAGTTTCTCCCATACTGTTCTCGTGGTGGTCAGTAAGTCTCATGAAATCTGATGGTTTTATCAGGGGTTTCTGCTTTTGTGTCTTCCTCATTCTCTCTTTGCCTGCTGCCGTTCATATAAGACGGGACTTGCTCCTCCTTGCTTTCCACTGTGATTGTGAGGCTTCCCCAGCCATGTGGAACTGTAAGTCCAATTATACCTCTTTCTTTTGTAAATTGCGCAGTCTTGGGTATGTCTTTATTAGCAGCATGAAAACAGACTAATAGAGTACTTAATCAATTTAGATGTGAAAACCGACACTTTTTGAAAAAACATTGGAGGCAGAGGAATTAGGGGTTCAGTTGTTTATATTTAAGCAACTTTTGTAATTTAAAGTTGAAACTTAGAAATGCCACATCTAGCTGGGTGCAGTGTCTCACATCTGTAATCTCAGCACTTTGGGAGTCTGAGGTAGAAGGATCCGTTGCGCTCAGGAGTCCAAGACCAGCCTAGGCGGCATGACCAAAATTATCTGGGCATGGTGGCTCATGCCTGTAGTCACAGCTATTCAGGAGCTGAGGCAGGAGGATTGCTCGAGCCTGGGAGGTTGAGGCTGCAATGAGCTGTGATCATGGCACTGCACTCCAGCCTAGGGGACAGAGCGAGACTCTTTCTCAAAATAACAACAATCCAAAAAAAGGAATTTTAAAATAATGAAAGAAAGAAAAAAGAAATGCCCATTCCTAAAAGTCTTTTTCCACCTCACATCTAGTAATTTCTCACTGGAGAACTTCTCCACAAGCTGCATTCTCTTGCCATGGTGCTCAGCTTTCTTTCTCCCTTCTCTGACATTTCCTCTTCTCTTGCCCTAATTACCACCTCTGGATATTCTGCAAAAATTTGTTCATTTCTCTATCTTCTCAATCTCCTTAAAAACTAGACTGTCTCAAACTTTAAATGTGGATAGAAATTATCTGAAAGTCTTGTTAAAATGCATATTCTGGATGAGTGCATCTAGGGTAGGGCCAGATATATTTCATTTTCAGTAAGTCCCTGGGTAAAGCTGATGCTGATGTTCCATGGACCACATTGGAGTAGCAGAGTTATAGACCATGTTTTTAGGACTTCACTTTCTAAAACTCAAGCTTCATATTCCATGTGCTTCATTGAGTTGTAACTATTTGAACTATAAGTAGAAGTGCGTGTGTCACTTTTAAGCTAAGGCAGTTAAAAACAAGTACACCACCTCCATTGCTCCTTTTTTTTTTTTTTTCAGGAACATTGGATGCCATGTATTCCAGATGGAAGAGATTTATGCAAACCACACTGAACTTTATATGATTAAGAAATAAACTCTTATTTTGCCAAGTCATCAAGATTTAGAAATTTGAAAATCATTTGGAGATTTGAGGATGAATGTGCTATCACTTCATAGACTATCTTATCTTAACCAATATAAGGGCATGAAACATTTAAACTAATACCTGTAACAGACGTTATTCAATAATGTGCTAATTTGTTTCTTTGTTAATAGTAAAAATCAGAGGGTTATAATCAAAGCAAAAACACATAGATAAAATAGAGTTGTTCAGGTTTATTCCTTGAATAAAATAACCAATAAAACAAAAGAGTAAAAAAAAAAAAGCAAAGATGGTTTTTAAAATTTTAGAGACTAGTTATTGAGAAAAAAAAAAAAAAAAAACAACACTTTTCTAAATTACCCTTTACTATAAATGGAAAAATTAAGATCCTACAAAGCTTTATCATAGTTTAATTCATGATTCTGAAAAAGGGAAGCAAAATCATAAAGTATGTTAAAACTCGAGTAGTCTTTGGATAGATCACCTGGGATGATTGGGAGGATGACAAAGAGGAATTGTCTTTCAAACAGAAGGACCAGCATGTGAAAAGGCCATAGGGGAGAGCGGACAGAGAATGGTCCATTTTGAGAGAAGAAGCAGGGAAAGGTCACTTGTAGGAAGAGATAAGGCTGGAATCCCCTAGATTTTGAGCTTTGTATGCCAAATTCAGATTTCAGAAACAGACATAGGAGACAAAAAGCAGCAGCTGATGCTTTTAAAATTGATTTTATGGAAGCAAATCGCCATGTTATGGTGAGGGCCACATGACGGCAATGGCGAGAGAGAGGCCTCAGGGGCTTAGGGCCTCAATCCTATACTTGCAAGGAAGTGAATTCTCCCAACAATCAGGGAGTCTGGAAGTGGACTTCAAGCTTCAAATGAGATCTCAACCATGACCGACCCACTGATTTTAGCCTTGCGAGATTCTAAGCAACTTAACTGGATTTGTGCCTGGACTTCTGACCAATGCAACTGTGAGGTAATAAATTGTGTTTTCCTAAGCTGTTAAATTTGTGGTAATGTGTTACAAAGCAATAGAAAATGAACACACAAAGAGATAGCATAATTTTCAATCAGGCTGAATGTGGTAATATTGCTGCTTTCACTCCATTTGCTAGCTAGGGCTGCCAGCTTCAGTTCTAACAGTTGGCTTGGTTGGCTAATGCCATCCTAGACCAATCTTGGCACACACTAAATAACATTGAAAAGCCAGACATTCCTTGGCATAATGTAACAGAAAGAATTCACAAAGACTAGGAGACAGAAATTCTGGCTTTAATTTTTTATGTCACCCCTACCTATTCTCTCTCCTCAATCATCCCCCATTTCCCCCAGTATAGAAAAGAAGACTATATTTTCACTGATCCTGTGAAAAACAGACTATTGGAGAACCCACTGGAATTTTTAATAAGCATTTTACAGGCAGTTCTCCCTAGATCAAACATGCTGGTGGGAGGGACAGCAATGGAAGTGAGCCCCCAGATTTCAAGTGGAATGGGAAGAAACAGGGGTGGCTGAGCTTAGGTAACAGCTGTTACTCACTTGAACAAAAACTGGGGTGTATGTAGTGATCACATCTTGGAGAAAGGATTAACAAGCAGAGGTCTCATGAGATTAAGACGAATAGACAACCCACCGATTTCTTCACTGTTTCATGCACAAACTCCCTATATTAGCAAATAGAGGCTGTACTTCAATCACAATACAAATAAATCACCGCCTCTCCTTAATCACTCATTTTGAGTTACCTAACTGATCCAGAATCTCTTGAGTGAAGGAGAGGAGAGAGACCCTTGAAGAAGTATCCTTCTGTTACAGTTTCATACTATAAGCTTTTCTCCCAGTTTCTCCAAACTAAAACAAGGTATCTTACCTGAATAACTACACTGACGAGAAATATCCCAAAAACCTTTAGTGATTATTAGATAGTGGCCTTTGAGGAAGTAAAATGTCTAAGACCTAAGGTATGCTGATTAACATATGCTGGTTGGAACTGAGGTTTATGCAAGTCAGCTGATAAGCAGAATTTTGTCCTAAAACCATCTAACTATAGGCCCAATCAGATTCAAACCCAAGGCTTTCATTCCTTCCCCAAGACTGAGAGCAGTGGACTATTTTCAGCAAGAGGTTGGTCATGTTGGAACGTAGCTGTAGAAGTGAGAGAAGTTGTTATGTACCTGAGTGTCCATCACTAAGGTAGAAGAATAAATTTTGGTAAATGTCTTATTTTTGAGACATATTCCATTTTAAGGTTTTCTACCATGATCTATTTACCATAGGAGTTGAAAGGCTGCCAAATGCAGATGGGAACCATAATAAGAGAATGCTCTCCAGCTAGTTCAAAGTTCAATTCAAGTGCTCTGTCACTTGGCCTAGCCAATGATCCATCAGATCCAATTGTGCTCAAATTTTCTATAACAGAGCAGGGTCCTCTTCAGAAGCTGCAGCAAGTTTTAGAAGAGAAATTTCGTAGAGATCCCCATGATTTGCGAGCAAGTCTCATTTCCTTCAAGTAATTTGTTTTCTTCGACAAGTAATTTCTTTCTTTTGAGAAACTCATCTTGGGTTTTTTGTTGTCGTTGTTGTTGTTTGTTTGTTTGTTTTTTGGGACTTAAGTGGAATCTGAAAATCTGACCATAGGACACCTGGTGACCATGAGATTTGAACAGCTCATCATAAGCTGGATGCTATCTTTTCCATTGAGCTATGTAGTTGTGATAGCATAAACCATGCTAAAGTGGTATAAATAGGATGAGACTGAAGGCATAACTTAGTTGCCTACAGGGGTTGGTCACTCTCGATTTCCTCCTCACCCTCAAACCCCCTCATTGGTCTCATAAGAAGAGATCTACGACCAACTGGTGAAAATCTCTGGCTTACAAATGTGTTAATCTGTCTGCCTCACTACAAAGGAATACTTGAGGGTGGATAATTTATAAAGAAAAGGAGTTTAATAGGATCATGGCTCTGCAGGCTGTACAAGAAGCATGGTACCAGCATCTACTCCTGGTGAGGGCCTCAGGAAGCTTCCAATCATGGTAGAAGACAAAAGGGGAGCTGGTGGATCACATGGCCAGAATGGGAGCAAGAGAGAGAAGGGGAGGTCCCAGACTTTTAAACAACCAGATCTGATGTGAACCTCTATGAATCTCATGTGAGAAGTCACTCATCACCAAGGGGCTGGTGCTAAGTCATTCATAAGGGATCCACCCATATGACCCAAACACCTCCCACCAGGCACCACCTCTTACTATGGAAGCCCCTCCCCGCCCCTCCTCTCCTCTCCCCTCCCCTCCCCTCCCCTTTCCTTCCCTTTCCTTTTCTTTCTTTTCTGTTGCGGGAAGTCAGGGACTCCAAATGGAGGGACCTGCTGGAGCCACGGCAGAGGAACATAAATTGTGAAGATTTCATGTTAATATGGACATTTATCAGTTCCCAAATTAATAATTTTATAATTTCTTATGTCTGTCTTATTTTAATCTCTTATTCCTGTTATCTTCGTAAGCTGAGGATGTACATCACCTCAGGGCCACTAAGATAATTGTGTTAACTGTACAAATTGATTGTAAAACATGTGTGTTTGAACAATATGAAATCAGTGCACCTTGAAAAAGAGCAGAATAACAGTGATTTTAGGGAACAAGGGAAGACAACCATAAGGTCTGACTGCCTGTGGGGCTGGGCAAAAAGAGCCATATTTTTCTTCTTGCAGAGAGCCTATTAACAGATGTGCAAGTAGGAGAGATATTAAATTCTTTTCCTAGCAAGGAATATTAATATTAAGACCCTGGGAAAGGAATTCATTCCTGGGGGGAGGTCTATAAACGGCCGCTCTGGGAATGTCTGTCCTATGCAGTTGAGATAAGGACTGAGATACGCCCTGGTCTCCTGTGGTACCCTCAGGCTTACTAGGGTGGGGAAAAAACTCCGCCCTGGTAAATTTGAGGTCAGACTGCTTCTCTGCTCTCAAACCCTGTTTTCTGTTGTTTAAGATGTTTTCAAGGCAATATGGGCACTGCTGAACATAGACCCTTATCAGTAATTCTGCTTTTGCCCTTTGCCTTGTGATCTTTGCTTTTGCCCTTTGTCTTGTGATCTTTGTTCTCCTTTTTGCCCTTTGGAGCATGTGATCTTTGTGACCTACTCCCTGTTCTTACACCCACTCCCCTTTTGAAATCCTTAACAAAACCTGCTGGTTTTGAGGGTCAGGTGGGCATCACGGTTCTACTGATATGTGATGTCACCCCTGGTGGCCCAGCTGTAAAATTCCTCTCTTTATACTCTTTCTCTTTATTTCTCAGCTGGCCGACACTTACAGAAAATAGAAAGAACCTACATTGAAATATTGGGGGCAGGTTCCCCCGATACTTTTCTTTTCTTTCTTTTCTTTTTTATTTATTGTTTTTTATAGAGTCTTGTTCCGTCACCAAGGCTGGAGTGCAGTGGCATGATCTCAACTCACTGCAGCCTACACCTCCCAGGTCCCAGCGATTCTTCTGCCTCAGCCTCCTGAGTAGCTGGAATTACAGGTGTACACCACCATGTCCAGTTAATTTTTGTGTTCTTAGTAAAGACAGGGTTTCATCATGTTGGCCAGGCTGATCCCAAACTGCCGGCCTGAAGTGATCCACCCACCTCGGCCTCCCAAAGTGCTAAAGTGCTGGGATTACAGGCATGAGCCACTGTGCCTGGCCAGAGGTCACTTTTCAACATGAGATATGGAGGGGACAAAACATCCTAACCATATCAACAGATGCTTCTCTGTGGTATACCAACATGAGCCAGAGGTAGACCTAACCATATCAACAGATGCTTCTCTGTGGTATACCAACATGAGCCAGATGTAGACCTCCTATAAAGCTACAGCCAAAAACTAACAAACTAACCTCTCTCAGGGGCAGTCCTGAGAGGCACTGGAGAAGCAAAACCCTCACTATGGGCAGACATATAAGTGGAATTTCTCATTGTTCACCTTGCCTACAATGAGAAATTGCCTGAGATGGTTGCAAATGGTCTTTCCAGAGGTTCAGTGACTTGTAAAGAGGTAGATCACAGGCTTAGGGATGAAGTTCAAGCAAAAATTGTCCCAGAGATGAGAATGTTTGTGTTCCAGATGAACATTCACAAGACAGCCCCACACCAGAGAAGTTCTTAATAATAATGAGGTCAGAATGACCTACTTAATGACCGTCAGTTATGTTTCCTCTCAAGTCTATCTGGTGCAAGGATCACAGACTAAAAATTCTAACTGTCCAGTAGGCAGCATAATTTGGAAAGAAGATAATTTGATTAAAGACAATGGGAGATGCTCAGCATTGTGGTAAACTGAAGAGGTCACATTCTATCTAAAGAAGGCAGCTAACCACACCTGTAATCGCAGCATTTGGGGAGGCCAAGGCAGGCGGATCACAATGTCAGGAGTTCAAGACCAGCCTGGCCAACATGGTGGAACCCCATCTCTACTAAAAATGCAAAAATTAGTTGGGCGTGGTAGTACAGCCTGTAGTCCCAGCCACTCGGGAGGTTGAGGTAGGGTGATAGAGCGAGACTCTGTTTCAACAAAAAAAGAGAAGAAGGCAGCTCACAATCAGCTTGAGCTGAATCTTACCATGATGGGATGTGGGCCAGTGTTGTCAGATATTCCTTTGTTTTTCAAGAGAAGCCATAAAACCAGATGTTGACATGAAGTGTTCCAATTTTTGATATGTATGAGGGCCAAACACAGAAGTTTATAGGCCACATATGGCCTTCGGGATGCCCTCAGTCTAATGTTTATCCAATGTTTATTTAAAAAGGCAGTCACAGTGGCAAGGATGGAGGCTACACATTGGCCACACTGGATCTGCCAAATGAACTTTCCTTCACTAGGGCCCACCCAGACTCTCGCTATCAAAGTAAAAACACCAAGTTTGTCTGCAGGATTGCTATTCCTTGAGCTGCTGAAAGTTGAACGTATTACAAAGTTCAATCAGATATCTGGTGGATTGTTGATTAAGAAGGGCTCTTCCATCATGGAGGAGCAGCATAGGTAGACACACTTTCTGGGATTTTATTTTTCTGTCAGCACAACTATTGGTAGACTTATTCAATGCTTTATGCTAAGCCACACGATACTACATCTAAGGAATTACCACCACAATTAAGAAAACAAATCAGTGGAATGATTTTAGTTTTCCTTGGCCTTACTGTATATCCTAATATCTGGAAGGAGCTAACCTTACGGAATGATGAACTGACCAATTATTGAGGGCTCACTCACTGTAAGACACAACTATCTTTGTTGTTGTAAGACAACACTACAACTATCTTTGTTGTTGTAAGACAACACTATCTTTCAAAATATGGTTTTTAAAAATGTGGTATGTTCTCTGTACCAGCAATCATTAAAATATAGTGCTATCTGGGCATAGTGGCTCACGCCTGTAATCCCAGCACTTTGGAAAGCTGAGGCCAGAGAATCCCTTGAGTCCAGTAGTTCAAGATCAGCCTGGGAAACATAGCAATATCTCATCTCTATTAAAAATCAAAAAGGGCCGGGCGCAGTGACTCAAGCCTATAATCCCAGCACTTTGGGAGGCCGAGATGGGCGGATCACGAGGTCAGGAGATCGAGACCATCCTGGCTAACCCGGTGAAACCCTGTCTCTACTAAAAAAAAAAAAAAATACAAAAACCTAGCCGGGCGAGGTGGCGGGCACCTGTAGTCCCAGCTACTCGGGAGGCTGAGGCAGGAGAATGGCGTAAACCCGGAAGGCGGAGCTTGGAGCTTGCAGTGAGCTGAGATCCGGCCACTGCACTCCAGCCTGGGCGACAGAGCGAGACTCCGTCTCAAAAAAAAAAAAAAAAAATCAAAAAGAACATTAGCTGGTAATGGCATGCATCTATAGTCCCAGCTATTTGGGCGGCTGAGGTGGGAGGATCACTTGAACCCGGGAGGTCAAGGCTACAGTGTGACATGATTGTGCTACTGCACTCGTCCAGCCCATGCAACAGAATGAGGCCCTGTCTCAAAAAAAAAAAAAAAAAAAAAGATTGTAGGTTGGTCCAATAGTACTGAGTTATCAGAGCTTCTTAATATTAGTATCAGTAACCCCCAACTGGCAAATTTGACTGGCTTAAAATAAAATAAAATACAGCGCTATTTTACTAAAGCCGAAATACACAGATCAGGAATAAAAAGAAAAAGGAAAGAAGTACTTGTCATGATATGATGTTTAATGACTGTTATGGGCTGACCCCAAAAGATGCTGAAGTCCTAATCCCCTCGTACCTGTAAATATGACTTTATTATGAAATAGGGTCTTTGCAGATGATCAAATTAAGATGAGGTCATTAGGGTAGGCCTTAATCCAGTGAGGCTTGTGCCCTTATAAAAAGGGGAAATGTGGGCACAGAGACAGACATGTACAGAGGGAAAACGATGTGAAGACACAGGAATAATGCCACCCAAGAGCCAAGGAACATCTGAGGTTACCAGGAGCTAGCAGAAAGCATGAAACATATTCTCCTCTCACAGCCCTCAGAAAAAACCAACCTTCCTGATACCTTGATTTTGGACTTCTAGACTTCAAAATCCTGAGACCATAACTTTCTGTTGTTTAAACCACCCACTTTGTGGTATTTTATTATGGCAGTCCTAGGAGACTAATACAGTTACCTAATCTCAAATTTTTTACATTCTGTCCTCACAACTGCATTCTGCTCACCTACAAATTTGGAAACCAAGAATGGTCTCCAAGGAATACATTCACTAGGGAACCTAACATATTTTCCACTGAATTACAAGCTAAGACTGCTGTGTTGCCATTTGAAGCTCTTTACCTGCTGGGAAAAAAAAAAAAAAAAAAAAAAAAACCCAAAAAAAAACAACCAACAAACAAACAAACAAAAACAATAATAAGAGGATTATGTTAAAAGGAAGACAATAATCCAGGCAAAATAGTGTTGTTGCCAGACACTAATCAGGGTTAGGTGTGAAACCCCTCCAGGATGACTACTGTCCACAGGTGATATAGGAAAAGAAACAATGGATGGACCACCCACAGGTAGGGACAATAAGGGCTCAGATTCTTCCTGATTATGCTATGGTTCATCTTATTGAGCAAACACAAACACGAGGCCCTTGCATCCTGAGGGCAAGAGAGCTACGAAATGGATAGGGAAACAGTCATAAATACCAGCTCATGCTTGCAACCAACGGGAGACAGGCAAGCCCTAAATCCATTACCTGCATTGCCTTGCCTACATTTTTGGTTTTTTTTGCTTTTGTTTTCTTTATTTTTTTTTTTTTTTTTTTTTTTGCATATAAGATGTATTGGTACACTATAATGTATCATTTTACCCATAAATCTTAGCACAGAAATACAGGAATCATGGTCATCACTTGATGATACCTAGGAAATGGGAGCCTCAAGCCTTCCTCTCTGGATGTGGTGCCTGGAACCAATCGAGGGAAGGGTTCTTTCTCTGCAGTAGTCATTTGCATTATATTAGATAAATATTTTCAAATGGTGTGTATGGAAAGAAGGGCAAGTGTATATGTTAGACAGCCAATAATTAGAATATGTAGACTTTTCTTATTTCTGTGTCCTTCCCAGCATCCATTCTTTTGTGGGAACTGTTCTTCCATCACTCTATGCAATTCTAGTGAGCTGTCAATCACAGGACTCCAGTGCCAGGCTAAGCCAAAATGATCAGGGTCTCCTAGGAATTGGAACTGTTCACAGAGACACACAGGACTGGAAGACAGAATTGAGTCATCTGATTGGCAGCTCCTAAAGTACTGTCACATGAGTTCCCACTGTATAGATCACCTAAATGTTCACATTCCTGGCTTCTGTAGGCCTGGTTGTTCAGCTAGCCATTCAGTAGCCTTCCAATAAATTATTCAACTGCTCCTTCCTTCCTTCCACTCTTTTTCCTTTTCCTTTTTTCTTTCCTTTAGTTAGCCAGAGTTCATTACTGTTGCTTATAGGCAAAGAATACTGTATTATCAGGCATAATATTTTGAAGGTTTAAGTATGTATATAGATCCCTCAAGCTGCAAAGATATAAACTTGGTGAACAGAAAAGGCCTATTGTTTCTTAGCATCGAATTAATAGTAGGAGAATATGGCATAGGGTTTGATGTTGTATTGCTGTACGTTAGAAATTGTTTCTAACTCTTCCAGCACAAACTCCAACTATAATCTAACCTTGATAAAATCTCTCCATCAGCGCAACATTTTGGACTTTTTAGTGAAGATAATTTAAGAAAAGACAAGGCTTCGTACATAGTAAACGGAATAGTTAGAGAAGGAAAGAAAAGGGTACAAAAGAGGGGGAAAATATGAGTCAGTAGTGTCTAGAGTAGCCTGCACTCACCCAGGGTGGCAGTCTAGATAAGGCCAAAGGGACATCCTCTTTCTCCTATTTCCCCTCACCACATGCCTTAAGTGGGAAATGATTAAAATATGTAGACAGTATCTATTTTATTTTCATTATTTTTGGAGACAGGATCTCACTCTATCACCCAGGCTGGAGCGCAGTGGCATAATCATGCTCACTGCAACCTCAACCTCCTGGGCTGAAGTGACCCTCCCACCTTAGACCCCTGAGGAGCTGGGCCTACAAGTGTGTACCAACACATCCGGCTAATTTTTTTTTTTGTAATGTCTTTTGTAGAGACAGGGTCTCACTATGTTGCTCAGGCTGGTCTTGAACTCCTGGCTTCATGCGATCCTTCCTCCTCAGTCTCCCAAAGTGCTGGGATTACAGGCGTGAGCACCCATGACTGGGTGACAGTATATATGTTAAATAGAGAGATTCTCATCCCTCTCTCTGATACATATATGTATGTATATATATTATATGTAGTCTGGAAAATTAGTTAATATCTCTGAACAATTTCTTTTTTTATTTTTAAACAAATAAGTTGAATTAGATTATTTCTAATAACTATTCCTAAAATAAAACTATGATTTGTAAATGTTTTTCTTTAAATCACAACTATAAGCCAGCCATGGTGGTGCATACCTATAGTCCCAGATACTCAGGAGGCTGATTGGAGGATTGCTTGAGGTCAGGAGTTCAAAGCTGTAGTACCTGTGAATAGTCACTGCACTCCAGTCTGGGCAAGATAGCGAGACTTTTTTAATCACAAAAATATTTTTTTTAACGGTCCATAGCTTTCTATGGCCTAAACAATGAATTATAGGCTGGGTGTGGTGGCTCACACCTGTAATCCCAGCACTTTGGGAGGCCAAGGCAGCAGGATCACTGGAGGTCAGGAGTTCAAGATCATCACTGGAGGTCAGGAGTTCAAGACCAGCTTGGCCAACATGGTGAAACCCTGTCTCTACAAAAAATACAAAAATTCGCTGGGTGTGGTGGTACATGCCTATAATACCAGCTACTTGGGAGGCTGAGGTGGGAGGATGCCTGTAATACCAGCTACCCAGGACGTGGAGGTTGCAGTGAGCTGGGATCATACCACTGCACTCCTGCACTCCAGCCTGGGCAACAGGGTGAGACTCCATCTCTAAATAAATAAATAAATAATTCTAAGTAAGGGACTACACAATGAATTACAAATAAAATATTTATAACTCTAATTATATCTCAAATTTAAAATCATTTAGAGGCTGGGCGCGGTGACTCTCACCTGTAATCTCAGCACTTTGGCCAGCCAAAGTAGGCAGGCCGCTTGAACTCAGGAGTTCAAGACCAGGCTAGGCAACATGGCAAAACACCAACTCTACCAAAAAAAAAAAAAATACACACAGACACACACACAAATTAGCTGGGCATGGTGCCAGATGCCTGTTGTTCCAGCTACTCAGGAGGCTGAGCTGGGAGGATCCCATGAGCCCGGGAGGGGGAGGTTGCAGTGAGCTGTGATCATGCCACTGCACTCCAGACTTAGTGACAGAGCCAGACCGTCTCAAAATACAAGTAAATAAGTAAAAATAAAGTAAAATTAAATCATATGGATTAAAAACATCACATCTATATCTAAATTTCCTCTTTAGTAAACCACAGATGACTTTTAATCCAATTAAGCAATCAAAAACTTTTTAACTGAAGGCATTATGGGGCCAATTATTCTTTATGTGATATACTTGAAGAATTAATTTGTCTGCTCTATCAGTGTTTATATATATAACAAGTGTAATTCTCCATATGTTTCTATATAATACACACACACAAACCCATATAATTTTTACCTCTGCCTAGATTCAGTCAAAATGTAACAATCTCTACAAAAAGAAAAGGCCTAGCAAATTTCTATGATGACAAGGAGTTAAGTGTGGCAAGCTACTTTGCCTTTCTCCTCTCCAAAACACTAGCTAGGAAGCAAATATTTAATTGTCCTAATGAACTATATAGGTAATAAGCACCTGGAGTTACAAATTGGCTTAATGATAGGGGTTTGAATGCTGAAGTTTTGCAGTTGTAGCTCTTTAGTGTAAGTTCAAAAAATAATGTTTTAGTCCCAAGTTAGATTTTTAAAGTACTGCATTCATCCTGATGACTAATAGAAACTAGTGGAATGTTAGCAAATTGATATATAATTCTCTAGAAATTTCCATCTTCGAAAAGTTTACTTTGGGGCTCTAGGCTCCTAAAAGTTATTTGTAATTTAGAGTTCTCACTCCCGTTCCAATCCCTAAAAATAAAACATAAAACAAGAAGGCATTTTTGGCCAGGCGTGGTGGCTCATGCCTGTAATCCCAGGATTTTGGGAGGCCGAGGCGGGTGGATCACCTGAGGTCAGGAGTTTGAGACCAGCCTGGCCAACATGGTGAAACCCCGTCTCTAGTAAAAATACAAAAAAAAAAAAAAAAAAAAAAAAAAAAAAATTAGCTGGGTGTTCAGGCAGGCACCTGTAATCCCAGCTGCTCTGGAGGCTGAGGCATGAGTATCACTTGAACCCGGAGGCGGAGGTTGCAGTGAGTGGAGATGGAGTCACTGCCCTCCAGCCTGGGCAGCAGAGCAGTCCCTCTCAAACAAATAAAAAGGCATTTTTATTCAACAAACACGCTTACAACTTTAGAAAACAAATTAACTGACCACTAAAAGGTACTAATTGCCTTGCTATTCGTTATATATTTTTCAGAGAAAACTTAATATCCTGTCTTGAACCCGGGCATAAAGACGTAAAGAACCTGAAACACAAAGATAAAGAATTCATGCCACCACCTCAGATCAGTGGCACATAGTGTTAAAAAATCCTCAGTACAAACGATCTGAGAAATAGAATACAGTATTTAACGGTCCTTTTGATTTCAGGGTTAGAAAGTGACATATACCTACTGCTATACAAACCCTCAGTCATCCTAAAACAGGTCGTTAATATGAGACAAGCAAACCAAGCTCAAAGTCCAGAAATTGCAAAAGGGAGGTAGGTTTCAGGAGACCGGTGCAGGTTGGGGGCAGGCGCCTGGACAAAGGGAAAACACAGTGTGTTACCTTTTCTTCCCTACTCATATACTAGAATCTGCTCATCCTGACTGGGAACTTCAGCTTTGAAGGGAAACGGGCAGGTGTTCTCATCCCTCCATTGATACTTAGTGTCAACTAGGTTCTTACATCTGTACTGTAGGCAATACATTCTCGCAACTGTGCAGATAGTGATCCTGCCCCACCATTACACTGTTTGCTCTATCCACGGCTGTTTCATGCGCTGGGTGTCTGTCGGTACTTACTGGAAACTTTCTAGGAGGCTGCAGTTCTAGAGAAGAAAATCCTACTAACCAGGGCACGTAGTTCAGTCGACAATGCTAGGGAAGGGAGAAGAGACGCTACTGATTACTCACAGTTTGCCTCTGAGACGGGAAGCACTAGGAGGAGATACGCCAGCAGCGCCCCGCAGCGCCCACCCAGGACCCTCATTTCGAAGCGCGCGGAGGCGCGGGCGGGGACGGTGGCGCGTCGCGGCGGGGACCGGAGCGCTGGGCGCCGCGGAGCTGCGAGCTTGTGCGCCTCGGTCTGAGCAGTGCTGCGCGGCGGCGCCTGCGACCCAGCGAGCCTCGGCGGAACAGCCGGGGGCGGAGGGGACCGCCCGCTCCCAGCCCCCAGCCCGAGAGGGGAAGTGATAACAAGGACATTTCCAGGAAGCTTTTCGGAGCTGGGGGATGGGCTCTAGTGTTGGAGGCCTAGTAAACACTGCCGAGACATCCTTCCTCACCAGCCCCCTAGTTGCTGCTTTTCGTTCCTTTCCTCCACAGTGTGAAGTTTCCGAAGGGGAAGGGGTGGGGAACGCAGTTCTCTGACTGGTCAAGAGAACTTCCAGGGTTCAAGAGGACAGGATCGCTAGGTTCAAAAGGAGAAATAGTGAGACACTGACTTGTCCCTGAAAATATTAACCAAAACCTGGAACTCAATGAGGACTTTAGGAAGAGCTATGGTGATAGTAGAAGTAAATGGGGTCATTTTGATCATATGTTTTTTTTGGTCTTGTATGCCATACAGGCATACAAAAATTATAAAGAATATGAAGAAAAGAAGGGAATATTAGAATAATCTGCCTTAAAAAAAATCTTGCTCCTCTAAAGACTTCAGTTGAAAGTGAATATATATACATCTACCTATTTATTAATTTAAATTTTTTTTTTTTTTTTTTGAGACAGAGTCTCACTCTGTCGCCCAGGATGCAGTGCAGTGGCGCAATTTCGGATCACTGCAACCTCCACCTCCCGGGTTCAAGTCATTCTCCGGTCTCAGCCTCCTGAGTAACTGGGATTACAGGCAACCGCCACCATGCCTGGCTAGTTTTTTTGTATTTTTAGTAGAGACAGAGTTTCACCATGTTGGCCAGGCTGGTTCTGAACTCCTGACCACAAGGGATCCACCTGCCTCGGCCTCCCAAAGTGCTGGGATTACAGGCGTGAACCACCGCACCTGGCCTTATTTATTTATTTATGTGAGACAGGGTCTCACTGGGTTGCCCAGACTGGAGTGCAGTGGTGTAATCATAGCTCACTGCAGCCTCAAACTTCTGGGCGCAAACAATCCTCCTGCCTCAGTCTCCTGAGTACCTAGGACTACAGTCACACACCACTCTGCCAGGCTAATTTTTTTTTTTTTTTTTTTTTTTTTTTTTGGTAGAGATGGTATCTTGCTGTGTTGCCCAGGCTGGTCTGGAACTCCTGACCTCAAGTAGTCCTCTTGCCTTGGCCTCCTAAAGCTTTGTGATTATAGGGGTGAGCCACTTCTCCAGGCCTGAATATCTTTTTAACTCCACAAATTTCATCACACTGCTAGTAATAATTATCAGCACTGAAAATTATGTGTCCTGCATTATAATGTCAAACTTTGTAAAACCATCTGGAATCTATTAATATACAATTTGATAATATGTCTTTGGATAAAATTCTGGGTTTTTAATTAATCTCAGAAGTGAACTTTGTGAAAGTGATATCTGGCTTTAGCTCAATATGAATTGACACTTGGTAATCTCATTTAGCCAAACTTTGGTTTTGATACAGACCTTAATATACAATTAAAAGTTGTCCAAAATTTAACTTTTAATCTAATCTCATTCATAATCTTAATCCCATCATTTTATCCAGTTTTACACTTCTCCATATCATCTTCTACCAACATAGTGTCTAATTTACTTATTATTTATATTTATTATCCACTTCATCTGTCTTCACCAGTAGAATGTAAGATTCATTAGGGCAGGAATTTTTAACGGTTTTGTTCACAACTATATTATTAGTGCTTAGAACAGCGACTGGTACGTAAACATTTCATTCAGTTTAATTCAACAATGTGTGCCTGGGAATATTTATGCCAAAATGTCAACAATTATCCTGAAATGACAATGTTAACTAGAATCATAGCAGCATAACTCTTTTCATCATTCAGAATAAACCAGATTACACACTAAAAAGCCAGAAAATTAGTGTTTTAGATAACAAGTGTTTATTTCTTGCTCATTGGAAGTCTACTACAAGTCTGCATGACTTTCCAGGTAACTATCTTCCATGTGTTAACTCAGCAATTCATACTGCTTTGATTTTACAGTCTCTCAAAGTCAACATAGTCTTCTACAATTACCATTGCAAGAAAAGAGAGAACATTGAGAATTGTGCCCCAGCTCTTAAATAGTTTTACCAAGAAGTGACATACCACTTCCATTTCATTAGACAAAGCAAGGCATGAGGTATGCCTGACTTGAAGAGGGTGGGAATATCTGTTATTTCATGTACCTGTAAGGAAAGAGAACTAGACATGGTGAGCAGCACTTATGGCTACAAAACCACTTAAGATATTCAAAAACTAAGAGTCAGCTTTGCTAAGGGACTGCATGTTGGCACCAGGAATGCTCGGTAATGTTATCACTAGCAGAACTGGGGAAGGCAAGAAGTAGAGCAGGTGCTTTAATAGTATTGTTTCATTATGACATGGCTGAGAAAAATAAAATGAATTACTGGCCCAGGAGACTGTGTGTATGGAGTATGCATGTTCTCCCCACGTCTGCATGGGTTTTCTCCAGGTGCTCCAGCTTCCTCCCACATCTGAAAGATGTGCATGTTAGGTGAATTGGTATGTATAACCCGTCCCAGTCTGAGTGTGGGCGTGTATGAGAGCACCCTGTGATAGAATGGTGTCCTGTCGAGGGCTAGTCCTCACCTTTTACCCTGAGATGCCACCTATGTCCCTGAACTGGAATAAGTGGACAAATAATTATCTTAGTTGTCATTAATCTTTCTTAAATGTATGTATAGCTCACATTTATTTCAACGTTTACTATTGCTAGGGTTTTCATCTTTATTTTGAAGTTTGGTGATGTTTTTGTGACCAGAAATGTACCATAGGAACTTAATTCTGGTTTATATCAATTTGTCTATGGTAAAATTGGTTTTATTATATGTTATTTTGTTTAAAATGGTAGTTTCTAAGAAACTCTGGATGAAGACAAATGAGAATTTACTGCAAAACTGGTGTTGAATATATATTTGTAAAAAACAGTACTGAGTATGGTTCCAAAAATGCTCAAGAAACATACACATTGCAAGACCCTTCAGTCACAGAAGTAATAATCAATTTCCACAAGAGAACATGTTTTAAAAAAGAAAAGCAGAGGGAAAAGGTCCTATCTTAGAGGTTACATACAGAAAGCCAGAGGAGGAATGGCCAGGGAGCTCAGAAGAGAACCAGGGGTAGTGCTCACTTCGGCAGCACGTGTACTACAATTGGAACAATACAGAGAAGATTAGCATGGCCCCTGCGCAAGGATGAGATGCAAATTCATGAAGCGGTCCATACTAAATTTAAAAAATGAAGAAGAGAACCAGGGTAGGGCAGTGCAGTGCATAACTGTGAAAGACCAAGACAGGAAACAGTTTTAGAAAAGTTAACTATATTGTATATATTAAATAATAGAAAAGAGAGCTGATTTGGTAATTAGGAAGATATAAATTATATCAAAAAATACGTTTTCAGTAGTTAGATGGGACAGAAACCCAATCATAGTAAATGGATCAAAGAGTGAATACAAACAATATAACTTTAGGGTTTGCAAGACACTAGTTTAAGAAAGCGAGTCATGAAAGTAGAGTCAGCAGAAACAGTCCTAAATTGGCTTGGAGTTAAGGGAGCATTGCAGTCTCATCCTGTCCTGCTCTCCTATCTCCCACCATGGATATTTGGAGGTAGCAGGAAACATACCATAAGTGTTTATGGGACAGGTGACACCAACTTTAAAATCTGCTATCTATTATTTGTCGGAAATTACACTTAAGCTTCATTTCTCTCATTTCACCATCTTAGCAACCTGGCAAAGTAGGTATTTTAATTTCCATGTTATAGATAGGGTTGTTGGAGCTCAGAAAAAGTTATCCCAAAATAAAGGCCTTGGAAGCAAAGTTTCTGTCTCTAACTTTCTGTTCCCCATCTCTTGCACCTCATTCTCCCCCTAAGCAAGCCATAGAAACTATAATTCCTCTTTTTCCAGGTGCAGTTACAGAAACCACAACCCCCTTTCCCCAAAGCCAGCCACAAACCCCAAAATATTACTCTAACCTTCTTCCTTTCCGTGAAAGACCTGCCCATAAATAAATTCTTTGACCTGCATTGTTTGATAGTACGTCTTAAGACTCCCATTCTAGAAAGCTGGTCCTAACCCAGGCCTTGGAAGAAGCAATGCTGAACAGTTAGGTCGAGAGGAATCTGAACAGACAGGACTTGCTGAGTTTCTTCACATAGTCTCTTCTTATTAGGGCATATCCTTTTTGACCAATAAGAGTTCTACATGGCTTTTCATTCCTCATCGAACCCAAGTGTAAAAATGGGTAGTTTTCCCCGTATCTTTGCATCTCCATTTGCAAGGCTCCCATGTCACATAAAACTTGGATTAAATAAATTTGTTATGCTTTTCTCTTGCTATTCTATCTTTTTGTTATATGAGTGTTGGCTGTGACTATTAAGATGAGAAGAAAAGGTATCACCCCCTTTGTTCCCCATAAGGCACAGTATTTTGGAGACAGCAAGCTGTATGAGATGTATATAAATTTGAATTAAAATTACATGAGGCTGGGTGCCATGGCTCATGCCTGTAATCCCAGCACTTTGAGGCAGGTGCATCATTTGAGGCCAGGAGTTCGAGACCAGCCTGGGCAGCATGATGAAACCCCATTTCTACAAAAAAATACAAAAATCAGCTGGGCATGATGGCACACATCTGTAGTCCCAGCTACTTGGGAGGCTGAGGCGGGAGGATCACTTGACCCCAGGAGGCAGAGGTTGCAATGAGTGGAGATCATGCCACTGCACCCCTGCCCGGGTGACAGAGGGAGACTCTGTCTCAAAAACAGAACAAAACAAAACAAAGTTACATGAGTTAGTAAAGGACAGAGAGTAATTTAAAATCTATATCTATCTTAGTTTCAAATCATTATATTCCCCATGAATACACTGGGATTCTCAGTGCCTTCTATCCTTTTATCAGGATTTGATAATATTTATTTAAGTAGAAAATGGACACACAGATCCCTACATATTGTGCATAATTTTTTTTCCCTACAGAAATTTCCTTGTCATTTCTTATTCTCCAAAGAATATAAAAGAAATGCAAATATTACATACCTCTTTAAAAAATAAACCATTACAAAATAGTCAAGAGATAACAATCTTCATCTTGCAGAAATCAAATAGCCAGCAATTTATGTACCTAAAAATCCCGAAACAAACATACATCAAATGGTTATTTATTTATTTATTTATTTATTTATTGTTGAGATGGAGTCTCGCTCTGTTGCCCAGGCTGGAGTGCAGTGGCGAGATCTCATCTCACTGCAACCTCCGCCTCCCGGGTTCAAGCGATTCCCCTGCTTCAGCCTCCCGCGTAGTGGGACTACAGGCGCGTGCCACCACACCCGGCTAATTTTTCTTTCTTTCTTTTTTTTTTTTTTTTTTTTGTATTTTTAGTAGATACGGAGTTTCATCGTGTTAGCCAGGATGGTCTGGATCGCCTGGTCTCGTAATCCGCCCGCCTCGGCCTCCCAAGGTGCTGGGATTACAGGAGTGAGCCACCGCGCTGGCCCCAAATGGTTATCTTTGAGAGGTCCTGTGAGATCTCATTTTCTTCATCTTGTTTCTTTTTAGTATTTTTCACATTTTCTACAACAAATGCATTTTTCTTTTGTAATCACAGTCCCCCCTACAACAAATATCATACAATTCCATTTCACATATGTAACAGTGATAAATATTTTAGAGATTAAGGCTTCACTCTTATCTGACCTATTGAGAAAATTTAGCAAGCGAATTTCCCCCTTGTCTTTAACTTATAAGAATTGCCCCAGTGTGTTGTTCCTGTAGTTATGCTGCCTAAGTTGGCCAGAATCCTGGAGGGTTCCCATCCCTGCGCAAAAACAAACAAACAAACAAAAAATAAAAAAAAAGAGAAAAAGAAAAAGAAAGAAAAAGAGAAAACCCATGTACAAGACCTGAGATCTCTGAATCTCAGTTGGGGACACTGGAGAAAGAAAAGGAACAGCACCATGGATTGGCAACACATTTTGTATAGGTATAAAGATAGGCCTTTCTGGAGATTTGTCCTGGATCCTCCAGCTTATCTCCGGACGCTCCGGTTGCCTAGTTACGAGAACTAGCTACCTCGAGCTCCGCCTCCTTCTTCTAGAGTACTCCCCTTTCACCTTTCCTGGTCTCCCGCAGGGGCGGGTAGCCAGGACTCTTCAGCCACTCAGAGGCCTCCACCGCAGGACCTCAACCGATGATTGGAGGAGTGCAGTACGGGCGTTTCCTGGGGAACGCCTTACGCGCCTCGAAGTAACGTCAGCACGTCGACGCGGGGCTTTTCTTCAGCCGGGTCCCGCTAACTCGTCTACGGTGTATCTGCGTCTTTGGCCAGGCTGTTTTTTGGCTAAGAGAGCAGTCGTCGCGGACCGGCGCTGTTAGCAGGGCTTAGTGCTCTGACTGGCCGCCTTGACCTCCCTCCCGGCTTTTCCTTCCGACTTATCCACTTTAGGGGCGTCTCGGAGTGGCGGAGACCCCCGGGGAAGAGCGGGGTGCCGGTGTCCGCTCCGGGCTCGGATGGGAAGTGGCGGGAGGAGCGACCCGGGATGTTCAGTCTGATGGCCAGTTGCTGCGGTTGGTTCAAGCGGTGGCGGGAGCCCGTCAGGTAGGCTGGAGCCAGCTGTCCCGGCGATCCTAGGGGTTGGGGATGGCTGCGCCCCAGGGGCGGGGCGCCGCCTGTTCCCCGCGCCTGCAAGAGTCTGTCCCAGGCCGCAAGGGATGCTTTCATTCCCAGGGTGTCCCGGGAGGGAGAGATTGGAGGATGTAGCGTTTCTGTCTGGTCCACTTTACGTTACGATTGACAGTGCTTATCGTTGTTATATTTTAAATAGGTTTGAATTTGTTAAAAAGTGTGTGTGTGTGTGTGTGTGTGTGTGTGGAATTGAGAACTATCCGTTGTGTGTTTTTCTTCTGAAGCTTTTGTACTGGAAGTTCTTTTAAAAAGAGGGGGACATGGAATATAGTTTTCATAATATGCGCACATTCCATTCCAACTTACACCTCCACACACCCCCACACAGTTGTATTTGAGCACGTGGGCTTGAAATCTGGCTCCACTACTTAATAATTATATGACTCAACCATTTTGGCCCCACCTTTCTTAAATATTAAACGAGAGTGATAATACTCTGTGCTTTAGAAGTATTGTATTCAATGAGAACAAGTGATGGATAGTGTTTTCTTAACTGTAATGTAGCTTCCAATTTTCATACGGTCTCTAGTAAAACATTTTAATTGAAAGGGTCCACTTTTTAACATTTCATTTTGCAATGCTAGAAGTGTTAATAATTAGCACCTGTTACTTGATATTCATTCATTCAACAAATATTTATTAAGACAATACCTTGTGCCAGGTGCTGTCTTAGGAAATAATCAGTGAAATTCATGCTTTTGAAACTGAGGCCTAACCTGTAAAGAAACCTCGTGTTTATTATATAAATAATGTTGACTTTTCATAGTTCTAGTCTGGAATTGGGCCAAGGATAAGATAAAGCAAAGTTTTTTGTTTTGTTTTTTTTCTTAATTGTTAACATTTTAAGTATATTTGCCAAGAGAATGAACTGTCCTTTAAAGAATGAATCTGAAAAGCTACACTGACACATTATAATGGAAAATACATGTCTAGGTTGGAAAAAAAGTAACTTTAAATGAAACTAAAGATTCGTCCTGATTATTAGCTCTTAACTGAATTTGAATGTTTTAAATATAAGTGGTAAGATCAACTCTGTAAGTCAAAGATGGGCTGGATTTGGTGGCTCACGCCTGTAATCCCAGCACTTTGGGAGGCCGAGGCTGTTGGATCTTTGGAGCTCTGGGATTCGAGACCAGCCTGGGGAATATGGCGAAACCCCGTTTCTACAATAAAATAAACGGCGCGGTGACGCGCACCTGTAGTCCCAGCTACTCTGGAGGCTGAGTCAGTAGGATCACTTGAGCCCGGGAGGCGGAGGTTGCAGTGAGCCGATATCGCTCCACTGCCTGGGTGACACAGTGCAACCCTGTCTCAAAAAAAAAAAAAAAAAAAAAAAAAAAAAAAAAAGAAAAGAAAGGTCAAAGAGTGGTTTTAGGTGTATAGATTCTGATTTTTTTGTTTTAATTATATTCTGGTCTAATTTCAAAGTATCTACTAAGACTTGAGGGTCATTCCTAATAGTTGGCGCCTCATTTTCCATTGTGTCTGCTTTTAAGAAATGTATTTGGTTTCTATTGAAGGCATATAACTTACGTTCTTTTATCTAAGAACAGTGAAAACGTGTAATTCGAAGGAGTGTTCAATTTAATTCATCATTCTTAGTCTTTGCTTTCCTTAGCAGCTTTTGTGTATATACGCTCTGGAATGATTTGTTTAAAGAAAAGACAGAGTTCAGAGAAAGGAGAGTGTATTGATTTCCAAGTAGAACAGATAATTGAATTTTCTTAATAAAGCATTAGTAAAATTTAGCGGCATAACCCAGCTTGTATTTTCTTCTTTAGTAAGTACCATCTAAATTTGTCCTGTCCGGTAGGGTAACAACGAGCTACATGTGGCTGTTGAGCGTTTGAAATGTGGCTAGTCTGAATTGAGATGCTGTAAGTGTATGTTTAATACATAGTGCGCTTCGAAAGATTATGCAAAAAAGTCAGCATCTTATCAGTCTGTTAAAAGTTTGATTACATGTTGAAATGATAACTTTTGCATATGTTAGATTAGATAATATATTAGAATTAACCTTTTTTTTACTTTTTAAAAAATGAGATTACTAGAGAATTTCAATGTATATGTGGCTTATATTACATTTCTTCTGGACCTTACTGTTCTAGATCATAGTCTAATATAAAGGACGTAGGTAAACATCTCAATTTGGATAACTGTCAAAGGATTTGAAAACAAGTTGGATTACACCTATCTTCTAAGTCCTCTTGTTCAATGCCTGATTTATAACAGTGGCTGAATAAATATTTGCCAAATATTGTATGTAGTTTGATTTTTCTTAGTAATAGTCATCCTTAAGTAAATAACATTAGCAAGTAGTTCCATTTATTTTACTGGAATAAATGAGAGGTGAGCAAGCTAATTTTAAAAACAAAATTTTGTGCTTTTATGGTATTCTCTATTTTTTCAACAGAAATTGCCTGTTTGATTATTATGTATTTGTTTTCTGTAGAATTTCTTATTAAGATTCCTCTTCATGTTTATATTTTATGAAGATATCCTGACAAATGTGAGGAGTGAATTTGTAAAAGAGATGATGATGGTTATTAATACATTATATTTGAGATTACTTTGCAGATCTGTTTAATATATTCTGTACCCATTGTATTTACCCACCACTCCTCACTTAGATCCTCTCCTAGTGAGCATATTATTCCAGACATTGGAATCAGGGATTAGATTTGTGTGATAAGGACAGGGCAGGAGTCGGAGATCAAGTGTTAAGGCACCAGTCTAGGTCAGGAGTCAAGATCTTATAAAAGTTTAAGGCTTGATCCCCCTTAGTGGAGTACCGAACCCCACTTATTTGGGGTTTGGTATGGCCCCATTCATGAATTTTGGTTCAGTTTGGTATGGCTCCATTCATGAATCAATGAATGTGGAAGTAAACTCTTGAAACTTTTATTGTTCCTAAGTTTGTCTTTTAAAAATATGTTACCAAATTGCTCCTCAGAAAGGATTAAAAAAATAAAATAAAACACCGTTTCTACTCCTACCAACAGGGCATTGGAGTGCCTTTTTCACTGAGAAAATCAGGAGTCATCAGTTTTTCATCTTCTTCAGGTTACAGGGGAACCTTTCCGCTTTGAGTTTCTGTTGTTGTTGTTGTTGTTGTTGTTGTTTTTGATTACTAGGAAGATTAGCTTTTTTTTCCTTGAACATTTGTGTTTTTCTCAGCAATTGTCCATTGGATTCCTGTTATGTTTTTTCTATTGGGGCAGGTGTGTTTTCCTACTGAATTTTTAAAAAGAAATTTTAAGTGTTTATCATAGCTACTGTTTCTCTGTAGTACAATTGACACTTAAACAACACAGGGTTTAGGGGCACTGAACCCGGCCTTGCCAGCACAGTCAGAAATCCACGTATAACTTTTGACTTCCCAAAAACTTAATTACTAATAGCCTCCTGTTGACTAGAAACCTTACTGATAACGTGAATAGTCAGTTACCACAGATTTTTTATATTATATGTATAATTTATTGTTATCTTAAAGTTAGAGGAAAGGAAATGTTAAGAAAATCATAAGGGACTGGGCGCGGTGGCTCAGGCCTGTAATCCCAGCACTTTGGGAGGCCGAAGTGGGCGGATTACTTGAGGTCAAGAGTTCAAGACTAGCCTGGCCAACATGGTAGAAACCCTGTCTCTATTAAAAATACAAAAATTAGCTGGGCGCGGTGGCGGGTGCCTGTAAATACCAGCTACTCGGTAGGCTGAGGCAGGAGAATCACTTGAACCTGGGAGATGGAGGTTGCAATGAGCCAAGATCGTGCCACTGCACTCCAGCCTGGGCGACAGAGCAAGACTCTGTCTCAAAAAAAAAAAAAATATATATATATATATATATATATGGAAGAAAAAATGTATTAACTATTAAGTAGAAGCGGATCATCATAAAGGTCTCCAACCTTATCCTCTTCCCTTTGAGTAGCCTGAGGAGAAAGAGGAAGAGGGGTTGGTCTTACTGTCTCAGGGATTGCAGAGGCAGAAGAGGTGGACATGGAGGCTAGGGGGGCAGAGGCAGGAGAGGAAGGCACACGTGTAACTTTCATTAAACAAAAATTTGTGTATAAGTAGAACTGTGCAGTTCAAACGTGTGTTGTTCAAGGGTCAGTTGTGTAATGTTGCAAGTATTTTCTTTCCATTTGTTATATTTTCAAATTTTTGTGATTTTTATATATAAACATTTAAAATTTTTGAATTCAGGCTGGGTGTGGTGGCTCACACATGCAATCCTAGTGCTTTGGGAAGATTGCTTGAGCCTAGGAGTTTGAAATCAGCTTGGGCAATATAGTGAGACCCCATCCCTACAAAACAATTTTTAAAAAATTAGCCATACGTAGTGGCATGTGCCTGTAGTCCGAGCTACTTGGGCTGAGGCAGGAGGATGGCTTGAGCCCCAGAGGTGGAGGCTGCAGTGAGCCAAGGTTGCCCCACTGCAGCCTAGCCTGGGCGAAAAAGTGAAACCCTGTCTCAGTCAATCAATCAATCAATCAATAAGACTAAATAAATATTTTAAATTCAGATATATTACTTTTTCAGTGTAATGTTTAGAAAGTTCATCAGCATTCCAATATTACATTCACATATACTTTTTTCTAGTACTTTTATATTTTAATTTTTAACATTAAAAAATTTTAATCTGTTGCAATTTATTTAGCCTATAGGGAGCAGCCTTCATCTTGAGTACAGGACACAAGGTCTGTGAAGCTATGATGCTCAGTAAATCTCTGGGCCTTACAGCAGATTCTAACCCTTACACATTCTCATCTACACATTTTGAGCTCCTGTTATTTGTAACATAGCATCTAGGTGATGAAATATTGCGTGTAAAATACAATGATTGAATATGCAAGAGTTGAAAGATGATTTTTAAGATTTTTAACAAGAATCAGGAAAGAGGATTTTAGAAGGGGTGTAATTTTACCTGGGTCTTGAAGAAATTTATGCAACAAATTTTGCATACAAATTTTGGCAACAAAATTCTTTGTTTATATAAAAATATACATGTTATATAACTCCTTATATATTATGTATATATAACAAAAAATATTTTTACTGTTATTTAATCAAAAGGAAGATATAATAAGTACCATATGCCTGCCAGGTTTTATAAATTTTAATCTTTAGTCATCATATTTCAATTTTAATAAGTAGGTAACAAATCCTTGAAACTTCCTGCCCCCTATTCATCTCCTCCGTTTCTTCCACAGAGTTAACCTTTAATTGGAACTGATTTCTTGTCCATCTATGTTTTTTCAGCATCACAATACAACCTATCAAAGCTTTACTTCAAATTTATTAGTAAATTGTTGTTTGCTATGGCCAAGTCTAAAATAAGATATTCAAATGTTACAGTACACAACGTTTCTAGTGGTCTGTTTGTCCTCTTTGCTATGAACTTTTTCATTGAGGGAATACTTAACTCCCTAATACCATCATTCTTGGCCTAAATAAATATAACTATAAATCTAGACCATTTATAGAAATTGCTGAGTTCTTAATTTTCTAATTAACCTGTACATACAGATTAGTGAGGATTATCTATTGTACTGTATGCTGAACTGGAATATTTTACATCTCTTTTTATCCCTCTAGTTCTAATTGATTATGCATAGTAAGAATTTTAGAATTTTAAGATAGAAAAGGACCTAGAGACACTCTTATTTTACCCTCTTATATTTTAGAGATGAAAAAATGGATGCTAAGAATTTGACTTGATCAAGGCTTTAAAGCAGGCTGTGAACCCAAGTTTGGCCTTCTCACTATTTATTCATACTCAATAAATTTAGATAATGATTTTGCTATAATATGGGGTTCTAGATCTGAATCGAAATGTCAGAAAATAGCGTACTTCTGCAATAAAATCACACTTTTTTCAATACATTTTTTCATTCTATCAATTTGTCGTATAGTGATTCTTTAAAATTCTCACATATGTATCACAAAACCCTGTTCTGAAGTCTTTTTTGTATATGTATTTGTTACTTTTAGAATTTATATGTTAATGTTAAAATTTAGAACTTGCTCCATGTATTTTTAAATGTTTTAGATAATAGAGTTTCGATGTGTCAAACTTTGATTTTAGTGTTTTTAGTGAAATATTTTCTTTGACTTGCAGAATATTTTTGAAGTTAAAAAACAGCTTTTATGGGCCAGGCATGGTGGCTCGTACCTGTAATCCCTGCACTTTGGGAAGCCATGGTGGATGGATCACTTGAGGTCAGGAGTTTGAGAGGAGCCTGGCCAACATAGTGAAACCCCGTCTCTACTAAAAATACAAAAAATTAGCCAGGCATAGTGGTAGGCTCCTGTAATCCCAGCTACTTGGGAGGCTGAGGCAGGAGAATTGCTTGCACCCAGGAGGCAGAGGTTGCAGTGAGTCGAGATCTCGCCACTGCACCCTCCAGCCTGAGTGACAGAACGAGACTCCATCCCCCACCAAAAAAAGGAATAGCTTTTATGTAATTAACATATTGAAAGTCTTATCTTCCTTAGTTAAAAGATGAGGAAGTTTAGATTTGTAGATGTTCAAATGATTGCCATAATGTCGTTCAGGAAAGGGTCTCATTCTATTGCCTAGTCTGGAGTGCAGGGGGTCTCGCTCTATTGCCTAATCTGGAGTGCAGAGGAGTGATCACCGCTCACTGCAGCCCTGACTGCCCCGGCTCAAGTGATCCTCCCACTTCAGCCTCCCAAGTAACTGGGAGGTACGTGCCACGATGCCTGGCTATTTTTTTTTTTTTTATTTGTAGAGAAAAGGTCTCACCATGTTGCCCAGGCATGTCTCAATCTCCTGGGCTCAAGTAATTCTCCCACCTCGGCCACCCAAAGTGCTGGGATTATAGGCGTGAGCCACGGTGCCCGGCCTCTTTTTAAAATAGTTATAGTGATGTTCCAACTTAACATTTGGAGGCAAATTTTTCTTAAGAGGATTATCAAGAGCCATTATCTACAAGTGTTTGATAAGCTGTACACGTTCTACCAATTCACAGTTTAATACCATGGACACGATATACCCAAATTTTCAGTCTTCCACAGCACATTAACACAGTTCTCAGGAAAACAGGGCTTCTGTTACAGTGTACACAGTTCCGACAGGGAGAGCCACGATCACGGAGTGGTTTTCTTTAGGAAACAATTCTGTGAAAAAAACATGGGAATAGGAGTAATTTAAAATGTTCAAGACCTTAAATGCAGGATTCTGACTCTGTATTGCCATTTAGTATATTTTGTATTACAATATATAAAAACTCAGCCCTAATCTATGGAATGTTAAGCTGACGTCCAGGACACTCAGAACTTGCTGTGATTCAGTATCCCATACTGTTTTCTGGTTTCATGAAAAATAAACAACCAGAGAATTATTTCACCTCCTGAAAAAACTTAACAATGGAATGAGGTGGGATTTCCTGCTTCTCAAAATTGTTTCTAGAGCTACTAAAAAACTTGCACTTACAAAACAGTTGATAAAAATACCCTGGATTGTACAAGAAGGGAGACAGGGACTACAGATAAGACATGGTATATTATATTAATCAGACTTGGCTTCTTTCTCTCCTGCTTCATCAGAGGTTGGAGTCTCCTCGGTTTTAGTTTCTTCGTTTTCTGCAGGTAAATCTTCTTTAGTTTCTTGGTTAGCCACTTTGACCTGTTTTCCCTTTTTCCCTTTTGTTTGCATTTTTTTTTTTTTTAAATCTAAAGATTTATCCTTTCCTGATGCCTCTTTGGCTTCGTTTCCACTTTTGCAGGAGCAGGTTTAGCTGACAAGTACACAGATCTCCTCTTGGGCTCTTCCTTCGCCACCCCTTCGGCTGAACTGACCTTCCTCTTGGGCATCTTGGCGGCGGGAAGGGCGCTTGCTGGGCACCTGTGGGCCACGGCGCTGAGAGCCTTCGCGAAGCTGGGCTGCCTGGCTACTGGCACTCCTCCCGCCGCCTGAGCTGCTGAGACCCCTATTTCAGTTTTGAAAGTCTTTCTGTTAATTAGTACCTAGAAACCATGAGCATGTAAGCTTTTTTCAGAAAACTTCAGCCAATTTGATGTATGTGGATTTAATAACATTCTTTAATATGAGCTATTTTGATGTGAAGATTTGTATAAATTAACTTCATTATAGTACTTTCTCAATCTAATGTATTTTAATTTTACTTAATATTTACTCAGCAAATGGGGGTCAGAAAATGTTTGTTGTTTCTTTCAGTAGAGAAGCCTACTGTGTGCCCAGCACATTTGGTACAGGTGCTACAGAGCTGATTAAGGGAAGTTCTGGTAGAGGAGCCTGTATAAAAAGTAGCAGGGATGGTTGTGAAGGGCTGGGGGAATACCTGGCATGGAAGGAATCCTTGGCATGGCAGGCCTCCCAGGAGTGGCAGAAGTGGGGGCTGCCAAATTGAGACTTGATTTTCTATAAGGATTTTAAGCAGAAAAATGCTGTGGTTAGATTTTTTTTTTTTTAAACAGCCTCACGCTGTCACCCAGGCTAGAGTGCAGTGACATCATCCCAACTCATTGCAGCCTGTCTTATTTAATTTTCATTACATCCCTTTAGAATGGCTATTGTTATTATCCTATTTTATTGATGAAATTCTGAGAAGTAATGTGTCGTATAGCCTAGAAACGGCAAATCTGGCACTTGAACTCAGGTCTCTAACACCAAGTTTGTGGCTACATTTCAGAGTACCCATAATTCCTCTTATGTTACTTATTACTAGTATAGCATACTGTAAATCCTATAATACTTCAGAGTTCTTTGTATCTCAGCCTTTCTAGTAATCAAAGACCTAGGGATGACTATAATATTAGGAATGAGGTGATCACTTTCAACTTCTGGAAAGGTTCCATCATTAATTATTTGATAATACAGTTTATTTCTTTTTTTGTTTGTTTGTTTGTTTTTGAGACGAAGTCTTGCTCTGTTGCCCAGGCTGGGGTGTAATGGTGCGATCTCAACTCACTGCAACCTCCACCTCCTGGGTTCAAGTGATTCTCCTGTCTCAGCCTTCTGAGTAGCTGTGATTGCGGGTGTGCACCACCAGGCCTGGCTAATTTTTTTTTTTTTTTTTTTTTTTTTTTTTTTAGTAGAGATGGGGTTTCACCATGTTGGCCAGGCTAGTCTCAAACTCCTGACCTCAAGTAATCCACCTGCATCGGCATCCCAAAGTGCTGAGATTACAGGTGTGAGCCACTGTGCCTGGCCCAGTTTGATTATCTCTTAGCTGAAATGTTTGGGACCTAAGATTTATCAAATTTTTTTTTTTATTTTGGAACATTTGCATATATATATAAAACGAAGTATCTTGGGAATGGCCTCCAAGCCTAAACACGAATTTCATTTATGTTGTATATGCAATAGTCTGAAGGTAATTTTATAAAATATTTTAAGTAATTTTGTACACATAACAAAGTTTCGATTGCCACCTGTCACATGAAGTCAGATGTGGAATTTTCCACTGTGGCGTCATACTGGTGTTTAAAAAGTTTAGGGTTTTGGAGCATTTCAGATTCCAGATTTTTGGACTAGGGATGCTCATTTACTGGTTCCTGAAGTAGAAGTATGTCAAGTTCCCTTTAGACTCACTACATAGTTGTATTGAGTTGTGACTATGTTCTTCTTTTGTTTGAGGCTGCTATACTGAGGTGTCCTCTTAACCCCTTACTTATCAACTCATAACGTGAGTGGTATTTTCTCGTGCAGTGTTCTCATTCTGGCATCCCTTCAGCTTCCTTCTGTTTTCACCTTTTCCTTGCTTGGCTAACTTCTTACTTTAAGAACTTAGGTTAGGCATTACCTTAAGAAGCTTCTCTGACCTTCTGCCCTAACTTTGGGCTGGATAAAGTCCCCTTGTTGTGTATTCCTTTATCATCTTACATATATAGCTAAAGATGTTAAACTTTTGTAGTGTCAGAATGTATTTGTATTTATGTTTTAGTCACTCTCACTAGAGGTTGAGCACTTCAGGACAGAAATGATGTCTGAGGCATTTTTGTATCCACAATGCTTAATGTGCTTTAATTGTATTACCATCTGACCAAATGATTAAATGATTGATTTTATTGCTAGTGTCAACTTTTGTAGACACTCTAAACCTAAGAGCACTGTATATTATTTTTTCAATTTGAAGGGCTAATGTATTGGATCAGATAATCATCAGACTAAGAGATATTGGCAATCTTTCATCTTTCTGTTGTCATACAGCACCACAGCCAAACTGTTCCCAATAATAATTTACCATATTTTTGTATGTATGTATGCATGCATGTATGAATGAATTAATGAATGAATGACAGGGTCTCATTCTGTTGCCCACGCTTCAATGCAGTGGTGCAGTCATGGCTCACTGCAGCTTCAATGGGCTCAAGTGATCCTCCCACCTCAGCCTTCCAAGTAGCCAGGACTGTAGGCACACATCACCATTCCCAGCTAATTTTTTAAAAAGCTTGTTGTAGGGACACAGTCTCATTATGTTGCCCAAGCTGGTCTTGGGCTTAAGTGATCCTCCTGCTTTGGCCTCCCAGAGTGCTGGGACTACAGGTGTGAGCCACCGTGCCCGTCCAATTTATCATGTTTTAAAAAGCTGTAGCTACGTGTACATTTTAACATAGGTTAAATAAATTATACCTCTTTATAGAAGCCTGAGTTTTAGGTGAATGTTAACCTTTTAATCACATTCTGTCCTGAAAGTATAAATTTAATCCTTCGTTATCAGGCTTTGCAGTAATTCATGCTGTGATTTTTATTTGTACTGCTTATTAGTTATGTTTATTCAGTAATGCTTTAATTCCCTAAAACATTTAATTAAAGCCTTTTCCAGGAACAGGGCATAATCTTAAAAATTAACTAGTTGCAAAGGTAGTCAAAGTGAAAATAGAAATAGAATTTTTTTATGCCAGTCTCAACACTATTATAATTCCTTCTTTGAAGGACATTTTTGTTTGTTTGAGCCTAATAGCCTATAAATAAAGACAGACTCTTAAGGTAAAAGCTGATTTTCTTGGTGGCCTTAGGAACAGTGTTTCAAAATGCACGGTATATATGTATTTAGATGTTTGTTTTTTTAAAAAACTGAAATCTTGACAAGAATGGAGAAAAACGTGAGATGCTCCATGTAATGGAGAACAAGGAGTTATTTTTCATGAAATGGTGTATCAGGGAATTTTTACTTTGACTTGTAAGGGATGTGAAAAGATTTCGTGATGTTTCCAGGAACTGCCAACTCATTTGATGCTTATTTGTTTATTTGTGGTATTGTCTTCTCTGACTTCCAGAGTGGACTCTGTGGTCTGCTGTCTATCCTTATGACTGCCCACTGCTTCTCCTAATTTATAACAGTTATCTCATGTTACTGTAATTACCTCTCCAGTGCCTTTTTTCTTTCTAGGCTCTAAGGTTTATGAGGCCTAATAATTGTGGATATTTGTTTGCTGCTATGTAAGGGGTGCTTAATATTTATGGAATAAATGATGTAAACTAGTAGAAAACAGGGATTTATTCCCCAAAAGTAATTGCTTTGGTTCATGGCAATGTTTAAAGCACTGTAGATCTTGAAATGCATTGTATACATAAAGAGCAATTGAGTTAGCTTTAATATTAGCGTTACTTTAGTCCAATTCATTGTATCTCTAGTAACTTGAATTATCTAAAATATTTATTTTATCATTTAATTTTAATTTTATTTATTTTATTTTTTGAGACAGCATCTCACTCTGTTGCCCAGGCTGGAGTACAAGTGGTACGATCTCGTCTCACTGCAACCCCTGCCTCCCGGGTTTAAGCAATTCTCGCAGCTTAGCTTCCCAGGTAGCTGGGACTACAGGCATGTACTGCCAGCCTGGCTAATTTTTTGTTTTTTTTTTTTTTTGTAGTGATGGGATTTCGCCGTGTTGTCCAGGCTGGTCTCGAACTCTTGAGCTCAAGTAATCTGCCCTCCTCAGCCTCCCAAAGTGCTGAGATTACAGGAATGAACCTACAGGCCTGACCTGGCTTGTTTTATTTCATTTTATTATTTTATTTTATTTTTGAGGTGCAGTCTTGCTCTGTTGCCTAGACTGGAGTGCAGGGGCGTGATCTCGGCTCATTGCAACCTCTGCCTCCTGTGTTCAAGCGATTCTCCAGCCTCAGCCTTCTGAGTAGCTGGGATTACAGGTGTGTGCCACCATGCCCAGCTAATCTTTGTGTTTTTAGTAGAGATGGGGCTTCGCCATGTTGCTCAGGCTGGTCTCGAACTCCTGAACTTAAAGTGATCTGCCCACCTTAGCCTCCCATAGTGCTGGGATTATAGGAATGAGCCACCACACCTGGCCTGTTTTATTTTTGAGACAGGGTCTTGCTCTGTTGCCCAGGCTTCAGTACAGTGACACAATCATGGCTCACTACAGCCTTGACCTGCCAGGCTCAGGGAGTCCTCCTGCCTCAGCCTCTGGAGTGGCTGAGACTACAGAAATATGCCTCCTTGCTTTGCTAAGCTACTCATTTTAAATGCTATGTTATCCATCTTCTCTGAATAGTCATTTACTATATTTGGTTTTGGAAGTTATTTTGTACTTAAATCTTGTTCTTTGATATTTGATAGTTCTATGAGTTATTTAATTCATAATTATGAATTCAAACAAAATAATAAAATTATATTCTTAATATCTTACAGCTTCCTTAGGAAGTAAATTCATATTTTTCATAGTTGATAATGCAGGTACATTTCCAGATGGATAGAGGTTCCTGGACCTTGCCTACTACCTCTTCTCCATAAATCTATAATCTGCTGTGGGTCTTTGTGGCATTCCCACTGGCTTTGCCACCAGCCAATTGAGAATAGGGCCCTGGAGTGCTGCTTATTGTGATTTACCTTATTCTCGCACTGAGTCAAGTATAGACACAGCTTCTGTTTATTTCCCATGCTAGGTATGGGATGGTTGAAACATCTAGAGAAGATAAAAGCTCCTAGATAACAAAGGAAATTAATATGGAATTCATTTTACTCATAGTAGAAGTCAGAATCCTCACAATGGCATATAGGCTTACATGAACTGGTCTCTGATGTGTCTCTGACTTCCTGTCTTCCTATTCTGCTCCTTTCTCACTTGGTTTCATCACAGTGGCTTCCTTGCCGATTCTTGGACCTTCCTGCATTTCTGTACCTAAGGGTCTTTGCACCAGCGATTCTCTCTTGCCCCGAATATATGCATGACTCCATCCTTCAAGTCCTTGCTCAGATTTTTACCTTCTGAATGAGGTCTGCCTTGACCGCCCTATGTAAACCTGCCTCCTCCTCCCACCCCCAGCCCTGTTCTACTCTATTTTTTTTCCCATAGTACTTAATCACCTTCTACACTTTATTATTTATCGTATTATTACTGGCTGTCTTTTGTCACTAAAATGTAAGCTTAACAAGGAAGAATTTCTTTATCTGTTTTTGTTTTATTATGGTGGTGGTTGCTGTAATAAACAAGTGTATCTCAAATACCTAGAACACTGGTGTCTGGTATATAGAAGATGGTCAGTGATTATTTATTTAATAAATTATCAATTTGGCTTTTGCCAGACTAAGTTTGTTGTTTCTCAGCTTGTGACCCATAACTAGCCTGCCTCATACTCTCACCTCTGTCTTCTGTCTTTGTTATATGGCCCCTTCGAGTACACCTGATTTTTTTTTTTTCCCACAAGTCTAAATCCAAGAGAGCAAAGCCTAGAGAAATGAAAGGACACCCTTTACAGCCATCTGAATTCTGTTTTCAACCCTCCGTGGGATGATTGCTAAAGAAGAACTATACTCCATAGGAGATTGATCATACCCTATGGTCTAAATATGGCAGCTGTGTTAAGCTGTGGCTTTTTTTCTGTGTATTCCCAAGGCAGTTTTCATTTCCAAATCCATGGTGGTAATGAACTGCCTCACCTCTTATATTGTGCAAAGTTCAACCTAGAACAGAAATGACTATATAGTGGTAAACGGAATCACCAAGTTAATAGGACTAGGACCAGTATAATAGGTTTGCTCCTTTATACCTGTCCCACATATAAGTCCCTACGAATTAGGTGAATTGGGTTCTGGTTCTGAGTCTGTAACTGATTCATTGTGTGACCTTTGACCAGATTACTTAATTTATCTGGACTTATGTTTCTTCAGTTTTTAAGTTGAACTGGGTGTTTTTTTGTTTTTTGTTTTTTTCCTGTGGAGTTTAGCTGTATCATGAGAAATATTTTAAACTTTACAATTGTAGTAACCTTCTCTCAAAATGTTAGCACTTCATAATCATGTTATTATATATAAATTTATATTTGGTAAGATGCTACATATTTAAAAACAGTTATGTACTTTCATAAGATAAACAGATTTGTGATAATTTGTTAGCTTTCAATAAACTAGGAAGTTGATTCTTTAGCCATGATAGATAACTCAGAGATTGTCTCCCCACCTTCCTATCTTCCTTCTTTCCCTTATTCTCTGTCCTTTGGATTATCTATTGTACAGTTTTACTTTATTTGCTTAGAGAACAAAAGGATGATCCTTTAAAGGTATTTTTCATGAATTTGCTTGTGAATCTATATTTTATTCATTATTGTACTCCCTAGCATCCAACAGATTTTCTTGTGCTTAATAGGTACTCCTTAAATGTTAATTGAATTAATGAATTTGCATTTATTTTTCCTCAATACTAAATTAACAAAGAAAGTGATTTTTAAATTTCTATTATTTTAAGAAAGGTGACTCTTTTGATGGTGGGACTTGATAATGCTGGTAAAACCGCAACAGCAAAGGGAATCCAAGGAGGTAAGCTGAAAATATTTATGTGCTTTCTGAACTCTATTAAATTATTCTGAATTATTTATTTATGTTAAGTTGCTTTATTCCTTATTAATTTGGTACAGATACTGTGCACTCCATTACTTTATATTCTTAGTATACTGGTGACTCATGGCAAGTAGGCTCTGGATTAATGGGACCAGACTATTACCATGTTTCAGATTTGAATACATGCAGAGATGCAGAGACTCCTTGATGCCTTTGATCTGCTAAGAGGGAATAGTGTTTGTATTCTAGACAATAGGAAGGAAAATTCAAGAAGATGAGCTGCCCTGCTTTTAAGGATACCTATCTTCTACTTACATTTTCCTGGCTAGAAGTTAGTCACATATCTGTGCTTATATGAAAGAGAGGTAGAAGTATAGTTAGGCAGCATAGTTCTCTTTGAATCTCTTGATGCTTTTTTTCAATATGATAAGTAATTTTTATAATTAAGTTATAGATAAGGCCTCTATATCATTAAATGGCTTTATATCATAGATACTGCATCTCATTGAATATTGAATATATATCATACATACTACATCTCATTGAGTGTATCTCATTGAATGCTGGCTAGTCTTCTTTTTTTTTTAATTTTTAATTTATTAGGTTTTTTTTTTGGTAGAGATGGGGTCTCCCTATGTTGCCCAAGCTGGTTTGGAATGCCTAGCCTCAAGCTATTCTTCTGCCTTGGCCTCCAAGAGTGCTGGGATTACAGGCATGAGCCACCACGCCCAGCCCGGCCAGGTAATCTTAATTTAATGCTTTGTGCTACAATATAGCAGTATCTATTCTAGTGACTTTGTTGGGCACCTAGAATGTATCACCAGTCAGGCATCTAACGTGAGTCCCTAACCCCGGGGCCATGGACCAATATCGGTCTGTGGGCTGTTAGGAACCAGCCTACAAAGCAGGAGGTAAGCGGCAGGCCAGTGAACAAAGCTTCGTCTGTATTTACAGCCTCTGCCCATCACTCACATTACTGCCCGAGTGCTGCCACCTGTCAGATCAGTGGTGGCATTAGATTCTGAGGACCATGAACCCTATGTGAACTGCACATTCAAGAGATCTAGTTTACGTGCTCCTTATGAGAATCCAATGCCTAATGATCTGTCACTGCCTCCCATCACCCCCCAGCTGGGACTGTCTAGTTGCAGGAAAACAAGCTTAGGGCTCCTACTGATTGTACATTATGGTGAGTTGTATAATTATTTCAGTATGTATTACAATGTAATAATAATAGAAATAAAGTGCACAATAAATGTAATGTGCTTGAATCATCCTGAAACCACCTCCACCCTCCAGTCCATGGAAACATTGTCTTCCACAAAACTGGTCCCTGGTGCCACTGATCTAAAGGGTAAGAATTGGGAGAAATGCATAACGTGTATTTGTTTCTGGAAACTGATGATTGCAGTAAGACATCGTGCTTACTAAATAGTGGAAGGGCATTTATTTATTAACAGGTTGCAAAACTCACTCTCGGCGAAAAACATTTTCTCACCTCAAATGCTACTCTGTAATGTTAAGTAAATTAGAAGTAAATCATCTGTTATTGTCTATGAATTTTTCTAAAGCCTATGCCTATGCTATCTTCTACGTTATATCTTCACAGGACACTCACCATCATTTAAACCAGTGGTCAGCAAACTTTTTCTGTGAAGAGCTGAATAGTAAATATTTTAGACCTTGCAGTCATCCAGTTTCCTTCTGAACTACAAAACTTTTACACTGTAGTGTGAAAGCAGCCATAGACAATCTGTATACAGGCTGGGCACGGTGGCTCACACCTGTAATAATCCCAGCATTTTGGGAGGCCGAGGCAGGCGGATCACCTGAGGACAGGGGTTCAAGACTAGCCTGGCCAACATGGCGAAACCCCATCTCTACTAAAAATACCAAAATTAACTCGGTGTGGTGGCACACACCTGTAATCCTAGCTGCTCCTGAGGCTGAGGCAGGAAAATTGCTTGAACCTGGGAGATGGAGGTTGAGTGAGCCGGGATCGCGCCACTGCACTCCAGCCTGGGCAACGGAGTGAGACTCCGTCTCAAAAAAAAAAAAAGGGAAAAAAAAGACAATCCGTATACAAATGAGCGTGGCTAAGCTCCATTGAAAGTTTATTTACGGCACTGAAATTTGAATTTAATATAATTTTCCTGTGTTATGAAATGTTTTTCTTTTATTTTAGTCATTTAAAATGTAAAACACATTCTTAGCTTGTGGGCCGTACGAAAACAAGTGGAAAACCAGTTTTGACCTGGAGGCCGTGACACTTTCTTCTAACCTTCTTTTATCCATTCCTCTAAAGCCTGACATTCATGGGAGCAGGTATCTTAGAATGTGCTAATCAGATTACCTAATTTGTTATGTATACTGGGCGTGCTTAGAACATCCTCTTTCCTTTCTCTTATGTATTCCACCTCCATATATTCATAAGTTCCTTTTTCTGAGTCTAGAAAATGCTTAATGTCAAAACTGCCTTCAACTTTGAGCCCCACCCTTCATTCTCTTTTTGTCCTTCATCCCATATTTACTCTTCAGTTTCTTACTTTGAAGTTTTTTTTAGGACTCTAATTTCATAGAACTACTTGAAACTTCCCAGATTTAAGCCTTCTCTTTCCTGTATATTTTTATGTTGTTCTCACTTCTTTAACTAGAGAGAATATCTACTGATCTTTAAAGATGTATTTTTGTCATGTAATCCCCTCTTTTATAAAGTCCTTTTTAATCCCCAACTGCCCCAACCGTTACTACCTTGATTAGTAGAACTGACCATGTCCGCTTTTTTGGCCGCCTCTTACTGATACCTACTTGGTCACTACTTAATTGCCTTTTGTTTGTGTATCTCTCTACTTCTTCAGGCTGTAAATTCTCTAAAGGCATTTTGCTCATTTTGGTGTCCTAATTGTTTAGACCAAGCGCCTAGGTCTTCTTAAAACATCTCTCCCGTGGCTCCTACTTTTCTACTTATTTCTGATTCTTCTCAACCTTCTTTTTTGTTGTTGTTGTTTCTGTGCGAAATTGAGAAAAAACTGTCTGCTAGTTTCTTTTCAGATGTGTCTGCCTCCTCTCTGACTGTGTTGCCATTGGCTAAATCCAAACCCTCAGTTTCTTTTATCTGTAGTGTCTACAATAGCTTTTTAAAAAATCCATATTCTATTTATTTATTTATTTTTTATTTTAAAAAAATTTTTTGTAGAGATGAGTCTCACTATGTTGCCCAGGATGGTCTTGAACTCCTGGCCTTGAGTGATCCTCCTGCCTTGGCCTCCCAAAGCGTTGGGATAGTAGGCATGAGCCATTGAGCCTGGTCCATATGTTTTTGTTTTTTTAGAGACAGGGTATCATTTTGTCATCCAGGCTGGAGTTCAGTGGCATGATCATAGCTCATGTAATCTCAAACTCCTGGGCTCAAGCTGTCTCCTGCCTTAGCCTCCAGAGTAGCTAGACCACAGGTGTGCTCCACAATGCCTAGCTAATTTTTTTATTCACAATAGCTTTTTTTTCCTTTTTTATTTTTAATTTTGTGAGTACATAATAGGTGTGTATATTACGAGGTACATGAGATTTTTGTATAGGCATGCAATACATAATAATTTCATCATGAAAAATTGGGTATCCCCTGAAGCATTTATTCTTTGTGTTACTCTTTTAGTTGTTTTTAAATGTTCAAATAAATTATTGACTGTAGTCCCCCTGTTGTGCTTTCAAATACTAGGTTTCATTCTTTCTATTTTGTTTCTCTATAACTTCTTAATATAAAAGTAATCCCCCTTTCTGGAACTTTACTTTTTTAGATCAAACTTCTCTTCTTCATGGTTGTCAGTAATTGCATTAGTTGGACACAGGTTCAGTTGTTCTCACAGAGACCTAAAATAACAGTGGTTCAACAAGATAGATGTTTATTTCTTTCTCATAACAGCCTAGGCAAAAATAGTCTAGGACAGGTTTGTCAGCTCCATTGTGTTAGTACTCAGTTCTCTGTTCTATTTGCTTTGCCATCCTCAGTGTTCTCCCTCACCTACATGGTTGAAGGTAGTTCACTACAAAATGTGCATTTCAGCTACAAAGAAGAAGTAAAGGGTAAGGGGAGGCCATCCTCCTTTCCTTTAGGAGCTGAACCAGAAGCTGCTGCATCATTTTGGTTCACGTCATTGAAAAGAAGCAGTGGGGTTCCTGACCTGCTGTTCATATTGGCTCATTTGAACTAGCGAGATCCCTTTATGGGTATCTCTTCCCAACTCTGTGTTCAGGTACCTCATATTGTGAGTTTGAAATCGGCCGTGGTCGAAGTATTTATACCTTGGAAATTGGCAGATACCATACATGTATCAGGGTTCTCCTCCTCCAAATGTTTAACAACATATCGCTAGCTAGCCTCCTCTCATGGCCACCCCTAGCCGCCATAGTAGTTGGGGATTATAGTCTTGTAAGCAGTCATGAGCCTAGGTAAAAAAAATCTAGGATTCTCTTGACTATCAAATAGTGTTTCCTAATAGGGAACTATTGTTATTTTTGGTACAAAAATTATTTGTTTAGATTGGTCCCTAGCATTTTTGGATATTACCTTGTCTTCATTATATTGTAGTTATTTGTGATTTGTGAAGAGAAAAAAACAAAAAAATTATATGTGTGTATATATATATATATATATATATATGTTTCATATGTAGTTGTGTGTGTGTGTGTGTGTATTTCCTCAATAGACTAAGAGCTCTGTGAGATCAGAAGATGTATTTTATTAATCTTTGTATTTCTAAAACCATACATAGTACTTAGCTTATAAGAAATGCTCAAAAATTGATTGATTATATATTTGCATTTTATCTTGGACTTTCTAGAGATGGTGTCTTACCACATGTACTTTACTGAAATTCTCAGAATTGAGGACCATGCGTCTTTTTGTTCCTGGTTCTTGTATGATTTCTCATCTATAATGGGCCCTAAATACATGTACAAGGATAGATGGATAAATATATGGAAGGGCAAAAGAAAGGATGGATGTATGGGACAGCAGCTTCAGTTATCTCAGTGGTTTGGTGGTGTAGTATTGAGCCCTATATACTTTGTGCTGAATGCTAAGGATACAAAGACATGGTCCCATGTGTTCGGAAGGTATAGGCTATTGTGACGATCAGCAGAGGACAGGTTATTATGATAGAGGTAAAGGTGACAGTGGAAGTAGGAAGAATCATCGGAAAGGGATTTATGGGGAAAGTTGTACCTGAACATTTAGTCTTAAGTTGTGAAACACAAATGCTGAGTAGGAACCAGAGGAAAGAATAGAAGGTGTTCCACATATCAAAAAAAAAAAAAACAGGCTTTGGGAGTCCTGAAGACCTCTGAGGCCTGTCTCTGCCTACAATATAACCTTGCAAAAATTCCTTAATCTGAATTGGTTTACTGGGCATATTGCCATCATTTTATCTGTACTTGAATTGCTCCCTCTGCCTAAAATATAGTTCTCCCTTCTCCGTTACAATTATGTAGCTTTTATGTGTTCACTCACAATGAAGTCTTCAAGATTTCATTTCTTCTCTGAAAGCCTTTCTAGACCATAACTTGCCCCTCCCTTTTTCAACTTCTTTCCCTTGAATTCCTACACGCTATCATCTCCAGGTTTTTTTTTTTTTCTTTAAGAACGTACAAATTCTGTGTTATTCCTATTAATATTCCGCTTCTCTATATTACATTGTACTTTGAGGACAGCAATCATATACCTCTTTGCACCCTTGATGCCTAACAAAGTCCTGGTACCAAGGAGATGTTTGATACTTGTTAGTTCCCTTATTCCTACTTCAGCATAGTTGATTTGTTTTCACGGATGATTGCCTGGGGTTCCTCTCTATTCATACTGAAAGACAGCTGCCTATTTTATCCACACAAACTAGTTCTGGTTAGGCTTAGATCACATTTTTAAATGCCTAGTGTAATCCTGTTTCTGGAAAATCATGCTGCTTATATGTCTAACTTTACCTTTTTGTCTTTCTAGGTAATGAAAGTATTAGCAAAAGTATGACTTGTAGTGGCTTTTAACTTTCTTCAGGTGCTGTGTAAACTTCACTAAGGCGCTTACCAAGAGATTGGTGTCTTGCAAGTCTGTTTCTCAGTCACACCTAAGTTTAGCGAATGCCTTTCAAATTAATCTTTGTAATAGCACATGTTTTGCTAAATGTGGAAATAAGACCCTCTAAACACCAGTGTTGTTCAGTAGAACTTTCTGCAGTGATGGAAATGTTCTATGTTGGCTCTGTCCAGTAGGATGGACCACTAGCCACATGTGGCTTTTTTTTTTTTTTTTTTTTTTTAACTCTAGATATTACCCAGACTGGTCTCAAATTCCTGGCCCCAGGTGATCCTTCTGCCTCAGCCTGCCAAAGTGCTGAGATTCAGGCCTAAGCCACTGTATCCAGCCACCACATATGGCGTTTGAACACTTAAAATGTAACTGATGCAACTGAAAAACTGAATTTTTAATTTTATTTTAGTTTATTTAAATTTAAATTTAAAAAGTCTCATGTGGCTTGTGGCTATTGTTTTGACCATGCAGCTCTGAACAGTGTTTTCTGTGGGATAATATTTATAGTGGATTCCAGTGATGAAGAAAAAATAGAAGAAAAAAATATGAAGTTTGAACTCTTCTCTATAGCCATGAATCAGCAGGCCATTAATCTTTCATGAGTTCTCTTTTCTATTCCTTTATTTTCATGCCTCTCTGAAAAGAGGCTATTACTATCACTTCCAGTCAGTCTAGAGACTTTTGCAAGATTAATCTTAATAAAGCACTATTTCAGTCACCTTGATTATATCATTGGTCTGCCAGATATTTTCAATAGCTCCTAGTTCTCTATCTTCAGAACCCTCTTCTGTTTGCATTCCTAATCTTAAGGATTTGCTGCAGGCACAATGTTCAATTTGTTCTTATTCCTTTACTTTGTCATTTCCCTTCCTCTTCTGCCTGTTTAAATCCTACACAGCTTTAAGGCCTAAATTCTGTCTCTCCTATGATGTCTTTTAAGATCCTCAGGTATCTTTTAAATCTCTTATTGTCATCATCACTCCTTGACAGTTCATATACATCCTGTATCTTCTTTATGTTTTCCAAAATATGTTCCTATAGAAAGAATGAAATCTACTTTTTGTTGTAAGCTGCCCTTAAACGTCTCTTTATTGCAAATATAGCTTTAATTCAGCTAATTAAAAAACAGCGATCTTATTTTTATAGCTTCTCTCATTCTTTGATTCTTCTAAACTCTTCTATTCTCTAAGTGTTCATGGTTTTCTTTATAACTCCACAGATGTTTTAACAGCCCCTAGGGATAACTGTGGTATTGAAATGTTGACATTTTTATTGTTTGTAACTTGGATAGTAAATAGCCTTAAAAGCAAGACAGTTTACTCATTTATTAATTTAGCAGCTACTTATTAAGTACCTACTATATGCTAAGTGCGGGTTTTATATCAGGAGAAAGAAAGATTCCTATCTGCATGGAGTAAAATTTCTAGTTTGATATTCTGGCCTGTCCCCAGACCAGTATGCTTCCATATAATGTTTATTCTGTCAGTGAATGCTAAATACTTCACTTGGTGCTAAAATTTTAGTTGAAAAATTAATGTTATCAATTAAAGTCTAAAGATTTTCTTTTTTTTTTTTTTGTATCATTTGAAACAGAATACCCTGAAGATGTAGCTCCCACTGTTGGATTTTCAAAAATTAACCTTAGACAAGGAAAGTTTGAAGTCACCATCTTTGACTTGGGAGGTGGAATAAGGATTCGGGGAATCTGGAAGAATTACTATGCTGAATCCTATGGGGTAATATTTGTTGTGGATTCCAGTGATGAAGAGAGAATGGAAGAGACAAAAGAGGCTATGTCAGAAATGCTAAGACATCCTAGGATATCGGGAAAACCTATATTGGTGTAAGTAATGTTAGCATTGTAAATGTAGGGACGGTGGCATTGGCCACTAAAGAAATTTACCTGTTACAGACTACTGAATAAGCTAAAATAGTCATGCTTTAGTATACTAAAATGTATGTAATTAACTGGGAGTTGTTAATTTACTGAGGCCTTGTAATGCTGTCTGTAGGGAAAAAGGGCTAAGGCTATATAGAATTCTTAAAAGTGGATATCTTAGATATTCAAATATAAACTCATTGTTTTATGTGATAGTTTACTTTTTATAGAATTTTGCATTTTGAAATATTCCATTAACAAGGTTCTAAAATATCTCTTAATTTTTTCCCTTTTAATAATTTGTGTTTTGCTTTTGTCCTTTTTTTCTTAAAGAGTATTATTGTTTCAGAGTTATGTAAATGGTTTATTTTTCTAATACCACAAAGGTTTCTCAGTTTTCACTTCTACATTTCCATATTGGACATGTGATTGTTATCAAATTAGACATACACTTACATGATTGCCTCCATGTGGGTGAACATTTTTTGAAAATGAAGTGACAAAGGACTCTTGTACTAGCAGCCCTCATAGCATTTATGCATAGTAAACAGTAGATGGTGCTATAGCCATGAGGCATAGCAAACTGAAAGTAGTTTAAATTGCTCTTTAACTTGGAGTAAACTAAATGTTTGCCCTTGCCTTCTTGTTCCTTTTCCCTTGTTATGGTTCACTATTAAGGATTAAAAAAAAAAAAAAATCAACCTTTCATGTGGTTAGATGAAAAATTGTAGAGTTTCTCCGTGGTCTTCAGTAGTAAATGAACATTTTTAAATGAGGTGATTTGGAAGCTCTGATTGCAAAAGTTAAAACTGTATTATATGATTATTGGTAAAGTTTATAGTTTTAAATTTTTATATATTAGAGAAGTTATTTGATTTGTATAAGTAATTCTCATGTTTATTGAATCTAAAGGAAAACTTTTAACAGGGATATGTATGAAGAGAGAACTTTGCTGAACCACATAGGCTAAATTGGTATTTACAAATGTTTAAGCAGGGAATTAGTGATATCTAAAGTAAAAAATATTAATGGTGGTTATTTGTAAAACAATATTATATACTTTTTAAAAACTAGTCATTTAATTTTTTTCATTTACTCTTTTATAGATTTATTCATTAATACATGCATTAATTCAACAAATACTTCTTTGAGCATCTACTATTTGCCAAGCATAGCTCTGGGGTTGGGGATGTGTTTGGGAATAAGAATAACAAAAATCCAAGTTAGACCTCAGGAGCTTACATTCTAGGAGGTGAGATATACACTAAATAGAATTAGTAAGTTACATTATATATTAGATCATAAGTGAATTGAAAACAATGAAACAAGTAAAAGAATATCAGAAAGCCTATGGTAGTAGTGATGATAAGGACATGTTGCTCTTATAATTAGGATAATCCTAATAGGCCTTATTGAGAAGCTGACATTTGAAGTGAGGGAGGCAGTCATGCAGATATCTGTGGAAACGGCTCAAAGTAGGGGTATCCAGTTGTTAAGTGACTACAGTGATTACTGGGTAATCAAATAACAACAAGATATTTGCTTTCAATTCTGTCACCTCTCTCAGCTGGTGAATTTCCTGAATAGAAAAGAAAATACACAACTACTGTGATTGGTTCACCATTATAAACGCATAGTTAGTGAGAGTTTACAAAGATAGAAGAATTAATTATGGACAGTGTAATATGTTTATGAAATATAGAATGGTTTGCCATTTGACCAGATTTTCTCATAGGAGTTTTACAATCATAGAGTTTTATTACTAAAGGGAAACTGCTTTTTGGAAGGAATGTGGTTCAAAAATATACAAAATGTACACAAAAGTACACATTCTTAATAAATTTCAAAGATATAGGGAAAAGTTTTTTTATATGTATTTTTATTGATATTTAATAGTTGTACATATGTGGAAAAGAATATTTAAAAACTTGATTGACTTACCATCCAGAGCCAGCCACTGTTAGCATGTTGATGAATTTCCTATGCATATATATTTATGAGACATGTAATGTATACAGTATTCATATAATAAATACAATTTTGGGCCGGGCACGGTGGCTCATGCCTGTAATCCCAGCACTTTGGGAGGCCAAGGTGGGCGGATCACGAGGTCAGGAGATGGAGACCATCCTGGCTGACATGGTGCAACTCCGTCTCTACTAAAAATACAAAAAGTTAGCTGGCGTGCATACCTGTAGTCCCAGCTACTCAGGAGGCTGAGGCAGGAGAATTGCTTGAAACCCGGGAGGTGTAGATTGCAGTGAGCCAAGATCACGCCACTGCACTCTAGCCTGGGTGACAGAGCAAGACTTGTCTCAAAACAAACAAACAAACAAATAAATAAATAAATAAATAAAATTTTGTATCCTGCTTTTTTTTTAAATATGTTTATATAAACACCTCTCGAATGTCTGCCTAAGCCCCATATTTGAAAGTTCTCCTGTTTACCTTTTTTTCTCTGACTTGCAATTAATTTCTCGTATTGATATTACTGTCTTTTCAATCTCTTTACTACTCCTTTTCCCTTTAGTGTTACCTGTCTTCAATTCCTCTTCTCTAATCACCTGTGTTGCTGATAGGAACAGTCCCTTAACCAGTCTCTAACTGCCAGTCTTGCCTGCCCTCCAAGTTCTCCTTTACATTGCCAGCAGTTCTTTTCTTTATTTGTTATTTTTCAGATTACAAAACTGGTACATGCTTGTGATGACCAGTGAAACAATACAAGAATATGTAAAGAATATGAGACTTTTAAAAATACAATTTTGATAATTTTACTACTTCTTAGCTTAAAGTCCTTCAAGTTCCTTTCATAGCTCCATGCATATTAGAAATTCTTTTTTTTTTAAACTAATATAACCCCTGTGACTAGAAATAATGTCTAGCGTATAATGGGTCTGGCACTGACAGATCTGCTGTATAATAAGTAGGAAAGATGTTCAGCAGAACAGTGCTAAGCTCAGTGCTAGGGGATGGGGGCTGTGGAAGGGTAGCAGGAGGGGATACCTGTATTAGAGTCAGGTGGCAGTTCTCTTTGTTGCACACAGCTTCCTCCTTACTGCCCACAGACATCTGGACCACTCATATGCCAAATACATTTACAGCATCTAATTTCTTCTGCCTGCGCCTTATCTGAGCCTAAACTAGTTGAGAAACTTATGCACAGTGCCTCTTAGAAGTCATTTTAATGCTTGGATAACTTTGTCCTCCTACCCCCAATAACAAGCAAGCAGAAAACAACAGACCTCTGAAAAGATTCATTTAATAGAAAGAAATTAATCTAAAGATTAAGAATCTTTTCTATAATCACAAAATTACAAATTGACATGTTATTTGTGGGAAGTAGAGTGGATGACTACAGTAGCAGGTTATGACAATCTTTAGTTCTTCTCTACTTGTTCCTACACACAAGCCTGACAGCATGTGTGATGGCAAGTCAGGCCTTGGCCAGTGTCTCAGTCTGTTTTCCTGCTGCCGATAAAGTCATACCCAAGACTGGGAAAAAAAAAAGGTTGAATTGGACTTACAGTTCCACATGACTGAGAAGACCTCAGAATCATGGCGGGAGGCAAAAGGCAGTTCTTACATGGTGGTGGCGAGAGAAAATGAGGAAGATGCAGAAGCAGAAACACCTGATAAAACCATCAGATCTCGTGTGGCTTATACACTACCATGACAGCAGTATGGGGGAAACTGCCCCCATGATTGAAATCGTCTCCCACCAGTCCCTCCCACAACACAGAATTATGAGAGTACAATTCAAGATAAGATTTGGGTGGGGACACAGAAGTAAACCGTATCAGCCAGATTTTACTTGATGTCACAGACTGGAAGTTTTTCTTGAAAAGTCAGAATCAGAATATCACTAGGCTTCTTTGTTTTATTAGCTCAGAAGTTCTTTTTGGCAGTTATATAGCATTTATTAATCAGCATAATAAGTTAATTAAAATCTTCTGAAATAAGTGGTGAAAAGTTGAAAAATCATTAGTTTAGGGAGGAGACAGAGTCTGGAACCTGGATTCTAAGAGCTACTGTGAATTTAGTGATAAGTAACTTCTTTGGGCTTAAATGCCTCTTCTATAATAAAAGTAGCTGTAAAATATTCTAATTCTTTGTATTCAGCTGTGTAGAGTGGCATGAACCAGAAACAATTTCAATAAAAATTAAAAATGATATGCATTCCTTTTAAAGAGAGTAAAAATAAATGCCATGCAAACATTGTGCTTTGTAATCATATTAACCTACAAAATCCTTTTTCTCTCACATCAACTATTTAGAAATTAACTTTAGCCTGTGCTGTAAGGTATGAATTATGTTATCTACTCTTGCCTGCTCCCCACCCCCAGCTTAACTATTTAGAGCTTAATCAATCTGGCTGGCCCTTGAGATTTTTTTTAAAAAATACAAACAAAAAACCTTCAAACTAGGTAGTCTTGACAAAGAAGGCCTTTCCAAGAGAAAAAGTAAACAGGTTTTGCAACTTTATAAATAGTGCAGAAAGCAGCAGTAATCCCAAATTTTAAGCTCAACATCCAGTATAGACATTTTCCATTAATAGTACAAGGCATGATTTGTTGATTACCTGAGGAATAAACTGAGCTGCGAGGTGTTTTAAACAGCTTAATCTGTTGAAATTTTCAGCAGTCCAGGGTTACACTGATGTCATAAGAAGGCACATGCTCTTTCTACACCCCCTCTTGCTAGTACCTGTGGAGTCTTAAAAGTTGGCCTCAGAGAGATAAAAAATTACCCTTTCTTTTTATAGTTGAATTCCCTAATGCTTTTAACCAGGGTAATCCTGGAGAGGCACAGGCTAAAATTTTCTTTTAGGATAATAACAATTCTAGTTGTGTTAGCATTCTCGAACTGCTGGAAGGTGCCACTTTTCTCATTACACACTGCCTGCCATTCTGTGGAGTTACATGAACTAACTTAACTTTTGGCCAGTCTTCACAAATTGAATGATTACAACAAAAAAAAGCGATACATGTATAGAGTTCCACTTGAGGCAGACAACATAATATCTCTGATTTGATCTTACTGGATGTTATGAATATTCCAATGAAAAAGTTTCTTGGCTACTCTGGGCACACTGCCTATGGGTAGCCCTCCTCTTCAAGGAGCAGTACAAATACATGAGACAGACAGACAGACAGACAGGTAGATATTCTTGACCCAGGGTCTTTGCACCATGAGTGGTTTCCCAAGACCCTCTGCAATCATACACACAATCCCAAGTGTATGTGCTTTTTTCTTGTGAGCAGATCCTAAAGAAGTTTGCGACTAAAAAGATTGAAAACCCTGTCAGTGAGTTTCCATATTAGGAGAAACAATAGCCAGGCTTTAATTATTACTTTTTCAGCATGAGATTTTGTTTTGTTTGTTTCCAACCTTTATATGCTTATCTGACTCACCTTCCTTCTAGGCAGTATTACAGCATAATGTTAGTTGGCAAGTTTCTTTTAGTAATATTCCTTATTGTAAGTACCCAGGAGAAGTTAGATAGGTTATGATTATCCTAATACAGTTATCAGAAATTGAATCAAACGTACTTTTATTATGTTAGACGTCTAAATAATAGAGAATCCGAGTCCTGTTTTAGAATGCTGGAGACCTGTAAATATGGAATTATGGTCTGCCTATGTCACATAATCAGTTGATCCTTAGATAGAGTGGTGAGCCCCCTAATTTACTAATTTCACCCTCTGAAACTCCTACTTATTGAATTTATAAGGCCTATTGGCTTAAGATTTCTCCCCTTTCAGTGGAGCCTTACCACACTGTCATCTTCATTAATGTCGTTTACTTATATGTTGACTCATCTCCAGATGTCCTTATTGAGTGTGTCCTTTTGTCTCTTAACGACATTCACCTTCATAGCAACTGTAATTTACAGTAAAGCTTCTCAGCTGATTGATTTTGTAGGTAATTTAAGCACTGGGAGCCTGCAGAGGTCCCCATCCCTGCCGCCCCTATCACTTCAATCTAGTTAAAAACAAAATAACACAGAAAAAAACTCTTTGACAGTGTTACTAGGCAGCAAGATATTGTCCATACCACCTGCATCAGCATCAGCTTAGACCTTCAAAATTTTTGACAGTGAGACCAGATGTACTTTGGGGTTTTTTTCCCACACATGCTCTCCAGATCATTCTGATTCATAGCAAAAATTGACAACTACTAGTGTAGGAGAAAGTGTGAGTCAGAAAGGCCCTAAATAGGTTATTTAATCTTTCTAAGCTTTTATGTCTGCACTTGTAAATAGGGATTGTAATACCTGTCTTGTTATGTGAATTCCAAATAATGCATTTAAAGCCTTTCAAGCCTCTATTACAGTATTTCACTAGTGTTCTGTAAATGCGATGGTGGATATGAATATTGTTATTGATAATATACTGTGTCCAGGTGTAGATGAATTAGGAGAACCAGTTTCAAAATATTTCATTTTATGAATTCAAGCACTTTGAAGCTTGTAATTACAGAAAATGGCACAGTTTGGTAGTTATGAATATGAGCTTTAGTGCTTATAGTAATTTTTATTTTTATTATTGCATGCTTCAGTATTGCAATATTTTGCCTTCACCTATTTTAAGAATTTTTTCCCTTTAAGGTTATTATTTTAAGAAAAAATAACTACTTTTAGTGCCTATTAAGTGTGTATATAAAATACAAAAAATGCTACAACTAATTAAGTTATCATGTTATCTGTTTTGTGTAAGGTGATACTAATTGGTTTGAAAACAGAACAATGAAAACAGTTTCTGATACATTGCTTTGTGATGATTTATTTTGTGTGCTTAAGTCTTGCTTTAAAAGCAGTATGTTCTAATATAAAATGCTGAAAGAAAATAACTATTTTACAAATTCATCTGGATGTAATTATACTAATGAATATTACATAGTACTTAATATTATCAGTTTTCATAATAAACAATTTAGTAACAATTATAAACATGTATCACTAAGGCTGTAGAAAAATGTTTAGAAGGAACAACAGAGAGACATCTATCACTAGTCAGCTGTGGAGTTTATAATCTTTTAAATTTATCTTTTTTTATAATGTTTCTTAAACATTTGAAGCTGAGATACATGAAACATCTTTTTCTCTAGTGATGCTTGATAATTGACACAATAGAAAGCTCTTCAATTTTGTGATATTTTATAAATTAAAAATTATTTTGTATTGTTTATGAAATACATATTTTACATATACAAATTCAGTCATTTCAAATACCCCAACCTCTCTTGACATATTTTCCTTCATCGTACATATCTGGAAAAGCCACCGTCTTGGTCAGACCCAGTCACCTACACATTCTATGTTAGCACACAAATGCCAAACATTGATAGATTAGTAATACATGACTGTGATGGCTGGATTCATATTAAAGTTATTATGACTGCCTGATTATCTTCTTATCTTAGAATGTTTGTTGTTCTCTCAAAATGACAGTTTCCCTCCTTGTCCTCTCTGTCTCTTCTCCCTTAAGCCCACTGTGCTTTCAGTTTTTGCCTGAGTTCTTTAAGGAAATAGAAACCATCACACAAGAATATTCTCATGTTTCCGACTACCACATTTACTCAACTGTCTGCTTTTATTCCTAAACCCTGCCTTTTCTTCTGTAGTGTGGAAGAAGGGTTTCTCTTCCTACCCAAGTCCAGGTGCTTCATATTCCACCTCTTTCTGCTTTTGTATAATAGTATCCCTTCCCTTTCTTATGTGAGGAGTTTCTCTCTCTGGATCTTTCCTGTCAGCAGAATGTGCTTTCCTGTTTCTTGCCTGGAAGTATAGTGGAATCCTTTCACTCTACATCTCTCTCTAACTATTGATTACTTTTTATAGTACCTTATTCAAACTTCTGGAAAGAGTTGCCTGTAGTGGCTGCTGCATTTCTTCATGTCACATTCTTTCCTCAGCAGACTCCATTTGTGCTTCTATTTCTGTAATTCCTTGAAACTGTTCTTCTTGGAGTCAGTAATTGTCTTCGTGCTGCCAAATCTATTGTCATTTTACTGCTCTTATTTTCCCTAAAATTGATTGTTTCTTCACATTTTTCCTTCTTTAAACTCTCCTTTTGCATTGGTTTTCCTTATACCTCATTGACAGTTTCAGTTCGTTTCTTTTATTAACTCCTCTTCTGCTTTGAGTCTAAATTTTGAAATACTCCAGGCCTTTTTCTGCACTTCCAGTTTTTTACATCCACATATTTTTCATACCACCTTACATACCATTTATTTACTCAAATGACCCAACTCTGTACTTCTGGTCCTGACATATCTCAAGCGCTCCTACTGATATAGCTAATATCCTAAAAACCTCCACTTGGACCTTTGAATAGTCACTTCAGATTCTCTTGACCAAAATAGCGTCTTTGATTTCCTTGTCGTGGCCAATTCTGAAACCTTCGTCTCTGTCTTTTCCCATCTTAGTAAATGGCATCGTCATCTAATCTGTATCCTATAATTCTACCTTTTAAGTCTATCAGAAGTTAATCTAACTTTTTCTACCACCACTATATAGTTTATAGTAACAGAATGGTTAAGAGCTGGTTCTGGAGTCAGACTGCCTGGGTTCATATCCCGTTCACTATATGCAGTTTCTGTGACCTGGAACAGGTTAATTTTTCAGTGTTCATGTTGGCAAAATTGTAAAAATAGTGTCTACTTCATACTTTATCACTCTGAAATAATTGGAACAGTGACTAGGATATTGCGAATACTTTATTCCTCTTCAGTATTACTGTTGCTGCTGACATCATCACCACCTCCTCTACCATCCTAGTCCAAGCCTTCATCATTTCTTCCTACTGTATTAACTTTCTAATTGTTTTCTATACCTATGTGCTTGTCTTCTACTCACCTCCCCCAAATCCATTCTAACCCATTCTTCATACAGTAGATAGAATGATTTTTCAATTGTAAATTATATAATATTACTATCAGGTCTAGAACAATCTGAGAGCCTTGTGTTGATTACACTTGTGTAAACTTCAGACTTCTTTCCATGGCGTACAGAACCTTAAATCTAGCCCTTACCTTTCTTAACCTCATCTCGTATCTCACTGCTCTTTTCTGATTATGCCCTAGCTGGATTGTTATTTTTCTTTGCATAGAGTTAGTCAGACCCACCTCAGAGTCTTTGTACTAATTGTTTCCTATGCCTGGAATTATACCCTCCCTGGTACTCATTCAGATCTTTACTTAAATTCATCTTTCAGAAAGGTCTTCACTGATTACCCAATCTAAAGAAGCACCCCATGATAGTCTCTGTGTCATCTCATTGCCCTTTTAAGTCTCTGCCCAGAACTTAACATTATCTAATGTTTGTATTTTGTTACTCTGCTTTCTCCACTAGAATGTGAGTTGCAAAACTCTATCCCTGTGTTGTGTGAATTTAGACTGTATCCCTAACTCATAGTATAGTATAGCATTCTCCTAAAGTCATGGCAAAATATTCAAGAATATAGTTGCCTTTAATTTGACTTTATCTGCCAATCTGTAATACATTGCCCTGTATGGACCCAAGTTCAAGAAAGCAATACCTTAACTCATCTTCTTATTCCTTAAGCTAGATTCAGCTCCCACTTACTAATTAGATTCTTTAAGTACATAGTTGAGTTTTCTCTGATCTGTTGACATTGAGTTAAGTTACCTTCTGAGGATAAAAGATTTGATAAAGGGCCGGGCGTGGTGTCTTACGCCTGTAATTCCAACACTTTGGGAGGCCCAGCGGGGCGGATCACTGAAGGTCAGGAATTTGAGACCAGCCTCACCAACATGGCAATACCTTGCCCCCTACTAAAAAATACAAAAATTAGCTGAGTGTGGAGGTGCACACCGGTAATCCCAGCTCCTTGGGAGGCTAAGGCACGAGAATCGCTTGAACCCAGGAGGTGGGGATTGCAGTGAGCCAGGATCATGCCACTGCACTCCAGCCTGGATGACAGAGTGAAACTCTGTCTTAAAAAAAAGAGAAAAGATTTGATAAAGGTTCTAGTTTGGTTTAGCTTTATTGTAGCATGATTCTTAACTATTAAAATATTCTCAAATCAGCCAATTGGATTGCCTAGGTAGTCATTACTACTTAACAGATGAGAAAAATGTATAATATAGAGCTTGATACCTGACCAGAAGACTAAGATTATTCATCTCATTTTCAATAGTTAATTTGTGAGTTGATGGTAACCGTATTTTTTTTTTTACTTTAATTAAATAAAAGCGTGTTTTATGTAACTGGCTACAGAAGTTTCTGTAATTTTAGTGGATTAGGGTTAAAGGGGAAAATTACAACTTGACAGTGCTGAAAGGTATGTGAATGGATCCACAAGATGAAGAAAAACAATACAAGACACTGAAATACCAGCTATCTTTTACCCTAAAGCTGGAAAAAGTTTTAAAATAGCTTCTTTATTTTGAGCTACAGCATGGACAGCACCAACAACACAGTACTCTGCAAGGATTTCTTTTTTTGTATTTTACAGCTAGTCCAAATTTCTCTTTAGTATTATTAACATACTCTTTTGTACTATTCACTGTCATTTCAATATTGTTGATGCTCTCTCCTTGCTCTTCTACTAAAAGAGATATCTGAATGAAAAGATCCCTTAAATCTTTTATTTGGTTCTCTAAATTAACAAGTTCCTTGTGTCTCTGTTCAATCTCTGAAAGTTGTGCTTTAGTGATATTGATTTCTGTAAGTAAGCTTTCATTAAAAACTTCCCATTTTCCTTGATGAAGCATATCATTTACTTCTTCTTCAGACATCTCTTTTCCAGCAACATCAAGCTGACGCAAAATAAATGTCTTGCACTTCTCTTGCTTTGCTGCTATTGTATCATTGTAGGTAAACATGATTTGCTGAAAATGGCGGAACATTGAAGCATGCTGAGATTTAAGTATCCTTGTGACCACTGATGATGGACCATTTTCAACCTCTGACTTTTTAACTTCTTTAACTAAATCATTCAAACTTCTGTTGATGTATTCTGCCTGGATTTTTACCTCCTTTGTAATGGTAGACTCTCTCTTAAGTAGACTAAACCTTCTCATTGAAGCCACCAGACTTTTCTGCTGCTGCCCAAATTTTTGAACATTGTCTGCCAAATTGTTAATACTTTCCTGTAGTTTTTGGATTTCATGTAGGTGTCTCTCAGCTACAGGCTCTCTTTCATAAATAACAGCTTGCTGCAGAAACACCCCTTGCTCCTCTGTTTCTGTAGTTGGTACATGACTGTCTCTAGAGAGTTCAATTTCCTTTGTTCTCTGCTTTAGTTCTTGTAGTCGGTCTTTCATCTTCCCTTTCCTCCTAAGAAGCAAAAATTTTTGTATTGAACAAGTAGAAATTTGATATTTTTCCCCAGTAGCAGTTGACTTCACATAACTGTCTATATCCCAGCAAAAATTCTCCTAGTTTTCTCAAATGAGGTTAAAAAATTAGAAAACATCCATGAGTTTCCTCATAAAAGCCATTTAAATAGGGAAAGTAATATGAAATAATCTGTAAGTTACTTTGCATGTGAGTGCCATTTAGTTGTGTGCAATAGCCGAGAAAGCAGTGATGCAGACACAGTTGGCCAAAAGTAAGTTCTTCAGGGTCATAATACCTGTCACATGATAGTTTTTTTTTAAATAAAGAATGCTTTTGACTATACCTTCAACTTATAGGATTAATCTTCAGATGCCGAAAGTGCCTTTGTTACTCAAGATAGTGTTTCCAGTTAATTTGGCCAATGTAATAATAAAAAATACTCGGTTTGCTAAATATGCGTCATTCAGTTAAAACCATTGTAATGACAGTACAGATTTTATATGAGAACGTTAAGCTATATGGATAATATTGAATTTATTTTAAGTTTTCCGAAGCCTCTGAATTAACATATTACTTGGCATAGTGTTTTTTCTAACTGTTGCATATATATGAAAACATTGGTTTGATTATGCTGATTTCTCATTCTTAGCATTCTTTTGCAAAGATATCCAGACTATCTTAGAACAAAATTTATATCGATTTGTATTAGGTGATACTTTTATAAACATGAGAATATATTTATATAAAATCTTATTTTGGGAGTAATAATAATATTGACACTTATCACATGCTGTGTTGGTAGTTATCCGTAAGAATCAAATTGATGTACCTAACTTATATTTAATGATATAGATACACATGAAATGACATACATATATATAAAATAAAGGGATTAAGAAGCAGTAAAATACTATTATCATAGAGCATCTTGATTTTAGAAATGTCTTTCTTGACATTTTTGAAGATAAGAAGAGGCTGTTAGGGAGTACAAATAGCTCAGTGGACCACATATAATATTAATATCAACCAGAAAAAAAAAAAGTCTCTGAATGTGATGCTGTTATGCTGTAGGACTCAGTGTTTGATATGTTTATGGAAATATTTTTATTAATCTGGATGTTGTCATAGGAGGCATACTTAACAAATGTGTAGATGGTATAAAATTTGGAGGAATCTTTAGTATGTTGAAGTACAGGGTAGGGATTCAAAGATTAAAATAGTGTGGAACTTTATACTAAAAATAACAAATATATTTAACAGGAATAGATTTAAAATATTTCATCTAGCTATAAGAAAAATATTTTCATATCTACAGAGTAGAAGACCCTTGGGTTCACAATAGTGTCTATGAAAGTATTGGAGATTTTAATTAAGTAAGGTTTTTTTTTTTTTTTTGGAGATGGAGTCTTCTCTGTGAGTCTTGCTGGCATGCAATGGTGCGACCTCAGCTCACTCACTGCAACTTCTGCCTCTCGGGTTTAAGTGATTCTCCTGCCTCAGCCTCCTGAGTAGCTGGGATTACAGGCACCTGCCACCACGCCCAGCTAATTTTTGTATTTTTAGTAGAGACGGTGTTTCACCATATTGGCCAGGTGGGTCTCTAACTCCTGACCTCGTGATCTGCCCACCTTGGCCTCCCAAAGTGCTGGGATTACAGGTGTGAGCCACCTACCCAGGCTAATTAAGCTTTCTATCAGAACTATCAGAATAGTCATTATGCTTTTATAAATAATAGTCTGATGTATGGATAAACTAAACTCTGCCGACTCTATGCTATTCAGAGCAAATTGCAAGGGTAAGGGGAACTCTATGAACTTCTGAGCATATTTTGAGATGGAAATTCATAAATTAGGAATTACCAAACTAGCATGGAAAGGATGAGATTTGAAAACCATGCCAAATGGAGACTCATTGAAACAAATGGTAATATTTGTCCCGTAAAAGAGAAGATATAGGGTGTGTATATGACTATCTTCTAAAACACAAAGATCTGTATATGCAAGTGGGATTAGACTTACTTGGCATAACTCCAAAGGGCAGTGGGTGGAAATTACATGGAAAGAGGTTTGATTCAATTTGTAAAGAAGACTTTTCGAACAAATACTGCTTTCCCAAGATGAAATGAGCTGCTTCATGAGGTGCTGAGTTTGCCATCACTGAAGATTTTCAAGATGTTCTTGAATGATGACTCCCATCAGGCATGTTACAGAAATGATGCCTGTTTTGGGTAAAAGGTTAAACCAATGTCCTGGCAATATTCCTTTGGTTTTAAAGGACTGGTATTTTGTGAAATAATCATGGAAGTCTACTATATGTAAAGTTTTAAATGCTGTAGTATATATTTAATTTACAATTATATAAGTATATAAAGTATATAAATTCCTCCTGTCCTTGAGGAATTTATAATTTAGGGTGAGAAGGACAATATACAATTTAAAAGATAAATGGGATAATTTTAGGTTTTGATACAATAATCAGGCAGGGTCTCTCTAAGCAGATATTTGAGATGTGAGACTAAATGCTGAGAAGCCAGGCAGATGAAGAGCCAAGGGAGTATATTCTAGGTATAGGAGTTGGGGTGCCAAGGCAGTGAATGAGACCGATATGTTTTAGGAACAGAGTTACTGCATAAGAACAAAGTGAATGTAGATAGAAAGGAATGAGAATAGTAACATGGGAAGAATGAAGTAGAAAGGTAGGCATGGACCACATCATAAAGGGCTTGTGGGCCAAAGGAACGAGTTTAGATTTTATTCTAGGTGCAGTAGAAGACAGTTAAAAGATAAATAGGATATTGACGTGATTTGTATATATTTTTTTCTTTTTGATATGTAATTTAAAATTTTTAAAAACTGAAACAAGGTGTCCCTATGTTGTCCAGGCTGGTCTTGAACTCCTGGGCTCAAGCCATCTGTCCACCTTGTCCTCCCAGAGTGCTAAGATCACAGGCATGAGCCACCATGCCTGGCCCTGATTTATATTTTTAAAAGATGTTGTTGCTTTCTATATAGAGAATAGTTTCCTGGGGAGTGGGTGGGAGTAGTTCACAGAAGAGACTTGAATGATAGAGATGGAGTAAATGGGAACCATTAGGATATGTTTTTGGAAGTAGAAGCAATAGGACTTGATGAGTTTAACCCATCAGCACTGAACACAATCTTTTCTTGAAACACTTTGAAGAAAAGTATTTCTCCTGGTTTTTTCCCTTACCTTTTTGGCTCTTCCTTTATCACTATTTTCTTTTTCCTGGCCACTCCTTATCTCCCCCACCTGTAAATATTGGAAGAATTTAGACTCAGTCTTATTTTTATCCATCATTTTTTAGTCTCAGGGCATTAAATGCTGTTCATAAGCTGATGACCCAAATTTGTATCTCCAGTCTAGGTTGCTCTTAAAGAACTACCTACCTGACAGCTGCATTTAATGCCTCTGTCCAAAATGAGCTCATAATCTTCCTCTGAACCGATAAATTGCCCCATCTCTCTTCTGGCCACTCTGTTTTTTCAGTTGCTCAGACCAGAGACTCGGAAGTCTTTTTTTGTTTGTTAGTTTTTTGAGACCGAGTCTGGCTCTGTCCCCCAGGCTGGAGCGCAGTGGCGCAGTCTCAGCTCACTGCAACCTCCGCCTTCCAGGTTCAAGTGATTCTCCCGCCTCAGCCTCCCAAGTGGCTGAGACTACAGGCATGTGCCACTACGCCCGGCTAATTTTTGTATTTTTATTAGTGACAGGGTTTCACCATGTTGGCCGGGTTGGTCACAAACTCCTGATCTTAGGTGATCCACCCTCTTCGGCCTCCCAAAGTGCTGGGATTATACGCATGAGCCACCATGCCTGGCCGGAAGTCATTCTTGACTTTTTTTTTTTTCCCCCTACAGTTCATATGCAAACATAGCAAGTCTTGTCAACATCTCTTTCAAAATGTATTTGGATCTAGCCACCTCTTACCATCTCCCTGGTTCAAGTCCCTGTTATTTTTATTTTTTATTTTTGAGACAGAGTCTTGCTTTGTTTCCTAGGCTGGAGTGCAGTGGCACAATCTTGGCTCACTGCAACCTCCATCTCCCGGGTTCAATCCTTCTGCCTCAGCCTCCCAAGTAGCTGGGACTGCAGGCACGTGCCACCACGCCTGGCTAATTTTTGTATTTTTAGTAGAGACAGGGTTTCACCATATTGCTAAGGCTGGTCTTGAACTTCTGACCTCATGATCCACCCCCTCAGACTCTCAAAGTGCTGGGATTATAAGCATGAGCCACTGCGCCCAGCCAAGTCCCTGTTACTTTTCATCTTGATCATTACAGTAGTCTCCTAAGTGTTCTCCTTGTTTCCTTTTTGTACCAACTACCCCCAAACTGCCCCCACCACAAACCTTTGGTCTTAACACAGAATTCAGAGTTAAAATGTAGGTCAGACCATGTCATTTCTGTGCCTAAAATCCTCCTTTGGCATTATCTCTTAGAGGAAAAACTACAGCCTACAAAGCTCCACAATGACTTCACCCTCCTGTCAGCCCTCTGACCTCATCTCCTACAACTCTCCCTTGCTCTGCTTCAGTCTCACTGTCCTTGCGGTTCTCACACAAATCTGGCACCATCTGGCTTTAGGGCCTTGGCACTTGCCTTCTCTTCTATTTGAAGTGTTCTTTCCCATGTAGTATGTGACATATTTCTCCAACCCAGTCCTTACTGAAATGTCACTCTCTGAGTTAGGATGTTCTTGGTCACCCTATCTTGGACTATACCTTCTCTCAACTCTCTGGCCCTTCCCAGCTTTGTTTTTCTTAGCATTTTTCACTATTTAACATACCATATATTTTACTTATTTATATTAACTTAATTGTCTACTTTCTCCTCCCAATATTAACTCCATGAAGTCAAGGGTTTTTATTCATTCTGGTACCTCATAGAGTTAATATTTGGAGGAGAAAGTAGAGGGTCTTTATTCTTTCCCAACACCTGATGAGTCTTATATTTACTTGAGTTCTCATGTTGAGATCTTGATATCTTAGATTTACTTGAGCTCTTAATATGTGCCAGGCACTGTTCTAAGTGTGTTGTATGTTCTTATAAGAACAAGTATTGTCATGATCTCTATTCTATAGATAATGAAATTAAGATCTCAGCTTTAGTAATTGAACCATGTTGTCAGCTAGTGGTAGAGTTGAGATTCAGATTCTGGCAGTATAGTTTGAAGGACTCAACTCTTTACTATAGCAGAGTATGTGTTACTATACTATAGCATACTAGAGCATAGTAACTTCACCATAGTATAGCATAGCTTTACTATGCTGTGAAGCTTTTTCAGTGGTGTTAGAGAGATCGTCTAGGGTGAGTTCTGAAAAGAGGCAATTAGGTCAGTTAAGTGGTTGGGAAAAGAGCCTCACAAGGGATAAGACCTTGAAATCTGTTTTTGTCAGAAAAAGGTGTTTTATAGATATTAAAAGTTTATTCAGAAACATTTGGTACATTACTTTATTGCCACATAACTATATTGCTGAGCATTTTAAGTATTGGTGGGAAATATTTAAGAGCAAGTTTTTGTTGCTGAAATGCACTTAGAGCATTCTACTATTTATTTTACCTATTTTAAATATTTAATTCAAATAGCTGGTAGTGTTTTGTTTTTGCCACTGATTTGCACAGTAAAGGTAAAAAAGTTCAGTCAGTACCATTTGTAATAGGGGACTAAGCTGGAAAGAGATTCCATACCCCTCTTCCTCTGCATATTTTTATTGTCTGTATTTTACTTTACTGGCAAGGAACAGTTTCTCCACCTTCAGAGTAGAGCTAACCAAAGCTAGTGTTTTTGTAAGATCCAAGGAAAAAATAAGCTATGAATGATACTGGAGCTGGAAAAATTATGAAAGGAAGATTAGTCAGGAGGAATATTAGAAGGTAATATAGAAAGAATTGCCAATTTTAGGTGTTAAAAAGTTGTTTTTTTCTTTTGTGTTTAATATTATATAATATATGTATATTTTGAGATGGTCTTGCTCTGTCTGGACTGGTCTGCACTCAGGCTGGAGTGCAGTGTCATGATCTCAGCTCACTGCAATCTCCACCTCCTGGGTTCAAAGCGATTCTCCTGTGTCAGCCTCCCGAGTGCCTGAGATTACAGGTGCCCATCACCATGCCCAGCTAATTTTTGTATTTTTAGTAGAGACAAGGTTTCACCATGTTGGCCAGACTGGTCTTGAACTCCTGACCTCAAGTGATCTGCCCGCCTCAGCCTCCCAAAGTGCTGGGATTACAGGCATGAACCACCGTTCCTGGCCAAATATTGTGTAAAATATTTGATAATTATCCTGATACGGATACTTAAAGACACATAAAACTATTGGGAATTAATTGTGGAAACTTTTTACCATGTGGCAACTTTGTGAAAGCAGAATTATCATCCATGTTTTATTACATACATCTGATAAGAACTAGTCTTCTTTTCAGTATAGAGAAAATTTGACGTTAAAGTTAAGTTGGCTTAGTGATTTATCTTGTGTAGCTTCCTAGTGTTCATTTTTTGGTTTAGTGGTATTTATGACTTCCTTATCTATAAGCTCTTTCTAGTATTACCATATTGATGCTGAAAATAAATTATTCCCCAAAGTGTTGAAGATATCATGTCACATTTAATGTAGCCATAAACTTTTTAAATAAGCTTTTTAAAAATGTTATTTTTCCCTCAAATTAATAATGCATGTACACAGGTTAACAAATCAAGTCATGTCAAGGCTTCTAAAGATATATATCTGACCCTTGCCTTCCCTACCACATCCCCTTTCCAATTCTCCATTCCTTAAAGGCAGTCATTTTCAGCTCCTTAGCTACATGTTGCGTCTAAACTCCTATTTCTAGGTAATTTGCATGTGTAGGTATTTTTGCTTCTTCAGTTTTATTTTATTTTATTTTATTTTTTTTGAGACAGAGTTTTGCTCTTGTTGCCCAGGCTGGAGTGCAATGATGTGATCTCAGTTCACTGCAACTTCCTCCTCCCAGGTTCAAGTGATTCTCCTGCCTCAGCCTCCTGAGTGTCTGAAATTACAGGCTCCTGCCACCACGCCCAGCTATTTATTGTATTTTTAATAAAGACGGGGTTTCACCATGTTGGCCAGCTGGTCTTGAACTCCTGACCTCAAGTGATCCACCCGCCTCAGCCTCCCAAAGTGCTGGGATTACAGGCATGAGCCACCACACCTGGCTGCTTTTTTGGTTTTAGTTATTATATTGAATTTCTTCTATGGAAGATGTAGATTTAATCTTCTCTCATACCCCCATTCTTCCCTCAGCTTTACCCTTTTTAATACAGTTATATCACAAATTTTGGTTAATATTTTGTGTTTACATTATTATGACTACCCAAATACTATTTATATGTGAGTCACCTAAGGTACTATGGCTATATTTCCTTTCTCAAATAATTTTTTAAATTATTTCTAAGTTTTTTCAATGGATAGAGATAGAAGATGAATATATTTAAGAAAACTTCTTGTTGATGTATTTATACATATACAGAAAGTCCCCAAAACATAAAGGTATATTATGATGATTTTTCACAAAGTAAATACATCCATGTAACTATCACATAGATCAAGAAACATATAACATTTAAATTTTTTAAAAAAATATTAATTACCAAAGTTTTTCACCTGCTTAATTTTGTACATATGCATCACTAATTCATTCTAAAGCTGAAGTGAATTGAAAATATCCTCTTGACATATTTAAATATAGACTGTATATAGTTTTGTTTTATTTCATTTTATTCATCTTTTGAGGCTCCTTTCCTGGAACTTCTAATGTAATCTGATTGTGTTAGAATTTTCTTTTCCTCTTGTCTGTTCTCTCTTTTTGATTTCCAGTTCCTCACCTTTCTTGGTTTATCTCCTTGATTTGGGAGCGTACTATAGCTTCTTTTCAAAATATAAATGCAATGATAATTTGCATTACTGAAAATATTTTTATTCTCTCCTATACTTGAATACTATATTTTCTTTGGATAAAATTTTCAGTTTGAAATTATATTCCCTCAAAATTTTGAAAGTTTTGTTACTACGTCTTCTAGTTTTGTTACCCCTGAATATTCTGCCCTCTGTTTTCTGATATTTTGTAGACTGGGTTTTATATTTCCTTTCATGAAATTCTTGACCTTTTCTTTTCATATTCCTGGTGTTCTGAAATTTCATAGTAATGTGATCTGGGGTAGGTCTTGATGCATTTATTTGGTAAACATTTAGTTGGTCTTTTCAACCTACAAACTCATGTATTTAGGGACTTGCTTTTTTAAAAATAATTTCTTTAATATCATTTTCTCCATTTTCTTTGTATTATTTTCGTGGCCTTTCAGACATTAAGAAAATTAAAGAAGCAGTCCAGTCCAAGAAAAGCAGTGTCCAAATAAGGGGAGTTTTAAAGTGACTTGCTTAAGGCCACACAACTGAAAGGTGGCAGAGGCTTCGTTTAGGCATGTCTACTTGATTGCGAATCTGTTTTCTTCCCTATTGTGTATTTAGTAGAAATTGGTTATCCTAGTGAAATACACACAAATAATGTTTATCTATATCAAATACTGTGTTATGTTACTAATATACATACTATATCTATTTAAAAGAAAAACTTCAGCAGGAGATAATATAGCGTATAGTTTCTAAAATAATGTTGTTGTTTGAAGCTTTTTTTTTTTTTTTTTTTTTGAGACGGAGTCTTGGGCTCTGTCGCCCAGGCTGGAGTGCAGTGGCGCGATCTCGGCTCACTGCAAGCTCCGCCTCCCGGGCTCCCGCCATTCTCCTGCCTCAGCCTCCTGAGTAGCTGGGACTACAGGCGCCCGCCACCGCGTCCGGCTAATTTTTTGTATTTTTAGTAGAGACGGGGTTTCACCGTGGTCTCGATCTCCTGACCTCGTGATCCACCCGCCTCGGCCTCCCAAAGTGCTGGGATTACAGGCGTGAGCCACCGCGCCCGGCCTGTTTGAAGCTTTATTAGGCTCTTTAATATAATCAGACCAAACTGATCACTTTACACTATAAAAGAAGAAAAATAATTTGGATCTTACAGACTTATGTTTACAGAAAGTCTCTCTAAGAAATAGTGAATTTTATCTTTGGTACTATATGGAGATTGGGATTCTTATATTTTCTTCTGATTCAAGTTATAGTCATCTAACCAGATCTCTTATACTAGCTTGTCACTATGAATTATTTTTTAAAAATTAATTAATAAATTAATAGAGAAAGGATCTCACTTTGTTGTCCAGGCTGGTCTTGAACTCCTAGCCTCAAGAGATCCTTCTACCTTGACTATGAATTCTTAAAGCTACAGCATATATAGCTGAAGTGCTAGTTGCTGCATTATTTTTTTTTAAACTGACTTGCACCCCTAAAAAAGAAAGAGTAACAGTGTTAGAAGCTCAGAGGAGAGAGAAAGAGAAAGTGGCATCAAACAAAAGATTTTGATTTTGTATTCATGAAAATTAAGTCCTATATTTATACAATGGCTCAGTAGCTTTTAACAATCTTTAATTTTCACATTCCTCAAGAACTACGTCTTGAACTTTCTCCTTGATTGCATGGTTTGGAACAAATCCTGAAACAACTCCCTCGAATGGTTTTATGACTGGAAAGATCTTTCTCCTTTTCTGGGTGTGTTGCTTTGTTTTGTTTTTGAGATACCATCTCACTCTATCACCCAGGCTAGAGTACAGTGGCTCAATTGCGGCTCACTGCAGCCTCTACCTCCCAGACTCAAGCGATCCTTCCCCCTCAGCCTCCCGAGTAGCTGGGACTAAAGTTGCATGCCACTGTGCTTGGCTGATTTTTAAAAAATTTTTTGTAAAGATGAGGTCTCGCTATGTTGCCCAGGCTGATCTCGAACTCCTGGGCTCAAGCAGTCTTCCCGCCTCAACCTCCTAAAGTGCTGGGATTATAGGCGTGAGCCAGTATACCCAGCCTCTTTTTTAAAAAATCAGAAATAAAGTAATCAAAAGCTTTTTTCTAAAGCATCATAGTTTTAAAATATTTTAAGAAATAGACGATATTTCAAATTGATATTGGAGCACAGTGTACACAGGCCTTTGGGAAGGTAAATTTTCCTGTGAAGTGCCTTTGAGAAGGTGCATTTTACTGCCACTGATTTTGGAAAGCAGGATATTGGAGTCTGACCTGTATAAAGGTTGTTTTTTCCTGGATTTTTATTCATGTAATATTCCCTGAACAAGCACCACACTTTTATATTTGAATAAAAGGTACTTTAAGGAGCCCTTTAAAATATATTAATATGTCCTTTGTATTTATTAATCTTAATAAATTTACAAGCAAAAAACAAGAAAATATCCTGCTTTCTTTTTAGATCTGTATACATTATTGATATTCAAGGCAAAACATGGAAATAGAATCGGGTTTCCTTTCAGTGTTATACATCATGGCATGCATATTATGGAAATGATGTTTAAAGTGAGCTATAAAGGTTATACTGTGTTTGTCTTGGTTAATGAATCCTATGCCTGTATTTCTTTTGAACATTTAGAGAATATTTATGTGAAAGATCCTTTACATAATTAGGTTATTTCTAGTTTCTTAGGAGTAATTTCCTATGTTTGCTGTGGTCACTGACTGGTGGCCACTCTGTTAAAGGTGGGCAAGTGTATTTAGTGAAATTCGTCAGTAGCCTAGCTTCATTGAGGAGTTATACAAGAATGCTCTAAGTGTCCTGATAAATTATGGATACATTGAGGCTATTTTTTTTATTGTGACTACCAACGCCCCATGGAGTTTGCTCATTATAGCACAAGTAGGAGAATGTAGGCCTTATTTTTCTCTAGTGATTTTTGTAGCCTAAGTGGATGTCACTTCCTGCTATAATCCTGGGTGAGTCAACAGAGTTATTCCTGTCTTTGTATACAGATTATGTTGTATTATTCCTAGCTAACTGCTTCATCTAGGAAGCTCAGTTTTAGTTCCCTGTAATGCAGCAAACTCTAAACCTCAGCTTTAAGGTAAAGTATTTGCCCAGTGGAATTAGGTTTAATTACTACTCTTCATTTTGGCTTTAAGTATGCTTCCTCATCATTTCTGGCACCTGAAAACTTCTCTTTTTTACTCTAAAATTTAGTGATGTTGTTTTAAAATTTGTCTTTTTTAAACTTATGATTACATCAAATTCTGTATGTTTACAGAAAGAGGGAGTAACTTCTGTATCTGTGCATTTTGACTGAAGTCATAGTTGCTTACCTTTACAGAATTAACGTAATTGAGAATGTTTCCCTGAATCCTTGTTCATCTGTGTAGAAATTGACTTAAGATAGGTACTCAGATCTGTTTATATGCTATATATAAATTGCATTTTCTAGTAGTTACATACTCATAACTATATGTATAACTATCCAATTTATTGATCTTATATCTTCATTAATTAGAATACTAGGCAAAGTAAGACAAACATGCATATTAGAATTTAAAACATGCAAGGACGGGAATCATATAAGCATAAAATATGAAGCTCCTAGTTGTGAAATCATTTAATTGCTTAGACTAGGTGAAATTGATACTATTTTATGCAGTCTATTCTGTACCTTAAATTTATTACGTTGGAAGAATTATATACAAATATGAATCATCTTTTATTATGTTTAACTTACAGCATTGCTTTATAGTTTTGGATTTTACTAGCAAGAACTACATCTGTGAACTTAAACATTATATTTAAAAAAGAAAGAACAATAACTCGTATGTGTGATAATCAGCTTTGACAACTTGTTCTGGGAAATAGAAAAGTAAACTGGTGCGACTCAACTCAAATACAAGGTTCTCTGCCCTATTACAGACACTGAAAATCCCTATAAACAGAAACATGAGTAAAAATTACCTAGTACTTTAAGAAATATGCCCTGGGATAGATACTTAGTGTATTTATAGATTTTTTAAAAAGTAGGCCATTTCTTTTGATAGTGACTGTAATGATTAAATAAAACATTTCAAGAAATGTGACCAGTTTTTACCCAAGAGAAAACAGAATATTCTGTTGCTTTTGTATATGAAGTCAACTTGCAACATTTTTCTAGTGCAAGTGAAAGCAGAGGATCTTACTGTAATGTTAACCTCTTTGACTGCTAAAGTGAGGGCCAAATAGTAGTTTCTAAAAACTAAAAAAAATACAAATTGCATATATTGTCTAATTTTGAATTATCTGACTCTTTTTTTGCAATATAAGCGTTCAATGCTTTTTTCCTACTTTTTATTTAGTGTAAATAAGTTATTGAATTAACTTGTTTAACAACATATTAAGATCATTTTGTTTAAATATAAGACTTGTATAATTTTTGAACTTTTATCTGATTTAAGTAACCTGTACATACATAAAATGATTTTTATATTACATTTAAAACTGCATAGCTATGAAGATAATGTGTTCTAGGTATTATATGGCCAATTCTCAAGTCCACTTTTAAAATACATAAAAAAGTCATTATTATTTTGATTTGAAATGGAATATTTATTAAATTCTAACATAGTAACAATTATAACTTTGAAAGTATCTAACCTATCTACATAGGTTGTATTTAAATGATGCTGATTTAAATTTTTCAAGCTATCAATTAAATGGTAACCCTTATGTTAAATGGTGTAACTTAAGTATTTTTAATGTACTAATTGAAATATTATAAAGGTTAGTAAGTACTTCGATATTTTATGGTAGCCCTTTCACAAGATTATTTTCTAATTTTTTAAATTTTAGGAGAGTCTAGTAAACAACAATGAAACAATTAAGACCATTATAGCAAATTATCTCAGATTTTTAAGGTTATATGTATGTGTCAAATTTGGGTATAAGCTGCTTTTCAGAGTTAAATATAAAAATGTTCTCTGAAGTAAGCACATTCATAGTGTCTATAAAAGAAATAATTTTAGATTTGTTTTTACATCTGACTTTCTAGTATTTCTAAAATGAGAGCTTACTTTTTAAAAGACTTAAAAAATTTTTCTTTTCTCTGAAGTTGATTTTTATTACAGTAGTCTGTTTTCAAGAGCTTTATACCCAGATCCCAGTCAGCATGTCAGTAATATATGTGAACAAATCAGCTACCGGTACCCCTGTCCAAATCTGAGTAAAACAAGTAACCCTCATTATTTGTTGAGCGATTTTTAAATGTACCAGTATAACCAGATTTCAGTCTATGGATACCTCATATTAAAAGGTACAAAAAAGAGTCGTTTATTTACCTTTCTGTCTTCTTCCTTTTGTTGGTTTTCCACCTGCCGTGTTGGAGTCCTGCCTTTGAGAGAAAATCTGAACATCTCATGTAATGTTTTGAGCAAATTATCTAAATCTCTATCTTATAGGGCACAGGCTAATTTCTGTATAGTTTTCATGTTGTTAATTGAAAGCCAAATAATGAAGTCAAATAAGAGATAAAGTTGTACTTTTGCTGTTAATAGCAAGTGAAAATAGATTGCTTACTTCACACCTGGAGAATCCGGTTCTGCCTGTTAGATGCCTGTTCTTTAGATTAAAGGAAGATCATTTTCATTGGAGCTAGTTGGTAACAGGAAGTCCTCGTTAAACTGCCTACGTAGAGTATTTGGCATTGGATCTGCAAATTTAGTCATACGTTATATATGTAATATATTATTCTAAGAAAAAGGATTTGTATTTAAACAAAGGTTACTTTCTTTTCTATAGATATCAAAACTTGCTAAAAATATAGAATTAAATAGGAATGAAAAGAAGCTTGGTGTAAAGGCTTTTTTTATTCCATTTACTTTAACATGGTTGAAATCTGTCCTATTTTAGGAAGTCCCATAAGAGCTTAGCTCATAAAATCATAGAATTTCAGAAGGGAAACATCCAGGAAAGAGCTCATGTCTGTAAACCATTCATCCCACTTTACTTTTAATTTTTTTTTTTTTATACTTTTTATTATGCCTGCTGTTTTTATTTTAAAATAAATTTTATATAGAACTAAAGTTATCCAGCAATATATGTTAAATCATTTATTTTGTCAATATAACAACTCAAAATTAATTTATACCAGAGGGAAATGTTTATAGGAAGAATTAGAAATGAAAATCTCTCTTGTACTACCAAATTTCAGACCCATTTTTTCTACCTGACTTGTTACTGTTTGAGGGCAAGAAGGACATTGCTGTATCTATCAAAATCATTTGTATATATATATATTTTTTTTATTTTTTATTTTTTATTTTTTATTTTTATTTTTATTTTTTTTGAGAAGGAGTCTCGTTCTTGTAGCCCAGGCTGGAGTGCAGTGGTATGATCTTGGCTCACTGCAACCTCTGCCTCCTGGGTTCAAGCAATTCTGCTGCCTGAGGCCCCTGAGTAGCTGGGATTGTAGCTAATTTTTTTGTAGAAATGGGGTTTTACCATGTTTGCCAGGCTAGTCTCGAACTCCTGACCTCAGGTGATCCACCTGCCTCAGCCTCCCAAAGTTCTGGGATTATAGATGGAGCCACCACGCCCGGGCAATCACATTTATATTTATTCTTTGTTTTAATAGTTCTACTTCCTGGAATCTGTACTCAAAATAAGAAATAACTCCTTTGCACACCTACTTTTTATAGCACTCTTTGTAAAAACAATACACTGGAAACACAAAAGTCCTTCAGCATAGAACTGGCTGAGTAAATAATGAAACATTCAAAGGGAAGAATTTTGCAATTATAAAAAGTAATGAAGATTTTGTTATACTGCTTCAGGGTACTTTCAAAATTTACCTTTCTGTTAAAAGCATGCTGCGTAAGAATATATATATAAAATATGCTAACTTTTAGGAAGAAAGGAAGGGTAGATATAAATATTGTATATATACACAAATACATAAACAGTCAATAGCATTGAATATCTATAGTGCCCAAATTATGGTCCTTAAAATACCATTTTCTCCATATGCTTGTTTATATTTTCAAAAAGAAATAATGGGAGGATGAACTAAACACGAATGAAAATGGTTACCTATAGGAGAAGGGAAGGAAAAGGCAAAGAGATGGCAAATAGTTCTTCTGATTGTACCTTGTTTTTATAATTCTGAATTTAGAACCATATAAATTTTTTTTAATTTTTATTTTTTGAGACAGGGTCTCACTCTGTCACCCAGGCTGGAGTGCAGTGGCACAATCTCGTCTCACTGCAACCTCTGCCTTCTGGGTTCAAGAAATTCTCATGCCTCAGCCTCCCGAGTAGCTGGGATTACAGGTGCGCACCACCACGCCTGGCTCATTTTTTTTTTTTTCCTGTATTTTTAGTAAAGACAGGGTTTCACCATGTTGGCCAAGCTGGTCTTGAACCCCTGACAAATGATCCACCCGCCTTGGCCTCCCAAAAGTGCTGAGATTACAGGCGTGAGCCACGACACCTGGCCAATATAAATATTTTAGAAATTAAATCTTAAAACAAATACACAAACTATCTGTAAAATGCAAAAGCACCTAGAAAGAAATGAACCTAGGTATATATCTAGGTGATGGCAAAACTACACAGAGAAGTATTGTTTTAAGTAATTTTAAAACAGTATTATTGACTCTGCATCTCTAGTGGGATATAGCGTAGAGACAAAAATAATTACAGAGATATGTTAACCTGCACTTAGTAGTCTTATATTTAGTAAAAATATTGATATTATTATGTTGAAATTCCTATATGTAGTTGGATAAAACAAATAATATTATTAGAAACTGCAGTTTTCAGCATAAGTAAAAAGAGATACAAATAAGATCTAAGGCTGGGCACAGTGGCTCATGCCTGTAATCCCAGTACTTTAGGAGGCTGAGGCAGGAGGATTGTTTGAGCCTAGGAGTTTGAGAACAGACTGGGAAACATAGTGAAACCCCATCTCTGCTAAAATAAAATAAAAAAAAAAAACACATTCGAACACTAGCTGGGCATAGTGGTATGCGCCTGTAGTCCCAGCTACTTGGGAGGCTGAGGTGGGAGGATGGCTCGAGCCTGGGAGGTAGAGGCTGACATCACACCTCTGCACTTCAGCCTGGGCAACAGAGTGAGACCCTGTCTCAAAGAAATAAACAAAAACAAGATTTAAGAAGCTCAGTAAAACTTGGTAGTTGATTTGAAATGAAAAAAATCAGCATGAATGCACGATTAGATTTTTTTTCTATTTCCTAGCTTTGTGCACTGAAAGGGCCTAGAAGCAGTAGTAAGTCAATAGCAAATGTATATCTATAACTCCTAGGTTTTGGTCTTTAAAATGCCATTTTCCACTGAAAAGATCAAGGCTTCTTAGGGAAATGGATGATTGCGAGTCTGGAACCTTGTTTGATAGTGGAACACAAAGAAGCTATCAAAGACTGTTGGAGTTGTACCAAAAGGGTCCAAGAGCCGACCTGAAGGGGACTCCCACCGCCTCAAAATGGGTACCTTTGAGCCTTAAAAAGAGCACTAACTGAAACAAATTAGTTCATAATGATGCCTCTCAAAATAAGAAGAAGCACCAAAAAGCCCAAGTAGCCAAAGCAGTCCTAAGCAAAAAGAACAAAGCTGGAGGCATCTTATCTGACTTTAAATTATATTACAAGGTTACTGTAACCAAAGTAGCATGGTACTGGTATAAAAATACATGAATAGATGAGTGGAAAAGAATAGAGAATCCAGAATAGATGAGTGGAAAAGAATGGGTACAGTGATGCTGGGAAAAGTGGATTGCCATATGCAGGAGAATGAAACTGGAATCCTGTCTCCCACCATCTACAAAAATTAACTCAGGTGGATTAAAGACTTACGGGTAAGACCTGAAAAATACTAGAAGAAAACTTTGATGAAACTCTTCTGGACATTGGTCTAGGCAAAGAATTCATGACTAAGACCTCAAAAGCAAAAGCAACAAAACCAGGAATAGACAAATGGGACTTAATTATTAAGCAAAAACTTCTGCACAGCAAAAGAAGTAATCAACGGAGCAAACAGCCTGCAGAATGAGGGAAAATATTTGCAAACTATTCATCCTAGAGGGGACTAATATCGAAAATTTACAAAGAAATCAACAACAACACCACATAACAAAAAACTCCATTAAAAATGTGCAAAAGACATGAATAGTCATTTTTCAAAAGAAGACACACAGATAGCCAAGAAGCATATGAAAAAATGCTCAATATCCCTAATCATCAGAGAAATGCAGATTAAAACCACAATGAAATACCATCTCACACCAGTCAGAAGTTTTAGCTGTTACAAAAAAGTTAAAAAATAACAGATGTTCGCGAGATTGTGTAGAAAAGGGAATGCTTATACATTCTTGGAATGTAAATTAGTACAATCACTATGGAAAACAATACAGAGATTTTTTTTTTTTTTGAGACGGAGCCTCGCTCTGTCGCCCAGGCTGGAGTGCAGTGGTGCGATCTCGGCTCACTACAAGCTCTGCCTCCTGGGTTCACGCCATTCTTCTGCCTCTGTCTCCCGAGTAGCTGGGACTACAGGCGCCTGCTACCACGCCCAGCTAATTTTTTGTATTTTTAGTAGAGACAGGGTTTCACCGTGTTAGCCAGGATGGTCTTGACCTTGTGATCGGGCCTCCCAAAGTGCTGGAATTACAGGCATAAACCACCGCGCCCGGCCAGTATGGAGATTTCTTAAAGAGCTAAAAAAAGAACTACCATTCAGTCTTGCAGCCTCACTATTGGGTACCTATCCAAAGGAAAAGAAATTATTATACAAGAAAAGATATCTGAACTCAGATGTTTATCACAGCATTATTCACAGTAGCAAAGATACGGAGTCAACCTAAATATCCTTCCATGGATGATTAAAGAAAATGTGTGTGTGTGTGTGTGTGTGTGTGTGTTTTGTACATACATACAATGGAATACTCTCAACTATTTAAAAAAACATGTGTTTTCCAGCAACGTGGATGGAGCTGGAGGTCATTTTTTGAAGTGAAATAATTCAGAAACAGTTAACTATAGCATGTTCTCACTTATAAGTGGAAGTTAAATAATGTGTGCACATTGACATGGAGTGTGGATTAATAGACATTGGAGACTTGGACGGGTGGGAGGGTGGAAGGGGAGTTAGAGATGAGAAATTAATGTCTATAATGCACATTATTAAGCTTGTGGTTACACTGAAAGCCCAGACCTCACCACTATGCAATATATCACCACTATGCAATACGTTTACATAACAAAACTGCACTAATAATCTTTAAATTTATAGGATTTTTTTAAAAATTAACCTGATTACCTTCGGAGGTTGCTATGCCATCAATGCATTATTTTGACAATTAGGAAATAAGGGCAAGGGATCAAACATTTATCTTGACTTTGTGAGTTTTAAGAGTCAACCAAGTAGTTGGTGAAAGCTTTTTTTTTTTTTTTTTTTAGCAAGAATCCTGCTAGTAAATGCAGAAGGAATATGGAACTAGAAAAGTTACTGTTTCATAAACTTTGGTAAAATAATAGAATTAAGTAAAGGTCATCAATGGCTGCTAAAATCATTAAGTGAAAGATTAATCAAGAACTTTATTTTGGATGGATCAGGCTAAATGTAAATCCCATAATTTTATACCACTAAAACAGGACATTATATAAAAGTGATATTTTATGCCTCCTTGAATACAAGCACCACCTACGAAATATGCTTGCCAGAAAGATTTCATCTGAAACTCATCCAGCTTCTTACCACCAGATATGGGAAATACAGGATAGGTATGTTAAATAAGTGTATAAGGAAGGTATTAGCCAAATCCCAAATATGGGAAATTCTAAAGAAAAATTACAAATAAATGTCATGGGAGGAAAAGAGTTGTGGGGATGGTAGCGGGGAGGGCAGGTGTAATACGGATTCAAAAAGAGGTAAGTGATAAGTAATGCATATTGGATCTGAATTTAAACATAACGCTTGTAAAATGATACTGGAGAATATTGAGTAAATCGAGTAATATTGAAGACTTACTGTTAATTTTGTTAGGTGTAATAGTGGTATCATGGTAATGATTTTTTAATATCTGGGTGAAGTAATGTGACTCAGGCAGCAAAACAGAAGGTATGTAGATTTAATGGTAATTTGGGAAATACAAAAAAGAAGTTATGTAGATAAGCAAGAATGACACAGTTTCGATAATTTCTAAGGGTTTCGTCTTAGTCTATGTACTTAATTTTTTTTTTAACCTAAAGAGTCTGTCAAACTTTGAGCAAGGCAGTATTTTATTAAACTTTTAAATCTGTGTTTTATAATTAAATAGTGGTATATTGTGGGAAATCCTGTTTTTCTGTAGCATATTTTGTTTTTTCATTTTGTCGGTGTCCAGTTTGTCTCTAATTGAGTACAATCTTTTTTTTTTTTTAATTCCCAGTGCTTTGCCAAGTCAATTAGAAGTGGCCTTGGGTCTTCAGTAAATTGCACATTTATGTGGACACATTCACACATTATAATTGTAGATAAGCTCAAATATTACAAATTCAGAATAAATATTTGGGCATTTAAAACATTACAGTTTGTATTTTAAGAAGGTAAGAATATAATTTATGGATGTAACCTGGGGAAATTAGTCCTCTTCTTTTTCTGTTTCGTAGCCTTATTGTTGGCATATTGATCTGTTGTTTGCTTTCTTGACACTTCTCTTTATTTGATTTTCCTTTTATAGGCCAGTAGTTACAAACTGTTTCAGCAATAATAAAGGAAAAATGACAAAATTGGTACTAAAACATTTTAAGAAACTAGTGTGTTCTGTAATCAGTAGATTTAAAACTTGGGAATCAAAGAATGTGGTCAGGCTAGGCATGGTGGCTGACTTCTGTAATCCCAGCACTTTGAGAGGCTGAGGTTGGCAGATCACTTGAGGTCAGGAGTTCAAGACCAGCCTGGCCAAAATGGCGAAACCCAGTCTCTACTAAAAACAAAAAATTAGCCACACGTGGTGGCACACACCTGTAGTCCCAGCTACTCTGGAGGCTGAGATAGGAGAATCACTTGAACCTGGGGGGCGGAGGTTGCAGTGAGCTAAGATTGCACCTCTGTACTCCAGCCTGGGTAACAGAGTGAGACTCAGTCTCAAAAAAAAAAAAAAAAAAGAAGAATGTATTCAGAATATCTTTAAGTTTCCATCCAATTATGTATATGCTGTATAAAAGTACTTTATTTATCTTTTAGGTTGGCAAACAAACAAGATAAAGAAGGAGCGTTAGGAGAAGCTGATGTCATTGAATGTCTATCTCTGGAAAAATTGGTCAATGAGCACAAGTGCCTCTGTCAGATAGTAAGGTTTTTTTTTTTTTAATTTTAATTTTTTGTCCTTTCAAATAGGTTCAGTATAACTTGGTTTTTATAAAAGTGATAGCAGTTAAAAGACAATCTTTTCAAAGAATTTTTTGTAACCTATGAAATCACACTCCACTTTTCTGTTGATATAACTTAATACCATAATATTTGTTGTCTGTTTCATTGTTATTTCCATGAACCATCTCTCCATGATTTCAAGGAACTTCCCATTTGCATTTTAAGATATTGCTGATAGGATCTGTGCACTGTGCCAGCACATCATAGTATGACATTTGTAATGGGAAAGAAAAGTGTAAATATAACATTTAAACATATGAGAGATTCATAATTAATTTTGAAAAATTATATTGCTGGGCATGGTGGCTCATGCCTATAATCCCAGCACTTTGGGAGGCTGAAGGGGGCAGATTGCTTGAGCCCAGGAGTTTCAGACCAGCCTAGGCAACATAGTGAGACCCTAGCTCTACAAAAAATACAAAAACTAGCTGGGTGTGGGGGTGTGTGCCTGTAGTCCCAGCCTCTTGAGGGGGCTGAAGTGGGAAGACCACTGGAGCCTGGGAGGTTAAGGCTGCAGTGAGTTCTGATCCAGCCACTGCACTCCAGCTTGGGCAACAGAATGAGACACTGTCTCTAAAAAACAGAAAAAGAAAAGATAAATCATATCAGGAGAGATGTCATACAGTCTTAAGGAAGATTGACAGTGGATTTAATAATTTATTTTGGTTTCAAAAAACATTAGGCTGTCAATCTTATGGATGTTTGCTGCTGTAGATTTTAGTATAAGGAATTAAAACGTCTTGGCATTTTTAATAAATAGAGGTTTTTTTATGGCAATTAAATTTTTTCTTCTAATATTGTAAGTGGCACTGTCACCCTCTTTATAATATCTCACATAGCGTACAGATGTTATCTGTAAAATATTTTAAGTCCTATATACTAATGTTAATAATCATTGCAGTGCTATGTTTTGGAAGTTAAATAAGCAGATGCTTCATATCATTAACTTAAATAGCTTAATTTTGATTTGCTATTAATTATACTTAATGGTTTATGAATAGATTTGTGTGGAGACCTTTTAATCTTTTAGTCAAATAAATTTCTGTTTTAGGAACCATGTTCAGCAATCTCGGGGTATGGAAAGAAAATTGACAAGTCCATTAAAAAAGGCCTTTTTTGGCTGCTACATGTTATTGCAAGAGACTTTGATGCCTTAAATGAACGCATCCAAAAAGATACAACAGAACAGCGTGCTCTTGAGGAACAAGAGAAACAAGAAAGAGCTGAACGAGTGCGAAAACTACGAGAAGAAAGGTAAGTAGATTAATTTTGCACCACGGTGCATTTGAAGAATCAAAAACATAAGAATTTGATGAATTAGTTGTTAGTTTTATCTGTTCAGTTTCTTCTTTCTATATGAAGGAAGACACTAGGTAAATTTTGTATTTCTATGGATCTTTTTCTATACAAGTTTGGGTGGTAGATTCCTAATTTTTCTGGAGGTTGTATAGTAGTTAAATTTACTCCTTATGTAACCATTGCCTTCCAGAGTTTTAAATTTTTATCTTTGATTTCTTATGGGTATCTTTAGTGCAGTGGTTCTCAATGCACAGGGTAGTTTTTAACATTTGTCAGTGTCTGGAGACATTTTTAGTTTTCACCACTAGGGGGAGGGGTGGAGTACTACTCGGCATCTGTTGGTTAGAGGCCAGGGATGCAGCTGAACGTCCTATGACAAATAGGACAGTCTCCCACAACAAAGAATTATCAGGCTTAATATGTCAATAACGTTGAGACTGAGGAACCTTTTTAGTTTCAGCAAGGATAGAAGGTGAGCTGGTAGAGAATCATTCAACTCAAGCAAAATCTGATCCAAAGTTGCTTTCCATCTGGCCTTCTGTGTAGTTTAACATAATTGTAGCCCAGTGGGCAAGAACCTACTACCCTTGGTGACCCCATTATGAGGAGCTTTCTTATACTGTGAAGGAAATCCTCTGATAACATATTTTTCATGTAATTCATCGATAGGACTTAAATAAATATTTGTAGAAATGACTCTCTATCCCCAAGTGCTCCATAATATGAGCATGTCATTCATCAGGGATCTCTTTATATAAAAAACAGATTAGAGTGAATGATTTTGGCAGCTGTTGATACAAGGTTTTAGTTCCTGTGAGAATCTGTTTTTCTCTTAGTATCTATTTTTTATCATATAAAGCTCAGTACAACCAATCATGCATGTAAGTATACCTTTTATATATAATATTTATAAAAATTAAATATATGGCCATACTTATGTGAAAACTCCTTTTCCTCCACTAAGAAAATAAAAATAGAAGCAACAAATTGAGTTGGATAAAAGAAATCTAATGTTAGTAACTTTTTAAATGTTTTTGCCTTTTCCATAATGATATTCTATATTCTAGATCATGTTATGGCAGGCTTTTCTGGTACTCTTTACCCTTTCTTTCTTTCTCCTTATCCATGCCAGTTGTGGTCTGAGACCTCTCTTGAGGAGACCTCTCCTGTTGAGCCAGTATTCCATAATGAAAAGTAAATTGACATTCGGAGATGGGTGATTAAAAACAACCTTTTTACTTCACTAAATCCAATCTAATTGGTTCAGATAGTCATTTGTAGTGTTTGAAAAACAGTAACACATGCCAAGTAAAAATAATATATTAATACTGTATTCCTGAATTTGCTTACTAATAAATAACATTAATAACAATGGCTATCTTGTGAGAAAGTTCATTCACAGAGTGGTCTCACATATATTACTTTATCTGACCCTTGAAACAGCTCTCTGAAGTGGTTATTTTTATTCACATTTGTGGGAAAGCTAAGGCTCAAAGATCCAGGTGCAAAGTCACAGAAGTAGTAAATTGCAAATCTCCAAATCTTGGCTTCCTAGGTTCATAGTAAAAGGATATGTATTTCCCATCTACAACACAGCTAGTAAATATTATGGTAATGAACATTTACATTGCTATACCGTACTTACAGTCCAGTTAAAAATCCACAATATTTGTATTTCTTTTTTTTTTTTTTGGTCTTTGGCTGCTCATCTATTTTTTTTTTTTTTTTTTGAGATGGAATTTTGCTTTTTGAGATGGAATTTTGCCCAGGCTGGAGTGCAATGGCACAATCTTGGCCTACTGCAACCTCCATCTCCTGGGTTCAAGCGATTCTCCGGCCTTAGCCTCCTGAGTAATTGGGATAACAGGCATGCGCCACCACACCCAGCTAATTTTGTATTTTCAGTAGAGACAGGGTTTCACCATGTCAGTTAGGCTGGTCTTGAACTCCTGGCCTCGTGATCCACCCACCTCAGCCTCCCAAAGTGCTGGGATTACAGGCGTGAGCCACCACGCCCGGCCAGCTGCTCATCTTAATAACATTACTCATCATATGTGGAACAACATTAACTATAAATCACAGAGATAGTAAATGTTCAGTGGTAACTGATATGGAAATACTTATTTAATCTGAATGATACATATGGTAACTTATTTTTATAGCCACTCAACACTATTATGGAAGTTATCTAGTTCAAATATGATATACAACTTGATAAAATATTTTATATTACTACTCTGTCATATACTTCTATAGAATCAAACTATAGATATTCTAGTCTTTTATTCTTTTATACTAAATAAGAAACATGTTTATGCAAAAGTGAAAACATAGGTTGAGTTGAAGGAATGTTTTCCTAGTTTTATAAGAGAAGACTTGGCCCTTAAGAGTTAATAAGAATAATTACTATTTGTTAACACCAGTAAAGAGGACAGCATTGATTTTGGAGGGTAATAAATAAGTTGATCAGTAATACCCTTGGCACATGGAAGAATAATTACACTGTTGATATTAAGAAGTCAGTCATAAGAAATGTCATTTTTATCAGTATTTTTAAAAAATGAAGTGATTAGTCTTTACATAGTGGGGAAGAAGCCTCTTGCCTGCATAAGGATTTTTGAAATGCTCTCAGTAATTGAAAACCATGTCTAGATATTTAAATTACTACATGTAATAGCCTTATACCTATTGCAGTTTTCTTAAACATGATTCAGCCCTTTCTCAAAGGTAATTTCAATTATTTTTCCTCAAACAATAGAAAACAAAATGAACAAGAGCAGGCTGAACTTGATGGAACCGGTAGTCTGGCCGAATTGGACCCAGAACCAACAAATCCTTTCCAGCCAATAGCATCTGTAATCATTGAGGTATGAATGATGGCAAATGGAATTTCTGTATCTTAAGTTATAAGTTGGAACTTGGAAAAGAAGGTGGAAAGTTGGGAAAGGAGGCAGGGAAACAGAAGTGTTTCTTCAGAGAGATTATTTCTATAAGAAATTGGAGATAAGAGACTGATGAAAGGTTTACTGCTTTGTCTTACTCTTAAATTACCTTTGAATCTAGTGTAAAAGGGGGAATATGACTTCAGAATTAAATGACAATAAATAAAAGTTGACTGTAGCAATTATTGTAGTTACTGTGTTGATAAATCTATTTTGTCATTTATTTCATATAGTAATAATATATTTACTCTTACTTACATTTTCTGTGTTTCCGTATTGCTGTTACTGCCCATTTGTAATATTTATTTAGAATGCATTAGAGTACCTAAACAATTTTCTGTTTTTCCAAGATACTTAAGGATGTTTGAAACTGCAATAAATTCTCCTGTATCTGAACATCATTTATTTCCATTTTAAATCAGAAATTTTACAAACATTAATTTGTAGATTTTAATTATGGAGAAGTTAAGGGGTTGTATGTGTGTGCGTATGTGTATCTGTGTCTTTGTTTTCATTTTCTGCTCATGTCCAGAGTTTGCATTGGCTCTGCTTTTATGGCTGGCGGCAGCCATGCCTCTTCTGAGGCAGTGCTTCCTAAACCTAAGGCTGATGTCCTGGTCCTGCCTGTGTATTCCCCATTCCTCTTCCCCTGTCACTGCCTCCTTCCACACAGGTGCTCATCTGGAAAGGTGGATGGTTGTTTAAATTTCCTTGGGGCTGCTACTGAGGAGGGAGGCAGCTCCGCAGGTAAGAAGATGATTGGATAGTTTTGGTATTGCTTTATTTTGCAAAATAGTTGGTAATATGAGACATTTGTTTTTAAGTTGCTTGGATACCAGGAGGTTTAATTGTATTCAATCTTTCATTAACCTCATTGCATTCACCCTAAATATGTGCTTTTCTAATTATAGTAAGACCATCTTAATAGCATGAGCTATTGTTTTGTCTCCATTCTATCAGATATTATATTTGTCAAGTTTTGTTTTATGTTCTTTTAAAAATATTGAGAGAGAAGAGGTCAAGTTGTGCTTTTTACTTTGAAACCTCAGTTATTCTGATGTATAATAAGGCTTGCTTTATAAATAATGGCTAATTATTTTATAGTACCATGGGTATAAATTATGTAGAAGGCTCTAGTGCTTCTCCCAGCACCGTGTTTTCCACAATGTATAGAAGTGAATAATAGTGGTGTACGACATAGTGTATCACATACAGGAAGTTCTCAAATTAATAAGTGGCATGGGGAAAGTACACTTATGCTTTGAAACTATAATAATTTCGAGAAGATGGTCAGTAAAGAAATAAAAACAAATTAGATATATATATGTATATATATATACACATATATATATATATTTTTTTAAACATACCGATTTTCTTTTTTTCCCCACAAAACTTTTTTAGCATGTTTCTTGGTACAGAAGCACCTAACATTTTTTTGATTATTACCGCGGATAATTAAAATGGTGAGATATTGGAAGGTATTGGTTCTAGAAGAGACAGACAGATCAATGGAACAAATAGTAATAAACCTAATTATGTATGAGCATTTTAGTACAAGATAAAGATAACATTTCAAATCTGAGAGAAAAGAATAATAGAACAACTTAACCATTTAGAAAAAGGAAAATTATTGAATATTGTATACCCAGTTAAATTCCAAAAGTATCAAAAATTTAAATATGTTTTAAAAAGTGAAAGTCTTCAAGTTACTAGTAGATAATATAGTTAAGTCTTTATATGTGCTTGGAGGAGGAAAACATTTCAAAGCAGGACAATCAAGCCCCAAATCATAAAGGAAAAAGGCAGATAGATCTTGTATTACCCAATTTTAAAAGAGCTATTCTACAAAGTTAAAAAGCAAAAATGAAAAGAAAGAAACTCTAGTGAAAAATAGAACACATAGTCTCATGGGGCTCTGTGACTAGTCCTAGTGACACGTATGCACAAAATAACTCTTACAAATTACTATGAAAATAATGAGAATCTAATAGAAAAGTGGGCATTGGGTTACCAAAGACAGTTTCCTAAAAAAAACATTTAAAATGTCAATAAGTGGCTGGGCGTGGTGGCTCACGCCTGTAATCCCAGCACTTTGGGAGGTCGAGGTGGGTGGATCACGAGGTCAGGAGTTCAAGACCAGCCTGGCCAAGATGGTGAAACCCCGTCTCTACTAAAAAATACAAAAAATTAGCCGAGCGTGGTGGCACGTGCCTGTAATCCCAGCTACTCCAGAGACTGAGGCAGAGAATTGCTTAAACCTGGAGGGGCGGAGTAAGCCGAGATCGCGCCACTGCACTCCAGCCTGGGCGACAGAGCAAGACTCCGTCTCAAAAAAAAAGAAAAAAAAAAGTCAGTAATAGTTCATTTTTGCTAGCAATAAAAATTTTAGCTTAAACTCAAATGAAAATAACACTAAGATAAAAATATGTGTTAATATTGCAGAGATGTAAAAGGTCAATCATGATATGTGGTATTGAATATGATGTAGAAAAAAATCACTGTCCCAACCCTTTGCCTGGGGTGTACGTTGATTCAGTTTTTCTGAAGGGAAGTTTGTGACTATGTGTGACATTTTTAAATTTGCCTACCCACTGACTCAACAGTTCTACTCTTAGCAATTTAATTAAAAAAAAAAAAAAAAAAAAAAAAAACGAAAAAAAAAAAAGCTATTAGGATGATTCTATTTTTTAAAATAATGAAAAATTGGAAATAAATTATTTGTTCATTGGTATAGAATTGGTATGCTATAAACATTAAACATAATAATATAATTGAAAATAATTGTAGCTAATATTTATGTAGCATTTACTATGTGTAAGGCACTGTTCTGAGCACTTCATATATTCATTGGCATGGAAAGAAATGTATATTCTTCAATAAAAACTTTCTTTTTTGTTTAAACATCAAATACATAATCTACATGTATTTGTAAATGTATATATAGATACATACATTTATGTATGTTTCTGGGTGATGTATGTCTGTACATGATGTGTGTATGTACATGTGGGGGTTGGCAGAGAAAATCATCTCTTAGTGATTATATACTGAACAGATTATATACCGAATAATAAAGATGAATAGCAGTCATCTCTAGTTTGTGGAATTACTGGTAATATTTGTTTTCTTTCGTTATACTTTCTGTGTTTACTGAAGATTTGACATTTGGCATCTTTTAATGATGTATTCATGAAATCATTTTTAAAATAGGAATCTCACAGTGTCCTTGAAGTTACAGAATGCTGTTAAGGTATTTGATTTCTCCCTTAAAACTATTTTAGATAAAACCATCATAGTAAAGATAATGTATTTTATTTTTTGTTAGAATGAAAGAAAACTTGAAAGAGAGAAAAAAAAGCAAAAAATGGAGAAAGACAGTGATGGCTGCCACCTGAAACATAAAATGGAGCATGAGCAAATAGAGACAGAAGGTCAGGTTAATGACAGTGGCCAAAAAAATAATGAATTTGGACTAGTAGAAAATTATAAGGAGGCATTAACACAGCAGTTAGAGAATGAAGATGAGACAGACCGGCCATCGTTGGAATCAGGTAATCTAGTTATTTAAAGTAATTATCTTATGTATATATAAATAAAAATTACACTTCATCTCATTTTTTATGTTTGTTTTTATAAACGAGTACTGCAATATTTTTCTGTCTTCAATGCCATGTTTACCATGATTTTCTCAAGGTCTTTTATTATTCAGCCAGTTTGTTCCTAACATGTTTTTCCATGATGGCTTAAAATGTGGTCCTTTGTAACTTATAAGGATTTTAGCAGAAAATTCCATTTTTAATTTTATTTTCATAAATTTGGGATACAGCATAGCTCTCAAGAATTCTTGGAATAAATTTAACATCTTAAGGTTTTTTTGTTTGTTTTTTAAGGCTCATAAGTGCTACATCAGCATCATTTCCTTTATTGACTGGCTGTTGCTGTAGGTTGCAAACATAATTGGTAGAACATTTTTAAAATGTCTTGTCAAGTAGCCATTTTTCTCTTATTTTAATATAAAAAATCTTCAACTCATAATTGCTTTTCTTTTTCTAACTGGCTATGTTATATAACAGAACATTCATTATTTTTGGTATGGTAGGGATATAGCCTGCATCTGGAATCAGACAACTTGGGATAGAATCTTGACTCTCTTATCTACTAGATACACGTTAAGTTATATAACATTCTTTAGTTTCTTCATCTCTAAAATGCAGATAAACATTGTCTTTATTCTTAAGACTTTTAGGGTTACTTAGAAAATAACTCTACTCCTAGCAGTGTCAGCCACATGAGAGATGCCCTATGATTGTTGCTTCCTTGACATTTTTAGTTATTAATATGGCTTCATTATTTATAAGACATTTTTATAGTGTCACCGGCCTTATGAAAATAAGATTTCAATTCCTGAGATACAGATTAGCTAACATGGATATTTTGCTGGATGAAAATATTAGATTTGAAAGTTATACTTTTTATCAGTTGGGAAGTTAGGGCAGTCATATTTATACCCATATAACTGTCAGCCGAGTTGAAAAGGAAGTAGACCTATTACGGTGGTCTCTAAGTTTTTAAATAGTTCTCTACTGCTTGTTAAAGAGCAAAGTAATTTTGGCAAATGATTTGAAAATATAGCACAGGGAGATCTCAGATAGTAAATCATGTAACTGTAATAATAACTAACATATTTTATACTTTAAAACATGCCTTTGGATGCGCTATATTATTCAACATAACATTTTGTTATGTAACATAGCAATCCCAGGGGTATAGTATTCCATTATATAAATGAAGAAACCAGGGACTTGAAGAGGTTGAGTAACTTAAGATCATATATCCTGTCTGTGTAAGCTGAGACCCCGGTCCAGATCATCTGATCCACATCCTGTGCTTTTCCATGACCCTGAACTACTGCCTGCCCTAAAGTACCGTTTGGTGGTTGTATTCTTCCACATCTTGTGGATCTATTCTTCCAGTTATTAGGCTTACCACTTTAATTGTACAAAGACCTGTTTGTTTTTATATGAAGTGAAATGTTTCAAACAACACTAATTTATTTAGAATAATAATTTGTTTCTAAGTGTGATTGTATTTTTTGTTTTGTAGGCTTCACAGATAATGTATATATTTTATGTTACAGATAATTCCCATTTAGAAAGTACATTGCACGCACACACACACACACACACACACACACACACACACACACGGCAATTTTGAAATATTGCAGTTACATTGGCTGGGCAGGGTGGCTTACACCTGTAATCCCAGCACTTTGGGAAGCCAAGGAGTGCACATCACTGGGTCAGGAGTTTGAAACCGGTCTGTGCAACATGGCAAAAGCCCGTCTCTACAAAAAAAAAAAAAAAAAATTAGCAGGGTGTAGTGGCACACGCCTTCAATCCCAGCTACTCTGGAGCCTGAGACACAAGAATCACTTGAATCTGGGAGGTGGAGGTTGCAGTGAGCCAAGATCGCACCACTACACTCCAACCTGAGCGAGAAAAAAAAAATTGCAGTAACACTGATGTTCTAAATTTAGTTAACTACTGTGTCATCCTAGTTTACCCTATTAAAATTTATACATTAACATACATTTCCTTAAAGTGTTTATATGTGTTTAAGTTACAATATGTAAATAATTTTTTTAAGAAAGAACACATTCAATTCTGCTAGTTCTAATGTGACTTTGGTTACATGTTTATATTGTATTGGGCCTACCTTCTTTAGGAGTTATTTAATTTGTTTATTTACTTATTTATTTAATTTTTTTTTTTTTTGAGATAGTGTCTAGTGTCTCACTCTGTCACCAAAGCTGGATGGCAGTGTCACAATCATGCTCACTGTAGCCTCGAACTCCAGGGCCCAAATGATCCTTCTGCCTTAGCCACCTGAATACTTGGGACTACAGGCACGTGAAAACAAAGCCATGCTTTTTATTTTTTCCATAGAGTTATGTTGCCCAGACCATTCTCTTAACTCCTGGGCTCTCGCATTCCTCCTACTTCAACCTCCCAAAGTGCTAGGATTACAGGTGTGAGCTGCTGTGCATAGCCTTATAGGGGTTATTTTAAATAAGTAACATGTTTAGATTTGTTTAGGGCCTTTTATGTCACATTTCAAGGGATTATTTTTGGACTATTTATACCTAGAATCATTCTACATATTCCACTGAAAAAAATGAAATATACTGAGTGACACAGTAATGAGTAGCTTATTTTCCCAGATTATTATGAATTTCATGGAAACTCTTGCAATTAGACAATTATATTTGTTTCATATGACTTTTTTTTTTGTGAAAAACCTCCCAGAAATTCAAATGTAGAATTTTGGCTCTTTGTATCATATTCATTGGCCATTCATTCATTCAATAAGTTTTCACTTAAAAAATATATTCTTAGTAAATGCCAGTACACATTTGATTATTGTAACAATTTCCAAAGTTGAATAGTCAAGATGTTTTTTTGTTAATAATATCAATATTTTTGTTGTATTCTTTGTTTTCTATTATAAAAGTTCACTTTTTCATAAAGATATGAAGTTTCATGTTTATATTCTTGTAGCTAATGGTAGAAAGAAAACTAAGAAACTAAGAATGAAAAGGAACCACCGGGTAGAACCACTTAATATAGATGACTGTGCTCCTGAGAGTCCAACACCACCCCCACCCCCTCCTCCTGGTGAGTGAATCGATACCGATACTGAATTTAGAAATATTGCTTTAAACAATAGAGAAAAAAAAAAAAGAAAAAAAGGAATCTTGTCATTTTTATTCTGCATATTCGTTATCTTGTATATTTGTGAAGAAGAATCTTTTACTCTAATTTGGACAAAATTTGCTAACAAAAATGTCCATTGCTTTTTTGAATAAAAAAAGTTTTATGAAGAAAAAAATAAGTAAAAACTAGTAAGAAAATCATACCCAATATTTCCTAGAATATGTTCAAGTTCTGTTTGAAATATCAGTACCCACATGTTAATTTAAGTTTCATGATGGATGGCTAACATGAGCTTTTAAAACATTGGACTGGCGCGGCGCAGTGGCTCACACCTGTAATCCCAGCACTTTTTAAGGCCAAGGCAGGCTTATCACCAGGTCAAGAGTTTGAGATCAGCCTGGCCAACATGGTGAAACCTCATCTTTACTAAAGATACAAAAAAAAAAAAAATTAGCTGGGTGTAGTAGCACGTGCCTGTAATCCCATCTACTCAGGAGGCTGGGGCAGGAGAATCACTTGAACCTGGGACGCGGAAGTTGCAGTGAGCCAAGATCATGCCATTGCACTCCAGCCTGGGTGACACGGGTGAGACTCCATCTCAGAAAAAAATAAAAATAAAAAATTGGACCTTTCATCCTGAAACTTAACATTTGAAACCAAGATGTATTAATTTTTTCTAATATATTTTCAATATACATACCCATGTCCTAAGTTGTTACGAGGATTAAATGGAGTAATGCATATAAAACACTAGGACTTAACTTTCACAATAATTGTGAGTAACTTTTCAGCACTAAGCTTAGTACCTCACCTACTATAGGTGGTCAATAAATATGTAATGACTAGAGAAATATGTGTATAGTGCCCTTATATCCCTGCTGCAAGGCTTTAGAAATTATTTGGTAACATTTTAAGAGTCTCTTATCGACTCATTTCCAGTATTCAATTTATTAAGAAAATATTTAGTTTCTGCCTAGAGTTAGAATGATATCATGAGTTTGTTTTTGATAGTGGTGAAGGTGCTTTTATTTTGTATTAAAAGTTATTGAAAAGTTAAAGCAGATGTTAGCAGCCTATAATTACATTTTAAAATGTAGAAGCCATTTAAAATGGGTTTCTGGCTTTCCATAGTGTCATTCAATATATTTGAATTGACATTGAATGTTACATATGCTTCCTTTCCAGGGAGGGATCCTCTCAACAGACCTAAAGAAGCCTTGTTTAACAGTGTTTTTAAAATGTTTTTCTTTTTCTTTAGTTGGCTGGGGAACCCCTAAAGTCACTAGACTTCCAAAACTTGAGCCTCTTGGTGAAACACGTCATAATGGTAATGCAAAAGGATTGGTTTTCAGATATCATCTGTACATGTTACATTAACTTTTCTTTAACCTTATAACTTCAACAAACTTATGTTTTAGTTTTGGAAGCCTGTCAAATCCACAGCCATCCTTTTTCATTATACTTTTTTTTCATTTTATTTAATTTTTTATTCTTAAGTGTGCTTTACATCTGTATCATTTGATTTGGTGTTTACCTTAGAATACAGAGGTGAAAAGAATCATAGCTTGTGTTTATTATCCATGATATATTTATACAAGGAGTTATAAAAAGGAAAGGTTTTAAAATAATTTAACTATGAGACCTTACAATTGTAACTTAAGTGTTAAAAAGCTGTAGTTTTCTGTATATGCTCAATATACTCAGTGATAATGCCACATCATTTTCTCTCTCTACTCCTAATAAGACAACCAGCGCTGAATATTAAAGTGAAGATCAACACAGTTTATAAAATCAGAGATCGAATCAGTAAACCTAATAAAGTTTGACTAAGTAGAAAGTTACTAACATTTTTGTTGAATTAAGGGAACAATTTTCTTTGAATATAACTAACATATGCTATAGTCTAGCTAGTTTATGGCATTAGAATTCTAGGATGCAAAAACTAGAGGAAGGATGTTTAGGAGAAGTAGAGAACTGCCTTATAAAACAGGGAGAAGTTCTGATTCAGACCATCATCTAGGTCTCTTCAGTAAAATATTTCTAGAATGCAAAAGAATTATAGATAATTGTAGCTGAATAAACTTGTTTGTTAAGAACATCCAATTCGTTTTTTGATGGCTTTGTATTTACCTAGTCTAGAACTTGGTTTCACTTACTAGGAAAAAACTCAGAAGTTTAATCTTTAGAAAAGCATTACCATATAATTTGAAGTTATATCAAACCAGTTTAAATATTTTTATTTAAAAAGTACATAAATATAAATATGCTATTTGCTTTTTTCCCCCAGAATTCTATTTAGGTCAATAATGAAATATTTCTTGATAATCGTTAGTGAAAATTCGTGTTTTTTTTTTTTTAAAGACAGAAAAGTTTGTCCTTAGACTATAGCAGAATTAGTGAAATGGTATTTTCAGTGAACTCTCATATATCTGTTTAGTTTACTGACTTTACATCATGATGTTTATATTGACTACAGAAGATTTATTTCTTTTTTATTATACAACTGTTAGTGAACTCATGTACATCAGATACATTGTCAATGTAAATATTCACTATGTTGTCAGAAAACTAGGTAATGTTAGTGTGTATATTTATATGTACACACATATACATATGAAGAAAAAATATCAATTTTTCATATGACATATTTTTTCTGTTATTGAACTCATTTAACATACAAGTATTTTGTTGTTTGTTAAAACATTGGTAATCACAAGATGAATAAGATGTACATTCTGCCTTTGTGAGGATCCTACTGTATAGAGAGGACAATTCTTCAGCTTACTGTAGAATATATGACAATGAGTTCTGTGGTGTACAGTTAGAGTACTATGCACAGTAGGAGTACTGTGTGCATGGGCAGTTAGGGGAAGCGGCATTATAATGAGGTATTCAAAGAACGAGAAGAGTCAGTAATCAGAAGAAACAGACTATTTCAAGGTGGAGAGGCAGGACAGAATATTGTTTAGTTGGAGAATAACATGAAGTTGCCAGTGATAGGAGATTAGGTGTATGTGCATTGAGTGGGTAAGAAAGAGAAAATATGAAATTACAGTGTTGAAAGTGGAGTTATGGCTTAAGGCCAGATTGTGAAGGCTTCATATATATGGTAAGATGTCTGAACTTGCTATAACTTTTCAAGAAATGCTTTTATTTTTAAAAGGGAAAATGCTATTATTAGATTTGGTGCTTAGGAAAGTATTTTTTGTTGCAATGTAAAGTACAAACTTGATAGTGGCTATATTTGGGGTAAGAATCCAAATTTGGGGGCTATTGCAGTAGTCAAAGTAAGAAGTAAGGAATGGAAATTGGATTGGAGAGTAAAACATAAGCAAGGAATGTTTTAACCATTATAATAAGTAATATATGACTAATTCATGTGTGGATTGAAAGCAAAAGGAATAGAGTATAATTTGGCTCAACAGGATGGAACGTTGGTACCGTCTCTTAAGATTTAAAATGCATGAGAGAAAAGGAAGTCTGCTTTAGAGAGGCATGCCAAGATTCTGTAAGCTTATCTCTTTGGAAATGTCTAAAATGTCTAAATGTCTAAAAAATAATGAACTGTGTCAAAAATCTTGATTTTCCATAACTGTTTGGTGCATTTGGTTTTTTTTCTTTTCTTAGATTTCTATGGGAAGCCGCTGCCTCCCTTGGCTGTGCCACAGCGACCTAATGGTGATGCTCATGATGTGATCTCATAAACAAGACGTATGGAGGAGTTCTCTTAATATCAGCAAGGTGAAGTGGGACATTCTTCTTTCTCAGAAGAAGAAACATGTTGTATATTGATGACCGGGGCAAGATAACCATAATGATTTTAGTGAGAAGATTAATACTCAAGGACCTGACTTGATAATTAATTATTTGTGTTCTTCATGGTTAAAAAATAAAGGAAGCACAATGACCAGTACATAAAATCAGCATTTGGACCAAATTAGCAAGATTTACTGTTGACTCTGGTTTATACCTCCCCACTCATGAGGATACTTCTGAAGGAAAACTTTAGAAAAAGAGCCAGTGAACTCAGCACTTTCTTTACTATTTGTTCAATAGCCTGTATTTCTAGATATTAAGTATTTTTTGTAAGATACATGCACATAGAAGGGGGACTTCTAGGAATTTATAACCAAAATTTTAAAACTATTTTTATATTTTTTTAAATCTTTAAAAATTTTAATTACTATGATATTGATTATACACCCTTTTTTTAATAGATGATTTGTTTAAATTGTGTCTGGAAAATAGAGTTGATTTACTTTCAGACATGAACTATACAAACAGGATATATTTATATGGCTTGAGGTATGTTTTGTAATAGCATTGTTCTTTAAGTGTAAGTCATAATTTGACCTAATTTAAAAATAATATATTTTTGAAATAGATTCTCAGATCTTTATTCTACCAATTATATGATTTGAAAACAGTACTCAGTGAGAGAGACTGGAAATACTTTTTGTACCTAAATGTTTTTGAAATTAATCAAAATATATTCTGTGAGATACTGTTAAAAGTCTCAATAAAGTCCTATTTTAAAGGTTAGACACTTTCAGAGATCAAGGTGCTCCCTATACTCCCTTGTTCCATCAGAAGCTGCAGTAACTCTTTTAGGTGATTCTAATTCTTTCATGCCTTGAAATTAAACTATGAAATTAAAGGCAGAAAGACTGGAAAACCTACTGCAGGTCCAAAGACTTCTGTTTCTCAACTGGGAAACAGCTTGTGTACTAAAGTAACGAGAATAAAAATGTTGGCCCAAAATTACTTTTATAAATAAATAATTCCAAAATAATTTCTTAATTTAAGATGATAGCACTTCTCTTGCACTTAAGAATGGCATCCATAAGATTCTGTATTTGGCATTTAGACAGACTTCTAGATGTATATTTTGAATAACAGATTCATAATGTTACATTTAATTGAAAACAAACCTTTATATCCCAGTGAAAATAGTATAAACAGAATGATTTTTACATCACCTTGTTAAGATTGGTGCTTTTGGTAACTTGTACTGACACAACAGACATATACTAGTATCTGATAATAACATTAAGTACATTTTTTGTCGTTTAATATATTTACTTTAAAAATTTTACTTCAGAACATGAGATTTTATTCACATTTTTTAACTCACCAAATTTTAACAATCAGGTCACCTTTACTCCAGTCAGCATTGTATATATTCTTGGAGTTTGTACATCGGACTTACCAAGCACACTGAGTGAGTTAAAAGCATTTGACTTCAGATCTAAAATTCATAACAACCTGAATTTGAGAGGTGGCTGAAATGTGATAAAAAGCAATAAGAAAAGACAGAATGTAAATTTTGAAAAGGATTTTAAAGGGAAAATTGCACAGCTTTTTGTAACATTTACTCAATTTTAAAACTAAACTCGTTTGCCATCTTTTTAATATTTATCTCGGGAGTATACATGTTTTTAAACTTTTTGTTTTCTATCTGTGTTTACTATAGTGTAGCTACTAACTTCATTTAATAAAAATAAATGATTTTGAAATTAAATATATAGAATTCACATTTTATATAGCTCTCTCAAAAAATTAATTTTTATTCCTTAAGCGTTTTAAAAACATTTTAAAATATGTTTTGTAAATCCAGGTGTATTTTAACAATTAAATGCCTATTTTGTTATATGTTATATTTTTATTCTTAATTCTGAATTTTGACATTTTCACACAATAAAATAATTTATGTCAACATTCTGTTTCTCTTTTCATTTGGTAGATTTAAATGATTTCCTTTGGGTAATAAAATAGGTAAAGATTTTTAAATATGATTATTGAAAAACAGTTTAAATGAGTAGATTAAAATAATGCATTTTTTTGTTACTTTACACACAAAACTTTTTTCTCCCTGCAAGTTTTTATGTATGTGGGAAAGAAAGTTGTGATTTTAAATGCAGCTACAAATAGCATTTCACCATACAATGTTAGAGGATTTGATGTCTGTCTTGTGTTAAAGCTATTGGTCAACAGATATGTTATTTATTTAAAAGATACTCTCATGTGCCTTTATGTGTAAAATGCATATTTTATAGTATACATGATATTGTATGTAACTGACTTCAAATATAAAACTATGCATAGAAACAACACTAGAAAGAAATGTAGTTTGGTTTACTTTTGTATTGAGGGAGGCAAATTTATAATATTTAAAATTATTTAAGTACCATGTTTTCTGCAAGTTTAAAATTAAGTGCTTTTATAAATGCCAGACGAAGACTAGAATTCCCGTAATATGTATAACCTGTGAACAGCCTGGAGCAGTTCACTTATAGAATACAACTAAAGCAATCAAATGCTTCTAGGTAGCAAAAGCTATTCACAAACTAAATTGTTTATATGAATAAAACTGTAGCTTATAAACTTTATCATCCTTGGCTTTACTTAGTCAATTTTTTTTGCTAAGTGGAATATGCTTTGCAACTGAGATTGTGCTAATAATGGTTTAGTAGTTTATCAGGAAATATATTCCAACTGATCCAAAGAACAAATTCAAAGATTTTTAAATTTTCAATTAAGTATGGCATAGGTTATCAAAATAGCAATAATCCTATATCTTTACAGAAACAGAATAATAGATACCTGTTTTTGGAGGGGGGAAGAAAAGAAAGCCAGAAATGAACTTCCTTTAATGAAAGAGATCAGCTTATAATTAAATGGAAAATAGGAAAAAAGTTCATTTGCTTATTGAGGGCATAAGTTGTAAGTTCCTTCTGTGTGCAGATGAGGAAACCATTTACAACCTAGGTAAGTGCTTTGGATAAGTGGTTTCCAAATTTTTATTATATCTTCTATCAGAAAACATTTTTAATATACATTGATGTTTATGTTATTGTATTAGTTCGCTAGGGTGGCCATAGCAAAGTATCACAGACAGGTTGCTTAAACAACGTAAATTTATTTTCTCAGTTCTGGGGCCTGGTAGTCTGAGAGCAAGTTGGTGGGTTTGCTTTCTCCTGAGGCCCCCTCCTTGCCTGAGAGATAGACACTGTCTTGTGTCCCCACATGGCCTTTTTTCTCCACTGCCCACCCACCCCCGGTGTCTCTGTGTGTTTGGTATTCGATTTTCTTCTTTTAACTTAACTTTTTAAAGGCCCGTCTCCAAATATAGTCACATTCTGAGGTTAAGGGGTTAAGGCATCAACATGAATTTTGGGGGGACAAATTTCAGCCCATAACAGTTAACATGCTTGTTCTACTGCATTATGTACATTTTAAATACACTTCCCCAAAAAAAGAAATTTTAAAAGACTACATAAAGCTTAATAAAAATAAAAGTCATTATATTTACTTCCTAGACACCGTGGATTGTCTGCTGGAGTTTGTACAGACCACATTGGAACCCAGAATTTTAGTAAAATGAGAATCTCACCTGATCTTTAAGCCTAAGATTGCCTGTAACAATGCTGTGTTCTCTAGCATTGATCACAGGTTTCCTGTTGTGTTTTTCTGCCATATATTTTAAGGAGCTGAGGGCTCTCTTGATGTCATATTGTATTACTACAAAGCCTGTCCTTTTTGACGACATAAACCTCTATATGAACATGAAGGGTTTTGACACACATTTTATATAAATACGAAAATTCATAAAACATAGCTAGTTTAGGAGTTATTCCATAAATTACTCTGAAATACTTCTTAGATCAACTGACCTTACAGTAAAATTGCTTAGGTATATAAAAATTTGTTTCCTGCCTAGAGGTACGTCCTTACTAAGCTGCTCTTGGTTCTTTAACACTAACATTAAGAAAAGCACAAAAAAACAAACTAATGTGACTTATGGTATTTGTGTCAGCTCAATGTCTTACGTCTGCAGTGGTTTAATGCAAGTTTGCTGCTAACAGTTTTTATTCCTAAAACTCAATGTAGAATTATTTGTTCTTTAGTAGCCATTTGGGGTGGGGGTGGGGAGTAAAATCCATTAACATTCTCATGATACACATCTATTGATTCTAGATAGATTAAGAGGTTAAACATGAAAGATCAAACTATGAAGAGGTAAGGGGAGAAACAAGTGGCTTCACTCTGGAAAAAAATGTATAAGCCTGAAAGCAGTGGAATCAATAAACTCAATTTACAGTGGACACACAAAAAATTTTAAATACCTTCACACTTAAAGTCAAATGGTTATAAGAAAAATGGGGAAAGTATTTTAACATCTGACATGGTTATCTCAAATATAAAGAAGATGATACTAAGACACCTATAGATAAGTGAACATGAGTGGTAATCTAAAATGAAATAACTGGTAAGTTTTGAAAAACCTACCCAAACTAAGGGCATAATTAGGCATTATAAGGAGATTATTAGAGATTCAGACAAAATTCATAAGCAAAATTGCGTATTTAAAATCAGAAAATATAAAGATGCTGAGTCCCAAAAATATGTGGTAAAATTAATATGACCTCTTTCCAAGTGTAACACATTGCCTTGCTCTAACAGAAATAAAGTATATGATTCTTACTACATTCTTAAAATTCTTTTTTTAATGAATGAGTATAACTTTTAAGATAGAATTATTTTTATCAAAGAAATATATGAAAAATGGTTAAGTAAAATCAAATGGCACCAAAAGTCTTACAGTGAAAACAGCAGTCCTGCCACTTGTTCTTTCCAGAGGCAGGCACTTTTCATTCTCTTAGTTTTTCCTTCTGGTAGTTACTTTCATGGGTTTTAAAAAATTATTATTTTTTTTAGTTTTTCAAGTGAATGCATATATTCATACATATAATTTTAAAAAGCCTCTTCAGTTTATAATGCATCCTAACAGTCCCCTGCCCCATCCCTCCTAATTCTCCAGAGCAATGACTTCTAACTCTTCCAGCAACGTTCTATTTTTTCTTCACGTAACTACTTAGTCATTTCTTGATTATGTTATACATTAGTGATTTCTTGATATGACAGATGAGGATTTAGCTCTTACACCATCACTATCTTCACTTTTCCTCTCATATTGTCCCAAAGTAATTACCAGATTTAGGGGCTAAGCAGTCACCACATCATTTTGACTATGTACATATTGCTCATTGTTGAGAAAAACAGCGTATGATGCTCTTCCTATCCTGTACTTCTTCCTGCCCTAGAATTAATGATTGCCTAACCAACCCTTCCCCCCCCCTTTTTTTTTTTTTTTTTTTTTTTTTTTTTTTTTTTACTTTTGCTTTATCTTCAATGCATTTCTTTCCAAATGCCCCAATCTGGCAATAACCTATTATTTTTAAGAGAAGGGATCCCACTGTGGTGGCCAGGCTGGTCTGGAACGCTTGGGTTCAAGCCATCCTTTTGCTTAGCCTCCTGAGTAGCTGGGACTACAGGCATGGGCCATTCCACCCAGCTAACCTATTAATATTTTTACTGTTTCTTTTTAAAGCTAGCTGCATAGCTGGAATATTGTCTGTGTTAGATCCTATTTGCTGGATCCATGTCATTCTCTGGTTTGTGTACTCTTTAATTTTGCTGGAGTATTTTCTCCAATAGCTTCCCAAGAAAGGGTACATGTAACTCCTGAGTCTTTGCTTGTCTAAACATGTATTATTTTACCTTCACTCTTGATTATTTGGCTGAATATAGATTTATCAGTTGAAAATAACTTTCTAGAATTCTGAAGGCATGGTTCCATTGTTTTCAGATTCTTTTTTGAGACAGGGTCTCTTCTGTCACCCAGGCTGGAGTGCAGTGGCATAATCACGACTCACTGCAGCCTTGAACTCGCCGGCTCAATTGATCCCTCCGTCTCAGCCCTCTGAGTACACGGGACTACAGTCGTGCGCCACAATGCCCAGCCAATTTTTGTTGTCTTTTGTAGAGATGGGCCTCCACCATGTTGCTCAAGCTGGTCTCAAGTATTCCACTTGCCTTAGCCCCCCTAAAGTGCTGGGACCACAGGCATGAGCCACCATGCCTGGCCGGTTTTTAATTCTCTACTTCTTTCATTTCTCAAAGGCATCTCAAACTCAGTGGGCCCAAAACCAAAGTCAAACTCCATCAGAATATCCTGCTACTTCCAACTTTAAAATACATTTTAAATCACAATTTCTTACTACATGCAATCCTTTGGTTCAAACTACCATCATCCCTCACTCGAACTTAAGAATTGGTTTTCCTGCTTCTGTACTTTTTTAAATTATAAAATATTTCAAATAAACCATGTGTGGCTTTATACATTTTACTAAAAGAATGAAGATCTGCCAAGTGCAGTGGCTGACGCCTATAATCCCAGCACCCCTGGAGGCCGAGGCAGGAGGATCACCTGAAGTCGAGTTCAAGACCAGTCTGACCAACATGGAATGTCCCCACCAAAAATACAAAATTAGTCTGGCATGGTGGCACGCGCCTATAGTCCCAGCCACCCAGGATCCTGAGGCAGGAGAATCGCTTGAACCTGGGAAGGCGGAAGTTGTCGTTAACCAGGGTTTCCGCCTGGGCAACAAGAGTGAAATTCTGTCTTAAAAAGAAAAAAAAAAGTACGAAGAGCTTACATACTTAAACATGGAATTGCTTTAAGTGCTTGGCATTCACTGTTCCTGTACATTCCAGCAGCTTCTTACAGCAAAGACCTGGGACTCCCCATAGAGTAGCTGGAGTATGTTCTGCCCACACACAGGACAGGGAGCTGACAACCAAGGAGCGGGGGATTAAATACTCCAGCTTTCTCCCCTCCGTTTCCCTGCATCTCAGCAGTGTGGAGCTTGTTACCAATGAGAACCTCACTGACTTTGAACTGGTTTTTACCTTCCCAGTTCCATTTCTCCATACTTTGATGACTTCTGGTATGACCTAGCAAATAAACTGCTTTCACTGAAATTTCAGTCTTTGAATCTGCTTTGGGTTCCCCAATCTAAGACAGAAATATATTCATTTTCCCATCACTGGACTTCAGGTTGTTTTTGGTTTTTCACTGTTACAAACAAGGCTGCAACATTTGTCTACAAACCTCTGGATATACACGTAGGAAGCTTTCGGTATTTCCCACCAGTGAAACTGCTCAGTTGAAGGGTATGTGCATCTTCATCTTTAATAAATACTACCAACATTAGAAAAGTCCGACAATATCAAGGACTGGCAAGTGCCACATGTGATGGGTGTGGAATGGCAGCTCACTGTAGCAGGTGCTGGGGACTCAGTTGGGGTCTTGGAGAGACACTTAGTTATAGCAAGAATGTTTCATAAATGGTATCTGATATAGTCAAGATTAGTGGGGAATAAACACGTTGCTTAGAAATGATTATCCATAGATCTGAAGTCAACAAGTCTCTTTTCTAATGTAAAAATGCATACTTTTTTTCAGAGGGAGGGGGAACAACTTAAACCAGAAAACACCTTCATATTAATCAGTCTTCTCATATACTTCAAATTTGCACTTAATGCCTTTCTCCTCCTGGACATCAGAGAGAACACCTGGGTATTCTGGCAGAAGTTTACATTTCTCCAAATCAATTTCTGAAAAAAAGTGTCACTTTCAAAGTCCTGCATGATCCTTGTCACACATAGTTTAAGATGGCCTGGGTGATTCATGGCTTCCTTATAAACAGAACTGCCACCAACTATCCAAATCATGTCTACTTTATTTGCTAATTCTGGTTGTTCGTAAGTTTTAAGGCATCATCCAGACCTCTGGCAAGAAAATGAGCTCCTTGTGGAGGTTCTTTGAGTTCTCTGCTGAGAATTAAATTAATTCTATCCTTTAAAGGTCGATTCTTCTCAGGAATGGAGAACCAGGTCTTCCTACCCATAATCACCAGATTCTGTTTACCTTCTACTGAAGAAGGTGTGGTCATTCTCTGGAAATACCTGAATTCATTCCTGAGCGTAGGCCAGGACAGGTCCCCATTCTTGCTGATGCCCATGTTTTGGGACACAGCGACGATGCAGTTTAGCAAACGAACCATGACAGCAGCCGTTAGCACCTCCGAGCTTGCTGGCTACACCAGGAAGCCAGGCCAAGACTGCCGCGAAATTCCCTTTTTCAAATTATTTTACAGGTCCACATTGCAAATACAATACCACTGTATTAATTAATTGCAACATTCTGGAGTAAGCATAGAAAAATAAATTGTATAAAACATGTAAATATATAAAATATATTTATAAAATGTAAATTTATAAAATAAAAAATACAGAGGCTGAAAGGTTAGACCGACTTTTCCACAAACATTAAACAGATTGGCATCCAAGAGATGGCATCATTTAATTCCTGAATAACATTGTCTTTTGTTATTCTAAATTCTAAATTCTAATAAGATGCCTTTTTTAGGTGACTTGGAAACTTGTTTAAATAAATAAATATATTAAGCTTCAAATCAGATTAGTGGGAAAGACATATTTTTACATGAATATAAGACTTGTACCTATAGCATGTACCTATACTGATTTGAGCATCAAGGGACAACTCAAAATGATGATTATTAAACATCAGGGACCATATCAAGCTGATTTTTTCTAATTGCTGATTGTTGCTACAAATGATAGTTACTGAAGCATGACACCAAAAGAGCAAATAAACTCTTCCTATCAAAATAGGCGTAATAAACAACTTCCTTGAAGAACCATTAAACTTCGCTCCTTGTAAAGGTGAATTGGGGAGGCTCTAGAGTGGAGGATCCTTTTGGTCTTCACACATTTGGTATCAACGCGATAAAAATCACAATGATCGCAATAGTGAAAATAATAGCAGCAGCTAACATTTGGGCATTTACTGTTTCCTAATCACTGTTGTAACCGCTTTACACTTCAGTTTAATCATTTAACACTCCCCATTAAAAGAAGAGATTATCCCCATGGGCCAGGTCTGGGGAAAAGCATGACATAATTTCTTTTTCATTACATTCCACCCTTTTATCCTTGGGTACTGAATGTCTACGCTAACAAGGGTCATTAGATTTGGTAGATTAAGTCAGTAGCTTCGCTTTGAGAATATTTTAAAGCAGTCTTCATACAACATAACCTCAAAACTCATTCTTTTGTTGAGCCCCAGCAATACACAGAGTGTTTAGCACAAAATGCGACTATCTTTTTATTTCTTTATTTTTTAAGACAAGGCCTCGCTCTGTGGCCCACGCTGCAGTGCAGTGGCGCGATCACGGGTCACTGCAACCTCAAACCCCTGCTCAAGCGATCCTCCCACCTCAGCATCTGCAGAAGCTGGGGCCACAGGCGCGCGGATGTGTGACTTTCTAAGGTCCGGCCGCCCAAAGCTACGCCGAGCAATCCAAGCAGCGAAGGTCGCTTTGCCCCTGGCCCGCTTCCTCCGCGTCCTGGGAAGTATCGGCGTTTACCAGCTACCGGAAGTAACTGCGCGCGACATTTCCCGCGGGACCTAAGCCTCTTCGACGAGATTTCTATAGCGCTGACAAATCAGTATCTCGCGAGAACTTGAAGAGGCACCGTGAGAATGAAAGCCGGTGCCCGCTAATCCCGGAATTCAGACTGTTCTTTCAGTTCCGTGGAGGTTTTTTGATACTGATTCGCGTACACCTCTTGTTTGAAAGCTCTCAGCAGGACAATGCTGACCCGGGTGAGGCCTGGGGCCCGGCTGGGTACCTCTATCTGAATGAGACGCTTCTGGACGCGGCCGAGGTGGCGAGGGAGGGTGCTGGGAGGGGGGAACATCACCTTTGTTCGTCCACTCGGGAGATCAGCGTTTCTTTGACTTTACTGTCAAGCCCTGAAGTAATGCTGAGAATGCTGAGTGCAGTAATGCTGAGTCCCTTCCGTCCAGCTCGCAGACTTCTGGTACCCACTCTCTCCAGTTCTTGGAGGGCTGAGATTTGTTTTCTGTGTCATAGCGGTATCCCGGGAGCTTAGAACAGTGTCTGTTACATAGTAGGCATTGAATACACTTTTCTTGGATGAATAAATGAAACAATTGCAGGGAAGTTTCACGAGGAATTGGAGTGACTTTTTTTCCTTTAAATTAACTTTTCACTTATAAATAATGAAGAGTTGCAAAGTTAGTACAGAGCTCTCAAATGCCTTTCACCAAGTTTCCTTGATGTCAACATCCACGGTGACTTTTTAGTTTCGTTTAGAGACAAGGTCTTGCTCTGTCACCCAAGCTGGAATGCAGCTGCTCCATCATCGCTCACTGCAACCTTGAACTCTTGGGCTCAAGCGATCCTCCAGCCTCAGCCTCCCTAGTAGCTGGGACTACAGGAGCGGGCCACCACACCTGGCTAATTTTTTTTTTTTTTTTTACTTTTCGTAGAGACAGGTCCTTGATATATTTCCCATTCTGGTCTTGAACTGGGAAATGATCCTGTCGCCTCTTCCATGCAAAGCATGAGCTAGCTAGAGTACAGTGGCGTGATCTCGGCTCATTGCAGCCTCCACCTCCTGAGTTCAAACGATTCTCCCACCTCAGCCTCCTGAGTAGCTGGGGTTACAGGCGCCCACCACCACTCCTGGCTAATTTTTGTATTTTTAGGAGAGATGGGGTTTCCCGTGTTGGCCAACCTGGTTTTGAACTCCTGACCTCATGTGATCCTCCCGCCTCCCCCTCCCACGGTGCTGGGATTACAGGGGTGAGCCACCCACCCAGCCCTTACAGTGACTTTTTAAAATTAATTTTGTTCCTTTTGACAGTTTACTCAGCCCCAGTAGATTCCGTTTTAACCTTTGCTTCACGTTTGGAAAATAATTATTTGGAAAAACCTTGCTTTTTCATAAGTAGGTAATGTAGTACAGTTTTGGTACATGTAAGGTATTGCTTCCATTTCAAGAACTAGTAATTATCCAAAAAAAGTGTTCTTGTCTTGGAAAAAAAAAAAAGACCTTGCTAATGTTGACGTTCAATAAATTTGTAATAATATCACTGTGTGTCAGCAACTTTTTCTTATCGTCATAGCTGAAAGCAAAATCAGAGGGGAAGCTTGCAAAACAGATTTGCAAAGTTGTGTTGGATCATTTTGAAAAACAGTATTCCAAAGAACTTGGAGATGCCTGGGATACAGTAAGGTTAGTATAATTCATCTCAATGCTTTGTGATGGGATAGACAAAGTACAATATGTAGTCCTCCTTTTTGTGGGAGGGATGCTATAAGTATAAAAGCCAAAGGAATCTAAATCTGGTTGCCCTTTCCTACTGAAGCTATAGAAAGGAACAACTAAGAAGAAATAGATTGAATCATAGCATGAAGGAAAGGGGAAAGAAAACTTTGTAGGGATGGTAAGCACAAATTGTTATGCCTTTGCTTTGAGCAATTGCTTTTATCCTTGAAATAGGAATGTCCACTTGTTTGGCAAAATTAATTATACTGTAAAAGAAAAACCATAAAACTTGGAATAATTGACTGGTTTCTGAAATTTAAAAGATAATACAACAAATCTTTAAGGCCAGCACTGTTTTATCTTAGCCAAAGGTACACTTTATTCGGTAATCATATTTCTTTCCTATGTGGATGGCTGGGTATATTTTGAACACGTGCATATACACACAAAATTATTTAAATATACTATAAAAACAAATAAGGAATGTTTAACGCATGGAAGTGGGAGAAATGTGATTTGTCTGTTTGGTAAGCTGCTGTTAATATATGGGTTACTGTATGGGTTCTTGACATTGAGTGCCTGATAACACTATATAACGCTTTCTGGAATACAGAGCAAGACCGTCTGCATGTCCAGTTTACATGCCGTCTAGTTAATATTTATGGGAGGAGTGAGGAGATGGGTGTGGTTACAACTATATAAACTAATTTGTAAATACTGTGATCCAAGTATCTAACAAAGCCTGAGGGTACCAGCAAAGGCCTGAAGGGTAGCTGGGTCTTGGCGACTTATAGGATTTACTTTGACAAGAAGAACTAGACCTTCTAGGTAGAGGGAAGAAGGTGCACTGTTCATGAAGTTAGGGCAAACGTCCCCTACATGTTGCGTGAGGAAGGAAATTTCATGGCTACAGATAATATCTGAAACTTGGTCCAGACTAGTTTTTCAGATGGTTGGCTTGTCCGTTTTTTTCTTGGATCAACTCTTAAGCATTTCTCCTTTCCAAAGGGCTGTTCTAAGCATTTTTCTAAAACTAAGTTTTGGCTAATAAAGATCACAAAGTCTGAGGTGATTCTGAGATAATTTTAGGACAATTAAGCTGTTATAGAAATTGGTAAATGCTGTGATATGCAAACCGTTTATATTTGTGGGTTTTATTTCAAAAGTATTGAAAATCTTCAAATGGGTATTTTCTGTCACAGTGATGAAAAACTGGATAATAAAGTATGTAATAAATTCATGAGGTTTTCAGTATACAAAGGTACTCAAGTAGAGTATCCAAATAACCAAACACTTATTGCATGCTTACTGTATGCCAGACAATGCTGACTTACATCATCCTCCGAACAAACCCGTTAAGAGTTTAAGTAACTTGCCCAGGTTCACTCAGCTAATAAATGGCAGAACTGAGGCTTGTGCCTAGGTTGTCTGACTCAAGAACTCCCACAGCTCATCCTTGTTCTATACTGTCTCATATCTGGGATGTGATTTAAAAAAAAAAGACAAGATTTCAAGAGGTATTTTTTTTTTTTTCTGTAGACTTTGTAGCAGTCTGGCTACTCATATTCTATAATGACTTATTTTTCTACTTAGTGTACGCAGAAAGTCATATACTTTTATTTGATCCTAAACAAAATGAGCAGTGAACCTCAAATCCATTTAATTAGCTGTGCCTTCTGCTTCATCTACCCTATTGTTGAGTTTTCATGGTAATTTAAGTTTTGCATAAACATGCAGTAAATTTGCCGTAGGCAAAAATAAAGGTTTCTCAGCTCAGGAAGTAGTCTGAGCGTGGAAGATGGTATGGGGAAATAAGAACAGAATGACGTATTTTGTTTTTTAACTGCTTATTTGCAAGACATAATGTACTTGTAGAGTCTACTTCCAGGGAAAGTCAAGTGTTTTTTTTTTTTTTTTGGGCCTATTCAGAAAGTAATTTATTCAATATTTTTAGTTTCCTGTAGTAGTGAGGAATATTTAGTGTTTAGTTTTGCTCTTTTTTAACAACCTCTCTTGTCTAGTCATCCTCTGAGCAGTCCTTTTAAAATTGAAGTTTACGCTGGTTCAATGTTTGCTCTATTTGTTGCCTTCATGTTCTCCTCAGGTAAGCCCATTCATGGCATGACTTTTATCACTATGCTGTCATCTCAAGCTGTGAGGTTCTTCCCAAGATTCAGTCCCATACTTCTGTTTTTTAGCAACTTCAGTTACTTGGCAAACTCAAAAGTGTATTATTATTTTTCCCTTCCAAACCTATGTTGCCTTTACTACCTGCATATTTTATCTGAATTAAGTGTATCACCATCAGTCTGGTTTCCTCCTTTCTTCTCTATACCTTCACTGCCTTTGTAGTAAAAAATGAACCTTATATAAACATAGGTCTGGCAACTGCCCTCAGCTCCTGGGTGGCAATCTCTAAGCCCTTGGAATGTCCTTCCTGATAAGTGTGTCTTTGTTTACCTGGGTGTTGAGGTCACACCTGATAATCTAACGATGTGATTTATGTTGAGGCCTGGGGTTCACAGGTGTCAACTCAACATCCAGAAGGGCTTGCGACTAAAAGCTATATGGACAGTCAATCATATGTACGTGACCAAGCCCCAATAAAGAGTGGATACCAAGGCTTTGGTGAGTGTCCCTGGTTGGCAGTACTCTTGTGCATACTGTCATACATTACTGCCAGCAAAAGTTAACCTCGTTGGTGATTCCATTGGAGAGGACAACTGGAAGCTTCATGCTTTGAGTTGTTGTGCATTCTGCACTATGAGTCTCTTCCTGTGATTGTTTTTAATCTGTATGCTTTCGTTGTAATAAACTGTGACTATAACTGTGATTATAACAGCTTTCAGTGAGTTCGGTTGTGTCCCAGTGAATAATCAAACCTGAGAATCATCCTGGGAATCCCTGAACTTGTAGTTGGTGTCAGAAGTGAGAGTTGTCTTTGAGACTAAACTACTCTGCCCCCTTTTAATTTGGATCTTTAAAAAAAAATGCTGTACTACTGCCATTCACTTAGACCATCACAGTCTCTTATCTGGCATATTGCAACAGCCATCTTTAGTACTTACCTATTTGCTTATTTTAGCAACCATTTCTTTTTATTCCCAGTTTTGGCAGTGTTTGTGTACTAGGCATTGTGCTAAGCAATGAGAATACAAAAATGGACTGTATATATCCTGCCCTCAAATCCATGTATGATTACTTGGATAATTAATGGATACTTAATAAATGTGTGATTAATGTAAGAGTTAATTAGAAATCTTGATTAACTTTGGAAATTATACATGTACTTTATAGAAAGCAAAACAAACAGAATGTATAAGTCTGAACTGTCTGCAACATCTTTTTTTTTTTGGACACTCTCCTCACCCAGAGTTCAGATACAGAGAGGAAAAAAATACACACACACACACAATCAGATAATATTACCATAATCTGTGAGGGGTGTAGTCCCAGGTGGTGGTTAGGTAAGAGAGAAATGAACTAGTATCTAGATTTCTATATTGTCCTATATGTTGGCTTCACACACGTTTTCAGCCTTAATCTGTGCAAATCTCTGTAAAGAAGTAACCTTTAGACCCTTTAAAGTCAGAGGTTAGAACAATTGATAGGTATCTTGTAGTTATGGCAAATTCAGTCCTGTGACTTAAAAGTCCACGCCTTTTCCTACACCTTCTGTGCTGCTGTGAAGGATCTGGAGTTGCATCCTTCCAAATGTATGCTCAGATCCCGTAGTATGAAGGACTCCTTACGTTCAGGATTTTTAGCCTGTTGATGCTCCACCAGAAACGCAAAAGGATTTCCTATCTGAGGTGCAGTGAATACCAGATCTGGACATAAATTGCCCTTCTATGAGATACAAGGAAGAGCCTTTGCCAGAATACAATAGGAAGCCATCAGCTCCTCATTAGCATCTCTGAAGAATAAAAATAAAATTACTCAGAAACATACTTTGGTGCATTTCCATAAATTGATTTATTTTTCATTTCCAAACAACTTTTAAAATAGTTGAATGAGCACCCTCTAGTGGATAATAATAGCACTAAATCAAGGGATTTCTCTTTTTTAGCTATGGAAATTTAAATAGGTTCTGTAATCTACAGGGTTATGTTAATTGTGTTTAACAATCTCTAGATTAAATGATATTTTTCATCTTCATCACTAGGAAGGAAGGTATTATTATCAAATAATAATTTGATAGTATAATTATCCAATAATATCATTATCCAAACAATACATTATACAGTTTTGCAAGATTTTAACTATCTTTTAATTTTTTAATGCTTTAACTTTGTTAAAATAGTAAGTAGTTCAGAGAGCCTTGAATCAAAACTCTAATTTTCTCGATTTACTCTGGGATTTAGGCCCCAGGCACTTAGCCAAGGAGACAGAGAAAAATAAGTCAGGGTTCCCATATAAACAAGTTAGGGAAATGGATAAGCAGGCAGGGTGACACACAGTGTGATATGTTAGTTTAGCTTTATTAACTGTTTCTCAAACTTCAGTTATTCCTGTGTACCATCTGTCCAGTTTTAATATTTATTTTTTTGGTCAGTTTTAATATTTTTCTTTTGTTTCTTAGGAATTTAAATATAAGTTAATTTTATATCATTATCAGTAAATAGATGTGCCTAGCATATAGTCGACAGACGGTGTATTTTTAGAGAATGAATGAACGTTGACAAGAAGATAATAGACGATGGTTTACACCTGTAATTCCAGCACTTTGGGAGGCCAAGGCAGGAGAATTGCTTGAGGGCGGGAGGATTGCTTGAGGACAGGAGTTCAAGACCAGCATGGGCAATATAGCAAGACCTCATCTCTAGAAAAAATAAAACAACAGCTGGTTTTGGTAATGCGTGCCTGTAGGCCCAACTACTTGGGAGAGTGAGGTAGGAGGATCGCTTGAGTCCAGGAGCTCGAGGCTTCAGTGAGCCATGATCGCACAGCAGTACTGCAGCCTCGGTGACGGAGTGAGACCTCGTCTCTAAAAAAAAGAAGACAAAACAGACTTAGCATATTGGAGGGAAGAGCAACAATGAGTGAGAAATAGAAAGACTTTCCAAGGGGGTATGTAGGCTCAGGCAAGTGACAGCAGTCAGTTTTCAGATCCTCAACTTTCATGTATTCTCTTTCAGAAAATTACTGTACCCCTCTGTTCGTAAGGCGGTACATATTCTCCTTTCCCAACCTGCCCTTCCCCAATTTTCCTTCACCCTTTTCACAAAAAAAGGCACACTTGCCCCATTCTGGCTTCTATGCTGCATTCCTCCAGGTATTCAAAACCTCCATGTGCCAGAAACTATTGGAGTGTCAGTGTGAGAAAGCAACTGACTAATAGATTCTCTGATAAGTCAGGTGGTTTCCAAGTTTTGCTTTCAACAAAAGTAAAGGAGCCTTGATTGAGATGTCAGCTAACAGTTCATTTAAGATATTTTTGATGATAGGTCGCTAAGTGATTTGGGGATATAACTCCAAAAGAATTCAAAGTAAGAAACATTGCTATAACAAAATATGTTTAATTCTCATCCACTTATTTAACTGAAGGTTTTTCTCAGCTCTTATAAAAACACAAAATAGGCTTAAAAATGGTGTTGAATCCTGACTGATTTTATTATAGTAAGAAGTAATATTCATTTATGAATATATGGAAACAAAAGCTTATTTCATTAAGATATCCATTTCTTATCAATTTTTACTTTTATGTTTATAAGTTGTTTTGATGGGTTTTGTACTAATAATATTATTGATCCCTGAATCCAGAAGTTACCAAATTTAACACTTAAATTTGTTTAACACAGGAAAAACAAATTTAGTATATACACATGTGTATATGTGGGGGCTAGAGAAGTATGAGAAGGTGATAAAAAGATTTCAAGCATGAAAATGTATTAAGATGAAGTTATATGAAGTAGAATATAAATAAAAGAGGAAAACGAGCAGCATAACATTTCCACCTGTTAAAGACGAGCCAGTCTGTGAATTTTTAAATGGGTGATGATGAGTATCAAAATCATTCTGATATTTAGATTATACTGGGCATATATTAAAAGCAGTATAATTTGTATTTTAAAATGTCAATTTTTACAGTATGCTGGAAATTGCATCCTTTAAACATATGGTGAGATTTTAATGTCAACTTAAAATGTGTTTTTTTTCAAAATGATATCAGTGATGCACTAGCAAATTTGCAGGTCACTGACCTTGTGTGTCTCCAGTTCTGCTGGCTGCTGAGGTACTTGCACTTCTTCTCACCTGGAAGACCAGTAAATGGAGCAGCTTCAGACTAACTGTGAATCTTGGGAGAAGGCCTGGAGTGTGGCGCCTGGCCTCTGTTTTCTAGAGTCATCTAACGTACATTCCCTCTACTGACTGCTAAGCAACTTGCCCATCCGTCAAAGCTTTGGATTTGACGGATTTGGGAAGCCACTTCCCTCCAGCCCCAGGGTAGCAACCCACCCAGTGAAGGCACGGGAGGGTGTGTGTGTGTGTTTGTGTGTGTGTTGTGGGGAGGAGAATGGAGGTCAGTGGCAGGTGTGTGCAAGGGGAGCTGCAATAATCATATTAATCCACAGCTTTGCTTTCTCAGGGCTAGGAAGCACCAGCCTGAGCAGCCTTAGCAGTCTCTTCAAGAGTTGGTCTGTTGCAGCTGCTTCTATAGGCAGGATGTCTAGCTGGTATCATTGTTAGGGGCAAGAGGGTTTCAGGGAGGTCAAGGCCACTTGCACTAAGTGACGGTTGGGGTAAAATTCTCTTTCCCGCCCCCTTTTGTAGCTCTGTGCTGTAGTACCAGGGTCTCACACTTAGGGAACCACTCCTGTTAGGCTTTAAAGTCAGTCTGATTTTGAATCAGATACTTCTGCCTACTAGCAGTGTGACCTCAGGTAAGTTGCCAAATCTCTAAAAGCCTCAGTTAGCCTCTAAAATAGGAGTAAGAGCTGCCTCTCTCAAGCTTGTCGTGATGGTTCTATGATAGAAGCATGCAAAATGAACATTGTACACATCCAATCAGTAACATTTATTAATAATGATATCGGAGTATGGTGGAGAATGTGAACTGGGTGGTAAGTGGAAAGGCTTGCTTGGAGAGAGAAAACTCCCAGAGTTGAGAACGGATAAGTGAGAGAGGAAAGGTTATTCAGGGAGGTTGGGGGGTGGGGCATGGTTTATGTGGAGACCAGTAAATGTTAAAGAAACTTGTTACAGGAAATCTGTATAGTTCGGTAGGGTTGGGTGTAGATCATGAAAGATCAGAAATTTCGCTTGTTCTATTTAGGCCTTATTCTGTCTAGTCATTAAAGAATGAGATAGAATGATTTCTGAAGAGTTCTGCTTCAGTCTGCAATAAGTACACGTCTTTTTTATTATTATACTTTAAGTTCTGAGGTACATGTGCAGAATGTGCAGTTTTGTTACATAGGTATACCCATGCCATGGTGGTTTGCTGCAACCATCAACCCGTCACCTACATTAGGTATTTCTCCTAATGCTATCCCTTCCCCAGCCCCCCACCTCCCGACAGGCCCCAGTGGTGTGTGATGTTCCCCTCCCTGTGTCCGTGTGTTCTCATTGTTCAGTTCCCACTGATGAGTGAGAAGATGTGGTGTTTGGTTTTCTGTTCCTGTGATAGTTTGCTGAGAATGATGGTTTACAGCTTCATCCATGTCCCTACAAAGGACATGAACTCATCCTTTTATATGACTGCATAGCATTTCATGGTATATATGTGCCACATTTTCTTTATCCAGTCTATCACTGATGGACATTTGGGTTGGTTCCAAGTCTTTGCTATTGTGAATAGTGCTGCAATAAACATACATGTGCATGTGTCCTTATAGTAGAAGGATTTATAATCTTTTGGGTATATACCCAGTAATGGGATTGCTGGGTCAAATGGTATTTCTAGTTCTAGATCCTTGAGGAATCGCCACACTGTCTTCCACAATGGTTGAACTAATTTACGCTCCCACTAACAGTGCAAAAGCGTTCCTGTTTCTCCACATCTGCTACAGCATCTGTTGTTTCCTGACTTTTTAATGATCATGATTCTAACTGGCGTAAGATGGTATCTCACTGTGGTTTTGCTTTGTATTTCTCTAATGACCAGTGATGATGAGCATTTTTTCATATGTTTGTTGGCTGCATAAAAATCTTCTTTTGAGAAGTGTCTCTTCATATCCTTTGCTCACTTTTTGATGAGGTTGTTTGTTTTTTTCTTGTAAATTTGTTTAAGTTCTTTGTAGATTCTAGATATTAGCCCTTTGTCAGATGAGTAGATTGCAAAAATTTTCTCCCATTTTGTAGGTTGCCTGTTCACTCTGATGATAGTTTCTTTTGCTGTGCAGAAGCTCTTTAGTTTAGTTAGATCCTATTGGTCAATTTTGGCTTTTGTTACCATTGCTTTTGGTGTTTTAGACATGAAGTCTTTGCCCATGCCTGTGTCCTGAATGGTATTACCTAGGTTTTCTTCTAGGATTTTTATGGTTTTAGGTCTTATGTTTAAGCCTTTAATCCATCTTGAGTTGATTTTTATATAAGGTGTAAGGAAGGGGTTCAGTTTCAGTTTTCTGCATATGGCTAGCCAGTTTTCCCAACACCATTTATTAAACAAGGAATCTTTTCCCCATTGCTTGTTTGTGTCAGGTTTGTCAAAGATCAGATGGTTGTAGATGTGTGGTGTTCTTTCTGAGGCCTCTTTTCTGTTCCATTGGTCTATGTATCTGTTTTGGTACCAGTATCATGCTGTTTTGGTTACTGTAGCCTTGTAGAATAGTTTGAAGTGAGGTAGCATGATTCCTCCAGCTTTTTTCTTTTTCCTTAGGATTTTCTTGGCTATGTGGGTTCTTTTCTGGTTCCATATGAAGTTTAAAGTATTTTTTTCCAATTCTGTGAAGAAAGTCAATGGTAGCTTGATGGGGATGGCATTGAATCTATAAATTACTTTGGGCAGTATGGCCATTTTCACGACATTGATTCTTCCTATCCATGAGCATGGAATTATTTTCCATTTGTTTGTGTCCTCTCTTATTTCCTTGAGCAGTGGTTTGTAGTTCTATTTGAAGAGATCTTTCACGTCCTTTGTAAGTTGTATTCCCAGATATTTTATTCTCTTAGTAGCAATTGTGAATGGGAGCTCACTCATATTTGGCTGTCTGTCTGTTATTGGTGTATAGGAAAGCTTGTGATTTTTGCACGTTGATTTTGTATCCTGAGACTTTGCTGAAGTTGCTTATCAGCTTAAGGAGATTTTGGGCTGAGACGATGGGGTTTTCTAAATATACAATCATGTCATCTGTAAACAGGGACAATTTGACTTCCTGTCTTCCTATTTGAATACCCTTTATTTCTTTCTCTTGCCTGATTTCCCTGGCCAGAACTTCCAATACTTTGTTGAATAGGAGTGGTGAGAGAGGGCATTCTTGTCTTATGCTGGTTTTCAGAGGGAATGCTTCCATTTTTTGCCCATTGAGTATGATATTGGCTGTGGGTTTGTCATAAATAGCTCTTATTATTTTGAGATGTGTTTCATCGATACTAGTTTATTGAGAGTTTTTAGCATGAAGGGGTGTTTAACTTTGTCAAAGGCCTTTTCTGCATGTATTGAGATAATCATGTGGTTTTTGCCATTGAGTCTGTTTATGTGATGGATTACATTTATTTTTTTTTCAAGGATTAATTTTATTTTTAAAACAAATACAAGTATTGATTCACTCTTCTCAACTTGACAGTCTGCCTGTGGTATAGCTGTCAGGTAAAAACATATATCTTTACAACACTGTAGTCCCAAGTTAAAAACAAACAAACACACCATTTCACAGAAAAGAAACAACATGAAAACAGCTCAAGAAATACACTAATGAGCAAAAATGTATGGGGAAAGAGAAACATGTAGTTTTGACTTAACTGAAGAAACCAAGAAGAAACTGGTCTACGTATGTAAATGTGCATCTTGGAAAGGCAGGTGTCAAGATTTTAGGGTAGGAATCTATATGTCTTGTCTCTCCCCTATTTCCTGAATAAAAGTGACCTCTTTCAGTATTTATACTTCATGGCTCAGACACCTACCTCATTTGGCTCTGTGTCTTACTCACTCTAGCCTCTACTTAAATGAGTCTGAAAAATTTGGCGATATAGCATAAGGAGAAAAATAATCACACATAATATTTTCATTTCTGTAGCTAGTTTAGATCAAGGTTTGTTACTAGAAAATTCCTGAAGAAAATTTCAACATTAGGTCTGTGGCCTTGCTGAACCAAGCCCCCCCCCCATTAATATTTAGAAAACACTCACTGTTTGGGCTAATAGCATTATTGGTGGTACCTATTATATAGAGAGATACCTGAACAAAGTCTGTCTCAAAACCAGCATTAAATCACTCTCAGGTTGAAAAGAAAAAAAAGGGGAGTCTAAAGTCACAAGAAGTAAAGACATACCTAGGACTCTTGCTTTCTGGATCCACATTTCCTTCAGGGTCTTTGTCATTTTAAATATTCTCTGACATTTGCCACACTTGCAGGATATTATCTTCTGATACAGAACAAATCACCCAAGATTCATTGGGATTCCAGGAGAAATCAGATATCTTGGCAGTGTGACCACCATGAATAAACAACAACGCTGGTGGCCCATCTTCTGCATCATCTGGGGATTGTTCCTCTCCAATTTTACTTAAATCCCAGACATTCATTCTGTGATCAGTACCACTAGAAGCCAAAATAGCCTCATTGTGAGGTGACCACTGAACCTGGAATATTTCATCCTTACGTGACTCAAAGAAATGTGACATAAGTTTCAGATTTTTCAGATCTCACAAGGCAACAGTCTTATCAGCTGATCCTGTGGCAAGAATGAACTCAGTATAAGGATTGAAAGGCAGTTCACTTCAGCAGTGTGAGCGTCAGCTGAGTGTCTTGGTTTGGAAGTATTGTTTGAACGAGTATCCCAAATCATAAGTTTCTGATCATCAGCAACTGACACAAACAGAGACTCATGGAGCAGATGCCAGGAAACATCTTCTACTACTGCTGTATGCCCTGTAAAGATGGTCTTCACATCCACCACTTTTCCCTCCTTTGGAACAGCACTGATGTCCCACAGGCAGATGGTGTGATCATCAGAAGCACCAAGTAAGTGCCCACTGAGATTTGGGTTCCAAGAAAGCCCATAGCCTTCCTTCTGATGTCCACGGAGACGCAAGTCTGGGTTGCACTCTCCAGAAAGATCTGGTTTAGAAGGATGTTTTGTATAGTCGAAGACAAGAACATCACTGGAAGGAGTCTTTGTTGTGATGATACAAGGATTCTGGGTCACATAATGGGCCCTGTTTACTTCTCCTTCATGGTTGATCTTGATTTCTATTTCAATTTTTCCACTAACTGAATGAAAACCTCCAAATTCTCTTTTCTCACTGTCATAGTATGATGCATCACACTGAGCATCATCATTAGGGAGTTGCACACTGACTATAACAAGATGGTTTTGTACATCCGACGTGAGCGTCCCCAGGACAAGTTGATGAATGCTGAAATCTTTCCCTTCTGGTCTGGTTACACCTGGAAGCCACTGGGCAGTTAGGCTGGGCCACTCCAAAGCCTGCGTCATCACCAAATCATAAAGAAAAGGGGTGTTCTTTTTCCATATTTTGTACTCCTTGTGGATCACTCGTTCTTCCACTGCATCGTCGAAGGCTGCTTCCTTGTCTGCCATGGAGAGCAAGTGAGCCAGGGGAATCCTGGAGTCAAGCATTGTGGGAGGGGCAGGGAGGCTGCAGGCTGGATTGATTTGCGTATGTTGAACCAGTCTTGCATTCCAGGTATGAAGCCGACTTCGTGGTGGATAAGCTTTTTGATGTGCTGCTGGATTTGGTTTACCAGTATTTTATTGAGGATTTTCACATTGATGTTCATCAGGGATATTGGCCTGAAATTTTATTTTTTTGTTGCGTCTCTGCCAGGTTTTGGTATCAAGATGATACTCATAAAATGAGTGAGGGAAGATTCCCTCTTTTTCTATTGTTTGGAATAATTTCAGAAGGAATGGTACTAGCTCCTCTTTGTACATCTGGTAGAATTTGGCTGTGAATTCGTCTGGTCTTGGACATTTTTTGGTTGGTAGGCTATTAATTACTGCCTCAATTTCAGAACTTGTTATTGGTCTATTCAGGGATTCGACTTCTTCCTGGTTTTGACTTGGGAGGGTGTATGTCTCCAGGAATTTATCCATTTCTTCTAGATTTTCTATTTTATTTGTATAGAGGTGTTTATAGTATTCTCTGATGGTAGTTTGTATTTCTGTGGGATCAGTGGTGATATCCCCTATATCATTTTTTATTACATCTATTTAATTCTTCTCTCTTTTCTTCTTTGTTAGTCTGGCTAGCGGTCTATTTTGTTGATCTTTTCAAAAACCAGCTCCTGGATTCACTGATTTTTTTGAAGAGATTTTCCGGTCTCTATCACCTTAAGCTCTGCTCTGATCTTAGTTATTTCTTGCCTTCTGCTCGCTTTTGAATTTGTTTGCTCTTGCTTCTCTGGTTCTTTTAATTTTGATGTTAGGTTGTCAATTTTAGATCTTTCCTGCTTTCTCTTGTGGGCATTTAGTGCTATAAATCTCCTTCTACACACTGCTTTAAATGTGTCCCAGAGATTCTGGTACATTGTGTCTTTGTTCTCATTGGTTTCAAGGAACATCTTTATTTCTGCCTTCATTTCGTTATTTACCCAGTAGTCATTCAGGAGCGGGTTGTGCAGTTTCCATGTAGTTGAACGGTTTTGAATGAGTTTCTTAATCCTGAGTTCTAATTTGATTGCACTGTGTTCTGAGAGACTGTTTGTTATGATTTCCATTCTTTTGCATTTGCTGAGGAGTGTTTTACTTCCTACTATGTGGTCAATTTTAGAATAAGTGTGATGAGGTGCTGAGAAGAATCTATATTCTGTTGATTTAGGGTAGAGAGTTCTGTAGATGTCTATTAGTTCGGCTTGGTCCAGAACTGAGTTCAAGTCCTGAATATCCTTGTTAATTTTCTGTCTCACTGATCTGTCTAATATTGACAGCGGGGTGTTAAAGTCTCCCACTATTATTGTGTGGGAATCTAAGTCTCTTTGTAGGTCTCTAAGAACTTGCTTTGTGAATCTGGGTGTGCCTGTGTTGGGTGTGTATATATTTAGGATAGTTAGCTCTTCTTGTTGCATTGATCCCTTTACCGTTATGTAATGGCCTTCTTTGTGTCTTTTGATCTTTGTTGGTTTAAAGTCTGTTTTATTAGAAATTTGGATTGGAACTCCTGCTTATTTTTGTTTTCTATTTGCTGGGTAAATATTCCTCCATCCCTTTATTTTGAGCCTATGTGTGTCTTTGCACATGAGATGGGTCTCCTGAATATAGCACACTGATGGGTCTTGACTCTTTATCCAGTTTGCCAGTCTGTGTCTTTTAATTGGTGCATTTAACCTATTTACATTTAAGGTTGACACATTGTTATGTGTCAGTTTGATCCTGTCACTATGATGCTAGCTGGTTATTTTGTCCGTTAATTCATGCAGTTTCTTCATAGTGTTGTTGGTCTTTACAGTTTGGTATGTTTTTCCAGTGGCTGATACTGGTTGTTTCTTTCCATGTTTAGTGCTTCTTTCAGGAGCTCTTGTAAGGCAGGCCTGGTGGTAACAAAATCTCTCAGCATTTACTTGCCTGTAATGGATTTTATTTCTCCTTTGCTTGTGAAGCTTAGTTTGGCTGGATATGAAATTCTAGGTTGAAAATTCTTTAAGAATGTTGAACATTGGCCCCCATTCTCCTCTGGCTTGTAGAGTTTCTCCCGAGAGATGCTCTTAGCCTGATGGGCTACCCTTTGTGGGTAACCTGACCTTTCTCTCTGGCTGCCCTTAGCATTTTTTCCTTCATTTCAATCTGATGATTATGTGTCTTGGGGTTGCTCTTCTCAAGAAGTATCTTTGTGGTGTTCTCTGTCTTTCCTGAATTTGAATATTGGCCTGCCTTGCTAGGTTGGGGAAGTTCTCCTGGATAATATCCTGAAGGATGTTTTCCAACTTGGTTCCATTCTCCCGTCACTTTCAGGTATACCAATCAAATGTAGATTTGGTCTTTTCACATAGTCCCATATTTCTTGGAGGCTCTGTTCCTTCCTTTTTATTCTTTTTTCTCTAAACTTGTCTCCTCGCTTTATTTCATTAAGTTGATCTTCAGGCTCTTATATCTTTTCTCCTGCTTGGTCGATTCAGCTATTGATACTTGCGTATGCTTCACGAAGTTGTTGTGCTGTGTTTTTCAGCTCCATCAGGTCATTTATGTTCTTCTCTAAACTTGTTATTCTACTTAGCAATTCGTCTAACCTTTTTTCGAGGTTCTGAGCTTCCTTGCATTGGGTTAGAATATGCTCCTTTAGGTCAGAGGAGTTTGTTATTACCCACCTTCTGAAGCCTACTTCTGTCAGTTCGTCAAACTCATTCTCCAGTTTTGTTCCCTGCCTATGAGGAGTTGTGATCCTTTGGAGGAGAAGAGGCGTTCTGGTTTTTGGAATTTTCAGCCTTTTTGCACTGGTTTCTCCCCATCTTTGTGGATTTATCTACCTTTGGTCTTTGATGTTGGTGACTTTCGGCTGGGGTCTTTGAGTGAACGTGCTATTCCTTTCTGTTTGTTCGTTTTCCTTCTAACAGTCGAGCCCCTCTGCTGCAGGTCTGCTGGAGTTTGCTGGAGGTCCACTCCAGACCCTGTTTGCCTGGGTATCCCAGTGGAGGCTGCAGAACAGCAAAGATTGTTGCCTGTTCTGTCCTCTGAACGTTTTGTCCCAGAGGGGCACCTGCCAGATGCCAGCCAGAGCTCTCCTGTATGAGGTGTCTGTCAGCCCCTACTGGGAGGTGTCTCCCAGTCGGGATACACGGGGGTCAGGGAACCCACTGAGGAGGCCGTCTGACCCTTAGCAGAGCTTGAACGTTGTGCTGGGACATCCGCTGCAGTCTTCAGAGCCATCAGGCAGTGATGTTTAAGTCGCTGAAGCTGCGCCCGCAGCTGCCCCTCCCAGCAGGTGCTCTGTCCCAGGGAGAGGGGATTTTATCTATCAGTCCCTTACTGAGGTTGCTGCCTTCTTTTCAGAGATGCCCTGCCCAGCAAGCAACAATCTGCCAGTCTGGCCACAGCAGCCTTGGTGAGCTGCAGTGGGCTCTGCCCAGTTTGAACTTCCTAGTGGCTTTGATTACACTGTGAGGGTAAAACCTCCTACTCAAGCCTTAGTAATGGCAGACGCTCCTCCCTTTACCAAGCTCCAGCATCCCAGGTTGATCTCAGACTGCTGCTGTGCTGGCAGTGAGAATTTCAAGCCGGTGGATCTGAGTTTGCTGGGCTTCATGAGGGCGGGACCCACCGAGCCAGACCCCTTGGCTCCCTGGCTTCAGCACCCCTTTCCAGGGGAGTGGATGGTTCTGTCTCGCTGGCGTTCCACATGCCACTGGGGTATGGAAAAGAAAACTCCTGCAGCAGTTCGGTGTCTGCCCAAACATCCGCCCAATTTTGTGCTGGAAACCCAGGGCCCTGGTGGGGTAGGCACTGAAGGGAATCTCCTGGCCTGCAGGTTGCAGAGACCATGGGAAAAGCATGGTATCTGGACCAGAGTGCATGGTTCCTCAGGCTTAGTCCCTCACGGCTTCCCTTGGGTAGGGGAGAAAATTCCCCAACCCCTTTCCCTTCCCTAGTGAGGTGATGCTCCACCCTGCTTCAGCTCACCCTTTGTGTGGGCTGCACCCACTGTCCAACCAGTCCCAGTGAGATGAACCAGGTACCTCAGTTGGAAATGCAGAAATCACCCGCCTTCCGCGTTGATCTTGCTGGGAGCTGCAGACCGGAGCTGTTCCTAATGGGCCATCTTGTCAGCAATCCTCAGTACATGTCTTTAAATCTGATTGGGGCTCTCTCCCCCTTAAGTTTTTTAATGGCTTCTCATCACTTAGAAAATAAAATTCTAAAACCTTATCACATTATACTTGGTAATCTTCTGCCATGATCCATACCAGACTACTGTTTTTTAAAATGCTCTGTTCTTTCTCATACCTGTGTGCTTGTACATGTGGTGTTAGCTTTGTCCTCAAACTTGCTTTCTCATTTCTTCCTACAGATAATTTCTTCTCATCCTTCAAAATTTAACATATTGGATAATATACAAAAGCTAATGTTCCTAAATTAATAATCCTCTTAAACAATAAGCTTAAAAGGAAATATGCAGGATTAATAACCTTTCTAAGAGATAGGAAAGAAAATGTGAATAAACGGAGAAACATGTGATCAGGATTGGAAAAATGGACTGCAATACAGATGTGAAATATCTCCAAGTTTAAAGCGTTTAATATAATCCTAGGCAAGGTTACTATATCTCTACCTGTCTACATACACAAATATTTTATAAATTATTTTTAACTGAACTTTTATTCCAAAGTTCATCTGAAAGAATAGACATTCAAGATAGCTTCGAAAATTCTGAAGAAAAAAAGAATGAATAAAGATTTGTCTTGTCTGATGTTAACTAATTGGAAGTGTTCTACTCCTTTTTCGCTAAGGGGTAGGCACACGATGCAAGTCAAGCCACTCCTGTCTGTATCACTGTGTTCCTGATCATTTTTTTGTTACACGTGAGTCAACACTGGATAGATTTTTCAGCCTGTTTGCAGGGTAAGATTAGGATGAACTGCCATAGGACTTACAATAGTGGCATTTGCAGATTTCCCTTTGGGGTCAGTCTTAAAGCAGTCTCCCCCAAAGTGTGGTCCTGGGGATCAGCAGCATCAGCATCACCTGAAAACTTGCTAGAGATACAAATTTCAGGCTCTCTTTCAGACCTCCTGAATCAGAAACTCTGGCTGGGTCCCTGCAGTCTGTTTTAGAGACCCTTGATGCACACTGAAGTTTGCGAACCTCTTTCTTAAGGAAAGAGGTTGTCATCCTCCAAAATAGCTGAAACAGATTTGCCAGGCTCCCGTGACACACCATCCATAGTAAGAGGCAGTGAAAGGAGAAAGCAGTTTCATATATTAGCCCTAAATTGAAATTCACGTGGCACGCTTCCAGTCGCAGGTGTTACATTTCAATCCAGCCATTCCTCACATAGGCAGCTCCAGGGTGTGAAGCAGCTGGAATTTATTTAATTGACCATAGTTAATGAGGCTCCCAAATAACTCAGCTAGAAAGGTCAGCTAGTAAATAAATTAAATATTTCCTGCTGGATCATCTGTCAGTTGATATGAGTTTGTGATTGTCAAGAGATGGAACTCTTGGACCGAATACAAATTTAGCAAGGTAAAGCTGCTGGGGGAAAGCCTGCACCATCAATCCATAAGTGGTTTTTAAATCATCCTTGGTTTTTTATCATCTGAGCCACTCATTGCCTCATTAACTCTATTAGTATAGAGTTCACTGTCCTTAGTTTCCCATACCTTTTATCTTCATCAGAGGAAAACACTCATTCCCTCTAATACCCTTTTATGGTAGTACTTTTCCCTCTAATATTAATAGTCTCTAAGAAATTGAATATTGTCACTAAGAAAAACACTTCCTTGTGCAGAGTGATGGACAAAGATTCATTTGGACGGATTTAGAGGTATTTAAAGGCAGGCCGCCTTTTTGTTTTTTGTTTTTTAAGATGTTCTACAGGGAGGGACTAAGCTGAGTGTAAGCTGAGGCATACCTCTCTGGTGCAGAATTTAAACCTCAAAAAACTCAGTAATCATAATGTTACCGGTAGAGGGTCTTGACTGCAAGTTGTCCAGGTTCTTGGAGTTTTGAACAAAGAATCGGACAAAACACACAGCCAAGCAAGGAAAGAATGCTGCAACAAAGAGATGTATTGAAAGTGAAAGTACACTCCGCAGTGTGAGGATGGCCACAGCAGTGCCACAAGGGCCACAGATACAGAATATTCTTGGGTCTGAATACCCACTAGAGGTTTTCCATTGGCCACGTGGTGCTCACCTCATGAAAATGATGTAGTGGCCCGCAATCCGTCTGATTGGTTGCGGAAAGCAGCCAAACAGAGGCTGCAGTGAGATTACAAAGGTTACACTCCTGTGCAAATATCTGATTGGTTGTGGACAGCAACCAGTCAGAGACTGAAGTGAAGTTACCAAGTTGTACTTCTATTCAAGCATGTGATTGGTTGCAAAAAGCAACAAATTAGAGGTACTTTCAATTTCCCATTTGCCATGCAGAAAATGTGAGGGTTTGCAAAGGGAGTAGCCCCTGGTTCTTTTGTTACTTAGGCATGGAAAGTTAGGGTTTTCCTTTCAATTTAGTTCTAGGAATTCAGTGTGAAATGACTTTAGGTTCCCTGTCTCCAGACTCTATTATCTTGCCTCAATAATATAATATTTCAATGATCACAATTAGTTTTTGAAAAGCCACAATGAACAAAATACCAATTTCTAAAATAAAGACAGGATCATAACAGTGCTGGATTCCGTCGTATCAGATCCTCATGAGGCAGAAGGAAGAGTCAGGAATACTGATCCTGTCTCTTAAAATCACAGGTAAGTGAAGTATAAAACTAGGACCATATTCACCTGATTCATAATATAAAATTGTATTGGTGTGTATAATATTAATATTCTCTTATTTTCTCTTTTTCTATTTCTAGGAAGATACTGACATCTCCATCATGCTGGCAATATGCTGTCCTGCTTAACCGATTCAATTATCCTTTTGAACTGGAAAAGGATTTACATTTGAAGGGTTATCACACACTCTTTCAGGGATCTTTACCCAACTATCCTAAATCAATGAAGTGCTACCTTAGCAGAACTCCGGGCCGAATCCCTTCAGAAAGACACCAAATTGGAAACCTGAAAAAATATTATCTCCTAAATGCTGCTTCCCTTCTCCCAGTATTGGCTCTGGAATTAAGGGATGGGGAGAAGGTTCTGGATCTGTGTGCTGCTCCTGGAGGCAAATCAATAGCTCTGCTGCAGTGTGCTTGTCCAGGTAGTGTGCTTTTCGTTCAGTATTTGACAACTTTTTAATATCCGTATGTTACAGAGAATTTTGAAAGTATATATGGGGAGAAACATAAGATTGAGTTTGCAAACTGGGGAAGCTTGAAAACTAAGACAATATGGAGAATAATGGAAATTTTTGCAGAGGAAGTCAGTATAAATAACATTTTTTTCAGCAACTTAATTCTAGCAGGTGATTGGAAATAAAACTTCAACATTTTGCAAATACAGATCTGTCAGATGATATGAATGCTCATAAGCCGGATAGGTTTTTTTTTGTTATTTACCTTTATACTTCAGAGTCTTATATAGATATCCTTGTCATACTTCTCTGCAACAGAAACATGTACATTTAAAATAATTTTTTGATGTCAGTAGAATATAAGGTTCCAAGGCAGTTCTTTCTGGTAGAAATATAATGTGAAGTACATATATACCCTTAAATATTTAAGTCCTTACATTTAAAGGGTAGAAAGAAACAGGTGAGATTAATTTGAATAATACATTGAACCTGATACATTCAAAATATTATTTCAATATGTAATCAAAATAGAAATTATGAGATATTTTACATTCTCATTTTTTTACAGGTCTTTAAAATTGGTTACTTTACAGTTACATCACATTTCAGTTGAGACTAGCCACATTTCAAGAGTTCATAGTCACATGTGAGAAGAGAGTATAGTATTGGACAATCCAAAAAGTCCTTTCAGGTCACTTTTTCATTACCATTATTATCAGAACCAAAGTGATACACAGTTTTATAAATGTTTGTTAAAAGTAACTAGTCAACATTTACTATAAATTTTTTTCTTAATGATTTTTCTTTTAAAACTAATTCTTTTTTGGCTGGGCACGGTGGCTCACGCCTGTAATCCCAGCACTTTGCGAGGCCGAGATGGGTGGATCACGAGGTCAGTAGTTCAAGACCAGCCTGGCCAAGACGGTGAAACCCCATCTCTACTAAAAAATACAAAAAAATTAGCCAAGCATGGTGTTGGGCACCTGTAATCCCAGAATCCCAGCCACTCAGGAGGCTGAGGCAGAGAATTGCTTGAACCAGGGAGGTGGAGGTTGTAGTGAGCTGAGATCACACCACTGCACTCCAGCCTGGGCGACAGAGCGAGAGACTCTGTCTCAAAAAAGCAAAACAAACAAACAAACAAAACTAGTTATTTTTCTTTTAAAACTAATACATGTTTCCCTGAATAAATATTACTTACTACTAGATGAGGCAGAGTTGAGCATCAATTCTGTCCGGTTTTTGTGTGATGATTCTGTCTTTATAGATGCCAGTGCTGTTCATACAGATAAGAAGATGAACTGGGCGTGGTGGCTCATGCCTGTAATCCCAGCACTTTGGGAAGCCAAGGCAGGCGATCACTTGAGCTCAGGAGTGCTAGACCAGCCTGGGCAACATGGGAAAACCCTGTCTCTACAAAAAAATTCAAAAAGTTAGCTGGGCGTGGTGGTGCATGTCTGTAGTCCCAGCTACTCAGGAGGCTGAGGTAGGAGGATTGCTTGAGCCTGGGACGTGGAGATTACAGTGAGCTGAGATTGCACCACTCCATCAGCCTGGGAAACAGTGAGATCCTGTCCCAAAGAGAATTGTGTTACAGTTGTTTTACTGATTCTTCAGACTCCTGATTTATAGCCCCAGATCACATACAGATCTTTCATCAAGCATTATTTTAATTATCTATTAGGTAAGCACCATTTAAGTCCATTTTTGATTTTGTTGAAAGCAAACGATGTGAAACCATCTCAATTACAAAAGGCAGGGTTGGCCTTTTTTTTTTTTTTTTTTTTTTTTTTTTGAGATGGAATCTCGCTTTGTCTCCCAGGCTGGAGTGCAGTAGTGCGATATCAGCTCTCTGTGACCTCTGCCTCCCAGGTTCGAGCGATTCTCCTGCCTCACCCTCCTGAGTAGCTAGGATTACAGGCATGTGCCACCATGCCTGGCTAATTTTTATATTTTTAATAGAGATGGGGTTTCACCATGTTGGCCAGGCTGGTCTCAAACTCCTGACCTCAAGTGATCTGCCCACCTCGGCCTCCCTAAGTGCTGGGATTACAGGCGTGAGCCACTGTGCCTGGCCGGCTTCACTTTCTCAGCCAAGACACTGAGGTGTTGAACTGCCCTTGTTTGATGTTCTGGAGATTTCTACACCTTGGCACATTGTGCCATAATAGGATTCTAGATGTGTGGGAGGCTTGCTTGTCACTTGTAAAGTTAGTGAAGGGCCGTGTGAAAGGAGACGCCCCACTGGAGGTGTTCTCCTTTAGGAAGTTGATGATCTGAAAATGGCTTCTTTTGAAACTGTCCAAGCCTTTCTGTCCCTTAGAACAGGGTATGTATCCCCAAGGCCTGTATGTTCCAGTTTGAAGACGGCTTTTATACTTTTATATGAGAGCATTCCCTGTTGAAATAGATTTAAAATTCTTTTATGAGAAATGTGAATCCAGTTGTACTAGGCCTTGGTACAAATATATCAGTTAACTGTATATTTAGAAGGAAATATGCCCAATGTTTTAGAGTTCTGGTTAAAACTCAGCTATTGAAGCTTGCTGTATTTTAGAATAAGAAATCACAACAAAAATATTACTTTACAAGTTTACCTCATTATTTTTATAATTTAGGCTGAAGTTTTGTGGAGTTGTATGTTATAAGGAGCACTTATTTTTTCTTCTAAGTATAAGTTAAAAGGCTTATACTAATTAATTCTGGATATAGAATTTTAGTATTATAAAGGATGGAAGGAAAACGTCAAATGTAGTTACCATTTTGAAGAGAGGACATTTTAATCCTAAATTATCCTCATTAGTAGGCTATAAATATTTTACACATTTTTGGTAGCAAAGTTGATTTGATTAGGAATCCAAAGGCAAACTGATATATTCTAGGAGTTTGAAGTTGAGAAGAATATTCCTGTTCTTATATGAAGGGCAATGAACTACAGGCAGTGTTCCAAGTAAAGTAGCTTTTCATCTAAGTAGGACTAATGATAATGATTTACTAAGAAGTACAGATGTCTTCATGCTGATGCTTAAAGCCCAAATTAGGTTAGCTACAGTGCTTGAATTTGGAATGTAGAAGCAATGCTAATCAAAGCTTTTATAAGCAAAATGTAAAATGATGGCTGCACTAAATGTGCATTTGTACACCAAATTTCTTTAGATCAGTACTGGCCTTTATTCTGGGCCAAGAGGCTCATGGCTTTGAATGATTACAAAGCTTATGTTTCAGGATGATTTAAAAAAAAGAGTCTACTTTCTGTTGGTCCAGCGCTCTCACCTGTTAACACATTGATGGACTGACCATGGTTTTTGTCAGCATAGCCTTTTTAATGTCCTGGTCTTGGCAGGAAAAGAGCAAACAATATGGATTCTCAATGGGAAAACATCAGCATATTAACTAAGGATGACCCAGCTTGGTGGAGTGTCTTAGTCAACTTTCTGGCTGAAGTCTATGTCCTTCTAGGCATGAATATCTCTTTGATGTCAGTGATAACTTGGTGTTTTGAGACAAGGTCTTGCTCTGTTGCTCAGGCTGGAGTGCAGTGGTGCGATCTCGGCTCGCTGCAGCCTTGACTTCCTGGGTTCAAGCCATCCTCCCTCCTCAGTCTTCCAAGTAGCTGGGACTATAGGCCACATGCCACCATGCCTGGCTGATTTTTGTATTTTTTGTAGAGATGGGGTTTCACTGTGTTGCCCAGGCTGGCCTTGAACTCCTGGGCTCAAGCAGTCAGCCTGCCTTGACCTCCCAAAGTGCTGGGATTACAGATGTGAGCCACCACACCTAATAGTGATAACTTTTTGATCTCTGATTAGTATAGGAGACTGAAAAGACTCCTTTCTTTGTTTAATTGCTTTTACTGTCCTCCCTGCTTCTTCATCTTTAGTCCTTTTTGCACCTTCTACAGGTGTCACTTTCTCTTTTCTCTTCCCCTGCTCCTTTTCATTCTTCAGATTATACTTCAGGATTTAACTTTCCTGGAATGCCTTCTCTGAACTCCCTGCATTAGGTGCATCTTTGTGGTAATGAAAATAGTAACCATTTTGTAACACTTCGTATGTGCCAAGGACTGTATTAATCACATTGCTTAAATCTCTGCTTTTCAAACATTTTTTTAGTAGTCTCTGCTTCCAACATCTTGTTTTTTATTTATTTTTTCTTCCTCTCACCTTCTCCCAGCATCTTTTGTTATACCCCCATATATGAGTCTTCCTAAAGTCCTAGAGCTCTGAGGAACTGTGACTATCACTGGTGACTATTATTTAACTCTCCAACTCTGTGAGTTGGGTATTATTATTCCCATTTTAAAGAATTATCTGAGACAAGGAGAAGTACCAAATTGCCTAAGGTAAGTGGCAGAGCTGGGATCTGAACTCAGGTTTTCATTGTTATAGTTGTGCTATTGACTATTCCAGGGTCTCCCAGTAATACAAATGCTGACTTCTGTAGCATCTTCTGTGAGTCTCCTGGAGCATAGGGACAGATCCTTTTTTTTTTTTTTTTTTTGACATAGAGTCTTGTTCTGTCGCCCAGGCTGGGATGCAATGGTGTGATCTCAGCTCACTGCAATCTCTGCCTCCTCAGTTCAAGCGATTCTCATGCATCAGCCTCCCGAGTAGCTGGGATTATAGGTGCATGCCACCAGACCTAATTTTTGTATTTTTAGTAGAAATGGGGTTTCACCATGTTGGCCAGGCTGGTCTTGAACTCCTGACCTCAACTGATCCACCTGCCTTGGCCTCCCAAAGTGCTGGGATTACAGGCATGAGCCACCAAGTCTGGCCCAGATTCTTATTTATCTTTGTGTCTGCAGCAGATACCACTGGCCTAGTCCATAACAAGTCCTTGATAAACCAGAACCTCAAAGTGGTTGTACCCTCAAGTGCATTTTAATCTAATGTCAACCACATTTTAACAAATTTGTCATCACCATTTTGTTCTTTTGTGAATATGTAACATTGCTTCCAGGTAAGTTTAAAGAAACTTACCATTATCCTTTGCAGCACTTTGTTTTACAGGTAATCAGGCATGAGTAGGGCAGGAGAAGGTAACCCCCACCTACCAGGAATGTCAGGCAACCATCAGGCGATGATTTGGCAGTTATTACACTGCCTCTCTAAAAATGATCATTGGCAGCCAGTGCCCGGGAGAGGCAATTTCCTGATGCTGCACAGTTGTCACACTAAAGTGATAATTCACCGCAGGCACCAGGGAGAGGCAATTTCCCAAACAGATAAAAACATTTGAAATTGGTCATCAGATTCCAATAAAATCTCAGGAATTAGGCAAGTGAGCTCAAGCATGTGCATCAAGAGACAAAATGGCAGAGTATGACCTTCCGGGGCCATGCCACTGAAAAGGGAAGAAAGCCTCAGGTGAGCATACAGGTTTCTAAACACACTGTGCGTGCTCACCTCCCAAGTGTGAGGAAGGCACTGCGCATGTGGGGAGCTCACCCTTAAGGAAGAATAAAGGAAGAGGGGTGCAGGACGCCAGAAGTGGGCCAGCATATAAAGTCCTAGGATTAAGGTTAAACGGGCACTTGACCTCCAAAGTACTCGCTTGGGTCTCTTCTAAGTGAACTGTCCTTTCTTTCTTGCTCTAGAGCTCTTGAGTAAACTTCCACTCCTGATCTTAAACTTGGCTTGGTCTCTTTTTCTGCCTTATGCCCCTCAGTCTAATTCTTTCTTCTGAGGAGGCAAGAATTGAAGTTGCTGCAGACCCATATGGATTTGCTGCCCACTAGCACTTTTAGTACATAGGACAGTATCATTATTCCAATTATAATACTGAGGGGAACATAGAAAATGATCATAAATTATAGCTTATGGCTCCAAAGAATAATTGGAAAAACTGGAAGGAAGGCAAGATTATTGTTTTTAAGTTAGGTCTATTAAAATGAATGAATGAATGAAACTACCAATTTCAGTTTCTTTCCTTGGACCAAAGATTGCCATGTACAGATGCTAAATCCTCAGGAATTTGTTAAATTTGCCCCTTTTCCTGTTTAGATGAAAAAAGTATTAAGATTTGGTTTGTTTTTGACAAGCACAAAATTGTCTCAATGTAGTGTTAGTATATATGTGAAACTTGCATTGTGACACTTTATATTTCTTATTTTTAAAAAGTTTAACCAACCTAAGACCATTTCAAATAAAATCTGCATCTAAGCAATAATTCTGCTGGAAGCTATTTTAAAATGCTGACTTGAGAATCTTGACTCAGACTATATACAATTTAGTGAAAAGCTGCCCTGATTTTCAGTTGTAATAATTTAAGTATTCATTATTATAATGCCATGCTTCAATCAAGTCATCTACATTTAGTGTGCACATACTAAATGCAAGGCATTGGATGGTGTGTGTCTAGAGGTGAGGGATATAGAAATGATGAAGACTTCTGTTTCCTTTGGTGTGACAGACTGGGTGCCCTAACCAACCCCCCTTAAGAAAATAACTAAAAATGTAGGATATAATATTAGACACATTTTTTTAATGCTTAAATTATCTTTAAATACTCAGTGGCCAAAATCTAAGACATAGTGGGAACCTTGAAGGTAAATTGTGTACTGAAGCTGGCTTTTGACTTGGGAACATTTGCTTAACATGAAAAACTTACATGTTTTTTATTGCTTCATGAGAGTGAAGGAATATAAAACAAAGCCAGAGCCTACCCAAGCAGAGCATCTAATAGAAGATTCGTTTTCATCAAGCTGGGATTCGGAGTGCTATACCCTCCATATAAGGTAAACCAGGAAGAAATTGTCCTCTCCAGATGACTGCAAGGAAAACTGCCTGTCTTCAGCTTTGATGCTGGGGGAGGAGAGAAAATACCCTCTGAAATCATTATAGTGAAGTTGCAGAACACTGAAAATAAAGAGAAGAACTTAATAGCAGCCAGAAAGAATGGAGAGCTTAGTTTCAAAGGAAGAGTGGACAGAGGGTTGACCCTTGAGGGTAATAAGAGAAACCAGCATTCAAAGGAATATAAAAGATGACTGTCAATCCAGAAATATATCCAGTCAATAATGCTCCTGAAGAGCAAAAGCGAAATAGAGAAAGAGAGAGAGATTAACAGTTCGTCACCAACAATTCTGAAGGATGTGCTTCAGAAAAAAGAACGTCATCCAAGATGGAAGATAGGAGTTAGAAAAAAATGAAGAGCAAAGATAGGATATTATGTGGGGAAAGTCTAACCATCCTTGGCTATAGAAGACCATGATAATGTTTTGTGGGATCAAAAAATGTAAGTCCAAAGAAAACCCAGATATACAATAACAGTAGCATCTAAAGCAAGAGTGTTACAAGATTCTTGCGTCTTTTAGGAAAGTTGGTGAAAATTGACTTAGCTTAGAATTTTCTTAACACGTGCATATTAAAGGTCTTTTGGGTTACCACTAAAAATGTTGAAATAGAATATGAAACATTTAAACTAGAAAAAGGAAAATTGAATGAAAGATGAGTAAGACCTCTTTCCTCTGAGGCCCTTAGTATTTGATGGGCAGTGGTGGACATGGCAGGAGTGACTTTGGGGGTTATCTTGTGGACCCAGCTTATGCATCACTACAGATATGGTTGGCTTCATCTTTACTCCCATCCCTCACCTCGTGGCTGGAGCCACTTGAATTGTTTCCAGAAACTGGAGAAACCCTAGCAAAGGCTCATGCCATTCATGCAATTGTCTGCTGCTAATGCTACCACTGCCACAAATTGAAGAGCCTCCCGATGAGTGCCAGCTGACAAGCAGAGATCCATCCCCTCACCTGTGTGCTTGCAATACTTGGCCATGGGTACTGCCTGGTTTTTTAAGCAGGTGCCTGAAGGGGTCAGGTACACAACCCCAAAGTAGGTAGAAGTTATCAACTCTTGGTGTGGGCTTTAACCAATGAGAGAAAGAGACAAAAAGCAGCCAGCCAATTGTTCTTCCTCCTTGCTGCACTAACCTCCAGTTCGTAACAAGCCTCTGTAATTTCAAACTGTAGAGTTGCCCTGAGAGACTGACCAAAGCTGTAGACAGCTTGACTACAAATCCTCCCGTGTCTATCCTGCTCCTTCCATGATTTACTTCCTTTTTTCTCTCACTTTTGCTTCCTTAGCATTGCACCCTGTCCATACCATGAACTTCTGTCTTAAATTGTTTTCTAGTGATTTCAGGCTAAGGCAAGGGCTCTTAGACACCTATTTAAGTTCCATTAGCAAGTCCTCCAAAAGATACCCAAAATAAACATGAAAACTAGCTGTACAGATGTGCTTTAAGATGATTTTCTGCTCCTCTTCTCAACAAAATTGATGCCACCTCCTGGGCTCCTTCCCTATAGAAACATAGAAATATGGAGCCCTGGGCTGGGCACGGTGGCTCACGCCTGTAATCTCAGCACTTTGGGAGGCCGAGGCAGTTAGGTCACCTGAGGTCAGGAGTTCCAGACCAGCCTGACCAACATGGCAAAACCCCATCTCTACTAAAAATACAAAAATTAACCAGACATGGTGATGTGCATCTGTAATCCCAGCTACTTGGGAGGCTGAGGCAGGAGAATCGCTTAAACCTGGGAGTCGGAGTTTGCAGTGAGCCGAGATCATGCCACTGAACTTCAGCCTGGGCAACAGAGCGAGACTGCATCTCAAAAAAAAAAAAAAAAAAAAAAAAAAAATGGAGCCCTGGTAGTAGAGAAGGTAAGCCATACATAGAACCACCTCTCATATGAGATAAGTAAGAGAAGTACAGAGTATGTGTGGGAAATGGAATAGTCCATCAAGTTTGATAGAGCACAGAGCATACTGGGGAAATAGTGGGAGATTAAAATGGAAAGATTGTCCTGGGGTCTGGCTATTATGGACCTTGATTTAAGGACTCCACATTTGAACTTTATTCAGTGGATGATGAGAAGTCGTTAAATTTTTTTTTTTTTTTTTTACTTTTTAACAGTGGAATGACAATCAGAAAAAAAAACCTAATATATATATGTGTGTGTGTAAATATATATGTAAATATATATACGTATATGTAAGTATGTATTTGAGCAAAGGCTTTGCAATTTTTTTTTTCCCTTCTATGTTAAAATTTAATGTTCAGTTAGTTCTCTAGTATTGTTTCCTTGGTAACCTGACAGAGATTGTCACTATGTTTCTAGGCGAGATTGCTTATGATAAAAATGAGCCTGGTTGGTAAACTGCATGTGGGCTGGGAGAAAGAATCAATAACCCCTGGAGACCTGGTAGAGATGCCATGCTTTGGGTCTTCTGAGTACAGTGATTCTTATAACTGGGCATGTCCCTGTGGAGACACTGAAAGCCTGTGGAGTTGTTAAAAGAAAAGATGGTTCCTGTGGGACAGGAGACTTTTAAGCCAGGACAGTTCCTGCATCTGCCCCAATGTGAGTCTTATCTTCTTGCACCTGAATTACCACCTGTGTTTACTCTTAAGCGTTAGTTCTTTAGAGCGAGAACCGTGTCTGAGGTATTGGTTGTATAACATATCTTTAGGAGTCTGTAATTTTTTATAGGTTTTACCTCTAATAAAATTAAACTTGGTGGAGCAAATGCTGAGAGCTTCTGATAGACTGTGTAGCATGACTATTGTAAATGTTTTATGTAGTAGGTGTGTGTATCTATATATACATACGTGTACACCTTATTTCTGTTTTTAAAGCATAAGAAAATTATAATGTTTACCTCTGAGCCCTATTTCTGCATAATTTTGATGAGTTAACTTCTTCCTGAAATTTATTTGCTGAAAAGTAGAAATTTAACAGTTCCATTGCCTTCATTTGAAACTTTTAAATCCTTTTTATTTAGGTTATCTTCATTGTAATGAATATGATAATCTGAGATTGAAGTGGCTGAGGCAGACGTTAGAATCTTTCATCCCACAGCCTTTGATAAATGTAATTAAAGTGTCCGAATTGGATGGCAGAAAAATGGGAGACGCCCAGCCTGAAATGTTTGACAAGGTACTTTTATTACATTGTGACAAACTGATGGATGCCCAATGATACCACTATTATGTTGCTTTGTGGTTGTTATTTTCCATCTGTTCTCAGACATAGCCTGATACAGTTTCTCAGTACCCTGGAAAATTTTGATAAAGTGAATGTGGAAGCAGTTTTCATTTCATCGTCAGCATGGTTCAAAGGAAGCAGTAACATTGGGATTGGGGATTATAGAATGTTTTATATTGGCAGGTAACTCAAAGATACTCAGGAAAAGATCAGATATTATTTGGGTCACTACTGTATTGCTTTAATTCAGTAATATTTCATATCAGAGTATGACAGTTGAAGAAAAAGAGGTCATTTCAGTGAGCTGAAATTGAAATATTCATTCTTAGAAATAAGTGCTGAGAATTCAGAAATATATTAATGTCTAATTACAATGCGTAACTTTTGTAAAAGTTTTTGCTGTGGTTGTCAAGTATATCAAATAGCATTAGTAGACATAGTAAACTTTAATTCTCCCATCCTAAGCCCCAAAAAACAAACACTGAAAGTACATGGTAAGTTTTTCTGAAAAGTGTTAGTGAGGAAATGCCATAAGGAAAAACTTACTGTGGTGTATTTTCAGTTAAAAAAGAAATGTTTTTATCTATTTGCTATTTGTTTACCATGTTCTAGAGAATTTCTCTATCTATTTCGTGCCTGAGAATAGATTGTCAGTGCGTATTTGCATCGCTTGTCCTTTTTTTTCTCTAGGTGTTAGTGGATGCTCCGTGTTCAAATGATCGAAGCTGGTTGTTTTCTTCTGACTCTCAGAAGGCATCCTGTAGGATAAGTCAAAGGAGGAATTTGCCTCTTCTACAGATAGAGCTCTTAAGGTAGGGACTGTTAATACAAAAGTGTATTTTGGTGTCTGATGTAATTGAAGCAGGTGTGATAGAACATATCAGGCCCCCAATGGAGGGCTTGCTGTGTAGGTGTCAGTGATTATTCCTCCAAAGGCTGCACTCAAAAAATTCCCAACTTCTTCCCCTTTATCGCTCATGCTGTAATGCTCACCGCCCCTCCCCCCACCCCCAGTGACGTGTAGTATTGCTGTGCATTGTCTCTTAAAGGGCATAGACGATTTTACTGTAGTTCAAAGTTGTTTGCTCACTGGAACCCAAGCCTGGGGGTTCATAGCCCTGTTTCTTTTACCAGAATCTGAGCAGCCCTTTAAGAATAGCTTTGAATCAGGATGCATGTTTTGTTAATGTTCTGGATGAATCAGCCCCTAGCAAGTTGTAGCTCGTTGTTAGTGCGTGTCTCCCCTCTGAGAATTTTCCAGAAGGACCTGGCCACTGAACATTTGGTTTCATTAAGAACAGAGCCATTTTGGAACATTGTTGTTCAGGTTCCAACAGCGATTTTGACGTATGCCCTACTCCCATGTAATTCTTCTTGTTTAATGCTAAATCAAATATTTTTGTTTGTCTGTTTTTGAGACAGTCTCACTCTGTCGCCCAGGCTGGAGTGCAGTGGTGCAGTCTCGGCTCACTGCAACCTCTACCTCTCAGGTTCAACCTATTCTCCTGCCTCAGCCTCCTGAGTAGTTAAGATTATAGGTGTGCGCCACCAAGCCCAGTTTTTTGTTTTTGTTTTTGTTTTTGTATTTTTAGTAGAGAGAGGATTTCACTGTGTTGGTCAGGCTGGTCTTGAACTCCTGACCTCGTAATCTGCCTGCCTCGGCCTCACAAAGTGCTGGGATTACAGGTGTGAGCCACCACACCCAGCCGCTAAACCAAAATTATCTATAATATTTAAAATACAATTAAATGGTCCCTTAATCACTTATTACCTCTTGCACATAGAAAGACAGTGAATGACAGTGTACATTTCCAACTTCTGACTGATACACAGCAATGAACATATACCATTTCCTAAATATTTTGACCAATACTAATACATAGCCTTGTATCAGATTACGTCTCGGTTCATTATGGTGATTCTTGGTAGGACTTATCAGAAGGCTTTTCTGAACATTTCTCATCCAGCAGTTAGACCATTTGTTTGTATACTTCTGATGTCCACCTTTCATGTAACGCTAAGATATTTTGAAAACTTCATACCACCTTTCCCTTTTACCCTTTGGGTTATTAGCTTTGAGATGATCTAGATCCTTCTGTAAATCTTTTCTCACCTAAGCTTTATTGATTTGGCTTCTTCATTTTTTGTTTGTTTGTTTGTTTGTTTGTTTGTTGAGATAGAGTCTTGCTCTGTCACCCATACTGTAGTGCAGTGGTGTGATCCTGGCTCACTCCAACATCTGCCTCCTGGGTTCGAGCGATTCTCATGCCTCAGCCTCCCAAGTGGCTGGGATTACAGGTGCCCGCAACCATGCCTGGCTAATTTTTGTATTTTTAGTAGAGACGGGGGTTTCACCATGTTAACCAGACTGGTTTCGAACTTCTGACCTCAAGTGATCTGCCTGCTTTGGCCTCCCAAAGTGCTGGTATTACAGGCATGAGGCAGCATCCCCCAGCCTCAGTTTCTTAATTGTTCCTGCTACACCAGCCTTGCCATTGTTATTCCTTACACCTGTAACAGATACTAAATCTTGTGATGGCTTATTAACATTGTGGTCTACATTTATTTTTTTAATCAGTAAGCAAGCAAACAGGCTTCCTGAGAATATTATTTTTCTTCTCTGTCTCCTGACAAATCTGCCCCCGACTTCCTTTTCTTTCTGTTTATTACCAGGTTTTCTGTGATATATTCTGTCTACTGTTTTTCCTCGATTAATTATATTTTATCTTCTGTTTCCTTTACTCTTCCAAACCTATTCTTATTAAAGAACTATTAATTTTTAAAATTTTTAGAATTTTTAAAATATATTTCTAATTATACAGGTAATACATGAAACCATTTTCATTGTAAAAAAAATATATAATACAAATGAAGCAAAAGGCCCTGTTGGCCACATGCCCAACCAAATATCAGCTTTCTTCTTAGAGTTCACTGTTGGATTCGTAGCTCTATGTAGTGAAATACATTTTAAAATAACTTTTATCGTGATATGTATATTCTTCTGTAACATGGTCTTTTTTTTTTTTCACCAAATATTTCTTAGTCTTTTCCATGTAGGTCTACTTTGTTCTCTTTAACTTATGTGAAATATTCAAGAGGATCTATTGTATTCCTTTTTAATCCTTTAATCCTCTATTTCTGGATATTTACATTGTTTCTTGTTTTTGTTTATTTGTTTACTTTTATAAACCGTTCTTTAATTTGTCTCATCAGACAGGTCTACTAGCATTTTTCTAGATTAAATAAATATTGAGAAGTAGAATCGAGAATCAAATATTTTAATAGCCGTGTTGAATTGTTCTCCAAAAAGGCTATACCAGTTTATACTCCTTGCTGCACTGGACTTTGTTTACTGCTTGCTCCCTCTTAAAATATTCTCTTCCCTTGACATTTGTGATCATAGGCTTTCCTGGTTCTCCCTACTTCTCAGTTATGCCTTCTTCATATGTTATTCAACTTGCTGCTCATTGGCTCATCCCACAAATTTTGAGTTTCTTTAGCCTACTGATGTTGATCCTTTTCTCTATCTGATGGCTTCAACTGATATCTCCCAATACGTGAGCTTAGACTATCTCCCAAATACGAGTCTAAGCTCAGATCTTTCTCCTTAGCCTCAGACCTGTATATTCAGTTACTATCCGAGATCTCCAGAAACTAAAAGCTCAAATAATTAAGATAAAAATCATAATTTCTAATTATCTTAGGAGAGAGAATCTTCACCAAATCAACAAAATAAAAAATCAGAATAGAAATTCCACCAACCTGCCTCTTCCCCCTCTCTTCTCGGTTTTAGGAAACGCCACACCACCATATATTTGCCTAAGTCAGACATCGATCTCCAACTTCCCTCTTTCTCATTTATTGAATTAATCACTAAGACGTCTCAATCACTGAGACACATGTACCTATTACGTGTGTCTCAAGTTCACCCAATTCTCTCCATCCTGAGTAGCCTAACCTAAGCCACCAGTATTGTCACCTAAATGTTTTTAACTGGCCCCTAACTGTCCTACATGTCTCCAGTTGTGAGCCGTACTGCTTGATTCTCCACAGTGAAGCCAGAGTGACACATCCGAAATGAAAATCTCGTGTCAATTATCCTTCTGGAAATCCTACAGTGGTTCCCCATTACCAGCAAAATTTCACCCTCTTTTATTTTTAATTGGGGGATTTTCCAGTGAAAACCAGAATTTGCTAGACAAATTCTAAAAGAACTGCAATACTTCATACTGTTAATGTACTGCTCAAGTCCTCTTTTGACCTGGCCCCTTCTTACTTCAGCAACCTCATTGTTTCGGAACTCTTACTCATTTTGTTCCAACCATGCAGTTTCTCAACAGTATCTCATTTCCAAGGCCAGTGCATTTCCTGTTCCTTTTCGTTGAGAGTTCTTCTAATTTACACTCTCCTTTCTCCTGGCAAACTCTACTGATTCTTCAGGAATCAGCTCTGATGTCTCCTTACTGACGCCTTGCCTGATTTCCAGGGAGTGGTGTGGATATTGTCCTCATGTCCTTACCTTCACTTAAAGATAGATTTATTGTTCCTCTGCTACACAATTATCTAGTATGTGCCTCTCTTTTTGACAAGACTGTAAGCCCCATGGGAGCAGGGATTGTTTTATTATTTTTATTCCTACCATATAATTTGGTGCCTGGCATGTAGAAGAGACTAAGTAATTGTTTAAAAACAGTATATTACATGGGTTGAGTATTTAGAATTTATAGGTGTAATTAAATTGATAGCACAGTTAATCTGACAAAAATAATGATGTAATCATTACTGTGCTGCAAGGTGATTAGGCATAAATGTAAAGCAATTCCCATAATTTATTTTGATTAGTATTGCTTTTACATAGCCAAAACATGGCTACAGATGTAATTTAATTTTTTTATCGTTTAATAAATTTTTCTTAATATCATTTAGCATTTCAATCATCATTGCAAAAAATCATTCGCATGCATGAACCCCAGATGGGCATCTTCTTATGTCCCAGCAACGAAGGCTCTTCTGTAGTGGCCACTCCTCTCTTCCATCATCTTACTTCCCTAAAGGAATGGTTTTAGTAGCACATCACTTTAGTAGCAAATTGGCAGGGCACAAAGCTGAGATCACATTCAATGTAGGTTTTCATGTAATCATATGAGACTGGGAAAGACTGCCGCACCAGCCATCTCCCATTCTTTTCCTTCAGCAGCTGCTCTACATTCCCTGCCTCTGCTTCCTGGTCTGCCTGAGAGGTTTTGCAATAACTTGAAGCAGCCAGAATTCCAAGTCCCTTGGCTATGTGATTATGATAACAAAGGGGAGAGAGCAAGATATCCAAGCTATATGCAGAGAAAATGATCGGATTCCTGACATCTACAAGTCTTGGGGTTAACAAGATAAAGGAAAAAAAAATGATAATACCAGACATAATCTCTCTTTTATCTCCTGCCCTTGACGTCAAAAAATGAAAAAGAAAAAAAAAAAAAAAAGACAATAGCAATTTTATCATCAGGAATAGCTCTGTTTTATCACTATATCACTTACCTAGAATTTCCTCCTGCTTGTCTTCCAATCTTTCCTCAGATAGTTATTGCATTACCTTTTGTTAACAAAAGGCAACCCTTTTATTCCACAATATGAGATAAAAGGTTTTAAAATGCAAGCATGCAAGAGAGTAAATACATCGATGTGTATGAGTTTCATTCATATGAAGGATTGATTACAGATCCTTATTTTCATTTGCAAAGAGCAATTGGAATGCAGGTAAACAAATATTGTCTGGCCTCATACTGTGGACAGAAGATGGCACTCAGAAGTGAGAAAAGGAGTGGAAAAGATAGGCAAGAGGTAAATAAGGGAAACTTTCTGATTGTATTGTTTTGCCAAAGGCTAGACTTGTATGTACATCGTCTGTTGACAGATACAGTGCTCAAAGGTACTTTATACACGTGAGAACTTATACAGCCTTTAAAAACAAGGACATTCTGTCGTTTACTACAACATAGGTGGGACAGTAGGACATTATGCTAAGTGAAATAAGCCAGGAATGGAAAGATAGATGCCATATGATCTCACTTCCATGTGGAATCTTAAGAGTTGATCTCATAGAAATAGCATATAAAGGTGGTTACTGGAGGCTGAGGGTGAAGAGAAGGATGGGGAAAGGTAAGACGTTGATCAAAGTCTGAGAGTTAGAAGGAATAAGTTATAATGATCTATCATGCTGCATGGTGACCACAGTTAATGATGTATATTTCAAAATTGCTAAAAGAATAGATCTGTAATGTTCTTATCACAAAAGAATGATAAGTTGGTGAGGTGATAGATATGCTAATTAACCAGATTGAATCTTTCTACAATGTGTACATAGACCAAGGTATCACATTATATCCCATAAATATTCACAATTATTATTTTTCAATTTTAAAAAAGGTATTTATGCCCTTTATGACTGTGTGAAGTCATGCTGTCACTTTACCAGAAATTATTTATATTTATGTTACATAAGCAGTCTGCACAGTGTTCAGAATTTCAGCTTTTGGAAAGACAGTGTCCTATAATCATATACTCTACAATTCGATATTAATCTGGTACATTTGGTACATTTTTATGAAAAATAAATGAAAATTAATGTCTTATTTGATAGAAGTTTTTTGATGTTAATTTCTTTATTTTTTATTTTTATTTAAAAAAATATTTTAGAGAGAGGGTCTTGCTCTGTCTGCCAGACTGAAGTGCAGCAGTGGTACGATCATAACTCACTGCAGCCTCAATCTACTGGGCTCATGTGATCCTCCCACCTAAGCCTCCTGAGTAGCTGATACTGCAGAGGCATGCTACCACACTTGGCTAATTTTTAAATTTTTTTCTAGAGACAGGGTCTCACTATATTCCCCAGGCTGGTCTCAAGCTCCTGACCCCAAGTGATCCTGATTCTTTGGCCTCCCAAGTGCTGAGGCCATAAGCACGAGCCACTGTGCCCAGCACTGATGTTAATTTTTTTAAAAAAAAACTGTTAGTAGATATGTAATGCTCCTTAAATTTTTTTAAATTAATATACATATAGAAGTATGTATAATGATAAAAATAGTAATCTAACTTGTTTTTTGTTTTTTACAATGAAAAACTTACTGGAAGGCACAGTGATGACAGGAGAAAGATCTCAAAACAATATGAGTTCTTTGTATACTTAAAGACTCTTTGATTTATCCATATAGAGATAGAAAAATTAGAATTTTCTATTGAATTTACAGAACATAAAGATAAAAGTTATATCAGATTTCCTCACACATCTGTCCCAAAGCTATTTTCAGGAGATGAGAATGAGGGGCAAGGATAAAAGGAATAATTAAACATAAGCCAGTTCTATTAATGGAATATCACTTAAAAGTATACCTTTATTATCATTTCTCAAAATAATTTTTGAGCCGGTCATTCCTGTTACATGCTATGTGTGTTCATACTATTTAATCAAATTCTTTGTATCAAGAAAAATAAAGTGGGAAAATATACTAAAAATGAAATATATGTAGTCTTTCTAAAAAGTGACTATGATATTTGTATAAGAGAAGTTTACATGATTTTTGGGTGAGAAAGCACTAACTGAAGAATATGATTTATAACAAAAATGTAGGTAACTTATTGTAGTAATGTATCATGTCATTTGTTTCCTAGGAGAAAATCAATTACATTTAAAATACTGACCCCTTCTGGTTTTCTTTTCTCACTACTTGACAAGTAAAATCCAATTTGTGAGCTCATTGAAAAAGGAAGCTTAGATTATTTGGTAACGTTTTGAAAATTTGCATAAATCATCCAGATAACAATCCTTAAAAGGTGGTACTCTGACAGCAAGAACTGTGTTTTGAAAGAAACATTAAAAAAACACAAAAAACAAAAACACTAACATCTATTCTCTGATGCACTGGAGCTAAGATAGAGAATACCTAGTGACTGTGCAGCATGGCCTTCATCATTCATCAACACAGTGACCAAAAAATTGATATGTTTATATTGGAAAAATAATATTTGAATATACGGGGCTCTCAGAATGGAAAATTTCCACCACTGCTTCAGCTATGTATATGTTTTCTTTTTAACGTTTGAATAATTCAGTTCATGTTGCATACTGTCATCATATGCTTAGTCATATGTTTGGAATACAGAAAACAAAAGCAAACTACTATTAACAACTACTGCAACTACTACTACTAATTATTCTCTTCCTCTTTCTGTTCTACCTCCTCTGTATTCTTCATCTTATTTCTTTTTTCTTTAAGTTTAGGTGGCAGTAGTCAGAGGTTATGAGATTTAAAATGCACAGTTTATTTGGGGAAAGAACATACTTCTTTTTAACAAGAGTTTACTGATCAAAATATTACACATTCAACGAAATTATAAAAGCCTGAGGGGCCATCCAAAGCTATAATTTGTAACTACTATATTTTCTTTCATAAAAAATATGTGTCAAATATATATTGACAATATGAATACAATCTTGAAAATCAGATGTTATCAGCATTTATTAATTTATTTAACATTATCTACTTTTTAATATTTATTTATTTATTTATTTTTGAGAGAGAGTCTCATTCTGTTACCCAGGCTGGAGTGCAGTGGCATGATCTCAGCTCACTGCAACCTCCGCCTCCTGGGTTCAGGCAATTCTTATGCCTCAGCCTCTCGAGTAGCTGGGATTACAGGCATATGCCACCATACTTGGCTACTTTTTGTATTTTTAGCAGAGACGGGGTTTCACCATGTTGGCCTGGCTGGTCTCAAACTCCCATCCACCTGCCTCAGCCTCCCAAAGTGCTGGGATTACAGGCATGACCCATCACGCCCGGCCTAACATTATCTACTTTATACTGGGAACTTAGCTAAGCATTGCAGATTTTAAAATATGGAAATGATTCTTGTTCTCAAGGTCCTCAGGCCAATTATCATAAAATGTGGTTAAGACCTATAATAATAGAACAGTTAGGATGCTAAGGGAATAGAGGGAAGGATGCCTAACTTTGTTCTTGTTAAGGATGGAGTACAAAATAAGCAGCAGGTAAATATTTAAACTAAAGAGATTTGTCTAATATACAATATTATTATACTATTGTATAATATACAATAGAGTATAATATACTGGAGCTAAGATACATATATATTTATTGATTTATTTATTACCTTTGGCTGCATATAGTATGTAGAATAATAGGAATCATAGTGACATACAGTTGATATCTTTTTCCACTTAATTTATCGTGAACATTTCAATTATTCAATAGTCTTTGAAAACATGCCATTCCTTCATTTATGTATTCATTTATTGAGGTAGTTAGGAATACCTAAAACTCTTCTTTCCTTACACAATCTGGTTAATGAAAGAAATAGTACAAAACTGTATCCTAATGGAGATTAAAAGATCAGCTTTTTAAAGTTCCAGGCAAGAGCTTGATAACTCTTTGGGAAGGAGTTATAGCAGCTGGCCTGTGATCCATTTCTGTTTGGATTTCCAGGGGGACACTCCTAAGGAAAGAAAGAAGGCAGGTGACTTAGTTAAATCTTCTCATAAACATGTAGATAATTGGCTTCCTTGGTAAATAGACTAATGAGTTTTGCTAAGAGGATAGTTCTTATTTATGGCATGCTTTAAGCAGCATGTTCCTGGTTAGTATTGCCTATGCTAAACACAAACTAGCATCTATATAGATTTATGGGGCATGGCTTCCTTCCTGGAGATACCATGTATCAACTGCATAAGGTGTGTTGTGACATAACCTGAATGCTCCCCATTGTGTGAAGCGATCTGTGAACATGATTTAGAAAATTCATCTATTCTGAATTAAAAATTCATACCCAATACTGAAAGCAAGACCTGGGGAGCTATATCAGCTGTCCCAGACCTTTCTCTGCTTCTCTTGTGCCACTTGATTGCCTGTATACTTAACATTATTATTAAATAGTAAAGCTTGATAGTAGGTAAGGTCTCTGGTCTGTGTGAATCAGATTTGACAATTTGATCTTTTATGTTAGCTCACTCCTGAACCCCAACCAGGTCTCTGTGATGAAGCTGAATTGAGTGGCATGATTTGGACCTGAGTCCCAGTTGCAAGCTTTTTAGTCCAGTCCCACATCTAAATCTGGGGGCTTAATCAACTCTTCCCAGCAGCTATTAGACAAAAAGTAAGAGACTTGCCTCTTACATGCTTGGCATGAAAACATGATTAAGAGGATGAGGGGATAACTTATTCCATAGTTTACCACAACTGTTATATATACAGTGGAGAGCTACTGAAGTATTTCTAATAATGAAATTACATAATTACATTTATTTTAGAAAGATTATTACACGTAGAGGGTAGACACAAGAGAACAAACAGAGAGAGAAGAAAGCTATTGGGAATAAATAATTGGGAAGTTATGGAATTTTTCCAGGTGAGCGATGATTATCAGTGGATTAATGTTAGAAGAAAGCAGTCTTCAAAATAAGATGATACTTTACACATTTCATTAACTCACCATAGTTTATTCAATTTGTAAAATATGACTGATGTTAAGACTTTAACATCATTTTTCTTAATAATCTGAAAAACTTTTAATGGATATTTAACAAAACAAAACTGAGCAAATAAGTATAAGTATATTAAAGCATTTGAAACATGGGAGCACATAAATTCTTCTAGTTTAAAAAATTTGAACTGACTTTTCAAGATTTCTAAAGAGTGACCATTGCGTGCAGCAGAGGATGACCTGGCTATTTTGGGAAAAGGCTATTTTGTTGCTTGAGCATTCTTACTTATCTCTTGGTGCTCTGTGTTCTTTTTGCCTCCCCCGAATCTTCTTTCTGTAGGAACAATGACTTTTATGATCCAAAGGATTGGACCTTGGGCTGAAAAACCACGATCCAGCCTATCCATTAAGAGTCCCTGTGACTCTTTCTTCTTCTATCAGCAAGGTTTTCCTGGCATTTGGCCTCATTCTGCCACTCACTACAGGAATTTGAACTTACCATGCCATTGACCTAAATGGAGTCACTAAAATGCCTTTAGTAAACTTCGTAGGCTTTTCTTTCTTTTTTAGTCTGGCTACTGCAGGAGTCAAATGACTTTTTTCTTTAGGAAATGATGGTCATTTTTTCCTCCAAAGATTTATTTAGGACATTGGCATTCAAACTCAGCACTGTAAAGACATAGGGTTTCTGTAGAATCGCTTCGGGAGCTGTCTTGAAGGAATAGATAGGGATGAACAGGGGAGCTCCTTAGTCTGGCACACCAAATCCAACTAGAGGCAGGGTATCTTTTTTCCGGTTAAGTATGTAGAATTTCACTTGAAGAAACTTTCTTCTTACACACACACACACACACACACACACACACACACACACACACACACACACGGTTTGAATAAACCCTTTTAAATCATTAAAATCAACTATAAACAATCTCCATTCATAAGCACATTTGCCATGGAACAAAATCAGGTCAATTCTGGTGGTTTTCTTGAAGGCTTTTCTTTTTTTTCATTTGTGTGAGTTAAGAGGCGATGGTTAATAGGACAGAGACCCTACCTTGAAGTTAGGCAGGCCTGCTGTGCGTTTGTTGTCACTCTTGGCTCACCTAAGCAACACAAAATGAGATCCTTATATTTAATTTAGTGGAGCAGTTTTAATCCCTACCGTTCCATACTCATATTAATGAGGTAATGAACTGTTAAGAAGAGGTACTAAACGTGAAGTCTCCAAGTGGAAACCAATAATAAGTATGTTAAAATGTGTCATTTATAATCTATTTCAAAAGTGTCTAATGTCATTACTCTGTTGTATTAGTACTTTATAAGAAACATTGCTTCTTCAAGGTAAAAGCTTACTGTCAGTGGAAAGAAGATAATTATCAGCACTGTTTTTGTTTCTTAGGCTGACAAAAGAATAGCCGCTGGGTATGGTATCTCTGAAAACAGCAAGCTTGGTCATGTTTCTTTATCTTGAATTCACACAACTCTTTTGATAATAAACAGTGTGGTATCTAGAAATTTGATTACTTACTGTGAGCGCAGTGAAGGCTACCCTCAAGGCTTGTAAAATAATACTTTCAAAACTGACGATGGCATTAGAACTATCAACCTAGAGTTTTGGATTCTTATAGTGCCATGAAACCTAATTTTAAATCTGCATCTATTTGATAGATTGTACATGAGCTTCAGCTTTTCACCTGAATGTTTTCTTTGGTCATAGTGTATAATAGTGGTCGGGGTTTTTTTTGTTTGTTTGTTTGTTGGTTTTTTTTTTTAATTTGCTTTCTTGCCCAGACTGCTGTTTGCCAGCAGAAATAGTAAACTGATAGAAACAGGGTGAAATGATGAGAAACAGGCAGTGGAAAAATGAAAGAAATGGGAACTGCTGAAAAGGAACAAAAATAGAAATATTGGAAAGGAATACTAGAAGTCAACAATGTAGTATTAAAAAAAAAGAAATGGAAAAGTAAATGAAGAAAAAATTCCCAAAGTGCTTCAGGGAAGAAAAGAAATGGTTAAAGATGTGGTTTTACCATTTGTTAAATTATTTTGTAGCAAATAAAAAAATTATTATTATTTTTTTTTTCTTGAGACAGGATCTTACCCTGTCACCCAGGCTGCAGTGCACTGGCACAATCTTAGCTCACTGCAACCTCCACCTCCCACGCTCAAGCAGTCCTCCCACCTCAGCCTCCCGAGTAGCTTGAACAAAAGGTATACACCAGCTAATTGTATTTTTTTGTAGAAATGAGGTTTGGCACGTTGCTCAGGCTGGTCTCAAACTCCTGGGCTCAAGCGATCCGCCTGCCTTGGCCTCCCAAAGTTCTGGGATTACAGGCATGAGTCACTGTGCCTGGCCTAATTAAAATATTTCTATTGCTATATCAAATTAGGCATATATATGTTTTGTTGTTGTTTTGTTTTTGTTGTTGTTTGTTTTGAGATGGAGTCTTACTCTGTTGTCCAGGCTGGAGTGCAGTGGGGTGATCATGCAGCCTTGACCTCCTGGACCCAAGTGATCCTCCTATCTCAGCCTTCTGAGTAGCTGGGACCACAGCATGCGCCACCACACCTGGTTAATTTTTTATTTTTTGTAGAAACAGGGGTCTCTCTCTGTTGCCCGGGCTGGTCTCAAACTCCTGTACTCAAGTAATCCTCTTGCCTTGGCCTCTGAAAGGGCTGGAATTATAGGTGAGAGCCACCATGCCTGGCTAATTTTTTTTTTTAACTAGATTTATTTTCTTTAAATCAGACTATCTGCTGTCTCCTGCCCCACTCTCCCAAACTCCGTTAGGTTTCCCTTTTGTTACTAGAAAGGCAGTGTAAGGGACAACTGACATTTTTAAATGTCTTAATGGCATTTTTGGGACAACATATCTCAATTTTAAAACAGTGGCCATGTTCCATAAGGTCAAGTTTACTTAAAAAAGGTTACCAAACTGTTCTACTCAATCAGAAATGAGACCACAATTGCTAAGTAGCTGCCTTCATTAACAGGCTGTTTTACGTTCTGTAGGAATTTATTATTTAAGACCCAGTTGGCAAGAAGAAAAACTTTTCTCATTTTTATAAATTACTTGTTAGCAAAAGCTTTTTTTCTTTCCGTTTGTTTGTTTGTTTGTTTGTTTGTTTTTAGATAAAGCCTCTGGCCTCTATCTTTTCCATTTGTTCTATAACATAAAAGTTAGAGGTTGCTTCAACTATTCTCTACTCAGAATATTTTTTGGTAAAATTTTTATTTTGATATAATTTTAAACTTAGAAAAAAATGTAAGAATAAATAGTACAAGGAGCTCCTGTGTGCTCTTTATGGAGATTCATCAACTGTTTTACATTTTACCACATTTACTTTTTTTTATTATTATACTGTGATACATGTGCAGAACTCTATTCAGAATTTCTGTGTGTTAGTTTCAGTTAAATATATTTCTTTGTTTTACACTGAAAATTCTCTTCCTGACCTGCCTCTTAATTAAGGTAGCGTTTATTTATTTATTTGTTTTTATTTTTTTGTTTTATTTTATTTTATTTTGAGGCGGAGTCTTGCTCTGTTGCCAGGCTGGAGTGCAGTGGCGCGATCTTGTCTCACTGCAACCTCCACCTTTCAAGTACAAGCGATTCTCCTGCCTCAGCCTACTGAGTAGCTGGGACTACACGCGCGCGCCACCATGCCCAGTTGATTTTTTTACTTTTAGTAGAGACGGGGTTTCACGTTTTGGCCAGGATGGTCTTGATCTCTTGACCTCGTAATCCATCTACCTTGGCCTCCCAAAGTGCTGGGATTACAGGTGTGAGCCACCGCACCTGGCCTTTTTATTTTATGTTTTTGAGACGGAGTCTCACTCTGTTGCCCAGGCTGGAGTGCAATGGCACAATCTCAACTCACTGCTCACTGAGGCGGAGGCCTCCTGGTTTCTAGCGATTATCCTGCCTCAGCCTCCGAAGTAGCTGAGATTATAGGCACCCACCACAATGCCTGGCTAATTTTTTGCATTTAGTAGAGATCGGGTTTCACCATGTTGGTCAGGCTGGTCTCGAACTCCTGACCTCAGGTGATCCACCCAACTCAGCCTCCCAAAGTGCTGGGATTACTGGCGTGAGCCACTGCACCCAGCCCATTAATTTATTTAATATTTTAAGAATATATTTTAAGAATATAGTTTCCAGTTGTGCTGTATGTAAAAAATACAGAATGAATGCAACACAAACCCTGTTTTCAAGCAGCTAAAAATTTATTGCTTGGGAAAAACAGAATAGGGAGATATTCCATGGAGAATCAACGAAAAAGTTTCAAAGACTGAGCTCTGAAGTGGGTCTAGGTGAAGAGACCATTTTTATTCACTTTTTTTCTAAGTGAATACAAGCTCATTCACCTAGTTAAAAGGAAATTATAATCTCATGGGACCACTGTCTGTCTGTCTTTCTATCCAGAGAGAGAGAGAGAGAGAGAGAGAGAGAGAGAGAGGGAGATTTAAGGAATTGGCTTATACAGCTATGAAGGCTAAGTCCCAAATTTGCTGGATGCGCTAGAGCCTGGAGACCCAGGGAAGAGTCAACATGGCAGGTCAAGTGCACAGGCCATCTGCTGGAGAATTCCATCTTGTTCCAGGGAGGTCAGTCTTTTGTTCTCTTCAGTTCTTCAGCTGACTGTATGAAGCTCACCCACATTATGGAGGGCCATCTGCTTTACTCAGTCTAACAATTCAAATATTACTCTCATCTAAAAACACCCTCACAGACACACCCAGAATAATACTAGACCAAATATCTGAATATCATGGTTCAGCCAAGTTGAACCTAAATTAATCTAGCCATCATACTGGCTTTCTAACCTGTAGTTTCCGTGACCTTGCCCTCTATTGCCTGTTTATTGAGGCAGTTCTATACTTAGATTCTGCTACAACTCCACGTGGTAGCAAATTCAGTATTAGTTAAGACAGTTTTTCTTCTAATATAACAGAGAGAGAAAGATACTCAAAATAATAGGGACTTAAATAAATAAGAGTCTGAGGAGGCTTCCCAGGGTTGTATAGGTAATCAGTAGATGACCAGACTCCAGAATCCTCAGGGATCCAGGCCCAATCTTCAGCCTCACAATCCAGGGTGACTATCCCAGTTCTTGCTGTTTAATCTGCATTGCAACTAGTAGGAAGGAGAAAAAGCATGATTCAACATTACTTCCACTCACGTCTCATGGGCCAGACTTAGTCATATGATTGTGGTTATTACAAGGCAGTTTAGGAAATTAGTCTTGGCTGTACCCAATTAAAAATCCCATTACTACGGAAGGAAATGAGAACAGACGCTGAAGAATAGAGGTGTCTGCTACAAGTTGGAAATTCCTTGATCAGGTAATGCTGGAAGATGCAAAGAGAATAACCAAACTCTTTTTTTTTTTTTTTTTTTTTTTGAGGTGGAGTCTTGCTCTCTGAACCAGGCTGGAGAGCAATGGCATGATCTGGGCTCACTGCAAGCTCCGCCTCCCGGGTTCACACCACTCTCCTGCCTCAGCCTCCCGAGTAGCTGGGGCTACAGGCGCCTGCCATCACGCCCAGCTAATTTTTTTGTATTTTTAGTAGAGATGGGGTTTCACCGTGTTAGCCAGGATGGTCTTGAACTCCTGGCCCCGTGATCCACCCACCTGGGCTGGGATTACAGGCATGAGCCACCGTGCCCAGCCCGAAAATAACCAAACCCTTAAACAAGAAAGTCAATTTGAAAGATTTTACAATAATCAAGTAGTTGACAAAGCCCTTACATAATGAATGGGAGGGGATAACTGCCATTAAAAGTATGAGTTATAGAACTAGATTGCCTGGATTTTAATCCTGGTTTGGACATTTCCTGAGAAATTTTGTACAAATAATTGTCTTGCCTTAGTTTTCTCGTTTGCAAAGTAAGAATAATAATTCATGCCTCAGAACTTAATTGAAAGATTGAATAAGGTAACATATAAAACATTTAATGTCAGGTTAAAAAAGGAAATGAAGGATAAAGTTCTAGGGCAGACTGATATTTAAGGGACAGGAAAAAGAGGAAAGGCAGATGGGGAGGCGGAGGCTAAAGGGGGACTTCAGAGAAATAGAAGATGAGCAAAGGAAAAATAGCATCCAGGAAGCCAGATCAGAAGAAAGTTTCATGAAATTGAGGATTAATGGCAGAATCAGGTAAATGAAGGCTGAAAATAGGCTTTTTAGTACAGGCTGTTTGTCTACTTATTTTCTTGCTGAGTCAAGCTTCGGAGGAAAACAGTATTTTTATCTACCTTTTAGAGTTGTACAAACAAAGTATTGTTAAATGAATTACCAAGTTATTTGGAATAACTACCAAGATTGAGTTTCTACATTGAGTCTAATATGTTAAAATTGAACACAACTATCATTTAAATGCCAATCTGTGATGAAAAGTTTCAAATTATGTCTCAGTGTGAAGTGTGTGCTTTCAATCACCTCATCATAATGCTGTGCAGCGGCACTTTAATAGGTGGAGGTTGTATGCTCTATGAAAGGACTGGTAGCTCAGATTCTCAGGTCATTGCTTAAGACCTATTAATTCTACTTTCTTTATGTTAAAAGTGCCTGGAGGTATATAGTTATTTTTTACCTTCAATGGGTATTTGAGACAATTGGGACGATAGAATGAATGCATGTGGTGTCCTATGTCTTATTGCCCCAAATTCCAAACTTATTTTAGCAGTCGTAATATTTGCTTCAGGGCACATAGCAGTGATGAAGTTTGCGGTCCTAGATTTGAGTGGCAGTCTTCATGCTGCATTTATTAGCTGTGTCACTTCAGGCAAATCAGAGTCTTTGTGACCCTCGATTTGATAAATCTGGTCAGACTATATACCTTGTACATCTCACCTCATAAGGTTTTATTAAAACTCTGTCTGTGAAGCGCTCTTTAACTAGAGCACCAAGTAAACATAAGGTTAATGTTATTAATTAAGCCGATCACGTGTCCTACACTCAGTTAACATAGGAGTCAGCATCTTGTTTGATTTCTGGACCAAATCCACATTCTGTTCTCTTTTATTCAGGTAGATTCTTTCTATTTTGTTTACTTATTTTTTTTAAATAATTTCTTGTATTTTAGATTCAGGGGGTACATATGCAGGTTTGTTACACGGATGTGTTGCGTGATGCTGAGGTTTGGGATTTGATTGATCCTATCATCCAGGTAGGGAGCATAGCATCAAATAGTTTTTCCACCCTTACCCCCCTTCTGTCCTCTCTTTCCTAGTAGTTCCCAGTGTCTATTACTGCCATTTTTATGCCTATGAGTACACAATGTTTAGCTCCCGTTTATAATTGAGAACATGCGATACTTGGTTTTCTGTCCCTACATTAATTCATTTAGGATAGTGGTTTCCAGCTGCATCCATGTTGCTGCAAAGGACACGGTTTCTTCTTCTTCTTCTTTTTTTTTCCTTACTGCTCTATTCTAGTTTAAAGAAAATATAACAATTTCCTCACAGAGGAGTATGTACAATGTGTCCAGTGTTCTCTGGAAGCATCTCACCTTTTCAGTTTTGGACTTAAACTGTCATTTGGGCAGTGAAATAAAAAGACTGTCTGTAGTTTTCCTACATTTTTCACATTATTAATTATATAACTGTTTTTCTTTTCTACATATGTTGCAAATAGCTTTATAAGGTAGTCTCATTGGCTTTCTGAAATATTAATTGAATATTAAATGGTTACGATGGACCAATTGCAGGATTTATGTTCCTATGCTTATTTTAAATTTTTAAAATTCCTACAATCTGACTTGGTTTTAAAAAATGTATAATGCTAGATTTCTGAGAAGGCAAAGCTTGCTAATATTGTGGCATCCTTTACTTATATTTGCTTCCAATGGAATGGTACTATTGCCTTGATACTCTAATGGCGAAGGAAGGGACATGAGTAAAGATGAGGAATAAATATATTAATCATAGTATTTGGGGGCTATAATCTTAATTTTTCAGGAGCACAGACATGTATGATTCTTTTACTTCTGTACCAGAAACTGTAGGCAAGAGAGTGATTGTGACTTCAAACTTGTTACAGCGATGACATAAAAGGAATTTATTTATCTCCTGGTGATAAGTCGTGAAGAATTAATGAAAGAGGGAAAATCACTCTTGTTTCGGTCAAAAGATGGCACTGTTGCTGTGCTGATTGTTCTTTTCTGCATTTTTGGCTCAGCCCTTTTTAAATGCAGAAAACAGTTGAATACAGTGATCTAATTAACACTGACCCTCCCATCAGAATGCCAAATTTTCTAATCAAGCACCAAAAGAATAGATTCTAGAAAGGGAATTTATATTTTTAAAAATGTGTTAGTATGTTTTAATAGCTATTTATAAAAATAACATTCTCTGTTTGAAACTCAGATATTTACCAAGGGAAAAAATAGGACATCCTGCATCGTGGTTTAAATTTTGGTTACGTTTTGAAACACTCTCCTTTGGAACTTTGATAACTGTGTTTCAAGACATTTTGGGTTTTGTTTTGTTTTAGTTTTTCAAGGTCATTGAACTTATGCTATAATTAAGATAATACATGTTTTTCTTTAAGGTGTTTCAGTCAAGGAATAATTTTTCTTTTATCTTCCTTTCTTACTCTCCTTTAGTTAGAAGCCTATGTAGATTAGTCTGGGAATGTAAAGGTGGTCTGTCTTGTGCTAGAGAAGCAACACATTCTCACCTTGTTTTAAGCCAGTTTCTTAAAAGGCTCTTGAGGCATGATTCTCTATTTTCCTCTAAGCAGACCTTTCAAGGATGGAGAACTTCAGTGAAAGGCAAATCATTAAACTTTGGGAAAGACAAAATGAATGCCTTAAAAAAATGAGTTTATTATTGATTTTACAGTTTCTTTAAAATACAGACACGCAGATCAAAACATTTTTTGAGGGAGTGAAAGGAGGAATCCTTGGAGTATTGAGAACACAAAACAATCCAGTTTTCCTTAGAAAACGCTGGTGGACTCCTGCATATAGACGACTTATTCGTAGATGTGCCTATCTGATGCTTTTAAAAGTTAACGTTTAAATGATTTACTTGCAACAAGTAATTAGAATTAAGCTTTAACTGGATAACTATGTGGTTAACTAGTTTTATCATACTAACTAGTTTTTTCATACATGCATATTTACAGAAGATATTGTATATAGTTTTACGGTATAATTCATTTGGATCTAAAATACAAGCCAAAAATCTTATTTAATGGCAGATGTGTTTCAGAATTCAGAATTTGTTTGGATTTTAAAGAAGTAATATAGTACATACTTAGTACATGGTCTAACCTCCTTTCCACAGGAGCGTCTGGAACAATACTCCATAATCAAACATATTAATATTTTTTCAGCAAGACATATGAATAGTTATACCACATGAGATAAGTCTTGGCCATAAATAGCCTTACATGGGTTTAAGTCAGATTTTTAACACAAATGAATCTGCCACAACTTTTTTTTTTTTTTTTTTTTTTTTTTGAGACAGAGTCTCTATCACCTAGGCTGGAGTGCCGTGGCACGATCTCGGCTCACTGCAACCTCCGCCTCCTGGGTTCAAGTGATTCTCCTGCCTCAGCCTCCCGAGTAGCTGGGGTTACAGGCACACGCCACCACACTCAGCTAATTTCTCATATTTTTGGTAGAGATGAGATTTCACCATGTTGGCCAGGCTGGTCTTGAACTCCTGACCTCAAGTGATCCACCCCCTTTGGCCTCCCAAAGTGCTGGGATTACAGGCGTGAGTCACCGCACCCGGCCGCACAACTTAATTTTTAAAAACCTGTAGGTTGCAGAGCTTTTTGGATTCACAACGGAGTATAAGAGATAGACCTGAAGTGGCACTTGAGTGTATTCTCTGAATTGTCAAAAATCTATTGAGGAGTTTCTGTTCACAAATGAGGGAAGTTTAACATTATATTCTATTTAATGGTTTCTTTTTAAAAACTGTGTATTGTTTTGTTTTCAGCAGCTTCATTAACTAGGTGGTTCAAACACAAAGTGCATTTCAGCCTGTTCCACGATACACTGAAAGACAAGGGAAGATTTGGGGAAAGTTATATACCTGATATCTGCCATATAGTAACAGGTTATCTGGTATACATTCCGTGGCAAGGAGGCCATCTTCCTTTCTCTTTTAGTAGTACTTGGGGTAAAATCATTTTCTACTATATCCTTTTTTCTTTTTTTCTTACCTTCATTGTGCAGCAGACCATTGTATTATATGCTATAAAATTAATCAAGATCACCTTTGTTTCCTACAGCAGGGTTGCGAGAGAGAATCTTACCTCATATTTCAAGTAGAGTTTAAACCTGATCAGCACTTTTGTAGGAGACTTCTGAAGGGAATATGTGTGTTTCAGAGTAATGATAGAGGGATTATATTATGTCACAATTCTGCTTCCTTTATAAGTACTTCCTCCAATAAAGAGAAGTTGGTTAATGGGTACAAAAATACAGTTAGGTAGAAGGTATAAATTCTAGGATTTGATAGTACAGTAAGGAAATTGTAGTTAACAATAATTTAATGTATATTTCAAAGTAGCTAGAAGAGAATAATTGTAATGCTCCCAAGATGAAGAAAAGATAAATGTTTTTGGTGATAGATTTCCTAATTACCCTGATTTGATCATTCTACATTGTAAACATGTATGAAAATAACACATACGCCTTCAGATTATCTACAATTATGATATGTCAATTTTTAAAAAAGTACTTCTCCAGCTCTGCATTATAATTGGGCATTTTATATTAAAGAATATGGAAAACCCAAGATAATGTTTACTAGTTTCCATTTTAGAGTACTAGGTTAGCATTCTACTTAATCTGATCAAATAATGCTTTTGCTTCTACTGTTGTTAGTCATGACATTTTTCTGACTTCTACTTAAATATGATTAGAAAGTTTACTGTTATCATTAGAATTCAATGATGAATAATACCAGTCTTAATACAGCTTGGTTTGTAATAATTTCATGCATTATAGTTAGTGGTTAGCATGAGTGAATAATATGACATTACTCAGGATCTTGTTAAACCATGATACAGGATCATTGAGGAGCCGAGGGGCCATGGCACATTTAGAGAGGTTAATAGAGGATACTATACTATTATGCAAAAATGGATGTTGCTTGGCTGGCTGTTTAGTTTTCCTTCCTTTTATTTAAAAAAAAATAATAACTTGCATGCTAAAGACATTTACACAAGCATAGAGAACCCTTTTGCCTTTTACCAGATCCCAAACCTAACCTTTTTTTTTTTCTTCTTTTTTCTCTAATCCTGACTTGTCTTTTTATGTGGTCAGTACCACAGCTTTGCCAAAGTTTATTAGTATTATTCAAGTCTTTCTAGTTTCTAAATGTTTTGCCACCTCCAGAATTTAAAATTTGTTAGTGGGCTTGTTAAGACCTATTAAGCAATATCTTTCTTTTGTTTTGAGTGAATCATTTTTCTCCCCCAAACAGCCCTTCTCACATCCTACCATCTAACTGTTGTAAAAATACATATACAGTCCTCTGTTTATGGTTTGGATGAAACCTGTTTCTTGTACTTGTTTCTTGTGATAATAATTACTTGTTTCTTGTACACTACTTCAAAATGTGTGTAAATTGTTATGGAAGCAGATGATTTATCCCAGACATTATTTTAGTGGACAGGGCCCTGTATATTTAAGGTACTTACATTTTAGGAGTGTGTTAATTTTTGCTTAGTATATTGTAAAATACATCTTTTAATTTTGATTGGAAAACGAAGACCAGAAATATTGCTTTTTAAATCATTGAATTTGTCTGATTATAAAGTTGTTGTATGTTCTTGCCTTAACAGAAACTATAGTGTGTAATGATAAATTGTAATTATAGAGATAGTTTTATACTTTCTGCAAAAGCAGTGGGAGGCCACAACATGGTCTGGTTCAGTTCATGAGAAAAATGGCATGTATGGCTCTGGGGCAGAGGAACAGGGAGGTGGTTTCAGGATTAAACTGTTCCACCTCAGATCATCAGGCATTAGTTCGATTCCGGAGCTCAGGTGGTGATTCCCGCTCACCCACCACTCACCTCCTGCGGTGCAGCTGGGTTCCTAATAGGTCACAGACTGGGATTTGTCTGGAGGCCCAGGGATTGGGGACCCCGATCTATGGCGTAAGATAATTCTCAGAGTAGAAAAATCTTAGCTATAAATCCCGGGAGTGAGTTTTTCCAGATTGCCTGCCTTCCTTTATCTTTGAATACAAATTTCTGATAGTTTTAAGATACATGCCTACTGAAAGCAAAAGGATTAAAATAATATTTACACAGCAAGCAGCAGTAGCAAAACAGTAAGACCATTTGAAAGGAATCCCTAACATTTGCCTTATGGTTTTGAGATTAACCCAATTTGTTTTAAAAAGCCTTTGTGTTACCGCATACAATTTTCTCACTTAGAAAATAATGCGGGCAGTTAAGTTATACCAACCTAATTTTAGAAAGATAAATTATGAATGTCGAAATGAAAGCTAAGCAGAAGAATCAGTCAACACTGGCAACATTATAGAAATTAATTTAAATTTGCGTTAAGCCAGGAACATATTGTTTGTAAATTATGAGGCTTCTATGTACTTTTGTATAGCTTTAATGAGAAAGAATCATACTTACTTGATTAAGCATCGGCGTTGCTAATTGTGGAACTAAGACCAAAATAGTCATTTTAATGGGAGGTTGGAAATATCTGAATTCAAATACTGCCTATATCCACAATAATCTAACATTTTTATTGTATATTTCTTTATTTTTAATTGTTGTAAAATACATAACATAAAATGTGCTGTCTTAACCATTTTTGAGTGTACAGTTCAATAGTGTTAAGTGCATTCACATTGTCGTACTACCAATCTCCAGAACTGTTTTCATCTTTCAAAACTGAAAGTCGATATCCATTAAGCACTAACTCTTCATTCCCTTCACTTCTTAGCCCCTGGCAACCACCATTCTACTTTCTGTCTCTATGAATTTGACTATTGTAGATACCTCATGTAAGTGGAATCATGTGATATTTATTTATTGTGACTGGCTTATTTCACTTAGCATAATGTTCTCAGGGTTAACCCATGTTATAGCATCTGTCAGAGTTTTCTTCCTTCTTAATGCTGAATAATATTTCATCATATCTATGTATCTATCTACACATTTTGCTTGGCAGTTAATCCACTGATGGACACTTGGGTTGCTTCTCTCTTTTGGCCATTGTGAATAATGCTGCTTTGAACATGGGTGCAAATATCTCTTTAAGACCCTGCTTTCATTTGTTTTGGGAATATACCCAGACGTGGAATTGCTGGAGCACATAATAGCTTTATTTTCAAGTTTTTGAGGAGCTGTCATATTGTTTTCCGTAGTGGTTATACCCTTTTAATAATCTAACATTTTTAAAGAAAGTCTTATACGTATTGCTATAGTTAGTAGAAAATGATCCACAATGAGTGTAGTTACAACTTCACTTAGCAAATTGGCCTTTGCCTTAGTGTGTTGCTGTAAAAACAGAAAAAAGAAAACAACGCCATCATTAGATGTGTATTACTTGTTTCCTATTGCTGCTGTAACAATTTACCACAAATTTAGTGGCTTAAAATAGCACAGATTTGTTACCTTTGTGCTTCTGGAGGTCAGAAGTCCAAAATGAGCCATGCGGGGCTAATATCAAGGTGCTGGCAGAGATGCGCTCCTCCTGGAGGTGCTCAGGGAAAATCTGTCTGCTTACCTTTTCCAGCCTTCAGAAGCAGCCCACATACCTGGGCTCTTTGCCCTAGGCCAGCAATCCTGTCAGTTCAACCTGGACTTCCGTAGTCACATCTTCACCAACTCTCTGCCTCCCTCTTTCAATGATAAGGACCTTTGTGATGACATCGGGCCCACTCGGATAATCCAGGATATTCTCCCCATTTTGGGATCCTTAATTTAGTCACATCTGCACATAGCCTTTTGCCATGTAAAATGGCTTGCTTACAGGTTTTGGGGATTAGGATGTGGTTATCATTGAAGGGTTATCATTCTTCCTACCACAGGATATTTATTATCCCTTTAGCAGTTCACATCTCCAGCATCTAGATAGGAGCCATTTTTGTTTGCATGGGGAATATTTAGAGGGCAGTGAATCATAAGGAGAAGAAACACATAAAAAGTTTTTTTAGAGACTAACAACAAGCACCAAAGTGTGAGAAGACCCTCAGTGGTAGGAACCCCCAAAAGATCTCTTTAATCAATAAATGAATACATGAGAGGTATAGAAGTCCTGGATACCATAAAATTTTAGTTATCTGGAACCTCAGGGAATACCTTTTCTAGAGAGATTATCCCTTACCAGTCAGAATTTTTAAAAATACATATAACTGGCCAGGTGTGATGGCTCACGCCTGTAGTCCCAGCACTTTGGGAGGCCAACGCAGGCAGATCACCTGAGGTCAGAAGTTTGAGACCAGCCTGGCCAACATGGTGAAACCCCATCTCTACTAAAAGTACAAAATTTAGCCTGGCGTGGTGGCAGGTGCCTGTAATCCCAGCTACTCAGGAGGCTGAGGCAGGAGAATCGCTTGAACTGGAGAGGCGGAGGTTGCAGTGAGCCAAGATCGCACCACTGCACTCCAGCCTTGGCAACAAGAACGAGACTCCATCTCAAAAAACAAAAACAAAAAAACATATAAGTGACCTCCATGGCAAAAGCTCTGATATTTATTCTTTTGTCAAATCTCCACTTTAATTTGTATTACAGAAATACATCAGATGGGTAAAAAATTAAACTACAAATGAGCTCCTAGTGAAAAGGAATGTTCTCCTGCAACTCCTTCTTCTCTTCCTCCAGTCTGACTCCTCAGAGGCAATTACTTCTGATGATTTCTGTTCCTAATTCATTTTTCAGGTCACCCCCAAATCTCTAAATAATATTTATTCATTTTCTAAAATTATCAAAAAATTAGACATTAACTACTGCGCTATTGCAAGGATTTATGTCACTTATACCACCCTTCCCTCCTCACACTACCCTGCACCCTGCAATCTCATGCTGTACTCAGTTTCTCCCTGTCGGCTCTGAAACTTAGTACCGTACACTTAGACCTACATTTCTTATTCTATTAGTGGGGGAAAGTTCTCTTAAATACACATCACACCTTTATTATCTTTTTTTTTATTTATCTTTATTCTTTAAAAAGTAATAATTAGAGGCAAATATCTTTTGGCTTTTCTTTTTATAAAATAAGAACACTTACACACCCACCCTGCCTTCCATTTCTCCCTCCCTTCTACTTCCCAGTATCTTACAGCTATGCTTTCATATTGTCAAGGTTGATCATATTCCTTCTGAGACCTTAAACTCTATTCTGTAACGTTACTAAGATTGGTCTTTGCAGTAATTCTGAACATTGAAAAGACCCATATATGGTGTATATTGTTTAATTCTGTAAATATTGTACACTGCATAATGGAATAATATGTTAGAATTAAAATTCCTTCTCTCTTGGTTCGATCTCATGAGCAGAATACTACTGAAACATTTTTTCTAGAATCAAATAGATGAGAAAATTGATCTCTCCCTTTCCCTCCCAATTATGTATACTACATCTTCAAGTTTTTCTCAGTTTTCAGTCATTTCATCTCTTTCTCTTCTCTCCCTTCTCCCTTCCTTATGGAGAGCTCCCTCTTTTTCCAGACTCCCACACAGCTCTTACTCCGAGGCTCCACTCCCTTCACTGCTCTTCTGTGTTGCATCCACTCTTTTCTGAATTACATTTCTCCTCTTTCTTGCTTTATCTCCTCATTTTGCTAGAATTAAAATTTCCGAGTCATCAGATATCTGCAAGTTTCTGTATTGTTGCTACATATTTATTTTATGAGTTGGCTGCAAATAGGATTCACTTTAAATTGCTTTTTCCTAGGATTTGGAATGTATTTCTCCACTGATACCAGTCTGATTCCTGGGCTCTTAATAGGTGACCTGTTTTTCTCTTTGGAGGCATTAAACACCACCTCTTTGTTCTTGAAATTCAAAAATGTAACAATGATGGATCTGAGTGTAGGTGTTTTTTCTTCATTATAAAGGTGAAGTTTTGACAGTTTTCATCAAGACCCTCTCCATCCCCTCCTCTTAACTCTGTAATCTCATCTCAAATTACCACCCCTGGCTCAGCTTGCTCCAGCCACACTGACGTCCTCTTTCCTTGAACATGCCTGAAGGTCTTTTCACTGGCTATTCCTTTGATATCGAAAGCTCTTCTCTCAGATATCTGCTTGGCTCACTCCCTTACCTCCTCAGAACTTTGTTCAAATGTCACTTTCTAAAATGGCAATCTGTTCTAACTGTCCCATTTAAAATTGTAATTCCTCTCATCCAAGCACTCCTAATTCTTTTATTCTGCTTTTATTTTCTTCATAGTTATCTATCACTAAATTGCATACTAAGTAAAAAATATGTGCAAACCCGTACATATATGTGTGTATGTATGTATATGTGTATAGGTTTATTTTTGTATATGTGTATGTTTATGTATGTGTGTATATATTTATATTAGTTTGCTAGAGTTGCCAGAGCAAAATACTACAGACTGTGTGGCTTAAACAATAGAAGTTTATTTTATATTTTATTTATTTTTTTCTTTTCTTTTCTTTTTTTTTTTCTTTTTGAGATGGAGTCTCGCTCTTTCACCCAGGCTGGAGTGAAGTGTTACGATCTCGGCTCACTGTAACCTCTGCCTCCTGGGTTCAAGTGATTCTCCTATCTCATCCTCCCAAGTAGGTGGGATTACAGTCGTCCACTACCACACCTGGCTGGTTTCGCCATGTTGTCCAGGCTGGTTTCGCCATGTTGTCCAGGCTGGTCTCGAACTCCTGACCTCAGGTGATTCACCTGCCTCGGCCTTCCAAAGTGTAATCACGCCTGTAGGATTACAGGCGTGAGCCACCGCACCTGGCCTAGAAGTTTATTTTATCACAGTTTTGGACGCCAGAAGTTTGAGATGAAGACATCAGCAAGATTTGTTTCGTCTGAGATTTTCTTCATGGCTGGTAGATGGCTGTCTTCTCCCTGTGTCTGCTTTATATGGTCCTCCCCTGTAATTCTGTGACCAAATGTCCTCTTCTTGAAGGATCCCAGTCATATCCCATTAGGGCCCACTTTAATGAACTACTTTTAACTTAATTACTTCTTTATAGACCCTGTCTGTAAATATAGTCACCTTCTAAGGCACTAGGGGTTAGGACTTCGACTAAGGAATTTTGCAGAGAGACAGTTTAATTCAAAACATACTTAATTTTTTTATATTCTATCTCCCCCAGCTAGAATGTAAGTTTCATGAGGTGAAAGATTTTTTACTGTTGTTCTGTCTATTGAGATATACTTACTACCTAGAACGATGCTCAGCATATAATAGATGGTCAATAAATAATAATGAATATATTTATCTTTCTAGTAATCCTATTTGGATTTTGAACCTAAGTAATTGATCCACCTTGTCTCATTTTCAGTCAGTCTGTTACTGTTCTCCTTTTTGTGGAGAGGTTTCTTCAATCTTAACTTCCAAATACTTCTACAGAATATTCTTTATTTTGGTAACCATATATTTAGTTTCTGAGAACTCTCTTCTTGATTCTTTTTCATGGCATTCTGTTACTGTTTTATGGATATTGTATCTTTGCTGATCTATCTGCGTTTAAGAGATCATATTTCTCTTTTGTCCCCTGAATTTTTTGTTTCTTCCTGTGTCATTATTGTTTATTTTGTTCTTTCTCTTACATATTGCTTAAGCATTTCTGATCCTTAATTATGTAACAATCCTTGGTTATGCATTTTTATTTAATAATGAGACAATAAAAGTCCTAGAGGTGTATTTTAAGGACGAGACCTATTATCTGGTGATACAACTTTCTGAAGAGCTGACTGTTACTCCATAGGCTCTCTTCATGGTAGAATGCAGAGATCTTTGATTTGGGTTCTAAAACTCATAGTGGCTGCCTTAGAAGTCTTCCCAAATAGTTTATTCAGCTTTCTTAGATAAAAACCTTCCAACTTTTTACCTGGTTGCCCAAATTGCAATATATGGAAGTATGGAATCAATGACTTCTTATGTATGCTTTTGTATGTATGCTTTGTTTTTACTTTTACTCCCATCGATTTAAAGACAAACTCATTATTCTGTTCTCTACCCTCATTTTCCTACTTTTTGAATAACAAAACAATCAACCAGTCTAACCTACTCTCTCTATCTTTTCCATGTTGATTGGTCTGATTATCATTTTCCAAGTCATCCAGCGATAAGTTAGAAGGAAATAGGTATAAGATCAGAGGTTGGGCACAGTGACTCATGCCTGTAATCCCAACACTTTGGGAGACCAAAGCGGGAGATCACTTGAGATCAGGAGTTCAAGACCAGCCTGACCAACATGGTGAAACCCTGTCTCTACAAAAAATTCAAAAATTAGCTGGGCATGGTGGCAGCCACCTGTAATCCCAGCTACTTGGGAGGCTGAGGCAGGAGAATCACTTGAACCTGGGAGGCGGTCATTACAATGAGCCAAGATCGTGCCACTGCACTCCAGCCTGAGTGACAAAGTTAGACTCTGTCTCAAAAAAAAAAAAAAGACTAGAAAAAAGACTAGAAAACATCCAAAGTAATTGCAGTGTAAGTCAGAGTAAAGTTACTTAGTTTTAACTATGTAATCTTTTCTCTCAGACCCCCAGGTTTCTTTCTAATATACTTAACTGATCTTTCACATTTTTCGGATTGTACACAGGTCTGCAATTAAGGCCTTACGTCCTGGAGGGATACTTGTATACTCTACATGCACACTTTCCAAGGCAGAAAATCAAGATGTGATCAGTGAAATTTTAAACTCCCACAGTAACATCATGCCTATGGACATTAAAGGAATAGCAAGGACTTGCTCCCACAACTTCACATTTTCTCCCACTGGCCAGGAATGTGGGCTCTTAGTGATTCCAGATAAGGGCAAAGCCTGGGGCCCAATGTATGTAGCCAAATTGAAGAAATCATGGAGCACAGGAAAATGGTGACATGAATTTATAAACCATGTTTATGTGTTATTATATTTATTTTTCTGAACTCAGTACATTTAAATAAATATTTAAATAATTATGCAGTAACTTTCTCTGGGTCTGTTTGGAATCCTATTTAGTTAATACTTTAGTGTCTTAGAATCTAGGCTTGAGAATCGTTCAGGTGCATTTTTTTCCTAGAAATATATCTGCAGCAATGATTTAAGGTGGTGCAGATGGTGTTTGTTCTATATAATAAATCTGCTGTCTTTGCTTGGCATTTTATAGTTAAATTAATCAGAATATGTGGTTTTATGCATAACATGCTTAGATCTGTATTCTCTCTATGATAGTGCTTTGAACCTTCAAAAATGCACACTTGCCAGCGCTCTGACCATTTTCCCCCATATCAAATGTACAGATTTGTTCAAGGTTCCCCCGGCCACACTTTTGTAACTGATTGTCTCAGAACTGATTGGTATTCTGAGACTAACTTTTTAAGCAATACTATTTCTAGTTCTAGCAAAATAGCTTTTTTATTTGCAAAGTTGTTTTCTGTTAAAGACTATCTTATGTTTACTGCGAAGGTCAGTGACTCTGTTGACACCAGCTTTATTTCCCCCACTTTTTTTGCATTCGCAAATACAAATTGAAAGGGTAAATTATGTTGAAAGGCCTTTAAAACAGCAGATTCACATTGCACATGTTTGACTTTCGACATTCAGCTTATAGAATTATGGAGTCTATCCAGCAGGCTATAAAGCAAGTGCTTGAGACAAAACCAGAATGATTAATGACTGCAATAACTGAGCTATATTTGGAGGGTTTTGTTACATAATTGCAGTCATAATGAGCACTACAGAATCTGATTATCTTACATTCACAATCTGGAAGGGCTTTTTATTTCACTTTGTTATAAAATGTTCTATGAGAATATGATGTCACATATTAATGCACAAGATGGAGATGCCTAATGAGAGTGGATTATGTGATTACCAGAACCCAATGCCATTTACTAAGTGGCTCTCTATGTTTACATAAATCGTGGGAATACTGTATACATTTCTTTCTATGTTCTTAGGGTTTTAGCTTTGGTTAGAATCACACGTTTTCTCCAGAAATTACTTCACTTAGAGTCCAAACATATTTTTCCAACTATTAAGAAAAATTATGCAGCACATCTCAAAAGATAGCATCTCTTTGGAAACCGGCCTTTAAAAAAAAAAAAAAAAAAAAAAAAAAAAACTTCATCTGATTATAGAAATACAAAATTCTGCTAAAGCTGGATACTTTTGAATTGTTCATTACATTCTGTGCATTTAAACTAGAGACTATTTGCTTATTAATATTTTTTGGTTTGCAAGCATATGTAACCGAGTTCATATCATCAGGAAGTCTTAGGAAGAATTTTTTTTTCTGTACCTTAAATGTGTTAATCATTTGTTTTTCTTTATGTCCAACTGATATGTTTAAAGTAAAGCTAAAGGCCAGGCACGGTGGCTTACACCTGTAACCCGAGCACTTTGTCAGGCCGAGGCAGGGGGATCTCCTGAGGTCAGAAGTTCGAGACTAGCCTGCCCAACATGGTAAAATCCCGACTCTACTAAAAATACAAAAGAATTAGCCAGGAATGGTGGCTAATTACAGGCGGGCACCTGTAATCGCAGCTACTTAGGAGGCCGAGGCAGGAGAATCACTTGAACCCAGGAGGCAGAGGTTGCAGTGAGCCAAGATCTCACCATTGCACTCCAGCCTGGGCGACAAGAGTGAAACTCTGTAGCAAATAATAATAATAATAATTAAATAGAAATAAAGTAAAGCTGGAACTCTTGGACCAAATCAATAAAGTAAAGCTAGAACTCTTGAACCAAATCAAGTATATTGGGTAAATACAGAAGGGCAATGATGGTAGAAATGATGTTTTCTTTTTTAAGTTGTCATTATTTGTTTTTTTATCTTCAGACACAATAGGTTTTAAAAATAGGTTTCTTTTGTGTAGGTTAATCACAGAGTAGATCTGCACACTGTACTTTGTTGGATGTCATTATTTTCCCAGTATACCCAGTATAATGTGATGAAGCTTAATCTGAATACTTGGTGTGCTACTGAATTATAGCTTCCTATGATTACTGAAAAATGCATGTATCTGTGTTTGTGTGTGTATATATATAATTTTATTACTTAAAGCAATTGCACCAAAACCAAAAATTGACAAGTGGGATCTAATTAAACTAAAGAGCTTCTGTACAGCAAAAGAAACTATCAACAGAGTAACAGACAACTTACAGGATGGGAGGAATATTTGCAAATTATGCATCTGCCAAAGGTCTAATATCCATCTATAAGGAACTTAAATCAGCAAGCAAAAAACAAATAACGTTATTAAAAACTGAGCAAAGGACATGAATAGACATTTCTCAAAAGAAGACATCCAAATGGCCAACAAACATTTGAAAAAGTGCTCTTCATCACTAATCATCAGAGAAATGCAAATCAAAACACACTGAGATAATATTTTACACCAGTCAGAATGGCTATTATTAAAAAGTCAATAAAATAAAAAAAATAACAGATGCTGGTGAGGCTGTGGAGAAAAGGACCTGCTTATACACTGTTGGTAGAAATGTAAATTACATCAGCCTCTGTGGAAAGCAGTTTGGAGATTTCTCAAAGAACTTAAAACAGGATTGCCATTTGACCCAGCAATCCCATTAGTGGGTGTATACCCACAGGAAAACAAATTGTCCTACCAAAAAAAGACGTATATGCTTGTGTGTTCATCACAGTAATATTCACAATAGCAAAGATGTGGAATCACCTTAACTGCCCATCAACAGTGAATTGAATAAAGGAAATGTGGTACATGTACCCCGTGTGATATTAACACAGTGATAAAAAAGAATGAAATCATGTCTTTTGCAACAACATGGATGCAGGTGGATGCTTTTCTCCTAAGCAAATTCAGGAACAGAAAACTAAATATTAATACATGTTCTCACTTATAAATGGGAGCTACACATCAAGTATACATGGGCATAAAGAAGGGAACAGTAGACACTGGTGATACTAGAGTGGGGAGGGAAGGAGGGAGGTGTGGGCTGAAAAACTACCTGTTGGGTACTGCACTCACTACCTGGGTGACGGGATCATCTGTACCCCAAACCTCAGCATCATCCATTATACCCATGTAACACACCTGTTCATGTATCCCCTGAATCTAAAAAGTTGAAATTATTTTTTTAAATGAGAAGATAAAAAAAAACTATAATGAAATAGATAACATTTATTGAGCATTGAATATTCTGTAAATTGTTTATATATGTTGTCTTTTTTTTTTTTTTTTTTGAGGTGGAGTCTCACTCTGTCACACAGGCTGGATGGAGGGCAGTGGCGTGATCTCAGCTCACTGCAACCTCTGCCTCCTGGGTTCAAGCAATTTTCTGCCTCAGCCTCCCAAGTAGCTGAGATTGCAGGCACCCGCCACCACGCCTGGCTAATTTTTTTGGTATTTTTAGTAGAGATGGGGATTCACCATCTTGGCCAGGTTGGTCTTGAACTCCTGACCTTGTGATCCACCTACCTTGGCCTCCCAAAGTGCTGGGATTACAGGCGTGAGCCCCTGCACCCTCTGTATATGTTGTCTTTATTGATGTTTAAAACAAACTCAGGAATAAATATTATAACCCCCTTTTGTGAATGAGAAAACCAAAGCTCAGCTCTGTTTGTAGTTTGCCAAGGCTACACTGGTAAGTAAAGGGTACAGCCAATAGACTGTATAGATATATGAAGATAGACTGTATAGATATATGAAGATAGACTGTATAGCTATATGAAGATAGACTGTATAGATATATGAAGTGGGGATGGGGGCCAAGGAGCCATTACTGCTGTTCGGAAATACTTACCTCTCGTAGATCCAGCTTTAATGTTTTTCTGACATCCTAATAATAGCAGACCCTGCACAAAGTGGTTATCAGGGTTAATACTGTGAAGAGACAAAATGATTAGAATAGTTTTACCAAAGATAATGAAATCTTGCATAGTGTCTGCGTTTTTCCATTGATTGGAGTGCATCCTTAGAAAACCGAATGTAACGAAAACCCAGGACATTTTTGGAAATTGTATGCTTTCTAGCAACTTTATGTGAATTTTTATACAAACACTGTTTTATGAGTTATATAAAATGTTCTAAAACTAGAAAAAGCATGGTCTGGTAACATGTTACTTTCTTAGAGCACTGGTTTCTCAGAACATCTTTCTGCATGGCCTCCTCACCCCCATCCCAGGGGAGAACATGAATTTTCTGGGGGATTTCACCCTCTGGGGCTTCCGCACTCTGGGTGTCAGGAGTACAGCTCACAGGCTTTCAGTTTGGCCACAGCTGAATGATTGAGAACTTACCAGATAAATCTTCCAAACCCATTTCTCCACAAACCACTTCCTGGCCATGCAGTGGGAGGCTCGTTTGACCTTCGTTAACCTTTCCTGGTCAGGTGCCAGGCCAGTCCTGCAAAGCCAGCAGAGTTTCATTTTCATTTAAACCCTTTTTTTTTTTTCACTTTGAATCAAATGGAATTTAGTTCCTCCCAGTGCCCCCAACCCAGCTAGAGTGCAGTGATGTCGTCATGGCTCGCTGCAGCCTCAACTTCCTGGGCTCAAGTTACCTTTTTGCCTTAGTCTCCTAAGTAGCCTGGACTACAGGTCCACACTATCATGCCTAGCTAATTTTATTATTATTATTGTAGAGATACGACCTCACCAGGCTGGTTTCAAATCCCTGGCCTCAAGCGATCCTCCTACTTCAGCCTCCCAAAGTAGTGGGATTACATGTGTGAGCCATTGTGCTCGACCTCATGTATTATTATTTGTAAGAAAAGGATGCATGTTTTCCCTCACCTTCTCTTCTCTTTGGCTAATTATAAATCATTAAACTTCATATGTCATAGTTAAAGGGTAGAACCATGATCAAAACCGGTTCCAACACCCAGGCCTTTTTCCCAACACTGTGCTGTCTCACAGAGTGGAGGTTATTTGAACCCTCAAGATTATTAACTGACTTTACCCCTATTTTCCATTGTTCAGTTTCCTCCTTTTGTGTAATACCCTATTCCCAGGGAATGAAAGGATTAATCAATACTTGGGGAAAAAACAACCTTTGAACTGTTTCAGGCCATAGTCTAAAGAAGTGTGTCTTGTGATTTTGATACCCGGAAATCTCCAGTGGAGGGTATTCTCTGCCTTCCTTTTCTTTGCAGATGCTGAGCTGAAGAATGGGAATTTGGAGCAGACTTGCAGTGTCGGTTGTAAAGCAAAGAGTAATTGATATTAGTTTCTGTGACATTGAGTTACTTTCAAAATAGCTTTATAAAAATTTAGGTTGCTTACCAACACATTAACTTCTCCCTGCCATCCGCACGCTCAGCAGCCACTAGTTTCAGAAATAGACTGTGAATAAATGTAATGCATTGAAATGGTTTGTACTGAATTTTTTTAAGCATCAGATATTATCTGTGGTTGGAAATCAAAGTGTCTTGCAGTTCTTTACCTTATTATGTATATTCCTATAACCTTATACTTAGATTGCATATTACTCCCTTAGAAGTATTGTGAAAAATATTCTTTCATACAATGTGGGCAGGTAGGAAATAATAGCTACCTGCACACCTGGCTACGTGACCAAATAATCACAAATCTAATAGACCCGTATCCAAGAAGCCTTTATGCCCGGGAGATAATCTGCATAGATGAATTCAACTCATCTGGAATACAAAGAGAAAAGTAGAACCAATAGCAATAATTTTATTAGATGCCAAAAAGTCCTTTGATGCAATTGAATGAGACTACTTGTATTATGTGTTAGGTAAATTTGGCTTTGGGGACAAATAGAGCAGATAGCACAATTTATTTTCTATCCATTTATATGGTTTGAACCAACGGTTTACAATCTCCCTTTCCCTGCCTCATTGCGGCACTGGGGAGGGAAGTAAGGATGGTGCCCATTTCTGATGTTACTCTTCAGACTGACACTGAAGCTAGAAAATCACACAGATCCCATTGGTAGCTGAAGAATATTCAGATGGAGGTTCACAAGTTAACTAATGTATGCTGATAATCTACTACTTTTGCTGAAAGCTCTAACAGCATCTGTCCTGAAAACGTGAAGAGTAATGTCAGAATTTGGAGTGACTTCAGGCAAAGTCAATGGGAGAGAACCAGAAATACTATCTTGACAGAAGAGTTTCTATTAATATTATTGTGTGATATTTAAAATAAAATAAAAATTTTAAAAGAATTGATACGGGATTCTCATTAGGGAATGATTAAACACTAGAGTAAAGAAGACATTTTAAAATTGACTGTAAGTCAGTGCTAAGCTTTTTAAAAAATGGGTTCTACTAAATCTAAGGAGGAAGAAAGTGTAGTAGAGCTTATATCTCTTTAAAATTTAATTTGCTAACTCAAAGATTAACTCCATACCTTTCTGAAACTTTTCCCAAATGAAAAAAGTAATTTCCTTAGTCACGTGAGGACATATTGTTATGTTGAAACCCAGGGAAAGCATATGCTACCTTAGGAAAGAGAACGTTTGCCCCACTGGAAGCTATTTAATGGTATACGGCATGACTCAATTAAGCTTGCTATGGCTTGTCAAAAGGAATTTTCCACTGCGTATTGCTATGGAATAGCCTATTACACACAAATAACTACACAACCTAGCAGAACCAACAGACTAAAAATGTATATAGTTCATTGAAAAATAAAACACAAAGGCATAGCATCCAGCTCCTTCTTAGTTCTTAAAAGCCAGTGGAAATAGAATTGCAGATATTAACAAGAATGGACAAAGTTCAGAGAGATTGGCAATGGTGAAAGGAAAGGAGAGGGACAGAGCTTATATCAGCTTACAATTTTTAAGTTGCAGAGAGAAAGACTATTCACCTATTTATCCACACAAAGTGTTAACAACTTTTTCAAAATGGTAAACCTTTCTTCGTCAAGGTATTTACAGTAATTGCTAGGGTGAGGGGCAGTGGGGAGAGAACTGGAGAACTTGTGTTGACTTGTGAATTAATGTTACTGGGGAAGGATTACTGTGGGCTCATAGCTTACAGCTGCCAACTCTCAAAAGGGAAGGGAGGTTATGATGGCGACAACTAGCTCTGATGCCACTGGAAATTGTTTTGTGTGGTATTTTTAGTCATGAATACCCAAGATAACTAGTTATACCACATTTTCACCTGATAATCATTTATCTTAAATTGATCATAAAAGCTTCAGGTTAAGTCCTATATTGTAATAAATGTGTTTATAAACACAAAGTTAATCTTTGAGTTAGCAAATTAAATTTTAAAGAGATATAAGCTCCACCACACTTTCTTCCTCCTTAGATTTAGTAGAACCCATTTTTTAAAAAGCTTAGCACTGAATTACAGGTCAATTTTAAAATGTCTTCTTTACTCTATTGTTTACAGCAGACATAACACAAATCAAACTACCTATGTTCGTTCTTCCTTAAAAGACTGCTTTGTGATAGTAAAGATAATCTCTGTAAATCTTCTATATGAAGCTGTACCTCTGCCCATTAATGCATTATTTTCAGCTACCTAGTCAACTTGGCCATATAGAATTAATTCAATAGATTCTTCTTACACCCAACAGTATTGAGTTGGCAGAAGCAATTTGATACAATTTTAGAAAAGGTGGTTTTTGAACCAGGAGAAGTTTAAGTGATATCAGTGTCAGAGCCTAGATTGAGCCAGTCAGGCATGTTTCAAGAGCAAGGGGCAGTGTGGTAAGGCATGAAGGGTTTAGGATGCACCACCAGGAAGCATATTACTACTCCCAACAAAGTGTAGGTGTTCAGCTATCTGGTCACACCTTCTATTAATACATCCACTGAGGACTACACTATCTAGTTCATGTCTTCCCCATCAGAACTTTTGCCACCATCCTGGCTGAATTCATCATGTCTGTGGAAAACCTATCCAATATCCTGCCTTCCTGGCTCCTTGATTGCCTCTTCTCCAACAGCTTTTGTCTCCATGTTCTTCATTCAGTAACTGACACTCCTGAGCATTTCCTAGAACCTGGCATTGTCTAGAGTCACACTCTCCAATGGATCTTTCTGCATTGTTTTATCTGCTCTATGGAATATGGACAGTACCAGCCATATGTGTCTATTCGTCACTTAAAATGTGGCTAGTGTGACTGGGTGAAGTGGCTCACACCTGTAATCCCAACACTTTGGGAGGCTGAGGTGGGCAGATCATTTGAGCCCAGGAGTTCGGGATCAGCCTGGGCAACATGGCAAAACCCCATATCTTTAAAAAAAAAATATATATATATAAAAAAATATATAGATATAAAATAAAAAATATATAATATATTATATATAATATATAAATATATATTATATATTTTATATATATATAGAGAGAGAGAGAGAGAGAAAATTAGCTGGGAGTGGTGGCACGTGCCTCTAGTCCCAGCTACTTGGGAGGCTGAACTGGGAGGATTGCCTGAACCCAGGAGGCGGAGGTTGCAGTGAGCTGAGAATGTGCCACTGCAATCCAGCGTGACTGAGGAACAATTTTTTTCTTTATTTGTTTGAGACAGAGTCTCACTCTGTTGCCCAGTCTGGAGTGCAGTCGTAAGATCTCAGCTCACTGCAACCTCTGCCTCCCAGGTTCAAGAGATTCTTCTGCCTCAGCTTCCCGAGAAACTGAGATTACAGGCGCCTGCTACCATGCCAGGCTAATTTTTGTATTTTTAGTAGAGACTGGGTTTCACCATGCTGGCCAGGCTGGTCTTGAACTCCTGACCTCAAGTGATCCACCCACCTTGGCCTCCCAAAGTGCTGGGATTACAGGCATGAGCCACGGTGCCCAGCCCTGAAGAAGAATTTTTAAATTTTAATTAATGTAAATGTAAATAGTCACATGTGGCTCTTGGCTACCATATTGAACAACACAGATCTAAAATTTCTCCACCTAAGAGTATTTAATCTCAGTACCTCCTGTTCTTCCAGCTTTATTATTCTCTCATTTTTATTAAACTGCAATCCAGTTTTCTTGATACCTATAGTTTTTAAAACTTAATTCCCTTGAAGACTATCCTTTACCCTTCTGGTTTTCTTTCTTTCTTCATCCTGGACCCTAAGGTTAATGCCTTACAACTTACAACACAGAGCCCTCATCTCTGTCATTGTCTTACATTCCCATTGCACTTGATATTGAAACTTGCAATTCTATGTCAGTCCGTAGTAGTCCATACCTCTACTGATAGATCCTACATCGCTGAGCATTGTTTAGAAAAAAAGAAAATCATACAGTAGACAGTGCAGATTGATGTCACTACAAGTTTACAGAACTGTGCAGATTTATTTTACCACAAATTCATGCTCACCTAAGATTTTTACACTGCTCAAAAACTTTGACTATTCCTTGGCCGGCTTTCTTTTCTGTTTTCATTAGTGACTTTTTGAAACTTGGACTATTCTCTACGTCTCTCCCACATAAACCCTCTCCTATTTTCTTTAGAAGATGCCCCTGCGCCGGGCGCGGTGGCTCACGCCTGTAATCCCAGCACTTTGGGAGGCCGAGGCGGGCGGATCACGAGGTCAGGAGATTGAGACCATAGTGAAACCCCGTCTCTACTAAAAATACAAAAAACTAGCCGGGCGAGGTGGCGGCGCCTGTAGTCCCACCCGCTCGGGAGGCTGAGGCAGGAGAATGGCGGGAACCCGGGGGGCGGAGCTTGCAGTGAGCTGAGATCCGGCCACTGCACTCCAGCCTGGGCGACAGAGAGAGACTCCGTCTCAAAAAAAAAAAAAAAGAAGATGCCCCTGCCTCCTGATTGCTTGAGAGAATTGTGGCTATCAGAGTGAATGTCCTTGACTCTACCTTTCTTGACTCACACTCCTCTTCTCCTCAGTTGATTTAGAAACACCACCAGCCACCACCAAGTTAGAAACTTGGAAGTAATGTTCCATTTTTCTCTTTGCCTTTCCTCACTCTTACCTCTAGATAATAACCAAGACCTGTCTTTCTTATTATTTTTCTCTTAATACCATTGGCATTGCCTTAGTTAAGCTCACTGAGCTATTGAATTTTCTTTCAAACTCATCTTCTTACCTACTGCCTCATACCTCACAGTCTACACTCTCTATTGCTGCCAAAGTGCTCTTCTTACAACAAAATTCCATCATGTCATTATTGTGATTAAAATATGTCAGTGACTCCCACTTAACTACATGAGGAAGTCTGAGCTCTTATATTATACTAAGCTGTCTTGCTTTGAAAGCTGGATCTCTCTCTCTCTCTCTCTCTCTCTCTCTCTTTCTTTCACACACACACATAAGTTACATTCTCTTTTACTTTTTTCATAGAAATTTGAGTAATCCTATTGAGGAAACCTAATTATCACAATGGTTAAAGTGTCTCAACTCCAGCTCATTGGTTAGGATACCCTTTCAGTAATTTGCTAATTCTACTAGGGCACCTGGTGGTATTTTTGCAGTGAACAAGAAATTTGAAAATACTGTCTTTTTGTTCTCATACTTCTATCTGGTAACAATGTATCTGTATTGTAGGCTGCAATGCTTAGTTTTTCTACAGTGAATTGAAGAAATAGTCAAACCACTTTCAAAACCTTGTTCATTGAACTGAGAGATGTAAATTAAATAGAGAATCCACTACATTATGAACATGCTGAAGCATGCATACAGTGTGGGAAAATTTCAAAATGAAATAGGCTCAATAATAAGGTTGGAATGTCAATGGATAAATCCATAATTGTCTTCTGGAGGATGCTTCAAACCTACAAGGAATATCCAAAGGCAGAACAGCAAATGAGAATATCTTAAAATAGAAAAAGAAGTTGTACTTCACATCAAGGACAGTCAAAAAATAGATTGTTGGGGTAGCACAGAAATGATAGAAAAATCTTAATCTTCATAGTCTTATCAGTTACCCCAGAGTATTTTTTAATGTGAAAAATTAGTGTGATCTGGAACTACTTCTGCCTTTAACTGAATTTGTGACATTAAATAGGCCTAAAACTTTCTAAACTTTGGCTGCCTAATTTTTAAAGTAAGAATAGGTTATCTCTAAGAAAAGTCAATACATTTTGAGCCATTACTATATTCCAGGTATTTACATGACTGGTGTTTTATTTGATCGTGTCTCTTCTCTTTGTAAAAGTCCTCTGACCTGTAACTGCAGCTGAGGCAAAGGATTAAAACTGTACACAAAAGTCAAGGGAGAAAGAAAAAAAATAGTGGAGAACCAAAATAGATCTAAGAGGAGTGATAAATACAGGAGCAAATAAAGCATGAGAAGGTGACGGGAATTACAAGGGAGAAACAGGTGAAAGAACCTCGTTGAAGAGTACCACCAGCTATGTTCACATTCTTGGCAATACGTTCATTTTGCTAAACTGGCATTTCTATTAAGCCAACATGACAGAAAGCAAAGTTGTTTCTGTTTCTCTTTCACAGCAGACCAGTCTGTTTCCAAGCATGGTGTTTTTCGCTCTTCTGCATCTCAAAGTTTGGTGATGTAAGTACCATGTATAATAAAGGAGCTGAAAACATTCTCTAGGACCTCAGTGTTTTATTAAAATATTTATTTTAAATGAACAAATGTAACAGTGTAAAAAATTCTGTATACGTATAGTTTTATACAATTTTAAAATCCACAAAGCTCTAAAACATTGTTAACAATTGGAAAATAAAATTAAAATAAAGAGCATTAATTTAATACCTCAGATGATGCTGTTCTGTTCAAACTATATTGCCTCATGAAATCAAAGCACTGTACTTACTATTAAGCTGTAGGATTTTAGTGTTCAGTGTGTCTTAGCTATTGTACATCACATGATTTTTCAATTCTTCCACCAATTTTCTCTGTTTGAATTACCGAAAAACCTTGATTTTTCTGTAGTGTCTTATGAGGCTGTTTTCTCTCCAACTTTCCATAAATACAGAATTTATATATTAAAAAGAGCTTTAGTGTTTTCAAGTTATTTCACAAATATTAAAATAGTACTGCTTGGGGTTAACTTGATAATAACATAAACACCTTCTTAAGCACTAGAATCTCATAGTGACCCTCCAGATGATACAGAATATACCTACATTATATCTTTAAAATTTCAGAATAGCTTCAGTATGAAACATATAATTACCCACGTTCTCACTGGGAGCTCAGTTAGCAGAGAGTCATCTGAGAATCCCCAAGTCCTTAAGCTTCAGTTTGAGAAATGGTGCTATGGTCTTTATTGATACTGCTCAGTAGGAAAACAAGGAATCTCCTCTGACAAGTATATCTTAGAAGATTTGCCAGGAGAAAGAAAAGCACAGGGAAGTTATAATTTAAATAAAAGGACAGAATATTTTTGGTATAGCCGTTCCCTACAAATATATCTTTCCAGGGCAGGGACATTTGTTCCTTGCTCTGAAAAGGGGACCATGTAATTTATCATCCAACTAAGACATTTTTGAGAGTAGAAAAGCAAGCTATTAATAATTACACCCGAACAACTGTGTGACCAGGACACCCTGTGAGAAGAGTGAGGGAGGCACTCATGCATTTGAAGAGATCAAATAGATCTCATGCTTCATGATAAATGTTTTTGAAGCCAGACATGAGCTCCCTTTAATCCCAGCTACTTGGATTGAGGCAGGAGGATTGCTTGAGCTGGGGAGTTTTGGGACTAGCCTGGTAGGCAACGAAGCATGAGACCCAGTCTCAAGGAAAGAGAGAGAGAGAGAGAGAGAGAGAGAGAGAGAGAGAGAAACGGAAATGCTTTTTTTTTTCATCCTGCACACTTTCTTGCGATTCCCTTCCGCAGAAATGAGATACTCCCCCTTTCTGTGCAAATAAAAACCTCCCTAATTACAAAACAACTTCCTTTCACTCTGCCTGAAATCTAAAGCATGAAGGTCTCCTTTTAATCAACAAATCAAAATACATTACAAGCACTCTCTAATGACTTTAATCTGATATTATTCTTAATGTAGCTTTTGACAAGAGCCCAGCTGAGATAAGTGATAGGCAAGATGAATAGTCAAAGCTAAGGCAGTGGCTTTCAGACTTTTTAGGGAACTTGAATCATGTTTATAAGATGACATACCAATGTAAGCCCATAGACATACAGAAAGTTTTATTACACAATATTTATCCTTAAACTTGTTATGTATTACACACACACACACATATATGTACATGTATATGTATATATGTATAATTTTTTTGAAGACTATTCCACTTAACTGACCTTGACCCCCACTTAATTGATTTCATGACCCATTAATGATTTGGAATCTGCAATTTGAAAACCACTGCTAACCAGCCACTCCCTTTTGCATCCAGTTAAGTAAAAAAGGTACATAAATGGACAATGTAAATTCATTTCCATGTGTCTTTACAAAAATTCATTTTACTGGTTTATTCTTGGTTTAAGAGTTGATTTTAGCACATTAAAAATATCCTATATAAGGTGTTATATGCCATGTCATTCAAAGCCTCCCTTCTGCCTTCCCCTCTAACCCTACCCCATGTAGGCCTGTGATTATTAATTTCTCTTAGCTTTCAGTGAATGTTTTCAGATTACTTGGCCTATATTAATTATATTATTTTCCATTTTGCCTTGTGTACTGAGAAACACAGCTAAATTCTATAATCAACTGCAGCAGTTATCTCTGTGTATCTCCCTTCACCTACCCCATTCTCCACGTGGCTTTTATTCTCTCATTATCCTTCCTCTTTAATAAAATGATCATGTTGTGGAAGATATACTGGTTAACGGTATATGTACCAGAGTCAATCTGCCTGAGTTTGAATTCTATGCTACTTTCTAGCTGTGTGATGTTAGGCAAGTTACTTAACCGCTTTATATCTTAGTTTCCTCATCAGTAAAATTAGAATAACAGCAATGAGAAGAACAATGATAAAACCTATATCACAGGCATTTTGTGAGATCTAAAAGAGGTAATACCTTTAGGTACTTAGCACATTGCTTAGCCCATAGTAAGCAGACAATAAATGAAGCTATTGCTAGTCTCATCATCAATTTTAGAAGTAGACATTACAATTAGTTGAGGGTTTCTTTTTCTCCTTTTTTTTTTTCTTCTTATTCTTTTTATTTTTTTTTATTGAGGGTTTCTTTAGTTTTTAATCTTGTGGAACTCAGAAACTCCCGTTAATATAGTCTCATCGAAAATAGTTGTATAAGTTTGTCTTTGCATCTTCTCTACAGTAGCCCCTTTGTCAGGTGAATTCACAGAATGTTTTCTTTCGGAATCTTCAGGCTAGACTTACTTATTTGTGATATTTGTGTATGAGTTTGTTTTCCCACCAGTATGTAAGAACTTTGAGGGTCAGAAGCTGTTTTATGAATCTTTGAGTTCCCCTAGCTCTTCATTCCCTGCTTTCCTGTAGTGCATGTTTCATAAATGTTTCATGAAATACATTAATTTAACAGGTTCTTTTGAATATCAACAAAGGAAGAAAGTTCTCAGCAGAAAGGAGTAAAAATTCAAACAGAGGCTGATGAAAGCACAAAGAGAGTTTCATATTCAGAACATTAACTGAGGCAGTAAGGCTACAGTAGAATGGTCAACTTCCCCATCAGAGGTGGTTAAGAAAATAGACTTTGATAGTAAGTCTGGGTATACACTTTTGTCTCTGTTACTTCCTAGTTATGCAAATGTGGGCAAATTGTGTAACCTCTTTAAACTTCATGTCTCTCAGCTCTACAATAAGGATAATTAAAAGATCCTGAAGGCCCAAGTTCTAGTGTTTCATAGCACCATGGGATGACTATAGTTAACAATAATACATATTTTTTAAATAGCTAGAAGAGAGAATATTGAATGTTCCCAACATAAAGAAATGATAAATGTTTGAGATGATGGCTATGCTAATTACTCTGATCTCATCACTATACATTGTACATGTTGAAACATTCCTATGTACCCCATAAATACATACAATTATTATATGTCAATTTAAACAATTTTAAAAAGATCATGGATGTAAAGTGTTTAGTATATACCTGATGTATAGAAAGCAGATGTTGTATTAGATTTTCTATTGCTGCATCACAAATGATAAAACTTATCAACTTAAAAGAACACAAATTTATTATCTTACAGTTCCCATGAGTCAACAGTTCAGAATATTTTAGTTGGGTTCTCTGCTCAGGATCTCAGAAGGCTAAAATCAAGGTGCAGATTGGGTATGTCCCTAACTAGAAGCTTTCCTGGAAAAAGATCTCTTTCCAAGCTTGCTCAAACTTTTGGCAAAATTAATTTCTTTGCAGGTACATGACTGAGGTTCAGTGTTCAAACTAGGAACCACTTTCGACAACTAGAGGCCACTCGCAAGTCCTTGTCACATGGCCTCATGCCTAAGCCTCTCACTCTGAATCTCTTAATTTCTTCTTTCAGGAAAGACCCCCGGTCCTTTTAAGTGCTCACCTGAATCAGCTACGCCAAGAACAATCTTTCTTTGAGTAACAGATGAAAGGTTTTTAGCTGATATTCCCTCACTGTACATCTTTGTTACTGTGAGCATCCTGCCGCTCTGATTCTATTATTTACATACACATATTATTTATATAGCATGGCTCTTAACTATATAATCAGGTGCTAAGTTGGAAAAACATTTTTTTCTAAGATTAGAGGAGAAACTAGGTGTGTTGGACTTATTGACAGCTGGTGGTCTCTACTATAGCACTTTCCTAAGAGGTTTTCAAAGGTAATTTTGATTGTATGTGTGTTAGTCCATTTCATGTTGCTATAAAGGAATACCTGAGGCTGGATAATTTACAAACAACAGAGGTTTATTTGGCTCATGGTTCTGCAGGCTGTACAAGAAGTATGGCACCAGCATCTGCTTCTGGTGAGGCCTCAGGAAGCTTTCAGTCATAAGAGAAGGCAAACAGGAGCAGGCTGTTTGCCTGCTGAGAAAGGAAGTAAGAGAGAGGAGGTGCCAGGCTCCTTTTAACCACTGGATTTGTAAATACAGAGCAAGAATTTACCCATTACTGTAGGAAGGGCACCAAATCATTCATGAGGGATGTGTTCTCATGACCTAAATGTCACCCACTAGGCCCCCCTCCAACACTGACAATCACATTTCTACATGAGATTTGGAGGGGACAAACATCCAAACTATATCAATGCACTGTTTGCCCTCTATATTGTTTCTAGAGATAACTCTACTATATTGTTTTCTTATTATTATCATGATCTAGGACACTGACAAAGAGAGAAAAATGTTTAAATAGATATAGAGTTAGGAAGACATTGGTTCTCTCTCTCATTCCTCCTGTCACAAGTCATTGAAACATAAAATATGTTACAACTTTCAGTTTTATGAGTTATATTCAGCTATGAAAGGAGTACAGAGAAATATAAAATTATCTCTATCTTCAATGAATCTTCGATTTGGTTGCAAAGGTAAGACACATGTTCACATTTCACAAATGTGAAAAGTTAAATAGCACTAGAAGGCAGTATATAATTATAAGACAAATGAATAGTGAATGGAGTCAGAAAGGATGGAGTCATAATTATAAACCAGAGAGAAGAGGTCAAGGATGGCAAAAGGAAGTAGGAGAGCATAGATAAATCCACAGAAATGGGCAAGGTATCACCAAATAAAGAGAAGGGAAGAGGATATAATAGGAGGGTGGAGTGGTTTCAGCAGAAACACAGAAGCACACGCAATGTAACGTATGAATGGTGCAGTGGCTAGAGTCCAGAGTTCAACTAAGTGAATAGGAAGAGATAAAGTTGAAAGTGTAGATATTATTTGGAGCCTCAAATATGAATCCAAGGAATGTGGGCTTAATCCAAAAGGCAATAATAACCCATTGAAGCTTTTTCAAAAGAGGAATGCCACATAGAGTAGATATTGAGTAAATATTTGTGAAAAGATGAATGAATACATAATAAATATACTACTTTAAGAAGAGTAATGGTTTGGGAAAGTTTGAATAGGAGGAGGAAGGCTACTGGTTTTGGCTGTACAGTATTAAGAGTCTGAGAGAGGTTCATAGGATCTGAGTTAGGTCACATGATAGCAGTGGGGCTCCAAAAGGAGAGACTGATAGAAAGGAAGAATTAACAGGATTTGAAGACTAATTAGATATGGAGAACGGGAAGAGAGAGGAACCAAAAATGACTCTGCATTTCCAGCCTGGATAATTTATAAATGATGGTAGCAATTTACAGTTTTCCTGTATGCAAATTGAGGAAAATAACAGTCTTTCATAGTAAGCATGTCTCTATTATTATTGTTATTGCATAAAATGTCTAACATGGTACTTGAATGATTATTAATTTCCAATAAATAATTGTTATTTTAATATTGTTATTTTTATCATTAATATTAATTCACAATCCTTAGATCCAAACAATTCTGAAAGTCTTTGGTTGGTTGGTTTTTGTTTGTTTGTTTGTTTTTTTTTTTTTTTTTTTTTTTGGATAACACATGCAGTGATCTGACCTGAAGTCTTTTGGCTGCAAAATCTTACCCAAACTGACTGAGAATATTTACTGTGTAAATAACCATATGTTTTTCTCTCCAAATATTAACATATTTTTGAAAAGATATTTAGTTCAACCTCCCGACCTACATTTGCCCATTTCTCTGTCTCAACTCCTTGGCCTATTTGTCAGTATGACAGTAACTCAATCAAAGGGACAAATTTGGATACTGACTGAGATTCTCTTGGGAGTGTTAAAAACATATGGTATATATGACATGTTACTCTTCTAATATTTGAAAACATCTAATTTCAAATTACATCCAGCTTGAGAGTTTTGGATAAAAGGTGGTGGACCTGGCCGGGAGTGGTGGCTCACGCCTGTAATCCCAGCACTTTGGGAGGCGGAAGTGGGTAGATCACGAGGTCAGGAGATCGAGACCATCCTGGCTGACACGGTGAAACCCCGTCTCTACTAAAAACACAAAAAAGCCGGGCGTGGTGGCGGCGCCTGTGGTCCCAGCTACTCGGGAGGCTGAGGCAGGAGAATGGCCGGAACCCGGGAGGCGGAGCTTGCAGTGAGCCGAGATCGCGCCACTCACTCCAGCCTGGGCGACAGAGCAAGACTCTGTCAAAAAAAGAAAAAAGGTGGTGGACCGTATTACTGTTGATTGAAAAAGGAAAATAGAACTACTTTGAGGAGACAAATAGTTGATGAGAGATATGTTGAGTTTGAGGTTACAAGAGCACAGAAGTGAAACTATTTTCTAGGCGATTGGCGATTCCTGATTGGATTTTCAAGCAAACAAGCAGGATACACATAGAAGTGAAATTTCAAGTCATGAGTAGGAATGAAATCTCCTGGAAAGACAACGGAAAGGCAATGGGAAGAAAGCTGTAAGGGGATTATTGAAACAAGGTATATGTATGCACCACATGTAAGGAAAAGCCCTGGCTAAGCTCCCACAAAGCTGGTGTTTAGTAGGGTTGAAGCTGAGTCTGTAAGAATAGGCTGAGATGGAAAAGAAGCAGGAGAGTGCCATACTTGCCAAGGAAAGAACTAACTTTAAGAAGGAGCAGTCGATTACTAGAATCAAGTGCTACAGAGAGGTCAGAGAAAAGAACAATCATAGCAGCAAACAGATTGGATTTGTTAATTTTAGAGGCTCAATGGTAATGAGATGCTATCAGAGAGGTAAGAACAGAGGACTTAAGCGGGGAACTATAGCAGCCTAACTGGATTTCATTACTTCTTGAGTATACTCATTCCTGGTTGATTCGAGAACACAAGAGGCAAAGAATCACAGAACTTATAGCTAAATCTAATCATATATTCTATCCCTCCTGTTTGTAGTTAAGAAGGCTGATGCCTCCAAAGTGGTTAAGATTCTGGTAATAGTCACATAATGAGTTCATGGCAGAGTTAAGACTAGAACATGAATACTGACATTCCCAATTACGTGCTGTTTCTTCTCTGTACTAGGCATCAAAGCAGTGCACTCATCTAAGGGTTCTGTTTGAATGACACCTTTAGGTATTACTGCAGCACCCCCTTAGTATAGAAGCAAAATACTCCTCCACCCGTTCAAGAATAAAGAGGCTTATTAAAAAGCGTTTTCTTTACACTAATTTGCCCCTTACAACATTGGTATTTTATAAGGAATTGAAAACTTTACACGTTCATATATTATAACTTTCAGTAAACCCAATAAAATGTTCTTTTGTATCAATATCCATTATTCTGTCCAGAAACTCTTTCAGTAGTTTGTTTATTTATTTATTTATTTATTAGACGGAGTCTCGCTTTGTCACCCAGGTTGGAGTGCAGTGGCCTGATCTCAGCTCACTGCAAGCTCCGCCTCCCGGGTTCCCGCCATTCTCCTGCCTCAGCCTCCTGAGTAGCTGGGACTACAGGTGCCCGCCACCACGCCCGGCTATTTTTTTTGTATTTTTAGTGAAGACGGGGTTTCACCATGTTAGCCAGGATGGTCTCGATCTCCTGACCTTGTGATCCGCCCTCCTCAGCCTTCCAAAGTACTGGGATTACAGGCGTGAGCCACCGCCCCCGGCCCCTTTCAGTAGTTTAATTTCTCTTAGTCTTTTCTTTGGGGGGGTGGGGGTGGGGGGTGGGGGATGGAGTTTTGCTCTTGTTGCCCAGGCTGGAGTGCAATGGCGCAATCTCGGCTCACCACAACCTCCGCCTCCCGGATTCAAGCAATCCTCCCGCCTCAGCCTCCTGAGTAGCTGGGATTACAGGCAAGCACCTCCACACCTGGCTAATTTTGTATTTTTAGTAGAGATGGGGTTTCTCCATGTTGGTCAGACTGGTCTAGAATTCCAGACCTCAGGTGATCCGCCTGCCTCGGCCTCCCAAAGTGCTGGGATTACAGGTGTGAACCACTGTGCCTGGCCTCTCTTAGTCTTAATCTTTATAACTTGCAGAATCTTAACAGCTCAAGCAGATCTCTACAGAATAGTAAACTCCTTAGAGGCAGGGATTTTATCTTATCTTCGTATGTCTGGCACCCTAAAATGATGTCAACAACATAGTATATGTTCAATAAATGCTTGTTGAATGAACAAATAGGTGAATGAATGAATTAGTGGAATGCTCAGTAAACCTCCTTGGGAAACAGTGGTAAGATAAGGTATTTGGCTCAATCCCCTGACCTAGTTAGCTTGTGCTTGCTTTTCCAACTCATCTCCAACAGAAATAGCCCTCAGCATATTTGCAAGCACAATAGTATCCCTCAATCAAAGGGAAAATGCTTGGATTATCTCTCAGAATTATTGCTAACAGGTTTTACTTACTTGGGTGCCAGTGACCTTTACTGAAGACCTGGGACTTCGGAAAGAGGTCACGGAGGTGGTAGGGGAATGTTGACCCTGGCCCTCTAATATTCTGATTATATGTTTCTTTGCTGCTCAGTCAGTTTCTTTTGGGGCTTTTTATTTTGTTTGAAATGCAGCCCAGAGGGCAAAAAGATGTACCAGAAATTCCAGCCTGATTTGGAAGGGCTCTGTAGAAAGCGGCTTATCAATCCTTAGCACTTTTCCACATGTACTACACAAGTATGCCTTATTTCAGAAAATTTGCAAAGCAGTAATCATATATTTCACCCTGTATTATAATAATATATATTTCTCTTTCCCGAGTGTGTTGTGCTCTCAACTGTTTAGCATCTAATGTCACAGATTTCCAGCACTGCCAGATTAGAATGCCTCAAAGGCCTAATGACTCCGGAGTGTCTCACCATCATCTCGGTATGGCTAAGCAATTCCCATGCTGCTCAGGCCTCAAAGGCCTAATGACCCCCGAGTGTCTCACCATCATCTCGTTATGGCTAAGCAGTTCCCATGCTGCTCAGGCCTCAAAGGCCTAATGACTCCTGAGTGTCTCACCATCATCTCGGTATGGCTAAGCAGTTCCCATGCTGCTCAGGAGTCACATATTGTGCTGGCAGGCTGCCTCGCTGGTGAGTTACCTTGAGACAGAAATGTTGTCAACAGTGGAACAGTCAGTTTTTTCCTTAAAGCCCTTTATTCACTCCTCTCCCCCAACTAGGTATAGCCGTATTTCTAGAGCAGCAATCACAAAGTACACCTAGTGATTTTGTCAGGATTTCTGTCTAAACTAACTTAAACAGCTACATGAGTGGAAATACACCTCCCTGGCTTCCCTGCCAGCCTACCCTGAGAACATTCTGGCTTAATTTCTCTCTTTAACAAGACCAAGAAGACGGTCTTTTGCATCTCCATGAGAAAAGTATTTACATATTCAGAAATCAGCTTGGCAAACCAGAGCTAAGAGTATGGGGAATAAACATTGACTCTGTTCTTTTTTTCCTCTCAAAGTTGAGAATATGATAAGAGCTAAAACTTGGCAAAAGAGAGATGGCAACAGTGATGCGACATCTGTCAAAAAGTGTTGATCAGTGGAGGCCTCTCTGCCTACCTTGTGCCCCCTTGGACTCTCAGGACCTTGACAGGTGTTTCCCTTCTTCCCCCTTCCTTTCCCTGGGCTGGCTTCCTGAGCTTGATAGGGGCAGATGCAAGCATTCCACAGCTTGCATTGCCTTATTTAAAATGCACGGTGGGTAGAAATTAAAATTAAAATGAGTTCTTTTTTAAGCAAAAATGTCACCATTCTCTTTCAAAGATGATAACCTGAGTAATGACTCTTAAGAGAAAAGATTGGTGTCAAATTATGAGGCTGTGCTTAGTGGGCTTATGATTTATGTATAGGAATACATCATTTTTTGACAAAGAGCAAGATGAGGTTGAAACTGTGTTTATTTGGCAAACCAAAACTGGCTTCTTTTACTTTTAAGCTATTGGCATACATTTAATATGTCGTGTGCACTTCCTTAATATCAGGTAGCAAGCACATACGTGTTCATGTTCAAAACTAGACTAGGCACTCCTCTACTGGACCACGCAGGAAGTCTCCAAACTATTCTAGGAAATGAGAGCTGTCTCTTTGTGTTGTGATAGATATTCTAAGCCATTCATTATAAGCATGATTTCTTTAGGTGTTTTATCTGTTTCTCTCTCTTTTCTATTGTTACAAAGAGAGGTCTATAACTTTTGCAAGTAGAAAAATTGGTCTAACTACCACTAGCTTTCTTTGGAAATATATATTTGGTTTCTCCCTCTCTCTTTCTCACTGGCATGTTATTTTAGCAGTCAAGCTATTTGTGTGTCAAAAATAAGTATGGTAAATTTTCTACTCTACCTTTACTAAGTAATAGTCATGAGTATAATCTCACATAAAATTTTGCAATAAGGAATTCAGGATAAGTTTTATTCTGCTTACTTCTCAAGAGAGCCGATGAAGTGAAAAACATTTGATCCAAATTCATAGCTACCACTGCCATGTTGAGTGCAGGGTGTCCTGAAGAGTATAATCCCCACCTTCCCACCAATCCAGGAAGGAAAATACTGAAGTTCCGTGTCTACAGAGTAATCTCTGTGTTCTGTTGCTTCTTGTCATTTTCATTATATATACAGACCCCTCAGGAGAGAACAACGGTTCTGAGTCATATTTCGCATTGTACCTCGTGAAACATAAGAAATCTTGTTTCAAGATGTGAAGAGGAGATCTGCACAAATACTACATACCATACGACACTTACAAAATTTAAGTTTGTGGCCCCTTCTTGAGTCCCACATGTAAAAATCACAAATCATGCCTTTGTACATTTAGATATTTTACCAATGCTATTTTTCTCCCATCACATGTTCAAGAAGATCTTGGAGGAAGAGATATGCCATATGGAAAGAACAATGTCTTTGTAATGAGTCAGATGCTTAGTAAATCGTTTGGCTTCTGAATACTTGTTTACTCTTCTGTGGAATGGAGATGGTAATACTGTCATGAAGGCTTACTGTATGGTCTAGAAATCACAGGCGTTCACGGAGGTAGGCTCTTCCGAATCTGAGTCTACCACGCTTTCCCTTGGCTGAGCATTATTCATAGTAATCCTGTTGTCCTAGATAATCCTAGTCACTATTCACATGCAGTGTCCAGTACTGTGGTTTTTGTGTGTGGTTCCTAATATGTCCAGTCTAACAGCTACTCTCACTGGTGTTCTGAGGCCCAGACCTCTTCGAGCCAATGTGTTCTAGGCTTTCCAAGCTACTGCTTTCAATTCATGTTTTAAGCTGTTTTTTTGTTGTTGGTGGTGAACATATAACTTTTGAAGTTCTGTCTCCCAGAGACTCCAGAGGCAGGCCTATAACTTGTTCATTCATCCATTCAACAAATATTTAGTCCTTTATCCAACCTCATATGCCACGCCAACATTTCTAGATCCTCTTTACACTGTGCATCTTCTATTTTTTTAATGTATCATTAGCATGCCATGCAACTTATTCTTTTTTATTGCCTCTTGCTCCACTATAATGCAAGCTCCATTGGGACAGGGATCTTTATTCACTGATGCATCCCAAGCAAATACAGTAATTCACTGCACATATCAAATATTTGTTGAATGAGTTTAGAATATATTATGTTTTAGGAACATGGGAACTGCTAAGCTATATTGCTCTTCCAGAGAACAGTTCATTCAGAAACTTTCTTGGTGTTCTTTAGAATTATTAAAGTTTCACATTGCGTATCCAGCTTCTTTCTTCTGTACACTAATGCAAAGGTAACATCACATATTTTCTCTGAACTCCAGGTAAGCTGTTGATCTCCTGTGGTCTGTGCCTTCACCCTCCTCCTCTTCATCATCATCACAGTTATCATCATCATGTTAGCTAGTCTGCTAGATGGTTTCCAATGGTCTTTGCCAGTGGTCTTTACACAAGCGTGTAGTCCTCTCCCATATTGAATAGGGATGATGTGTGTAACCAATAAGAGATGATTATGTGTAATTTCTAAGGCTAGGTCATAAAAAATATTACAGCTACAGCCTTTCTCTCTTAGATTATTTCCTTTAGGGAAACCAAGTGTCATGCCATGAGGACAATAAAACAGTCCTCTGGATAGGTCCGAGGATCAAGGAACTAAGGCCTGCTGCCAAAAGTCCTATGAATGAGCCATTTTAGAAGTGGATTTTCTAGCCCTAGTCACGACTTAGATGACTGAAACCCTGGCCAACATTTTGTTTATAGTCTTGTGAGAAACTGTGAGCCAGAACCATCCAGCTAAACTGCTCCCAAGCCCCTGACACACAGGAATTATAAGCTAATAAAAGATTATTGTTGTTTGAAGGTATTAAGTTTTGATGTAACTGTTACATAGCAGTAGATAATGAACGTAATCATCACACACTTCTTGAGTGCCTTCATGTACAAGCAAGTATATGATTTCATTCTTAAAGGAAACATCTATTATTGGTAGTTGTCTTAGCCCATTTTGTGCTGCCATAATAGAATAGCTGAAACTGCATAATTTATAATGAACACGAATTTACTTGGCTCATGTTTCTGAAGACTGGGAAGTCCAAAAGCATGGTGCTGGCATCTGGAAAGGGTCTTTGTGCTGCATCATTCCATAGCAGAAGGTGAAAGAGCAAGTGAGCATGCAAGACAGAGAGAGGAAAGGGACCGAACTTATCCTTTTATCATGAGCCCACTCCCAAGATAACTAACCCACTCCCATTATAATGGCATCAATCCATTTATTATTGCAGAGCCCTTATGGACTAATCACCTCTTAAAAGTTCCCTTCTCAATACTGTGACATTGAGGATTAAGTTAGAACACATGAACTTTAGGGGGCACATTCAAACCACAGCAGTAGTTATATCCTCATTATACAGATGAGAAAGTGGAGGGTCAAAGGTGTTAGTTTCCACTTCCAGGGAGTGGAAGAGAGAGAATTTGATCACAGAATTCATTTTTAATGACTAGGCTATCGTGAGTAGAGCAATCTTTGGTGTATAAGGCTACTTCTGGCGGAATCTTTGCATGGTACCTGAGAAACTTGGCAACCACAAATCACTTTCAATAATGTCCCTTTTCAGGTACAACATGCAAACACATAGGTACTTTGAGTTTCAGGAATTATCGAAAGCTTCTCCAAGTCCCGTAAGATAAGTGCACAGGTTTTCTATAATAAAAATCCATGGCTCATGCTAAGTTTTTAATTAGCTAGCTAGTAAGGTAGCGAGTTCCCAATGTGATGGCATTGCAAGAAAAGAGAGAGACCGCTAGGCACGGTGGCTCACACCTGTAATCTCATGGCTTTTGGAGGCTGAGATGGGAGGATCACTTGAGCCTAGAAGATTGAGACCAGCCTAAGCAACATAGCCAAATCCCCTCTCTACAAAAAATAAAAAAATTAGTTGTATGTGTGGCATGTGCTTGTAGTCCCAGCTGCTTGGGAGGCTGGGGTGCCAGGATCACTTGAGCCCAGGAGACTGAGATTTCAGTGAGCCATATCTGGGCCACTGCACTCCAGCCTGGGCAACAGAGAGAGAGAAATCCTGTCTCTGAAAAAAAAAAAAAAAAAAAAAAAAAAAAAAGGTTAAAAAAAAATCTTTGTCATTTCACAAATTCTTCACCAAGTCTAGCCTTCAAAGAAGGCACATTTCTTCAAGAGTAGGTGACTAATAGTGTCTTTCTCCTATTTTCCTGGGTTTGCTACTTTAGTATTTTATCTACAAAATGGTTATATCCCATAATGGAGGACAGAACCTAAGAAATCCATAAAAACTTAGTAAATTCCTGACCTGAACTTTATCCACTTCCACTCTCCTATTGTTTTAGAATGCCTCTCAATAAGTCCTAAATAGGATTAAATGTAATTAAAGTAATTCTCTCAGCAGTACCCCATGAAAGCAATGTAGATATATATCCTGATTGCTTAAAATGTTTACATGAGAATTAGACACAAAACTTCTGTCTGCAAAACAGGTGCAAAATTAAAATCTAACCGATGCATGCTTGAAGATGACAGCTTAATTTCCCCAAATTTATAAGCCACCTTATTTGCCATTTTTGTGCTCAATACTCCCATTGTCCTTTGTGTTTTAAAATCTTTTGCTGACTTATTTCCTGTGTCAGTTTTCCACAGTCAGCGTCCTTTAGAATTGGCTTAGAATTTTGCTACAGAAAATGCTGAAAAATCCCTTGCTGATTGTGTATGGCATGTACCTCACATAAAATATACCATATCTCATTTTCTTTCTGAACAATTCTCCTTATAAACATGAAATTACAATTGAGGTAGCAAAACTATCTAGAGATGAACAAATGGTTGTTATGGGGTATATAATAGACTCTTTTCCATGGTCACTAGCATTATATAAGACCTTGAACCTAAATTCCAAAAAGAAGGACACCAGTATAGAGAACCGAAGATTAGGCGTCAGCACAAATAGCCAAATGGGAGATGTATTCAGCAGGAAATTTAATATACCAACAGGGTGTTGTGGCAGCCAATAAAGCTAATGGGCATTAACACAGGAATGCTATCTAGAGGAGGATGATAGCCATACTCTGCTCAGACATTTGCTAGAATATTGCATTATATTCTAAATAGCAAAATTTTAAAGGAATAGAAACAAATGAAGCTATATTCAGATAACAGAATTTAAGATAACAGAGCATTTAAAATCTATGTCACATGAGAAGCATATTCAAATATTTAATGAGCTCTGTGCATTCAGGTTCACATTTTTAATTACATTTTCAGAATATAGACCTAGAACCTATGCATAGGAAAAAAATAGGCTGAATCAAAGGGAAAAATAAGGAGATAATTAGCTGCTTCAAGAGGTGTGCGTTTGCAGTTATGGGTTGTTTTCAAATGTAGAAAACTACTTGAGAGGGAATGCACATGGATGCATCATGCTTTAATGCACATTCACCTCAGTCACTAATATGCTTTGCCCTATCAATATCCAGGACTTGGATCAATCAAATTGGCAAGTTTTTGTTTTTTTTTTTTTTGAGACGGAGTCTCGCTATGCCGCCCAGGCTGGAGTGCAGTGGCCGGATCTCAGCTCACTGCAAGCTCCGCCTCCCGGGTTTACGCCATTCTCCTGCCTCAGCCTCCGGAGTAGCTGGGACTACAGGCGCCGCCACCTCGCCCGGCTAGTTTTTTGTATTTTTTTTTTTTTTTTTTTTTTAAGTAGAGACGGGGTTTCACCGTGTTAGCCAGGATGGTCTCGATCTTCTGACCTCGTGATCGGCCCGTCTTGGTCTCCCAAAGTGCTGGGATTACAGGCTTGAGCCACCGCCCCCGGCCCAAACTGGCAAGTTCTTATTCCTGGGGGAAGGAGTTGTCTCAATGTTGGCCAGGGTGGCGGAAACACAGAGAAGGCTGGTGCTAGGCTGGTTGCTACATGGTCTCTCCTCCCCACAATTTGTGAATCGGATTGGATAAGAGAGAACTGGAAAACTATTCGGCAATAAATAGTAGGATATTTAAAGATGTTCATATCACTTGACCCAACAATTTCACTTCAAGAGGTATAAAGAAAATAAATAGGTGCTGTAAGAGAACTTTACTTACAGAAATAGTCATCACAGAATTATTTATAATAGTGAAAAATAAGAGGAGGAAACCTTTTCCCTTTAGCAAATATTTTCTGAGCATCTACTCTGTAACAGGTCATCTTCTAGGAGGCTGGGGTACATCAATAAAAAAATAATTTTCTTGCTCTTACAGAGATTACAGTCCAGCAGGAAGGATGAATGTAAATATAAATATCACAAATAATGATACAATGCAGTATGTTAGAAGGTGATAAGTGCTATGGAGGAAAACAAAAAAGCAGAGCAAAGTAATAAGGATTAGGGTTGTCGGCTGCAGAGTGGCCAGGGCAGGGCTCATTGAGGAGGTAACATGATCAAAGACTTAGGACGTTAGCCATGCAGATATTAGCAGTATGGGCATTGGTAGGAATCATTCAGTAGAAAATGAACAATTGATGAAATAGGAGTTTTTCTTCTTCTTCTTCTCCTTTTTTTTTTTTTTTTTTTTGAGACAGGATCTTATTCTTTCCCTGAGGCTGGAGTACAGTAGCATGGTCATAGCTCACGACAGCCTCAAATTCCTGGGCTCAGGTGATTCTCCAACTTCAGCTTTTGCAGTAGCTAGGACTACAGGTATGTACCACCATATCTAGCTAATTTTTTAATTTTTTAGTAGAGACAGGGCTTTGCTCTGTTGACCAGGCTTGTTTCAAACTCTAGGCAATCCTCCCACCTCAGCCTCCCAAAGTGCTGGGATTACAGATGTGAGCTGCTGTGCCTGGCCTGATTTATCTGATTAACATAGGAAAATGCTAACAATGTATTATTCAATGAACCAAGCAGAATATAAAGTCTATATAAAGTATTATAGTTTAAAATTATGTACATACATATATATTCATTTATTCCATAAATATTTATTGAGCACCTATTTGTTTATTTTACAAACATTTATGTAGCACTTATATTCCAGGCACTATTCTAAGCATTTTTAAATATTAATGTCATTAAATCCTCACTAACTTTGTGAAGAAGTAGGATCTATTTTGACCTCATGAGTGGAAGAGATGTTAATGATCCAAGGTCACATGATTAGTAAAAGCAGAGAATGGCTTTCTTCTGTGTTTTTCATCCCCCTGGATTCTGTCTCCTCTTTGAAGAGCATTGTTAAGCTACTGGGGAGAGAATAAAACACAAATGTATGCCTAGAGACGGTGGCTCACGCCTGTAATCCCAGCATTTTGGGAGGCCGAGGCGAGTGGATCACGAGGTCAGGAGATTGAGACCATCCTGGCCAACGTGGTGAAACCCCCGTCTGTACTAAAAATACAAAAATTAACTGGGCGTGGTGGTGCACACCTGTAATCCAAGCTACTTGGGAGGCTGAGGCAGGAGAATTGCTTGGACCTGGGAGGCAGAGGTTGCAGTGAGCTGAGATTGCTCCACTGCACTTCGGCCTGATGACAGAGCGAGACACTGTCTCAAAAAAAAAAAAAAAAAAAAAAATTCTGAAAAGAAATTTGTCAAATATCAATATTGATTTTTTTGAATGGATTATATAGGTAATATTCACTGTTTTGCATACATTTGTGCATTTTGCAATTTTTTTTTTTTTTTGACATGGAATCTCCCTCTGTCGCCCAGGCTGGAGTGCAGTGGTGTGATCTAGGATCACTGCAACTTCTGCCTCCCGATTCAAGTGATTCTCCTGCCTCAGCCTCCTGAGTAGCTGGGATTACAGGCGCCCTCCACCACGCCCGGCTGATTTTTGCATGTTTAGTAGAGACTGGGTTTCACCATGTTGCCAGGCTGGTCTTGAACTCCTGACCTCAAGTGATCCACCCACTTCAGCCTCCCAAAGTGCTGGGATTACAGGCGTGAGCCACTGTGCCCAGCCACATTTTGCAAATTTTTAACAGTAAATATATTTAACATTGTAACTACTATCACATATATTTTTAATAGTACAGTGCCTTGTATAGTGCTTATAATAACAGAAGTATAAACTGTTAAAACTTGAAGGGAGAACTGGAACAGGACTTAGTTTCCTTTACAGTCCTTTTTTGTCCCCTGCCTCCCACCCCTCCTCTTAGCCGTTTCTGGATACATAGTGTATTTGATCAATATAGTGGCAGAATATTGCTCTTCCAGAAGCAAAGTTCCCCAGTCCTCCTTCTGACTCCAACAAACTCTGCATCTTTTAATGAGCTGCTTAACTAGCCTAGCCTTCAGTTTACTCTTTTGTAATACTAGAGAACTGGACATTTGCTATCTGGTTTCTTCTATCTCTGACTTTCCCTGATTCTGTGGAAGTTTTATCATATTATTCTAACTAAAAGGCAAGTGATTCTGAGGTAGACAGTGGAATACCAGTTTATTAGCTTGCAACAAAAACTAAGTGACATATGGACAAAAATCCTTGAAGCCTGTGTTATTTATTCATTTTCTTAAGCCAGCCAGGCAATGAACGTACTGTTTTGCAGATAAAAAAAATAGTTAAATATTATCAATTCATAAGGTTTAACTTGATACATGAAAAGACAATAATAATCCCTGTGTACTTTATTGGTTAATTTTGAAATTACTATCATGTCTATAAAAATACATGACATTCAAATCATTCGAAAATTCTACAGTTTGGATTGACCAGCTTTGGAATCAAAAGTATGCTTGTTGAGTTTGGAATCAGAGTAAGAGGCATCAGCACAATCAAGCTACCTAAAGGTGTCAGAATAAGGTAGCCTGAAACACCTACATACCCACCTGGAGATTCAAAATCTGTTGCCTATAACCTCCATATGCCATTTCCACCTTAGGCATAACCTTACCGGTGGAACTAAGAATGCTTGAAATCTGTTAAGGGTGGAAGGCTCCCTCTTGTTTGCACACTGCCAAAGTTGGGCTCTGCCAAAGCTGAGAGCGCTGTGCCTCTCCTTTCTCTTTGCTTTCTGGCTGGACCCAAACTTCTTTTTTCTCTAGAAGATTGGTCCCTTTGGGTGACTCAGCATATCAATCTCCTTGTCCAGGTTGCAGTTTAATGGTCTAAAGTCCTTCTTATTTTATGATGTTCCTGGTTTTTGAAAGAGGAGAGCAATTCTCTATAACGCCCAAGAAAGGATGCCACATTTTGCTCCTTTAGTGCAGTACAAGATCCTTTTGGGCCAGAACAAGTAACTTTTCTTCAAAATCTCAGGCTGGGAAGGAATTAAAGTTACCTATGAAGTCACTGGCATACCAGGCACCTCTACAAAGATGTTACCAGCTACTTCACTGTCCAAGAAAAGAAGCACCAAATGCACCCGCAAATCAGCTTCATAATTCACAGATGGGCGTTATTGACAATGTACACCATCTGGCAGCTTCCTTTTTTTGACTAATTTGTCTTGCTAACTAGGCTCAGTTATGGTCTATGCTGCTGAGGAAGTGCCTGTGCTGTCAGCACGTATATATACACCAAGTTTTATGATTGAACAACAACCTTAAAATCATTATTTAAAAAGTTTTCTTTCTCTGAATTTTAGTTACCCAGCCCTAGATACTGCTTTGCTTTTACATACGTATCCTCGGTTTTTACATATATGATGTTGACTGGAAAATGTTAAAGGATTTTTAAAAAATCAATGGGAAGAAATGTATATGGGGTGCTGAAATAGTAAATATTGGGAAATCATGAAAGCCCTAAGTTCCAAAAACCCAGCTAAATATGCTAGCTATTGTCTGGCTTATAGTTCTAAACTCCTTATTTTATATGAATTCTGTAGACTCTCTGGGGTGGTCTGTACACCTAACACTATTCTATGGTGTTTCTATTCTGAAGATAGATATCATTAATCATACCTTTCTTCCTGCTCAATATCCTCTTTATTTTAACTAGGAAAAAGAAAATTGTATTATCCCTTGGTATACAGTTGCTATAGAATTGATTAAATACAGTTTCAATAACTTTCTCATTGTAGTTAGACCTTGCAGTTTTTATGAGAAACTGTCGTGCCTATTGACAGATTGTCAGATCTTTTTAAGTTATATGAGACAGAAACTTGACTCGAACTAGCCTAAGAAAAACATTAGAGTCTATTGATCCACCACCTTGTAGAGAAGAAGAGTAAATGGCACCAGGTATGACCAGATAAAGGACACAAATGGTATCTTCGGATTGCTTTCTCTCCACTGCTCAGCACTTCCTCTCATTTTGTGTTAGCCTCAATCCCCGCTATTGCTTTTGAGCTTTCTTGTACTAGCAGGCAAGATAGCTGGTCAGATCTTTTTAAGTTACATGGGACAGAAACTTGGCTCAGACTAGCCTAAGAAAAACACTAGCCTCTATTGATCCACCACCTTGTAGAAAAGAAGAATAAATGGCACCAGGTATGACCAGATCCAGGACACGAATGGTGTCTTCAGATTGCTTTCTCTACACTGCTCAGCACTTCCTCTCATTTTGTGTTAGCCTCAATCCCCCCTATTGCTTTTGAGCTTTCTTCTACTAGCAGGCAAGATAGCTGGTAACCACCCCATCCTGCAGGATACCAGCTTAGCATCTCCAAAGAAAAGGGAGCCAGTCCTTTCCTTTCAGTGTTCATATTGCAATCCAAGGAAAGTGCTCTGTTGGGCCCTGGTTGATCACTTACCTACCAGTGAACCAATCATAGAAGCCAAAATGGGATGGTATGTTCCCATGACCAAACCTTGGTCATTCTTTTGGCAGAGGATGGGGGATTAGGCAGTATTTGTCAACAGAAAAGGAGAAAAGGATGCTTGCATATTAGCATATAAACAGTAGCTACTGTGGCTTAGTATACTATCTGAGAATAAAGGCATATACAATATTATATTTAACTTTTCATTACGGTAGCCAACCACCCTAGATTTTCTGGAGCAATCCTGATTTCAAAAACACTATCCCACTGAGTGACCATGTGATCAAAATTTTGTGTTGGAAACGAAATCACTCTATCCTAAGGCTTGCAGTGATTGGCTTTCACATAAGCATATTTTGATAGTTTTTACATGACTTAATCTACATATTTCTTAAATTTTTAATTAAAATGTACTAGTGCATAAATTCAAGAGGAACATGATCAACAATAGGTGATAAAGAAAGTAGGAAAACAGAATTATAAAGAAAAAATAGTTTGAAGTTTTAGGTGAGCCTTCAAACCTTGCCAGCAAATATTCCTAGCCATATATAAACTTGTATAACTCCCAAAACTGACATTGAGGCTACCGTTTTCCCAGCACTTTTCACAAGCTCCTTAATTATGCTTTGAAATTTTACTTTACAAACGATTACTTTTTAATGAGAGAGCTCATTATTTTCCATTGGCAGTACTTCATTGCCAAGCACTACCATTTCATAGGAGGTGGGCAGACTTTAATTTCAGCAGCAGCACAGGGCTCCATTATGTTTTTCTGTTCATATTGGCCCAAATTCTCTGTCCTTTCCCCCTGCTGCCAGAATAAACATCTCTCCCCAATAGGCATACACTCTCAACCCTTGGAACTCAAAGCAGCTATCAGGAGGCTACAAATTAATCTGTTCCGCCTCCACTAACAGATGCCACGCTGGCGCTGGGCACTTCAGCCAAACTCTTGGGATTTACAACATTAAGAGTAAGTGCAAAAACTACAAGCATTCAAAAGACACTCATTTTATTTAACTGACAGATCTTGGCATTTTATGAAAAAAAAAAAAAATGGAAGCACAAAACCCTTTCTCCTTACACTTCTCAAGTGATTTTTCCTTTTTCCAAGCACAATGCTCTTTTCAATAAGTCCTAAATGAGCACAACAACCAGATGTGACCAGAAAAACTGCAGGAGGCACCATAAAAATGCATTATGATAAATGCCATCCAAAGCTTCGGGACCCAGGGGACTTTTCTTAAAGTCACTGCCCACCGCACTCTTACAACACATGCATTGCGAGAGTGGAGGGAAACCCATAGGCGGATAAGACTTGTGGATATTGTGTGCCTCGCAACATGAGTCATTCAAGAGGTGCGGCTGGTGCAAAAGCAACAGCGTGTTTTGGAAAGTGGATTCAAAGCAGGAGAATATGTTTGCTATCTTAATGCCATAAAAAGAAAAAAAGTACAACAGCCCAGGCTTTTAGGAGCCAGGAGAGGGTTGGAGTGTGCAGTGTCTGATGCAAAATCCTTTTAAAGACTGCCCATTTTTCCTTATTCTTTTATTTCCTGGTGATAGAACAGAAAGCACTCCGTGGCATGCAACTGACACATCATTTTATGCATCCAAGTGCTTTATTCGCTTAACTGTTTTTTTTTCCAGCAATTTAAATAAATCACACAGATGGAATTAGATTTTCCTGAAGAGCTAGAGAAAGGCAATGAGAGGCTGAGTCACAGTTAATTTCTACTGAGTTGATAGAAATTTCACTCCCTCCATTTAGGTGAGACTCATGTAGTTTGGAAAGTCATGTCTGGCATCTTATCGACCTACTATAAAGGCTGCTTAAGCTCCTGACTAATGAGGCTCTGAAACATTTCTAATGAATGATGGGGGGAGGAGTATGAAATGCCCTCATGTTTATTCATTTCTTCCTTGTAATGCCGGCTGATAGACCGACTAAAAGATTGAACACTTAAATAATTAACTCATTTAAAGTGTGAATTATATGCATGATTTGCCTGACATGCAACTTGTGAAGTGGAACACACAGTAAAATCTCTCCAGTAGAGGTGGGGAGGAGAGTAAGTTATTTTAGTTCTCGTTAATCCGGGAAGGAACATTTAGTAAGAGAATCAGACATTAAAAGGAATGGAGAAGCAGTGGATCAGATACTCAATTTTCTTCCTACAGAGCAGGGCTGGCAACCTTTTCCTGTAAAGTACCAGATAGCTAATATTTTAGGCTTTGCAGGCTAAATGGTCTCTGTCGCCTCTACTCAGCTCTGACAGGAAAGCAGCTATAGACATAGGTAACTGAATGGGTGTGGCTAAGCTGCAATAGAATGCAATTTATGGGGATTTATATTGAGTTTCATATAATGTTGATGTGTCACAAACCCTTGTCTTCTTCTGACTTTTTCAACTACTTAAAAATGTAGAAAACAGGTTGGGTGTGATGGCTCATGCCTGTAATCCCAGCACTTTGGGAGGCCGAGGCGGGGTGGATCACCTAAAGTCAGGAGTTCGAGACCAGCCTGGCCAACATGGTGAAAAACTATCTCTACTAAAATTACAAAAAGTAGCGGAGCATACTGGCACACATCTGTAATCCCAGCTACTCAGGATGCTGAGGCACGAGAATCACTTGAACCTGGTAGGTGGAGGTTGCAGTGAGCCAGGATCATGCCACTGCTACACTCCAGCCTGGGTAACAGTGAGACTCCGTCTCAAAAAAAAAAAAAAAAAAAAAAAAAGTAAAAAACATTCTTAGCTCATGAGCAGGACAAAAACAGTCAGTAGACCTGTGGGTGGTAGTTTGAGATCTTGCTCTAGAAAGCTGAATATATATTTCTCCATTTAGTTATGGGATAACTATGTCCAGGACTTGAGGTTAGGATGGAGATTTATAAAATTGTAGAATGTCAGGTTGAAATGGCCTTTAGAGATTTCCCAGTCCAATATCCTTACTTTAATAATCATCACCAGCACTTCTGGTTCACTACTTATGGTAGAACATCTGTGCGATAGTCCAGTGGAAAGAACGGCATATCTTCGGTGATTTCGCTCTGTTTAGGATCTGTTTCTTAATTTTGTGAGTCCATTAATGCTTATCATTGCTTTTGTTAGGTAAGGATGACTCATTGTGACTCAAAATTGTAACTTTTTTGAAGTCATTTTCCCATTCATAGTCTTATGAAGTCTGAAAATCTCTTCTCAGGATAATTTTTTAAAGGCATAAAATGCACTTGCCAGTGATTGTTTATTAAGTTAAAATACAATTAGAAAGCTATAAACAATTTGTGCTATGGTAATATATGCTTCTTTATTAACCCTGTAAGTAATAGAATCTAGAGAAATAGTGATAAATATAAATATTTTGTAAATAATGTATTATGTCACAATGTGATATGACAGTATTTGTGATTTGTTTTGTAAAGAAAGTCTCAGGTACTGTTAAATTCTCATACAATAGTGAAGTATATAAACCAGGATCCTAATGTATTAATTCTCAATGAGAAATATAAATATCAAACACAAGTCATCTTCATATTATCTTTACTGCATGGTTCTTTCTGCAGATCAAATACATGTGAAGCTAGAGCATGGGGAGTTCTTTACAAGAAAGTAAGCAAAGGTGGTTGCTTCCATGCTTCAAATAAGCGAATTCCTTTATCTCCACAGGTGGAGATAACTAGACACAAGATCTGCTTAGATTTTCCAGGTGTCCTCTTCACTAGGCAGTATTTGGATGGACACTGCCAGTATTTTCTGCTATGATAGCTTTTGTTCTATTCTTTTTCGGAAACAACTACTCTGAGTGACACAGTTTTTTCTTTCCATAACAATTTCCCTTTGGTTCATCTACATCTATAGCAAGCCTCCCAACAGTTTCTGGAATCCTTCTGTAGGTACCTAACAGTTGCTCCCAAACAAGAGCCCCCTTCCTGTGTTACATGGCAAAAGTGACCATAAATATGTATGCACACACACACGCACACACACGCGCACACACACATACCTTCTATTTATGCACTATTAGTGCCCACCCCTTCCACCCCTGCTCATACACATTGATTCTTTATTGGCTATGTGATTTGCTTTGGCCAATGGGACATGAACAAACATGACACAGCAGGGCCTTAAAAAGCCCTTGCATTTTGGGTTTTGCTTTCCTGTTCTTCTGGAAACCTGGAGAGCCTCACATGGGCAAGTAAAGGTTTGCCTGCTGGATGACAGGAGGCATATAGCCTGTTACCATGAGACCATCCTAAACCATGCAGCTACTGGCCAAGCCACGCAATGATTGAGCCCAACAGACATCAGCTGAACCTGCATCAAATCAGTAGAGCCTCCCAACTGTTGCTCAGGCTCCAGAGTAATAGTAAATGTCTGTTGTTTTAGGCCTTTATGTTGTGTGATGGTTTGTTCTGCAGCAAAGACTAACTGCTTGCAATACCACTCTCTTTATGCTCCTGATCCATGTCTTTCCAGTGATACTGCCTCCAAAGTTTATGGAGATATCATTGTGCTCTGAAGGCACTTTCCTTAAATACAAAATTCCTTCCCAAACTTTGCCCAGCATCTCTCAGTATTACTTAAATTCCCTCACTGAGAGCCCAGAAAAGTTGCCTCAAGCGTCCCAAACCTTACACAGATATTGTGTCCAAATAACTTAGCAGCTTAATTCTAAAATGTATCTCTTCTGTTATGAGGAAGGAACATGATAGTAGAGTAAATTCCCTCTTTAGAGGCATGTGACTGTGGGAAAATGCATAGCAAAGAGAAGGTAAAGCTTTGTGCCCCAGCTGCCACAATCTTACTGCTGGTCCCACTACTATGCAGGGCATTGTACTTACCGATATTTGCTAGGACTCTAGCAAGACATTGTTGGTTGCAATCCCGACAGCCATTTCTCTCCTTTTCATCTTACTGATACAGCCTGGGTTTTGTTCAGGTGCCTCCACAGAGCTACGTGTTCACTAATGAGTTCCTGCCTTGCCCTAGCAGGGAGAGTCATGATTGTTCTGAGTCAGAGTAAGTCTAAGTCAAGCATGGTGCCTCACCTCCTTGCCAGCGATTGGTTCCCATGGTCATGTGATCCAATCCTGATGAGTGGGTGATAGAGGAATTCTGCTAGGGTGCTCCTGGGAAAGGTGTCCTCACGAATCAAAGGGAACACACAGGAGGGAAGTTCCTGTGTTTAGCTAAGCATACTCCTGTTTGCAAATGATGCCTAGCCCTGTGAAACCATTTGCAACCATGAGGAATGGATTGCTGACATGCTGGAGATGGTACATTAGCACCCGGGTCCTTAATGACTTGGCTGACCTGCTGAATTAACCACAGATGAGCGCTCCCTTTGGATTTTATATAATGTGAAATAAAATTTCTAAGCCACTTTTAGTCAAGTTTCTGTTAATTGAAGCTGAAAGTGTCTTAAATGGTGATGCAACACAGTACTCTGAGTTTGCAGAAAAAGTTTTGCCTGTGGGAGAGACTGCCACTTCCTTAACACTTTAATTAAATGGCATAAAATATATCTCCTTTCATTTCAAGCATGGTTAAAGAAACAACAAACAACTTATGAGACTTGAGATCTTATGAATCTACGTAATTTAATTTCTGGGGTGAACTGCACAGCCACAGGCTTGATATGAATGAATGCAAAAAGGAACCTGCAACCTTTTGTTACACAGAAGCCATCTTTGGACACCAGGGTGAGAGACGCAGGCACTAATAAGCAGAAGACCTCTGTGTCAATAGTATGAGAAGAAGAGGAGCAACACCGAAAACTGAGAAAAGGAAGCCTTACTTGATTTAACTGAGGTACACATCAGCAATGATTCAGAACAGCTTACTAAGTACCTACTCAATGGATACTTTGCCTATAGAAATAAATCAAGAAAAGACATGCCCTGATCACAGAGACTTTATGTTTAAAAGGAACTTGAGATATGAGAAGAAAACCGTGATATTGTAAGTGCACATGTTTTACAATCTGCGTTTCTCTCCATGGTTCTATCCCATCTCTGAGTAGGATTATGAAATCAGGGAGGAGTTACTAAGGGGAGGGAAGGGAAGCTAGAAAACTGGATATGGGAAGTAAAACGCTAGAAAATAGGAAAGCAGAAGAACAAGAACGAAATAAACTAGTAGAAAGACATGAGAGAGAGAATTAAGAAGAGTGGGCAAGAAGGGAAATAATATTTATTGGCTGTCTATCCCTGGCCAGGCACTTTAACATGCTTCCTTATTTACTTTTCATAACAATCCTGAAAAAAAAATTTTAATCTCTTAGTTTTTTAGATTAAAAAACGAAGTCTCAGTTTATATGACTTGCCCATTGAAGTGATAGGATTGGAATTGAAATCCAGGTTCACTCTGTCACACTACCACAAATAAAACATCTTTGAGTATAGAAAGTGGGCTGCAAAGTCAGGAAGACAGGAGAACAGTAAAATCTGTTACTAAATAAAACCTATTTCTAGAATCCTTTAAGCTGTATGTGAAACAAGAGACCAAACCAGCAGACTGATCTGGTGCAGTGAGTGCCATAAAGGTGGGAAGGGGAAGTGTCTGGCATGAAGCAAAGGGAAAGGAATATGGGTTTTTGGGAGACGCACATGGAATACGAATGTGGTCTTGAGTAATTCAAATTCATTGGAAGGGGCTCTGCTATGCGATGGGAGACAGAAAAATGGCAGAGGCTGAAAGATGTTCTTGGATTGAGGGCATGGCAGCATCATCAGCCGCACCAGTAACTTGATGCCTGAGGTTGTCCCACATGATCAGTAGGAAGAGGGAGAGAGAAAAGTGCCTGGCTGAGTGGTGCTTCTGTGAGGCACCACCGTTTTTATATCTGCAACACAGACCTGTTGGATTCTCTTGGTCCCTATCTAGAGCTGAGCTTTCTGTCCAGGGTGAAAGAAACTTCCCACAGATAACATATCCCAAGTGCAAAGGGAGTATGCTTCTGCCCACATTTGCTGGGTTAGTTCTTCCTGGGGCAGGCAAACAGCCAAGAGGTGTCGCCACATGCTACCGGAGCAGAAAGCAGATGGTGATCAGGAGGAACCCCAGAACCTCAGTCCCGTATGACCTCTATCTGCCAGACCATTTAGCTTGGATATTTTGCACACACCTTACATTCAATATGTTCCAAACTGAACTCATTTTCTTTCCCCTTTTCCTGCTCTTTCTTATCTTCCTATCCATAGGTAGTGACATGAAGACATGCATGCCAGAAACCATGGCATCGTCCTGGACTTGGTTCTTTTCTCTCCTCTCTAAGACCATTCCCTCCAAGCTTATCTCTTTAGCCATTCTCTCATGTATTAACTCCTTCATGCTTGCAGTCACTGCCCTGTATCAGATCCTCACTATAGTTAATCTGAACCCTTCCAGCTGGTCCCTTCCTTCTAGCCTTGTACCTTTTAAGTCCACCCCACACACTGTCCAGAGTGAACTTCCTACCACACATTCTTACTTTGATCAGTAGTAGTTCATGATCCACAGAATCAAGCTTAAGTTCTTTAGCTTTTCTGCATAGTACATGAGTCTCTCCAATAACTGGTCTTAAGTACTTCTTAACCCTTATCTCCTCCTACACCGCTTTGCATGTTATTATTTAGCAATACCTAACAGCTTGTAGTTCTCAGAACACACCATATTGGTTAATACCTTCGTCTTTGTTGATGCCTGCATGCCTTTCTCATCTTTCACTACCTCGCTAGCACTTTAGTCATCCTCTCCAGTATATCAGTCGTCGTCTTCAGAATTCATGAACAGGAGATGAGGCTAAGTGCTGCCCACTCTCCCTTTCTTCTGTGCTAAAACCAGAACCCTCACTATCTTTCTAATTTAACATATTGAAATTATCTGCTTCTGTATTTTCTTCTCTCAGATGACTAAAGAATTCTCAATGGCAAGGCCCAGGACTTACTTAGTTTGGAATTCTCAAGTACCTAAAGTAACTGGCACACATTAGGGAGATAATAAGGGTTTATTAAACCAATAATGAAAATTATCTTACACTGACCTGAGTTTTCTCTGTCTTCACTGTGAACATTTAACACGCTTCATAAATATACTTTGACCTGGAGGGATATCCCTAGGTTGGTGACCTAGACAATACTTGTTGCACTGTCCAATTAATCTTCAATTTCTTGTTTTAAAGGAATCAGGCAAGGTATTCTTTTTACAAATTCTTTTTGTTAATTGTGCAAATAGAATCTGGGGTGGGGGCGGCTAGTGTCTTAAGTCATCTTAAGTCATTCCAAAAGAATATGCAGCAGTTGTTTTTTTGCTAAATTACCATCTGAAAATTGAACTCAAAATTGACCTCCAGGGAATATCATTTGAGGTCGCTCTGTATCTCCTGTTTCTTTTTTCTCATTCACATCGAAAAGCTAGTCAGAGCCTTCCCACACTGCAGACTAAGTGTGGAGTTGGCAGACTAGTCTTGAGAGCTTTAACAATCTACAAAAATATATTTTTTTGAATTTTCAAAGGATGGATATACACTCTTTAGACCTGTTGATAAAGCACAAGAGCCCTAGGGACTGAGTTTTAGAGCTTACTAAACAGATGACTTACAGCAATCATGCTTTCCTTGATACCAAGGATAGTTAAAAAATTGATGTTTTTCTCTTGCAAAAATACACTTTTGCAAAAGATGATACTGGAGGAAATGAATTTTGTACAGTTTGTGCTACAGCCATGCATGTAAGGTATTTTTTTTCCCCATTTTATTTAAAGAGGTTGTCTTTTTGCTGTTCTACATGTATACTTTTGACTGGTTTCTTAATAGGTGTGAAATTATAACAAATAACGACTATGCACCCAGAGCAGTGACTGCCCTGTATGTTATGGATCTAATCAATGCTGGTGTTGGCAGTGCAGTGTTTTGACCTCTCTCATCACAGTGGGAGAAAAATGTTGAAGATAGAAGACCTCATTTCAGCCTGACTTCTGCAGCTAATAGGCTTGGTGCTCTTAGCAAAGCCAGCTGTGTTCTCTGGGTCTCAGTTTTCTCCTTTGTAAAATGCAGGGATTGAATTTATGGCCATAAAATCCTCTCTCTAGCTACATAATTGTATAATATAACAATATATTAAAGGTTTTGAATGAATAATAGATTCTTGATCACTTTCTTTTTTCCTTTTCTACTTTTCTGTATTTTCCAATTTTTCTTAGTATTTTTTACAGGTTTGTTCTAGGAAACAACATAATAATATATGGAATTACATTGTTTCTCTGAAAAAAATTAAATAACATTATTTAAATATCTAGTATAGATGCCATTGATACCAACCTCATCACATAAATTATCTTATTTAATTATCACATCTACACTGGGAGTTGGAGAATATTATCTCACTTAGAATGAGGAACTGAAGGCAAAGAGAGCTAAAATAACTTTCTAAATACAACTGGTAAATTACAGAACCAGGGCGTTAAGCTCTCCATACAAATTCCTAGCAGATCATGCGCTTCTGCTTAAACTGTCTTAAGAAAATGACAATTCCTTATAAGTGTTTTAAAATCGAATATGAGGAACTAGGGAATACAAAGGACTTGTCTAAGGAACAATGTTAAAAGAGATCGTGATTAAAATACTTTAAGGTACTTTCTGTTTTCTAGTGGTTAAATTTTAACATTTACCAATGTCATAGCTGCCTAAAAGTACTTTTGCCATCAGCTGTTAAAATCTCCATCTCCTGGCCGTCCGTTTTGAATCAAGTAGTATGTGCAGGTCTCATGATCAGTGATGTATGCTGTGTTTTCTATGTGCCGCTGATCGCCATCAATCCAGACCCTCTTCTAGCTGCCGCCCAGCATCAGTAGCAGATTTCAAGCAAAACTCTGCAGACTTGGCCTACCACCAATTCATGCTGCCTGACTTTAATTGCTTCTTAATCCTTTCATTAATCTCTTGTTGATCCTCTAACACAGTCTGCACAAGAGCTATTCCAAACCTTCATTCACTTCCAATTCCTGGTCCCATCCTTCCCTCTCATTATGAAATGGATAGTTTCCCTTCTTTATCATGAAGTTGGAGACTATAAGCTATTTTTCTTAACCTACTCTCCTCTATATGTCCTTTTGTCGTCGTCTTCTTCTTTTTTTTTTTTAAACAACTGATGAGTAAAAGCATCTTTCTCTAGGGCTAATGCTTCCACTTGAGCCCCAGATGTCATGCCTTAATCACTTCTCTCTTCCCAGCATCATTAGTCTCTTTTCTCTCTATTGTACCTTCACTTCTACAATGTTGAAATATACATTCCTTGACTCTGCACTCTGCTTCCCCTGGCTTCCATTAGACATTTCTCTTTTATCTTCCAAAAATTGTTGTATTTGTCCATATTCAAAAATCTACAAATTTGCAACATCCATTCTTCTTTAACTGCTTACAGTATTGATTTTGATGCTTCATACTCTCTCAAAAGGCCTCAGGGACTGTTTTTCATTTTCTAATGAAATATGATTATCTTTTATAGTTCTTACTCTTTTTGACATCTTTTAAGCATTTGACTTGCTTGTTACTTTCATTTTTCATAATTTTTTCCCTCATTCCCAAGACATTTTCATGACTCCTCTGCTCTTTTGTGAGTTTTCTTTTTGATATCTCTATGTTCTTCTGTTATTTGGTATTGCATTTTATAAGAAACAACTCAAAGATTTGACAATAAAGTTGTGTCTTTTCTAAGTTTTAATTGTAAGTTATTAAAATGTTCTATTAGTTTCAATGCCCCAAATACACTGTATCCCAAGAAAATTTTATTTTCCCCATATGTTTTCTCTTTTCCTCATGTCTTGTACTATAGAAATAGCACTACCAGGGCTCCATTTCACTAAGTTCCTCTTCATCTAAATTCAATCTAATTCAGTAATATAATTTGACAATTATATTAGTCTTCTATGTTGCATAATAAATTACCACAAATTTAGCAGCTTAAAAAAAATCTGTTATCTCATTTTTTTTTTTTTTTTCTCGGCCAGGATTCCAAGCATGGCTTAATTGAATCCTCTGCTTGGGGTTGCATAAGGCTGCACCAAAGATGTTGGCTGTGTGTGAAGTCTCATCTGAATGCTCCACTAGGAAAGGATCCACTTCTCAGCTCCCATAGGTTGTTCATAGAATTTTTTGATTGTTTTTTAGCTTTAGAACTAATAGTGGCTTCCTTCTTCAAGGCTAGTGTGAGACTGAATCTTCTAGGAGATCTATATCTATCGATCTGTCAATCTATCGATCGATCTATCTATCTATCTATCTATCTATCTATCTATCTATCTATCTATCTATCTATCATCTATATGAATCAAGAAAGTGACATTCAATCACCCTTGCCATAGTCCATTGGCTGGAGGCAAGTCAAAGCTCCTGCCCACTCTCAAGAGATATACAGGCATATCACCAAGGGCTATCTTAGAATTTTGCCAGCCACGTTGTTCTTTCTACAGGACTCAGGCAAGGGAAAGAAGTGCCTTTTACTCATGCTATAGGAATGATTTTGGAGCTAAGTTAAATAAACATAAACATGCACAAAAGGAGCTTTAGTTTACTCTTGGGATCCTAGGGAGAGAATAACATTAAATTTAGAAAAACAGACAAGAAGGAAGAGTAGGAGGTGAGGCTGGCTCAAAGAGGAGCTGCCATCAACATTTTCCTAAAATGGCCTAACTCAGCGCTTAAACAACCTGTGGTCATGGACCAGGATTTTCACTGTTGTTATTGTTTGTTTTTAATATATCCAATCTATCGCCAACCCAAACTTTTGCAAAAGTAAAAAACAAAAAGGAGTTACTGAAATATGACATAAAAAAGAAATCAAGAGCTTACAAAATGTAAGTCTGATTTCCTTATATCAGATAAAACAGACATAAAGTTACTCTGTCCTTGTTATGAAAGTTTTCAAATGCTTACTTTTAATACCTGTACTTATCTCATTGAGGACAGGTGACAGTTTGAGGACCAGCGTTGCCTACTGGCCATACTTTGAGCAGAACTGATCTAATTCACTCCTACAGCATGAATTCTCCCAGGTATATGATAATAATTCCTTTTTCTAGATTGACGTTCAGATCCACTTTTCTGAACTTCTTTTGTTCATTCATTCACAAATGAATTATTGAGTACTTCCTGTTGGTCAGGTACCATGTTGGATGCTGGACTAGATAAAATGCTATGTAAATTGAAGGCTTATCTTTGCACATCTTAACCTCAGTGTTCAAATGATCTCAAACACAGCCTGTCAAAGAGTGAATATATGTTTTCTCCAGCCTGCCACCCCTGCTGCATCCTTTAGTTTATGTGTGGCACCTCTTACCACCAGTTGCCAAAGTCACATGTTACTTATCCATTTCTCACTTTCTTATACTTTCTTTCCAAAACATCACATTTATTTATATGCATCCCGAGGGCTACTACATTGGTTCAAACATCCACCATTTCTCACTAGGACCATGTTAGTGGTTAAATAATGTTCTCCTTGACATCATTCTTGCTTCTCTCCATTCAGCGATCATGGTACATTTGGGAGAATCTTTCTAAACTCTAAACCTCATTATTATCACTACCTTGCTTAAAACCCCTCAGTGGTTCTTCATAGCTTAACCACGAACCTAATCATGTATCAAGGTACACAATTTCCTTTATGGATAAATTCCCACTTTCTTCTCTTGCCTCATGTCTCCTCAGAAGCCTTGCTCTAGCCATAGTGAATTATTTGCATTTCTTAGGACTTTCCATGCTCACTCTTGTCTCAGGGTCTTCGTGTTACTGCTTCTCCTCCTTGACACATCTTTCTCCTGATCCTTTATCTGAGTATTTCTTTTGATTTCAGTGCTGGATCGGCTTTTTTTCCAGAAAAACTCTGCTTCATCCTTTTTCCTTTCTGTATTTTACCCTCATCATAGCACTGCCACATTGGGTGCTACTACAAAAAGGAAATTGCTGGTATGTTTCCATCACCAGACTGTGAATGCTGGAAATTAGAAACTCTATTACATTTTTGTTAATATTTTGAATGGGAAAGATGAGGGTATTCTAGAGAATGGGTTATGATATACATTTGGGGGCAAGCTTAGCCCACTGAATGGGGTCAAAAATGACTTGTCCTTCTTCTCTTGCTATCTCAGCCCCAGTTTAAGATCTCATCACGGTATATATCAAGTATCACTATAGCCTTCTAATTTCCCTTTGGCATCCACTAACTTCCTTAGTGTCCACTCAAATGCCTTTTCTGAGGCTTTAACTCAACATTCAGAAATTAAAAAAAAAAAATAGTTAAATGCATTTGTTTTTCAACACAGTTTTTGGAGCACCCACTCTATGCCAGCCATTTTTCTTGGCGCTTGGACCATACCAGCGAACAATATAGAAAAAAAAAAATCCATGTTCTTATGAAACTTACATTTCCCCCATGCTGTATATTAGTTCCCCAGAGCTTGTTCATCTCATAACTGAACATTTGTATCCTTTGATCAAAATGTCCCTATTTCCCCACTACCAACCCCTGTCAACCACCATTCTCCTCTATGTGTCTGTGAGTTTTACTTTTTTAGATTCCACATGTAAATGAGGTCATATAGTATTTGTCTTTTTGTGTTTGGCTTATTTTACTTAATATAACATCCTCCATTTATCCATGTTGTTGCAAATGATATTTCTTTTATTACAATTCTGTTCATGGAATTTATTTGTTACATTGAAATATATATACAGTAGCTCAAATTGTATAGACACAATCATATATGACTAGTAGACAAAGTCATACATTTGCAAATGCTATGTCCACTTTCCTAGGTCATTTATGTATTACAAACTGATGGTTATACTGTGTAAAACCATCTAAAACTCTGTGGCTTAAATGAATAAGCTTATATTATTTGTATGAGCCTGTGAATCTGCTGGACAGTTCTACTAATCCAGATCATGCTTAGCTCATCTCAGCTGGACTCATTCATGCATCTGTAGAAATCTGACATATCAACTAGAAGCTGCCTGGCCTAGAGTAAGTTGCTTATTTCTTCCTGCGTGCTGGTTGCTAGTTGGGGTGATAGAGATAATTGGACCAGACATATCCCACCATCTGCCTGGGCTTGTTCACATACTGGTGGTGGATTCCAAGGGAAAGAATAGAAGAGATCAAAGCTTCTTGAGACCTAAGCTCAGAAGTGGCAAATTAACTCCTCTGGTGCTTTCTGTTCACCAAAGCAAGTTACCGGGCTAGTCTGGATTTAAGGGGAAAATAATGGATTCTACCAGTGGAAAGGGAGGAGCTGGTCACATTGCAAAGGGCATGAATAGAAAGTGAGGAATTGGGGACATTTTGGCAATCGATCTACCACAAGTTCCTTCTTCTTAGCCTCAATAACTGACAGAATGCTTCTACAGAGATTTTGCTTGCCGGTCATTTTACACAATTATCTGACTTCTGTTTGTGTTTCATAACTTACTGTGATACATAAAACTAAAATGTAAACTCTTAGATTTTTGTAAGCTCCTTGAAGAAAAAGTACATATCTCATTCATCTCCTTATCTGCCATAGCACCAAATAATCTCTCAAAATATTGACTGAATCAATTATATGAACCTGCAATTAAAAGCACATGGAGTGTCATGTTTCAATGTCCCTTCCCATCTGTTTGGCTTAAGAAGATCATGAAAACACTCTTTCAACATACTTCCCCAATATTATTTAGGTAGCTAATATACTTCCCTATTTGATGGGGTAAAGATCTGAGACACATTAAATGTATGTGGCTTGCTAACAGTCATCTGGTGCTTCGTGGAAAGAGATAAGGATTAATTTCTTCAGATAGTTAAAATGCTGGCCACAAGTAAAAAAAGCAAAACAATACAAACCAACCATGAAAGGAAGCAGAGGAGCCAGAGATCTGTCTGTGCTACAGAAACACAAAACCTGTCACTCATCAAACATTTTCCTTAGTTGAGCCAAGATAATCATGTGAATAAAGGGTTAAATAAGCCTTTCCACAAAAGCATGTAAATTACTTCCAGAAGTGCCTAACTATCTGGAGATAAGGTCTGTGTAAAATAAATAAGTTTGTGAGACACTTAACTGCTAGAAAACTCTGATATTATTAAAGGAGCTTTTTCTCATTTTTCTCCAAGGATGTTTTATATAAATATATGCACAGAGAGAATGATATTTTTACAAAAGGAAAAGAAAGAGGAAAGCTTCTTAGCTAAGGGTTATTTGCTTTTTACATTTGCAAATGTATTTCTGTCAACTTTTAAGAGTTGGAAAGAAATGACATAGATGTATGTTTAAAAAAAGTGACTTTAGAAAAACTGGAGAGAAATAATTTTTAGTTAGAGTTTAGCTCATTAAAGAATATTCTAAATTCTTTAGGAGATACTGTATTTTCTCATATGCTAGTTACAAAGGAAAACTAAAATTATTTAAATTAAATTTGAATTTTAAGACTTTGTTTTAAATGAAACCAACACCAATGTATACTGAAAAAGAAGAGTAGTATCTCTATCACGAATAACCTAATTATTACAAGGTATGAATTCAATCACAATAATCCATAACATTAGTGGAATAAAATGATAATATTGTTGTAAACTATTGTATTCATAAAAGTTATTCTTCTTTTTAAAATATGGGCAGTCAGGTTTAGGTCTTATAACCCCAAATTTGTATTTTGCTTAAGCAATCCAGATCTTATTACATTAGGCAAACACTATTCAAGAGAAAAGTGGATCATGTAAATACCTTTAATATTATTCATGAATTTTACTCCACAGTAGGTTGGAAATACGCTATGGATATTCTCTTATGAATGACCTTATTTAACTTCTGATATTGCATTTCTGCATTTTTTCATTATAATTTAAAAACGTTTTAATTTACCTCCCAGCTACAGATTTTGTGTTCTTTCGTTTCTACCTTTTGTTCCAGTTTTCTTAACTGTGTTTCTCTCCTCATTTACTGTCTTATTATTTTTTTTCTCCATCCTTACAGGCCTCTTGGCACAATTCGTATCAGCAGTCAGGAATGCAGGCTAAAGTTAATAAGCTTAACTTTAGACAACACACACATTTTAATGTGTGTGTGTTTTTAATCAGCCTGTAATTTATGACTACCTCACAGTGTGTTACCCACTCGCAGAAATGCAACACTAAATATTTCTGCTACAGGACAGGTTTGTTAAGCAGTGCTGCTCATATCACACGAGATCCTTTGTGTACACTGTGACCTCAGAACAACAAAAAAAATACAACATCAAAAACTAGACAAAATTACTTTTTTCTTTTTCTGAGACGGAGTCTCGCTCTGTCACCCAGGCTGGAGTGCAGTGGCTGGATCTCACTGCAAGCTCCGCCTCCCGGCTCACTGCAAGCTCCGCCTCCCGGGTTCACGCCGTTCTCCTGTCTCAGCCTCCCGAGTAGCTGGGACTACAGGTGCTCACCACCGCGCCTGGCTGTTTTTTGTGTTTTTAGTAGAGATGGGGTTTCACCATGTTGGCCAGGGTGGTGTCAATCTCCTCACCTCGTGATCCGCCCGCCTCGGCTTCTCAAAGTTCTGTGATTACAGGCGTGAGCCACCGCGTCCAACTGACAACATTACTTTTTATACTTCATACATTAATATATTTCTTAGACCCTATAAATAATACTTCCACTTTAGTAAGATAAATTTGAGTTAAGCTGAGCAGCCCTAGGAAATTGTGTCCGGAATTAGAGTAAGGACCTAAAATAAGTAATGAGGCACAGTGGCTCATGCCTGTAATCCCAGTACTTTGGGAGGGCAAGGCAGGCGGATCACTTGAGTTTAGGAGTTTGAGACCAGCCTGGGCAATATGGTGAAACCCCGTCTCTACTAAAAATGCAAAAATTAGCCGGGCGTGGTGATGGACACCTGTAATCCCAGCTACTCAGGAGGCTGAGGTGGGGAGAATCGCTTGATCCCAGGAGGTAGAGGTTGCAGTGAGCCAAGATTGCACCACTGCAGTCCAGCCTGAAAGACAGAGCGAGACTCCGTCAAAAAAAAAAAAAAAAAAAAAAAAAAAAAAAAAAGCATAAGATAAAATAAAAAATAAAAATAAATAAATAAGTAAAATAAGACTAAGTAATACAATGTATTTTCTTTTATAGTTCAGCTATCCGTAATCACGTTCATTCATGCCATTTGTTTGTTTATTTATTTATTTATTTATTATTCATTTAGTTAATAAATGTTGAGCATCTACAATGTCCTCAGGTGCTATCCCAAGCATTGGGGATAAGGCAGGGAACAAAACCAATGTTTTGATCTGTTGGAGTTTATATTTTTAATTGGGGGAGACAGAAAAGAAATAAATAGAATATTGATCAGGTGCTGACGAATGCTAGGATGAGCAGTAAATCAGGTATAATTTTAGAGAGCTGGAACTGTGGAGGAGTGTGCTTTGAAAGACATGTGCTTGGTGTTTTCAGGAAGCAGAGGGAAAACCAGTTTGGCTAGAGAGATGAGTGAAGAGCCAGTACAGAGGAGGTGAGTTTCCATAGGTAGGTATGGGGGTTGGTGCAGACCCTATAGAGTAGACTGGGGGCATTCATGCTTAGCCCTGTGGGCCAAGGAAAAGGTTCAGAATGTTACTGAGTAATATGTGAAATCATTAGACGGTTTTGAGCAGAAAAAAAAGATAAGATCTGACATTAAAAAAACCCTTTTTACCATCATAATCATTTTTAAGTGTACAATTCAGTAGTGTCAACTATATGCGCATTGCTGTGCTACAGCCCTCTAGCACTTCTCATCTTGCCAAACTGAAACTGTAGACTCATGGGACCACTCCCCACGTCTCCCCACTCCTACCCTCAGCCCTGGAACCATAATTTTACTTTCTGTTTCTATGAGTTTGACAATTTTAGATACCTCTATAAGTGGAATAATATGGTATTTGTCTTTTTGAGACTGCCTTATTTCACTTTGATATTTTTGTTTTTTTGACTTCTTTATGTCATCTTTATGCTGCAGCTTCTGTGTGGAGGAGGTATAAGACTAAAGGAGGGGTAAAGGTGAAAGCAGAGATCCAAATTTTTATGTTATTGCAATGCTATAGGCAAAAGATGACGATACCTTGAACTAGGCTGTAGCAGTTGAGGTGGTAGCAAGTGAATAGAATCTGGATAGATTTTGAAGGTAAACTTACTTAGATTGGGTGCTATTTTGGACACATAATGTGAGACAAAGAGAAATAGGATGTGAATCATTATGTAGTGAATTTCCCAAATAACTTAATCGTCAATCCCTTATTCATTATTGAGAGTAATCTTTATAAAATCTGATTAAATTCTGCTTGTCTTCTAAAATAGCATGCAAATGCTAAATCAGCTATTTGACGGCTCAGGGTTACTATTTTGAACTTGAGTTTTTGTATCTGTTTTGAATATAGGTATGAATATATTAAAAGTGTGTGAGAAATCTGACTGGCCAAGGAAATATGATAATGAACATTTTCTAAGCAGAAGAAAAGATGATCTGATTGGACAGCACAGCAGCCACATCCCGCAAAATATTTTGGAAAATAATAGAGAGGGTCTGTTGTAACGTAGTTCCTCTGTCCTAACAAAGTTTACTCAGCATTATCTGAATATGGGAGAAGCTAGTTGAAACCTGTGATGCAGCAAAGCTAGAGAAAGTGAGGGTGGCAGGAGGGAAAGATCTTACGTTTATTTTTTATTCTAATGTTAGAGACAAAGAGAAAAAGACTTCTATAAACAGACTTTTTTCCCTCTGCTAAATCGATAGGAATACTAAATACAGCCATTGAGAAACATCATTAAGGTTTAAAAGTTACTGGTTCTTGTTTCTAACTATGCAATGAAAACCCGGGTATATGCCGCTTGAGATTAAAAAAAAAAAAAAAAAAAAAAAATCAGGTGGTTTGCAGCATGCCACATTCCTCATGAGACCATACGAGATGTAATGAAAGGACACCCTTCTTCTAGGCTGTGCTTCTCTTCCTATCATTGTGTCCTGTATTTCCTTGATTGACAAGAGGAGAAGCAGCAGTGTTCATTGGGAGCTGTATGCTGGCTGTGTGTACTTTTTTTGACCATTCTTAAAGCATGTCAGGCAGAATTTTGCAATTAGCTGAAAAGGCACGCAATTCAGTTTCACTTTGCTGAACCCAATCTGTAGGATTGACAGCATGCCTTTAATAGATTCCTTCAGTAGATAATTAGACCAGTTTAACGCAAGCACTGCATGAATTAACATTTGCACTTCGGTATGAATATTCAGGGCTACCATGATTTTGTGGTGTGAGTTGTTTCTCCAGGATTTGCAGAAGTGCCTATTAGGTGCTTGTAATATATTGATTAGTACAGAATGGCACCAATTAGAGGGTGTAGGAATGTCTCTGGAGTCAGAGATGATATACTTATTGGTGATATTTATGCTTTTTCTGTAAACTCTAACCCAGACAACAGATTGCCTGCTTAAACTAGTCATATGCTTTGGTTTTGACGTGAATTTTACTTTAAATTACTATGCAGAAAACTACTAAGTTTCCGGGCTTTTCCTGGAATTATGCCATCTGTTCATTTCTCCACTCTCTATGGAATTTTTCATCTGTAAAATTAACCCAAAAGATCTCATGCTCTACATATTGTGAATAATTGAATAAATAAACCAATCATTTGGCTATTGAAACTTATCTTTTGTAGTGTGAAAAATGACTTTGGCACAGCTTGCTAAAGCATCAAATATCAGTTCCAAATTTTATTTGCATGTATCTGGGAATTCCAAAGAATTTTATGCTATTTACAAAATAATTTCTGAGAATATAAAAACTTAAATGCACACACCTTTAAAATAAACCTAGTCAGGGAACTTGGAGGAGGAGGAAGGGATTCAGTATATTGCCTGAGAGTCAATCCAGTGATGCGTTTGCATGACGTTTAAAAGAAAAATAAAATTTAATTATCTCCCCAAACTGAAAGAGATTGTTATCATGTGGGAGTTGACAGCATGAACTCTGGAGCCAGAATTCCTGATATGAACCCAGCCATAATACTTACTGGCTGTGTGACCTTGGGAAAGTTAATGAACCTCTCAGTTCCCTAACCTGTAAATAGTGATGATAACAATAGCACCTCTTTATAGGGTTGTCGTGGGGATTAAGGAAGTTTAATAGACATTAAGCATTTCGAGTGCCTAGTACTATGTAAGCATTGTGTGTTTGCTCTTCATATTTGTTCATTAATATACATAAACTGGAGACACTTCGAAACGATCTTTTCTAAAACATCTAAAACATTAAATGTAAACTTTAAAGTACCTCAAATACTTCTTACTAACAAGAAGTTGCAACTATTCACAGTGGTGTAAACTTTGGGTCTCCTTCCCTTCCCCAATCTGCAAGCCCCTGAATCTTCCCCTCTGTTCTTTTCCCTTTTTAAGACTTAACATCGCCGGGCGCGATGGCTCACGCCTGTAATCCCAGCACTTTGGGGAGGCCGAGACAGGTGGATTACCTGAGGTCAGGAGTTCGAGGCCAACCTGACCAACATGGAGAAACACCATCTCTATTTAAAAAAATACAAAATTAGCTGAGTGTGGTGGCGCTTGCCTGTAATCCCAGCTACTCGAGAGGCTGAGGCAAGAGAATCACTTGAACTCGGGAGGTAGAGATTGCAGTGAGCCGAGATCGCGCCATTGCATTCCAGCACGGGCAACAAGAGTAAAACTCCATCACAAAATTAAAAAAAAAATTAAAAAAAAAGACTTAACATGAGTTTTGAAGGTTAATATCAGGTCTGGCTCACAAGTAGAGGTTTTATGGTCTGGAAGTCAACTAAATGATTTTAAATGTCCCTTCTCTGTGATTTTCAATGTACCAGTCTTATATTTTAGTTATGCAGCAAGGATGCATATATGGATTTTATAGGAGCATCAGTTTACAATCTACGTGCTGTCCCACTCAGGGCATTAGGGCATTTGGATCAAGATATGAAAAGACTAAGAAGCTTCCTTCTGCTCTAATTGAAAATGCCCCCCAGGCCTGACTCTCAGTAGGAGGAGACCCAGGCTGCTGTCAAAAAAGTGAAGTTCTCCTCTGTGGAGAAGTCAGTGGATTCCCTACCCAGCAGGAAAGAAGAGTTGTGTTACTCCTGAGGTAATTTAGGAATAGCCTGAAGGCTATCTATTCTTTCTTTATAGTTTTTCTAAGTGTTGAGTAAATACAAGTTGTCTAAATTGAGTTGGTGAGATGCCTTAGCTCTCAGAGTTCTAATGAACGCTGTCTGCCCATGAGAGCTTGGGCGTCTTTCGTCTCTCACGTGTTGTTCTTCTAATGACAGAATTCTTATTCTTTGAAACATTGCTTCTGCAGAGGCCAGGGCAAGGGAGCCGAATGAGGCTATGTTCCCAATATGTCCAAGAGAATTGAAGGATGCTTTCTGGCCAATACTAATAACGTGAAACAAAACTTGACCGTGGCTTTTTGAGATTAATTAGATATAGTATAATCAAACTTTTATTTTTTCTCTTAATAGTGTGCATGACAAATGCCAGTGTCTTGTATCTGTAGGGAAGTTGGAATATTGCCAAATGTAAAACTCCTCGGTAAAAACAATACCATACTATTCATGCATTTGTTTATTTAGGGAGATTTCTTTTAGAGGATTGAAACAATTGATTTTATATCAGAAGTGCTTCGATTGAGATTAGCGCTGCCTTAACACAGGATGAATGCCTTGGGGGCATTCTGGAGATCTTTCTGTTAGGAAGGCAGTAGCCTTTGTGAGTGTGTGTGTGTTTGGGGTGGGGCTGGGGAATACTTTTTTAGCCCAGTCTCAGATTAAAGATAGCCACCCTATGTGCATCAATGTCAGGATTCTGGGAGATGCCTTTTGTCAACACATGGTTAAAACTGATTTCCCACAGCATAAATTAGAATAAAGGTTCGTTTTGCAAGTATCTATCGGATTTGATGGGAACGCCAGCATCACTCCCACTCCTAAATTTTTCTCTTTGGGTATATATTTGCAAACAGAAAAAGAAAATCAGTTTTCTCTCTCCCAAGCTTAAGTCAGCTAGGATTTTCCTAGTTTCCTTGTCTTCTGATTTTAGTTTTGTGATTTTGTAAATTTAAGTTGTGAAATAAAAAACAAGATTAGCATCCGATTTCCTACAAGAACTAGGGCACTGCACTTTTTTTTTTTTTTTTTTTTTTTTGAGATGGAGTCTCGCTCTGTCGCCCAGGCTGGAGTGCAGTGGCGTGACCTCGGCTCACTGCAAGCTCCTCCTCCCGGGTTCACGCCATTCTCCTGCCTCAACCTCCTGAGTAGCTGGGACTACAGGCGCCCCCCACCACGCCTTGCTAATTTTTCATAGTTTTAGTAGAGGTGGGGTTTCACCGTGTTAGCCAGAATGGTCTCGATCTCCTGACCTCGTGATCCGTTCACCTCCGCCTCCCAAAGTGCTAGGACTACAGGCTGAGCCACCGCGCCTGGCCCTCTTTTTTTTGTTGTTTGTTTTTTTTTTTAATATACTTTTAAGTTCTAGGGTACATGTGCACAACATGCAGGTTTGTTACGTAGGTATACATGTGCCATATTGGTTTGCTGCACCCATTAACTCGTCATTTACATTAGGTATTTCTCCTAATGCTATCCCTCGCCCAGCCCTTCACCCCCACCCCCGACAGGCCCTAGTGTGTGATGTTCCCCACCCTGTGTCCATGTATTCTCATTGTTCAACTCCCACCTATGAGTGAGAACATGTGGTGTTTGGTTTTCTGTCCTTGTGATAGTTTGCTTAGAATGATGTTTCCAGCTTCATCCATATCCCTGCAAAGGTCAGGAACTCATCCTTTTTCATAGCTGCATAGTATTCCACAGTGTATATGGGCCATTACACATATTTCAAAAGCAGGTTGCATTGTTGGAAGAAAAGTGGGAACTATAACATTAAAATAAGGAGAAATGTGAGATTTCATAATCAGCTGATTTAAAATTTGGGATTTGTCAATTTGTGCTGCCTTACTATAGGGGAAAAGTCTAGAAAAAATGCTCAGAATTTTTGTGTTGCTCCACTTCTTTAAAATGCCTTATTAAGGAGTAATCATTTATATAGGAAACTTAACTAAAGCTATACAGTTTAACATGATACAACACTGAGTAAAATAGGGTGTAATTGTCTTTTTAAAATGATGACTTTATGATTAAATTCCAACATGAAAAACTCTATAAACATGTAGTCAACAAAAGGCATGTAAAAAGTTGGAACAGGTGAAGTTATCCGTGTATTGCTAACAAAAAACATGTGCATTTCCCTCCTGCAGCTCCACTTTCATTAACGCCAAGTATGAGAACAGATATTATAAGTGACAGCTACGTCTATTACTCAAGATTGTGCCTTTCATATGGGCGTGTGGGATGTGAGTTATGCATTAGAAGTTGTCACTATTATTCTTAAGTGCATATTCCCTGATGTACATCATTGCTTTCTTAGTTCTCATTTTGCCTTTTCATTTTTTATCTGCCATTTATTTCTCAGGTACATACTCATTAGTAAGTTAAGCTTGTTTTTTTAAATTTTAATTTAAGGCAAAAGTGTGTAGCTGAAAATATATTTTCCTTAAGCCCATTTTAAAAGTTCTATCATTGAAACATTGAGTTTTACAGAGTATAAATAATCCCTGAGTTGAAAGTTTTGTGAAAATGTTTCAAACTAATATTCTCATTTCCTCCCTATTTGCTTTACATGTTTCCCTATAAAAGACGTAAGTATTCAGATATTTCTTCCAGATCTAAGACCAGGAGTGCCTTGAATTATGTGGAACTCAGCAAGGTCATGTGTTGCTAACATCGTAAATAGTTGGAAATTTGGTGAACATCCAGCCTAAATATAATGTCAGACAAATCCGCCTTCACATCTCAGGGTTATCTGGGTAACCTTGCTCAAGATACTCAACCTTTCTGAACCTTGACTGCCTTATCTGTAACACAGGAATAATAATATGTGTCTACTTCCCCAGGGTTGTTATCGAAGACTGAATGAAATGCCTCATATCAAGCAGTTTTCTTGGTGACTGGTCCATTACAGTGAGAAAATAAAAGAATTTTATCTGAAGAATGCACGTCTCTTTAATGCTCAGGCCCAGAGAGACAGTAGAATGAGACAGCAATTATTTTCTGCTTCCCCCTTTGAGCTATGTATTCATCTCTTAAAATTGCTTGCTACTGTCACAAGTAGTTATACATTACCCTAATAATGCCACATCAGACGCTATAACCCACACCCTATAGCTTAACAACGTATAGCCAATCACTAATCAATGTTATTTCTGTAAACCAGTGGGAATTACTGATATACAACTTTGTGTCAGCCTATTCCCTGTTTCCCTTATTTTGCCTTTAAGAATCCATTTGTAACTGCTGCTAATCAGAGTGTATATTCAGGGCAACTCAAATGTCTGCTTCCGGGTTGCACTTCTCAAGGTTGGCCCAAATAAACTCTGCTTGCATTAATTTAGCTTTAGCTTCTTCCTTTTAGGCCAACGATAGGTACCCAACAAACTGTAGCTCCTTCCTTCCTTTCTCCCCAGGAAAGGAATTTGAACAAGGATGCTACTGGTATTAATGTTCTTGCTTCTCTAGCTTGTTTTCATTAATGAAAATTTTAAAAATAATTTTTATTTTGTTTTTATGATAATTAAGATACCCATTGTCAATAATAAATTGGTGGGATCTTTACTATACAGTGGGTAGGAATACCTATTTGTTAAAATTTTTGCAAGATAGTCTGCTAGGTAATAAGAGCCCTAAAATCTGCATATCTTCAGCATCCTTATCCTAACTAGTTAATTGGAGAAGCATATAAATGCTTATATAGCATTATCTATAATATTGAGAAATATTATAATATTTGGAGGCAAACTAAATATATGTTATTTAGGGATTGGTTAACAAATATTTAAAACATGCTCATCATGGAATATTTTGAAGACATTAAAAATAATGCTGTAGACACTCATAAATTTATGTGAAAAAAAATTTTATATATTATTAAGAGAAGGAAATACATAACAAAACTATTATCCATGTTAAACATATTTTTCTAATTTAACTTGAATAAATATGTATATACGAATATTCTCAGTTGACATCTTTCACTGGGTAATGTGGTTGCTTTATGTATCTATGTATTTCTTGCTATTTGCCACATTTTGTTATTGTCAGAGTTTTTAAAAATGAGCATTGTGTAAAAATGAGCATATTTGGGAAGATGTCCATCATTTAAAAATTTCATTAATATGTAAAATTACTAAGGTAGCCCACACTGAAAATTCAAACAATATTAAATGTATAAAATATGAAATGAGACTTCATTCCATTCCTCCATGCATTTCATTTATAAACAGTAAAAAGTAATGATTAAAAAAGTTCATTAGTAAAAATAATCACACTCTTCTACTCTAACTCACTCTCCTGACAGCAAGCCACAGAAGTAAACCACAGAACAACAAGTTTCCTCCATAAATAATTTGGTGAAAAAAGCCAAAATATTTTGAGAACCGTGACTGTCATTGTTAACTTCTTCTCCTGTGTTGTTTACCATTGTAACCTCATTTGAGGCTTTACATGAATTCAGAATGAAAACTCATTGCACTGGCAAAGATGAAAAACCTTTTCTCCTATGCAGAACACACCTGCCCGGCCATTGTGTGAAATTACCTTGACAGCATTCTATTGGAAACTTGCTGTGCCACAATAAACAGGAATGTACACCCCATCTACCTAGACCAGACCAAATCAAGAGCTGCTATATGGAACGGGACCTGGGAAGATTTGGCTAAACAGAGGCAGGAAATCACACCTGGTTTAAATATCCACAATCACAACTAAAGTTGCTTTCTCTTAATTGACATGGAATCACTTGAAAGGTGTCTGTTATATAATCCTGCTGAGGAGCAAATGCTTCAAGGTACACATGGTGGGAAATAAGATTCATTTTTCGTTATTAGATTACATTAAGTGTGAATGGATCTCAAGGGATTTAAATCATGTAGGAGCAGAAGATTACCCTTTTTAGCAGCTTTGATAAGTAAGGTAGCAGTCACAAATGTCATCACTAGTTGACTTGAGCAGGATGTTATCACTATCAGTAAATGAATACTTTATCACATTATATTCTCTTAATTAGGTTTCACTCTCTTTGGGCCACCTTCCTTTTGAAGAACATGAGAAATCTGCAGTTTTCATTGTAAACTGCCTAACAGGAGAGTCTGGAGTTAGTAACCCTCCATCTCTTAACATGGGCAAGGCCAAGTGGACTGCCAAAGTTACGGGACTCGGGATTTGCCTTTCCAGCTTGGACAAGTCTCTCTACCTCTCTGAGCCTCAGCTTCCACGTCTGTGAAATGTGGAGAATTTATTTCTTTCATATTTATTGAACCCCACTGTATACCAGACAATCTGCTAAGCATAAGGAAAGAAGATGAATACAATGAGAAGTTATTTGTCCTTAAGGAATGTGACTGAGACAGAAGGCAGCATGAGGTAGAGGGTATGGGGAGAAGAATTGCCTCTCTTTAGTCCATCACTGAGGGTTGCTGTGAGGGGCTCAAGTGAATGGGAAACGACTCAAGTACTCAAAGCATCAGCAATGCACAGGCTTTTCACCCCATCTTCTAATGAAATCCATAAAATAGTCAACAATATAAGATAATGCCCTGTAGATGCTCCATTGTTTCAAATATAAGGGCTTTTCATTTTTTTCTCATGAATTTTGTCATGCTTTGAGATCATAATAGAATTCTCAAGAAATGAGTCATTGGGAAAATTAACTGCTCATAGTCTCATGAGTAGTTAATAACTTGCTGTCTGCCATGTTATTCATTTTCCTCTTGCAAAAAGGTATCTGATGTAGGTGAAGGTCAAAGAAGATCAGATATAGAAATTAAAAATAAATTACTTATCTAGAAGACTTCCCTAATATATAATATTTTCCATGATGGAAAAATGCAATTGTTAGATTTTCATGAAACTCTACATTTTTATTTGGATGCCTGATATTTCACTAGATTCTACCCGAGAACCAGTACACAGCAATGAAAGGCCCCCATTTTAAAGGACTAAAGAGGTTAGTAGTTTAGAATTTTTTTTTCTTTTATGCCTAGTATTGAAAGTTGATAATGATGCTGACTTTTTAGTGCTTTGGTGAAATGTAAAGACAAACATAATTTGGATAAAATTATGCAAAATGTTGGGAATGCAAAAAACCTTGTCCTTCCTTAGGCTTTGCTCTCTAGGGAGTGGGGCCGTGCATGTTGAGAGGACAGCATTTGAGGACATTGTTGCCTTTGCACCTTTTCATTCCAGCACAAAGATGCATGAAACTTGTTCAGCATTGGGATATCTAAAAACCAATCTATGAGAAACAAAAAACAGTATAGGTATAGAAGAAATAGAGAAGCTAATCAAAGGGTTTGCCAATTTTTTTAAAATGCATTTCTCTGGAGTATAACTGATTTTTCCTTGGTGGCATTTCAAAGCAAGGATGGTCTAGGGACAAAACTGTTTGACCTATCATTTCCACTTCTGCAGAGAACGTCTAAAATCAAACACAAGATGCGAAATTATTGCATGTTCATTCAGACTCTCACCTAGGTTTGATTTTTTAACTTCCCAATTCAGGATGAAAGACTAGCCTTCCATTTGCTGTAGTGACTCATACACTTTCAGATGGCATCTCCGCATGATTTGGCTTTTTGTTTCCTGAGTGAAATTTTGTCTAATAACTAGTTAGAGTAAGAGAACCAAACAAAATATCATGTTCAGAATATTCAATTTCTGTCCGTTTTCATCTCTTACTGAGCAGTGAAAGATGATGTCTTGAAGTGTTCTTTCATTTTCATGATTTAGGGGATTTGTGGCTATGGATTTTTCTTACAAATTCGTGTCCTGATTTTAGTTCCTATTTTCATTTCCTGTAGTCAAAGTTACTAGGTTATTAAAGAATTTCTCCTATTACAGCTATGAGATTCAGGAAGATTGTCCTGCCAAAGCCAGGAATAAGTACTAATAAGAAATGAACTTTTAAATTGTTTGAATTTATCATATTTATCTATAACTAAGAAATATTTCCAACACATAGAAAATTTAAGAGAATATTATATAAAATATAACCGTTTTGTTCTACTTGCTTTACAATTTGTAAAAATAGAATAAAATTTTACAAGAAGTTGAAGCTACTCTGTGTACCTTCCTCTGAAACAATAACTGAGATAGGCCCAAGTTCATTTTTATCACTCCCTTGCAGGTTTTTACACTCTAAAACTGTGTGTATCTATAAAAAACATGTGGAACTGATCTACATCTTTTCTAGCTTTACAAAAATACTATTGCACTACACATACCATTCGATTATTCACTTTTTTCACACCACTCTATGGTTTTGAAATGGGTCCATGATAATACATGTAATTTTAGTTCACTTATTTTAATGGCTGTATAGTGCTTCATTGAACAAATGTATCAAAACATACTTAATCAGTTCCTGCCAATGGACATTTAGGTTACAAACAATGTTGTAGCAAACATTTTATGTATATGCCTTTTTGTTCATGTGGGATAAAGTTTTTCTAGGGCTGAATATTTTTATCTTTACAAGATATCTCTCAAGTGGTAGAGAGTGATTTATTCTCCTATCACTTTGTAAAAATTTTATATTTCTCCACATCCACACCAAATATTAGTAATTTCAGGCTTCTAAAAATGTCTGCTGACTTGATAGATGTGAAATAATATCTTAGGTTTAAATTCTCCTGATTGCTACTGAGGTTATGCATTTGTTTTATTTCTATGGGTCACTTAGGGTCCCCTTTGTGAATTGCCTCTTCATTTCCTTTACTACTTTTTTTGTTGGCTTGTTTGAATTTTTTTAGAGTTGTTCTGGACATTTGCGAGTCTTTTCCCAGACTGTAGCTTTTTAAAAAATTGTTTATGTGATTTCTTATTGACAGAAGTTTCCAATTTTAATGCATTAGGAATTGTCAATCTTTTCTTTTGTGATTGGCACTTACTGTGTTTTGCTTAATAAATATTTCCAGCAAATGCCGAATTGATCATTTTGATACAAAAAAGTTTTTAAGAAATTAACAAACTTTATTTTTTTAGAGCAGTTTTAGATTAACAGCAAAATGGAGCAGAAAGTACAGAGTTCCCATATATATATCAACTTCCAGAAACTCACAACTTCCCCTAATGTTGACATCCTGTACCATGGTGCTACATGTGCTACAACTGACGAAACTGCTTGATTCATCACTCTCGTTCGAAGTTCAAAGTGTACATTAGGGTTCACTCTTGGTGTTGTACATTCTATGGGTTTTGACAAATGCATAGTGACATGTAGCCACCATTGTAGTATTATATAGAATAATTTAGCTGTCTTAAAAATCCTCTATTCATGCCTCCCTTCCCTCAATTCTGGAAGCCACTATCTTTTTACTGTCTCTATCATTTTGTCTTTTCTATAACGTACTATAGTTGAAATCAGACAGTGTGCAGCCTATCCAGGTTGACGTCTTTCACTTGGTAATATGCATTTAAGTTGCTTCTATTCCTTCATGTCTTTTCATGGCTTAATAATTCATTTCTTCTAAGCACTGAATAATATTCCATTGCTGGATGTACCACAGTTAATTTATCCATTCAACTACTGAAGGAAAGGTTGGTTGCTTTCAAGTTTTAACAATCATGATAAAAGTTTCTGTAAACAACTATGTGCAGGTTTTTGTGAGGACATATGTTTTCCATTCATTTGAGTAAATACAAGGGATATCAAGGAGTGTGATTGCTGGGCTATATGGTTAGAGAATATTTACTTTTCTGAGAAATTGTCAAACAGTCTTACAAAGTAGATGTACCATTTCGCATTCTCACCAGCAATGAATGAGCATATCTATTGCATCACATCTTCACGATATATGATGTTGTGATAGATGCGTCACATCTTCAAGATATATGATGTTAAACATCTTTTCATATGCTTGCTCACCATCTGTATGTCTTCTTTGGGAAGGTGTCTGTTCGGGTCTTTTGCTCATTTTTTAAATAAAGTTGTTCATTTTCTTACTGTTGAGTTTTAAGAGTTCTTTGTATATTTTAGATAATCTTTTATCAGTTGTATCTTTTGCAAATACTTTCTCCCAGTCTATGGCTTGTCTTCTCATTTTTTTTGACACCATGTTGTGCAGAGAATAAATTTCTAATTTTAGTGAAGTCCAGTTTATCAACTCCTTTCATGAATTGTACATTTGGTATTGTTTCTAAAAAGTCATTGCCATAGCCAAGGCCATCAAGTTATTTTTCTATGTTATCTTCTAAGAGTTTTATAGCTTTGTGTTTTACATTTAGGTCTATGATCTATTTTGAGTTAATTTACATGAAGGATGGGAGGTTTGTGTCTAGATTTATCATTATTTATTGCATGATTGTTGCCCCATTTGGTATGAGCACCATTTGTTGAAAAGACCATCTTTGCTCCGTTTGTCAAAGATTAGTTAATTATATTTATGTGTGTCTATTTCCAGGCCCTCTATTCTATTTCATAGAGTTATTTTCTATTATTTGGACAGTTCACACTGTCATGATTATTATAGCTTTATAGTAAGTCTTGAAGTCAGGTGGCATCAGTACTCAGACTTTTTTTCTTCTTCAATAATGAGCTGGCTATTTTGAGCCTTTTACCTCTCTTTTAAACTTTAGAATCAGCCTTTTCCCCTCACAAAATAACTTGCTGGAATTTTAACCGGGATTGTGTTGCTCCATAGACCAAGTTGGGAAGAACTGACATCATGATAACATTGAGTCTTTCTATCCATAAACATGGAATATCTCCCCATTTATTTAGTTCTTTTTTGATAGCTTTCATTAGTTTTGTAGTTTTCCTCATAGTTCTTGAACATATTTTGTTAGATTTATACCTAAGTATTTCATTTTTGGGGGTGCTAATGTAAATGACAATGTCCTTTTAATTTCAAATTCCACTTGTTCATTGTTGGTATTAGGAAAGTGATTGACTTTTGTACATTAATCTTGTATCCTGCAACCTTGTTAGTTCCAGGAATTTTTTGTTGATTCTTTCAGATTTTCTGCATAGATAGTCATGTCATCTGTGAACAGATAGTTTTTTTTTTCTTCCTTCCTCATCTGTATACCTTTTATTTATCTTTCTCACCTTATTGCATTTATTAGGACTTCCAGTATGATGCTGAAAAGCAGTAATGAGAGTGGACATTCTTGCCTTGTTCCTGATCTTAGTGAGAGAGCTTCAAGTTTCTTACTATAAGATGTGTTGGCAATGGGTTTTTTGTTGATGTTTTTTGATCAAGTTGAGGAAGTTCAACTCTATTCCTAGATATTTTTTTATGAATTTGTGTCTGTGTCTATTGATTTATCATGTGAGTTTTCTTCTTTAGCCTGATGATGTGAAGGATTACATAGATTTATTTCAAATGTTAAACCAGCCTTTCAAATCTTGGATAAATCTCACTTGGTTGTGATATATAATTCCTTTTATACTTTGTTGGTTTGATTTTATAATATTTTATTCATTACATCTGCATCTATGTTTATGAGAAATATTGTTCTGTAGTTTTATTTTCTTGTAAAGTCTCGTCTGGTTTTGGTATTATGATGATGCTGGCCTCATGGAATGAATTAGAAAGTGTTTCCTGTGTTTCTATTTTCTGAAAGTCTGTAGAGAATTGGTATCATTTCTTTCTTTTTTTGAGACGGAGTCTCGCTCTGTCGCCCAGGCTGGAGTGCAGTGACGCGATCTCGGCTCACTGCAAGCTCCGCCTCCCGGGTTCACGCCATTCTCCTGCCTCAGCCTCCTGAGTAGCTGGGACTACAGGCGCCCACAACCGCGCCCGGCTAATTTTTTGTATTTTTAGTAGAGACGGGGTTTCACCGTGGTCTCGATCTCCTGACCTTGTGATCCGCCCGCCTCGGCCTCCGAAAGTGCTGGGATTACAGGCGTGAGCCACCGCGCCAGGCGTGTATCATTTCTTTCTTAAATGTTGGTAGAATTCAACAGTGAACACATCTGGGCCAGGTGCTATCTGTGTTGGAAGATTATTAACTATTGGTTCAATTTCCTTTATAGATATAAGCCTACTCACATTGTCCATTTCCTCTTGTGTGAGTTTTGGCATGTTGTGTCTGCAAGAAATTGGTTCATTTCATCTGTTATCAAATTTGTGTAATTGGCCTGTAATTCCAGCACTTTGGGATGCCAAGGTGTTTAGACGCCTTGAGGCCAGGTGTTTAAGACCAGCCTGGCCAACATGAAAAAACCCTGCCTCTACTAAAAACACACAGATTAGCCAGGTGTGGTAGTGGGTGCCTGTAATCCCAGCTACCTAGGAGGCTGAGGCAGGAGAGTCACTTGAATCCAGGAGGCAGAGGTTGCAGTGAGCCAAGATCATGCCACTGCACTCCAGCCTGGGTAACAGATCAATACTCTATCTCTCAAAAAAAAAAAAAAAAAAAAAAAAAAAAAAAGGAATTTGTGCTGTTCCTATGATTTCAAATTCAACCCCTAGAAACATGAGACATAATAATAACAGACTGTCGCTTTAAGCCACTATCTCTGAAGTGGTTTATTTCATAGCAATAGACAACCTCAACACAAAGATTAAGTGTTTTCAACTGAAGTTCATGAAAATGAGGGTGAAGATGAAATATTTTAACTTTGAAATCATCTTACACTTACCAAAAGTTTTAAAATATAACACAGAAAAGTCTTATATACCATTTGCCTAACTTCTCCTAATATTAACATCTCGCATAACCACACTAAAATTAATGACATCAAGAAATGACCATGGATACAATAATACTATTAACTAATCTAGAGACTTTATTTGAATTCTGCCAGTTGTACCACCAATACACTTTTTCTAATCCAAGATTCAATCCATAATCCTATCTTGCCTTAAGTGTTATAGTTTGTTAGTCTTCTCCAATCTATTACAATTCCTCTGTTTTTGTTTGTCTTTTATGACTTTGACATTTTGAAGAGCATGGACCAGTTATTCTGTAGAATGTCACTGAATTTGAGTTTGTCTGATGTTTTCCCATGATTAAATTCAAGCTATGCATTTTTGGCAAGAATTCCATGGTAGTAATATTGTGACCTTCTCAGAGCATCGCATCAGGACATACAGGATGTTGATATATATTAATACATTATGTCTTATTACATAATTTAACGTTGATCCCTTGGTTAAGGTGGTGTCTGCTAGGTTTCTCCACTGTAAAGTTATTATTATTATTTTTTGTCATTAGTAAGTATCTGGCGAGGAGATAGTTTAAAGCCATGCAAATACTCTGCTGCTTCTCCTATCTTTATACTAAGTTTAGCATTCATCTGTGACTCTAACCTGTAATAGTTACTATTTTTGTCCTAATGGTGATTTTCTACAGTCATCATTCCTTCTACATTAATTAATTAGAATTTGATGCTAGAAAAATCTTATCCTTGTCATTCATTTTTAAATTTATTCAATCATTTATATCACTATGGACTATGGGTTTTAATCTAATACGTCCTTGTTTATTTTGGTTCTCAAATTAACCCTGATTTGGTCACTGAGTTTCTTTAAGTTGTTCTTCAATGTGCTCCCATCAATTTTTAGCATTTTCTTTATTTCTTTCTTTCTTTTTTTTTTTTTTTTTTTTTGAGACGGAGTCTCGCTCTGTCACCCAGGCTGGAGTGCAGTGGCGCCATCTCGGCTCACTGCAAGCTCCGCCTCCCGGGTTCCCGCCATTCTCCTGCCTCAGGCTCCCGAGTAGCTGGGACTACAGGTGCCCGCCACCAGGCCCGGCTAATTTTTTGTATTTTTAGTAGAGACGGGGTTTCACCGTGTTAGCCAGGATGGTCTCGATTTCCTGACCTCATGATCCGCCCGCCTCGGCCTCCCAAAGTGCTGGGATTACAGGCGTGAGCCACCAGCGCCCGGCCGCATTTTCTTTATTTCTAACACCACAAGATATTCCAGGATGGTCTTGTACCTTCCCTGCCTCAGACCTGGAATCCACCATTCCTTCAAGACCTCTGGTTCCTTTTACTGAAGGACGATATTAAGAAATGAAGACCCTGGTATTCTCATTACTGCTGAAATAGCTTTGCTCCTAGGCTCTCTCTCAGTGGACAGAGGTAGGAAATATGTGTATGTAAACTAACCTATGCATATATACCTATATGTATTTATTTTTATTTTATTTTATTTATTTTATTTTTATTTATTTATTTTTTTTAGACGGAGTCTCGCTCTGTCGCCCAGGCTGGAGTGCAGTGGCCGGATCTCAGCTCACTGCAAGCTCCGCCCCCCGGGTTCCCGCCGTTCTCCTGCCTCAGCCTCCCGAGCAGCTGGGACTACAGGCGCCGCCATCACGCCCGGCTAATTTTTTGTATTTTTAGTGGAGACGACGGGGTTTCACCGTGTTAGCCAGGATGATCTCGCTCTCCTGACCTCGTGATCCACCCCCAAAGTCCTGGGATTACAGGTGTCAGCCACCATGCCCGGCCATCTGTATTTATTTTTATATCCACTCATATTTATATTAAAAACTGATATAGTTACCTCAGATTCCAGTTCACCACCACAGGTTTTATTCTAGCTTTCTTTCATTGTTTGTAATTCCTTTCTCTACCTGTAAGAAAACTCATTCTTATTCTCCACAATATATTTTCATATGAAAATTGACCTTTAATGGTTACCAAAGAGGCACTCTTTTTATACGGCCCATTTTGTTCTTACTTTTAACTTCAACTACTTTCCTTGCAGTTCAGACTTCATAAAGGTAAGTTTGTCAATAGAGACAAATGGAGATTACCAGTTCTGTAGATTACGCAATTAAATAGTGCGTAGGGATCATGGTTGAGAAGCAAACACTGACATCTGATTAGTGTTTTTAAGTAACTCCATTTTACTGGATTAATTTCATATTGCTTCAAGAAAATTAATCACTTGATGAATCTTGTTGAATGCAATGCTAACACCCTTCATCAGGATTTACAATAAAATAACAAATTGAGACTGAACATATCCAGTATTATATGTCAGACATGTCCTAGAAACTGAAAACAAACAAAATTAATATTATGCATTATTTTAATTTTGTAAAGGATGTTGGAACACTCTTTCTTTGAATGATGACATACAAAACTAGCTTGCCCTATTCTAGTTGTATAGTGACAAGAACAAATGACTATCAATTAGGCATTTGCTTTTCATTTATATTAAGCTTAAAATGTTAGCTGTATCATTTGAATAATGTATGTACCTGTTTTAACTAATAGGCTTATTTTTCTAGCTACTTAGTTTAGAAATGATAACTTTAGCTTTAAAGCATGTTTTGATTTGTAAATTTGTTACTCAGTCTCTTTTCCTTATAAATAGATTTCTTAACATCCATAGATTTAGAAGTGAAGTACTTCTATTATATTCATGAAAGTCCTCATCAGTGAGGTGGATATCTCATATGATTTTTTCAAAATATAGAAATAACAATTGCCATGGGAAATGTGAGTTACAGACACAATTTCAGAAGGTTGTTTTAGGAAATATCTACACACAAATAAAGGGTGAATATTGAGCAAACTGTACCAAATTTTTGCTATCAAAGTATGCACAAGAGAGCATGAGACTTAAATTAGGGTAAAAATTTTAAATTTAATTCTAAGCAACAATGTTCTTATAGTGAAGGCTGTTAAACCCTGAACTATGCTCTTGAAGATGAGGTTTTAGAATTTTTTTCTCTCAAGGTCTTTATAAACTAATGAATTTATAAATTAATAAATTTAGAATTTTAGGATGGGTGTTGTGTGATCTTACCTTAATGTAGCAACATAGACTTAACGAGCTCCCCAAAGGCTGCATCCTAGTCTTGTTTGTTTTTGGTTGTTGTTTGTTTGTTTTGTTTTTTGTTTTTTTCTGAGACAGGGTCTTGCTCTTGCTCTTACTCTGTCACCCAGGCTGGAATGCAGTGATGTGAACACAGCTCACTGCAGCCTCAACCTCCTAAGCTCAAGCAATCCTCCCACCTCAGCCTCCTGAGAAGCCGGGACAAGATTCTAAGAAAGTCATTTGCACTTAGAATTTACACTGGAATGGGATCAAGGAGTCTCACTGCTCCTACCTGTCCACAGAGAAGTGACATCTATAGAAATGATGTGAGAAAGCTCAAGAACACTCACCTACATGTTGGTAGGTTTAGGACCAGAGTTCTTGCTGATATGCTGGTGTAGGGAAGATAAAACAATATCTTTTCCTTCACCATGACAAAGTTTATGGCCGATACCCCTATAACAAAAGACAGATTAACAAGAGAAAAGCATAGCACATCTATTTAAAAATGAAGAGCCAAAGACCCAGTGAAAACTATTTTGCTGCTGAGGTGCAGTTAAGAATAGCCAGTCATGTAGCAGTACGATTGGACAAAAAGGGTATGATCTAATGATAGTAAACTGGGGGAACTTAGCAAGGCCTATTTGTTAAGATTCATTTCTGTACCTCTGTGTTTATATATTTCCTCTTGGTATAGGGCACAACCCCTGTCATGTGAGGATCTTTAGGGAAGAAGGGAAGCCTTCTTTTTATGGTCTAGTGTCCCTGACAAATCTCCTGTTAAATTGTAATTCCCAGTGTTGAAGGTAGGGCCTGGTGGGAGGTATCTGGGTATGGGGGTAGATCTCTCATGGTTTGGTCCTGTCCTCATGATAGTGAGTTCTCACAAGACCTGGTTGTTTAAAAGTGTGTGGTACCCCTCTCCCCAACTCTCTCTCTTGCTCCTGTTTTCACCGTGTGAGTTGCTGCTGAATTCCCCTTTGCATTCTGCCATGATTGAAAGCTTCCTGAGGCCTCATCAAAAGCCAAGCAGATGCCAGCATCATGCTTCCTGTAAAGCCTGCAGAACCATGAGCCAATTAAACCTCTGTTCTTTATAAATTACCCAGTCTCTGCCTCAGCAGGACACACTGGGGTACTCACATAGGGCCGTGGATGTCTATATAGCAAGGCAAGAATGATGTAGCACATGGCCTCAGGGAATAAATGCAGGGGAAGGTCACAGAGTGATGTTTCTATTCATGCTAGGTTGCCCTATTTTGGGGTACCATGTTTTGAGCTACAACAGCAAGATAATAATAATAGTAAAATATTTCGTATAGGATACTACATAATTTTTAGGATTTTGGGGGCCTATATTTTATGTACCCATTATATCAACTATGTGAATTAGTGAATATACTATTCTTATTGTGTCTGAGGCACAGAGATTTTAGAATATTTCTCTAAGTTCAAGAGGCAGAGTAAGGACTTGAATGTTCATTTTTCGACGTAAGCCAGTGTTCTTCCAAGTTACTTGCTGCCTTTTGTTTGAGAATATTTGGAATTAAATGTACATTTGACGTAAGTGGAGATTACATATGTTTGGATTCAGACAAAACTGCACTTGTTGTGGGAAAAGAGGCACGGTGTTTTAGTAGCTGAATTTAGACCAGCACATCTCAAAGAGTCCTCTGAGGAACATTAGCTCTATGCGATAATGGTAGGTGTTATACCTTGTTAATTGAGGTTTGACTCAGCCTTAAGTAACAGAAAAAAAAAAAAATCACAATTACATACACACAATTGAAGATTATTTCCCTGTCACATAAAGAAGTCTAGAGCTAGGCCCTATTTGACTGGTGTGGTGGCCCACAATAAGGAGTCTGGGTCCTGCTGTCTTGTGGCTTTCTTGTCTTTAGTGAGCCACTCCTCCTGGTTCAACTGCTGAGACTGCATTCTGGTCAGCTGAAAGGAGGAAGGAGGCAACTGAAAGATGGGAATTCCCCTTGACTTTAAGGGTATTTCTAACTTGCCACACATATTATGTCCACTTATATGTCATTGGTCAGAACCTAGTTACTTGACCAGAGGTAGCATCAAGGGGATCTGGGCAAGAAAACTTTTTGGCTAAATGGCAATGTACCCAGCTAAAACTGGAATTACTGTAAAAATGAAGAACTGACCCTATGAGATATGAGAACTGACCCTACTATGACTGCTACATGCCCATAAAAGTAAGCTCCATTTGAAAAAGAATTTTTTGTGGTCAAATAAGGCTTAGAAATGCAAAAGTAAATAATGTTAAACAAGTGTCTTTAACACCAGGCTTCTCAAAGATGCCAATGCATATTGCAACACTTTTAAGAGTGGGATATGCTATGTAAAGTTCCTATACTTATTTGACTATAGAACTCTTGACCCATGAAGTATTTATTGGAATTAATGGTCCACAGAATATACTCTGAGGAAATACTGCTGTAAACTGTTGAATCCAGAATGGATAATTCCTATCTGTTCCCTGCTGCCAAGTTACTTACTGAAGAAGGCATTGAGCCTCCTCTGACTTACTTAACATGATTTTATTCTATTTGTGAGTCAAAGATGTGGTGAAACATACATCATGAGCATGACTGTGGAGCAATTTGCAAATATAAATGATTGTAGAAATGCCAAATAATTAGACTTTAAAGAGGAAATTCTTAAATTTTTGCCTAAAAATATGTTGAGCACTTTTCAGGTAGATAATTCAGCATTCTGTAATACCTCTACTAATGGAGAGAGGGCTTTTGAATAATACAATAATAATAGCTACCAGTTGTTGAGCATGCAGAGAACCCTGCCTCAGCAGACCACACTGGGGTACTCACATAGGGCTGTGGATGCTCCCATGACCGTGGACCAGGCACTGCTAAGTTTACCCTGTTTTTTTGTATGTCTTCTTTTGAGAAATGTGTATTCAGATCCTTTGTCTCTTTTTTAATTGGTTTGTTTTCTTACTATTATTTGAGTTTCTTTTACATTTTGAATATTAATCCCTTACCAGATGTATGTTTTGTAAATATATTTTCCCATAGTGTAGGTTGTCTCTTTACTCTGTTGATTGGTTCCTTGGCTGTGAAGCTTTTTTTATTTTACTATTTTTACTTTTGTTGCCTGTACTTTGGGGTTCATATTCAAGAAATGATTGCCCAGACCAGTATCATGGAACTTTTCCCTTATGTTTTTTTTCTAGTAATTATACAGTAGAGTTTCAGGTTGTAAGTCTTCGATCCATTTTAAAATTTCGTTTTATTTATATTTCAATAGTTTTACAGGAACAGGTGGTGTTTGGTTACATGGACAAGTTTTTTAGTGGTGATATCTGAGGTTTTGATGCACCCATCACTTGAGCAGTGTACACTGCACCCAATATGTAGCCTTTTATCCTTCACCCACCTTCCACCCTTTCCCCCGAGTCCCCAAAGTCCTTTGTATTATTCTTATGCCTTTGCAGCCTCATAGCTTAGCTCCCACTTATAAGCGAGAACATATGATGATTGGTTTTCGATTCCTGAGTTACTTCACTTAGAATAATAGTCTCCACCTTCATCCAAGTTGCTGTGAATGCCATTATTTTATTCCTTTTTTGACTGCATAGTATTCCATAGTATATATAAACCACATTTTCTTTATATCCATTCATTGATTGATAAACACTTGGGCTAATTCCATATTTTTACAATTGTGATTTGTGCTGCTGTAAACATGCATGTGCAAGTATCTTTTTCATATAATCACTGCTTTTCTTCTGGATAGATACCCAGTAGTGGGATTGCTGCATCAATGGTAGATCTACTTTTAGTTCTTTAAGGAATTTTCATACTGTTTTCCATAGTGATTGTACTATTTTACATTCCCACCAGCCGTGTGACAGTGTTCCCTTTCACTGCATCCATACCAACATCTATTATTTTTAAAATTTTTTTTATTATGGCCATTCTTTCAGGAGTAAGGTGGTATTGCATCATGATTTTGATTTGCATTTCCCTGATCATTAGTGATGTTGAGCATTTTTCATACATTTTTTGCCCATTTGTATATCTTCTATTGAGAATTGTCTATTCATGTCCTTAGCCCACTTTTTGATCAGATTTTTTTCTCTTGCTAATTTGTTTGAGTTTCTTGTAGATTCTGGATATTAGTCTTTTTTCAGATGTATAGATTGTGAAGATTTTCTCCCACTCTGTGGGTTGTCTGTTTACTCTACTGATTGTTTCTTTTGCTGTGCAGAAGCTTTTTAGTTAAATTAAGTCCCATCTATTTATCTTTGTTTTTGTTGCATTTGTTTTTGGGTTTTTGATCATGAAGTCTTTGCTTAAGCCAATGTCTGGAAGGATCTTTCTGATGTTATCTTCCAGGATTTTTATAGTTTCAGGTCTTAGATTTAAGTTTTTGACCCACCTTGAGTTGGTTTTTGTGTAAGGTGAAAGATGAGGATCCAGTTTTATTCTTCTACATGTGGCTTACAAATTATCCCAGCACCATTTGTTAAATAGAATGTCCTTTCCCCACTTCATCTTTTTGTTTGCTTTGTTGAAGATCAGTTGGCTGTGAGTATTTGGGTTTATTTCTGGGTTCTCTATTCTGTTCCATTGGTATGTGTGCCTATTTTTATATCAATAACATGCTGTTTTGGTGACTATGGCCTTATAATATAGTTTGAAGTCAGCTAATAGGATGCCTCCAGATTTGTTCTTTTTGTTTAGTCTTGTGATTTGGCTATGTGGGTTCTTTTTTGGTTCCATCTGAATTTTAGGATGATTTTTCCTAGTTCTTTGAAGAATGATTATGGAATTTTGATGGAAATTGCACCGAATCTGTAGATGGCTTTTGGCAGTATGCTCATTTTCACAGTATTGATTCTACCCAACCAACAGCATGGTATGTGTTTTCATTTGTATGTGTCATCTATGATTTCTTTCAGCAGTGTTTTATAGTTTTGCTTGTAGAAGTATTTCACCTCCTTGGTTAGGTATATTCATAAATTTTTTTTTTTTGCAGCTATTGTAAAAGAGGTTGAGTTCTTGATTCTCAGCTTGGTTGCTGTTGATATTTAGGAGAGATACTGATTCGTATACATTAATTTTGTATCTTGAAACTAACTGAATTCATTTGTCAGTTATAGGAGCTTTTTGGATGAGGCTTTAGGTTTTTCTAGGTATATGATTATATCATTGGAACAGCGACAGTTTGACTTCCTCTTTACCAATTTAAGTGCCCTTTATTTCCTTCTCTTGTCTGGTTACAGTGGCTAGGACTTCCACTATGTTGAATAAAAGTGGTGAAAGTGGACATTCTTGTCTTGTTCCAGTTCTCAAGGGGAATGCTTTCAGCTCTTCCCTGTTCAATATAATGTTGGCTGTGGGATAAAAAAAGACATAGATGTCTTTTATTACCTTAAGGTTTGTCCCTTCTGTGCTGATTTGCTGAGGCTTTTAATCAAAAAGCGATGCTAGATTTTGTCAAATGCTTTTTCTGCATCTATTGAGATGATCATGTGATTTTTGTTATTAATTCTGTTTATGTGGTGTATCATATTGATTGACTTGCATATGTTAAAACATCTCTACATTCCTGGTATGACATCTCTGCATTCCTGGTATGAAGCCCACTTGATCATGCTGGATTAAGTTTGGTATGCTATTGGATTTGGTTAGCTAGCATTTTGTTGAGGAGTTTTGCATCTGTGTTCATCAGGGATATTGGTCTGTAGTTTTCTTTTTTTGATATGTTCTATCCTGGTTTTGGTATTAGGGAGATACTGGCTTTACAGAATGATTTAGGGAGGATTCCCTCTTTCTCTGTCTCTTGAAATAGTGTCAACAGGATTAGTACCAATTTTTCTTTGAATGTCTGATAGAATTCAGCTGTGAATCCATATGGCTCTGCACTTTTCTTGGCAATTTTTAAATTATCATTTTAATCTCACTGCTTGATATTGGTATTTTCAGAGTTTCTATTTCTTCCTGATTTTATCTAGGAGGGTTGCATATTTTCAGGAATGTATCCATCTCCTCTAGGTTTTCTAGTTTCTGTGCATAAAGGTGTTCATAGTAGCCTGGAATGATCTTTTGTATTTCTGTGGTATCTGTTGTAATATCTCCATTTCATTTCTAATTGAGCTTATTTGGATGTTCTGTCTTCTTTTCTTGGTTAATCTCACTAATGGTCTATCAGTTTTGTCTTTTTAAAGAACTAGCTTTTTATTTCACTCATCTTTTGTATTTTTTTGTTGTTGTTGTTTCACTTTTATTTAGTTCTACTCTGATCTTTGTTATTTATTTTCTTCTGCTGCATTTGGGTTTGGTTTGTTCTTGTTTCTCTAGTTCCTTGAAGTGTGACCTTAGATTGTCTATTTGTGCTCTTTCAAACTTTTTGATACAGGCATGTAATGCTATTAACTTTCCTCTTAGCACTGCTTTTGCTATATCTGAGAGATTTTTGTCACTATTATCGTTCAGTTCAAATAATTATTTAATTTTTAACTTGATTTCATTGTTGACCCAAGGATTACTCAGGAGAAGATTATTTAATTTCCATGTATTTGCATGGTTTTGGGGGTTCCTTTTTGCAGTTGATTTCCAGTTTTATTACACCATGATCTGAGAGAGTACTTGATATAATTTTAATTTTCTTAAATGTATTGAGATTTGTTTTGTGGCCTATGATATGGACTATCTTGGAGAATGTTCCATGTGCTGATGAACAGAATGTGTATTCTACAGTTGTTGGGTAAAATGTTCTGTGAATATCTGTTAAGTGCATTTGTTCTAGGATATAGTTGAAATCCATTGTTTTTTGTTGATTTTTCTCTCTTTATGACCTCTCTAGTGCTGTCAGTGGGTTACTGAAATCCCCCACTATTATTGTGTTGCTGTCTATCTCATTTCTTAGGTCTAGTAGTAATTGTTTTATAAATTTGGGAACTTCAGTGTTAAGTGCATATATATTTAGAATTGTGATATTTTCCTGTTGGATTAGTCCTTTTATCATTATATAATGTCCCTCTTTGTCTTTTTTAACTGTTGTTACTTTAAAGTCTGTTTTGTCTAATATAAGAGTAGCTACTCCTGCTTCCTTTTGGTGTCCATTTGCATGAAACATCACCCTTTACTTTAAGTGTATGTGAGACCTTATGTGTTAGGTAAGTCTCTTGAAGACAGCAGATACTTGGTTGGTGAATTGTTATCTACTCTGCCATTTTGTATCTTTTAAGTGGAGCATTTAGGACATTTACATTCAAGGTTAGTATTGCGATATTGAGATGCAAGGTTCTATTCTATTCATTGTGCTGGTTGTTGCCTGAATATCTTGTTTTATTTTTCATTGTGTTAACTGTTTACAGGTCCTGTGAGATTTATGCTTTAAGGATATTCTATTTTGGTGTATTTTGAGGATTTGTTTCAAGATTTAGAGGTCCTTTTAGCAGATCTTGTCGTACTGGCTTGGTAGTGGCAAATTCTCTCAGCTTTTGTTTGTCTGAAAAAGCCTGTATCTTTCCTTCATTTATGCAACTTAGTTTCACTGGAAACAAAATTCTTGGCTGATAATTGTTTTGTTGAGGAGGCTAAATATAGGACCCTAATCCCTTCTGCCTTGGAGGGTTTCTACTGAGAAATCTGCTGTCAATCTGATAGGTTTTTCTTTATAAGTTATCTGATATTTTTGCCTTATAACTCTTAAGATTCTTTCCTTCATCTTAACTTTGGATAACCTGATGACTATGTGCCTAGGTGATAATCTTTTTGCAATGAATTTTCCAAGTGTTCTTTGAGCTTCTTGTATTTGGATGTCTAGATCTCTAACAAGGCCAGATTTTCCTCAATTTTTCCCTCAAATACGTTTTTCAAACTTTTAAATTTCTTTTCTTCCTCGAGAATACCAAGATTTTTACATTTGGTCATTTAACATAATCCCAAACTTCTAGGAGGCTTTGTTCATTTTCTTAAAATTCTTTTTTCTTTGTCTTTGTCAGATTGGGTTAATTTGAAAGCCTTGTCTTCAAGCTCTGAAATTCTTTCTTCTGCTTTTTAAACTCTACTGCTGAGACTTTGCAGTGTATTTTGCATTTCTCTAAGTGTGTCCTTCATTTCCAGAAGTTGTGATTATTTTTTATTTATGCTATCTATTTCTCTGAAGTTTTTTCCATCCATATCCTATAACATATTTTTGATTTCTTTAAGTTGTCATTCACCTTTCTGTGGTGCCTCCTTGAGTAGCTTAATGATTGACTTTCTGAATTCTTTTTCTGGCAATTCAGATATTTGTTCTTGGTTTGGATCCATTGCTGGTTAGCTAGTGTGATCGTTTGGGGATATTAAATAACCTTGTTTGGTTATATTACCAGATTGTTTTTTTGTTTTGTTTTCTTCTCATTTGAGTAGACTATGTCAGAGGGAAGATCTAGGGCTCAAGGGCTGTTGTTCAGATTCTTTTGTCTCATGAGGTACTCCCTTGATGTGGTGTCCTCCCCCCTTCCCCTAAGGATAGGGCTTTCTGATAGACAAACTGCAGTGATTGTTATTTCTTTTCTGTGTCTAGCCACCCAGCTCAGCTACCAGCCACTGGGCTGGTAACTAGGGAATGTCTGCAAAGGGTCCTGTGATGTGTTTCATCTTTAGGACTCTCATCTGTGGATATCAATCAGCACTTGCTCCAGTCGAGGTATCAGGGGAGTGAAGGGGACTCTGAGAAAGTCCTTGGTTGTAGTTTTGTTTAGTGCACTGGCCCAGTGTTGGTTGGCCTCCAGGAAGGAGGAGGCACTTTCAAGAGAGCATCAGTTGCAGTGGTGTAGGGAGGATACAAGCTGGCCGTAACGGGACTTATCGTGGCCTCTGGGGGGTGGGGGTTGTGGTACTCAGGTTGATGGAGTTACATTCCCAGGGGGGATTATAGCTGCTTCTGCTGCATCATACAAGTTGCCATTGTAGTTGGGGAAAGTCAGCAGGGACAGGCCTCACCCAATTCCCATGCAGCCAGCAAGGTCAGTCTCACTCCCACCATGTCCCCCCAGTAGCACCAAATTTATCTCCAGGCAGTCGGTGAGCAGGCTAAGATTTTGGCCCTGGCTACAAGCCTTCCTGCTAAGAAAACAAGCAGGGCTTTCAGGTTTTATTTCTGTTTGCTTGCTGTGGCTTTTGTGTTTCTGTCTGCAATCCCAGATCACCTCCTCCCCGAGATTTGGTCCAAGAAACTTTGCTTTGATTGAAATTGTTACAAAGTTCAGTGGAAGTTTCCTTCTTCCTGTGGTCTTTCCCTAATTCCACTGGGAGCCCTCCCCAAGGACCCTTGTGAGACAAAGTCAGAAATAGCTTCACTGGGGACCAAGAGTGCCCACAGGGCTCTTCCCACAGCTTCCTCTACTCCTATATTTTTCCCGGCTCTCTAAATTCATCTCAGCTCTCAGTAAGGTCAAATCCTCTCCCATAATTTGATCCTTCAGGTTTCCCGGTGAGGTGTGTGTTCGGGGTCAGATGTTCTCCCTTTCACACTTTGAACACTCACAGCTTTTTAGCTGTCTCACGGAGCCTGCAGCGGCAGGCACTTCCATCCATTTTGAGTTCATTTTCGCATATGTTGTGAGATAAGGGTCTAATTTCAGTCTTCTACTTGTGAATATCCAGTTGTCCCAACACCATTTATTGAAGAGACCATCTTTTCCCTTTTGTGTTCTTGGCACCTTTGTCAAAATCAATTGACCAAACAAAAATGCATGGATTTATTTCTGTGCTCTCTAGTCTGCTTCATTTCTCTATGGGTCAATTTTTATGCCAGTACTATGCTATTTTGACTCTTATAGCTTTGGCCATCAGGTATTTGAAAAAACACTCAAAATTGCCAACCATCAGAAACTGCAAATTAAAACCATAATGAGATATCTGTCATCTCACACCTATGAAAATACCTATCAAAATGACAAAAGAAAGTGTTGCAGACAATGTGGAGAAGAGGGAATCCTTGTACATTGTTAGTGGGAATGTAAATCAGTGCAGCCATTATGGAAAACAGTAAGGAATCTCCTCAAAAAATTAACAGTAGAACTATCTTATGACTCAGCAATCCCACTATGGAGTATATGTCCAAAGAATATGAAACCAGTATGTTAAAGAGACACCTGCAGTCCCATGTTCATTGCAGCATTATTCGCAATAGCCAAGATAAGGAATCAACCTACGTGTCCACTAGTAGATAAACCGATAAAGAAAATGTGGTATGTAGTCACAGTAGAATGCTATTTACTTAAAAGGGAAGAAAATGTTACCATTTGCAACAACACAGATGAACATGGAGGACATTATGTTAAGTGACATGCGTCAGATAGAGAGACGGATACCATAGGATCTCATTTACATGTGGAGTATAGAAAAAGTTGAACTCATGTAAATAGAGAATAAACTAATGGTTACCACAGGCTGGGGGAAGGAGGTTGGAGAGATGTTGGTCAAATGATAACAAAATTTTAGCTAGAGAGGAGGAATAAGTTCAATAGATCTATTGTACAACATGATAATCGTAGTTAATAACAATATATTCTGTTCTTGAAAACTGCTCACAGAGTGGATTTTGTGTACTCTCACCACATAAAGAAATAACTAAATGAGGTAATGTGCATGTTAATTAGCTTACGTTAGCCATTCCACAATGCATACATATTTGAAAACAAAATGTTGTATGGAATAAACATATACAACTTTTATTTATCAATTTAAAAAGTAAATAAATACGTTCTGATTAAATTTAAAAATTAAATAAATAAATAAATAAATAAATTTACCTGGCAATGGCGCTGTTCTTCCCTGGCTTTCACTCTTTCAATCTTTTCCATGGCTGGATTACATCTTTTTTTCCCTTCTTTGTCTTCCATCTTATCCTCCTTCGTCCTCACTTTCTGCATATAACCTGTTTACTACTCCACGGAGTACTCAGAAGCACTCCAGAGAGAACTTCCAGACTTCTCCTCCCTTACCTGCTGACCAGCCTTTAGACCTGCATGCTTCATTTTATCAACTGTGAAGAAGAATAAGTACACACATTGGAATAGAGATTCCAATGTCAGTCCCTCTCCTTGGGCACTAAATTTTATCCCTCTTGCCCACTAAAGAGCATTACTGCCATACTTTCATCTCACACATCGCCATGTATTTCCTCTTTACTGGTCTGTTCCTCCCATTAATACACAAACCTTCTTCTTCCCCACCCCATCTCAAAAAAAGAAAAAGAAAAAAAAAACCCCTACTCTTTTTCTTCACTCCGTTTTTCTCCTCCAATTTACTAGAAACGCTTTGCTGCCTCCAAGTTTTCTCCACTCTTCATCTTTAAAGCTCTCCAGTCAGGGTTTTGCCCCTACCTCTCCTCTTAAACTGTTCTTGTCCAGGTCCTCAGTGATGGTCATGTTGCTAAAAGCAATGGTCACTTCTCAGCCTCCTCCCTCATGGTGTGGTAGGTTGTTCCTTTCTCATAGAGTTTCATCATTTAGCTTCTGGAACATTGCTTTCTCCTGATTTTCTTTCTACCTCAGTGGGCAATTTTCTGATTAAAAAATACAGTACAGAAGTCATTTACTGTGCCAAAATAGAGTGTCCATATGAAGTCTTTTTCCAGATTTGAAAAACAAAGCAAACTCTTCCAGAGCAGGTTATTTAGATTCTCTGTTAGTTGCTTCAGGTATAATGATAAGGTTTTGGACTGCATTGTCTTGAAATTATCCTGCACTGTCCTGATTCTTGGAAAGCATTATATGGTCTGAAATATGCCAAGCAAAGAGGCAAAATACTGAATGTTCCAGTGTACAACCCATTGTATTCATACTGGGGTCTTAGGTTAATCTCATAGCTTTTCTAAGCCTTAGTCAGCTCATCTCTTACATGGGGAATAATAAAATCTTGTCGGCCTATCTAAACAAAATGGCTATAACAATAAAAACAAATGGAATTATATGAAATTACTACTCTATGATAAGAAAGGGAATGATTACCTCAAATCTTAGAATGAAAGAGGCAAATTCACAAAACAGCAGAATATTTTACTATATAGATTTTATGATGTGATATTCATTACCTCTCTCAGTCATCTCCATTATAGAAAATGGCAACTTTGTCTTTCCTGTGGCTCCGGCTAAAACCTTGCTGTGATCCATTTTGTTCTCTTGCTCTCACAGTTAACCCAATAGGAAAATAGTTCCATTTCTACCTCCAAAATCTCTCTGCAATCCAACTGCTTCTCACCAATCTCACCACAATTTTCCACCGTCTCCGTGATACGTACCACCAGCATCCTTCATCAGGACTGTTGCCATAGCAGCCCAGTCTCTAGCTTATGCCTTATCACGTGTAGTCCATTCTCTACAAATCAGCCAGAGTGGTCTTGTTAATTAACATTGGTGGTTATGTTACTTTTTGGCTCAACACTTTTTAAAGGCTTTTGATTTCACTCAAACTAAAAGGTGAAATCCTCACAATGGCCTCTAAGAGCACACTCCTCTCTTTTTTACACCTCTGACTCATCTATTAATGCTGTCTCCCTCCTATATGTGACTGTAGACACACTGGCCTTTCAGTTCATTTCTTCTGCCAGAAACATACTTTTCTGAAATTTCCAAATGATTAACTCCCTCCATTTCTAAAAATTTTTGCTCAAGTGTCATTTTCTTAGTGAGACTTACCCTGGCCACTCTATTTAAAATTGCAATCTGTTCCATCACTGGGACACTTCTAATCTCCTCTCCTTGGTTTATATTTTTCTTTCTCATTGTCATCCTCTAACATTCTATACTATTTATTTATTTATTTATTTATTTATTTATTTATTTATTGTCTCTCTCCTTTTTCCAGTGCAATGACACATACATTTTTATCTTTTTCTTTTTCCCCACTAAGATATCTCAAGCACCCAAGAGAGTGCCTAGTACACAGAAGGTGTTAAATATTTCTTAAATGTTAAAAGATTTAGTTCAGAAGGCAATACTGCCAAGTGAATATTATGTCTATTATATCAGTTTTGCAGCTACATAAACTGAGCTGTGGAGGCCAAATGACTTCTCCAACACCAGTCAGTGAGGAAGCTGCTTGGCTGGGGATCAAGTCACAATCTTTGCATTGTACTACTGTTGTGTCTCACTTTGTATGATGATTCCGATTGCTATGTCCAAAGTCAGAGAATGAGAATGTTTCAAAAAGAGGGGATTGCCAATGGGCCCAAAAGCTTTTAGGAATGCCAGAAAGAAGGAAGATTGTGAAAAAAAATCTATGGTTCTAGGTGATAGTGACCTTTGCCAAAGATATTTCAGTAGTACTAGAGCCAAACTCAGAAAGTGGTGGATGAGGGAGTGAATGGAAAGTAAGTAAAAGAGAGTGAATAGTTGATACTCTTTAAAAATTCTGGGGATGAAAAGAAGGAGAAAAGACTATAGTTATATGTAACAGATTTACTTTGTTCCTCTAAGCTCATTTGAATTGGGTTTCTGTGGTTTGGAGAAAAGAAATACTGACTATTAATAGGCTCAAGTATATCTAACTCAGTAGACAGTGGGGTGAGTTGGGGAAGGGGGCGCGGAATCCCAGGACAGCTTTGTGGAAAAAATCATGTGTTCACTGGGTTTAAGAAATGAGTAAGAATTAGGAATTAGCTAGAGGAAGTGAGGGGATAAAGGTGAGTTAGAAGAGGTAATCAGGGCAGAAGAAACAGCATGAGCAGAGGTTTTGCAAGAAGACACAGCACAGTGTGTGTGTAAAAAAATGTCACCTGATATTCCTGGAGAGAGCAGCACATGGCAGAGAACAGCAGATGAAAAGACTGAAGAAATAATAGGAATGAGAGAATGGAGGATGTCAATAGGCCATATGCCTTTAGCTAGAGAGGAGTTAAGCTGAGGAGTCACATGACCAGATTTCTCTATGAAGGATAGATAGGAAGAGGGCAAGTCTTGCAATGCAACATCTTTTTTTTTGTTTTATTATTATACTTTAAGTTCTAGGGTACATGTGCACAACGTGCTGATTTGTTACATATGTATACATGTGCTACACCCATTAACTCATCATTTACATTAGGTATATCTCCTTATGCTATCCGTTCCCACTACCCCCTCCCCCAAATAGGACGTGGTGTGTGATGTTCCCCTTCCTGTGTCCAAGTGATCTCATTGTTTAATTCCCACCTATGAGTGAGAACATGTGGTATCTGGTTTTCTGTTCTTGCGATAGTTTGCTGAGAATGATGGTGTCCAGCTGCATCCATGTCCCTACAAAGGACACGAACTCATCCTTTTTTATGGTTACATAGTATTCCATGGTGTATATGTGCCACATTTTCTTAATCCAGTCTGTCACTGATGGACATTTGGGTTGATTCCAAGTCTTTGCTATTGTGAATAGTGCCACAATAAACATACATGTGCATGAGTCTTTATAGCAGCATGACTTGTAATCCTTTGGGTATATTCCCAGTAATGGGATGGCTGTGTCAAATGGTATTTCTAGTTCTAGATCCTTGAGGAATCGCCACACTGTTTTTCACAATGGTTGAACTAGTTTACAGTCCCACCAACAGTGTAAAAGTGTTCCTATTTTTCCACATCATCTCCAGCACCTGTTGTTTCCTGATTTTTTAATGATTGCCATTGTAACTGGTGTGAGATGATATCTGATTGTGGTTTTGATTTGCATTTCTCTGATGGTGAGTGATGATGAGCATTTTTTCATGTATCTGTGGACTGTATGAATGTCTTCTTTTGAGAAGTGTCTGTTCATATCCTTTGCCCACTTTATGATGGGGTTGTTTGTTTTTTTCTTGTAAATTTGATTGAGTTCTTTGTAGGTTCTGGAAATTAGCCCATTGTCAGATGAGTAGATTGCAAAAATTATCTCTCATTCTGTAGGTTGCCTGTTCACTCTGATGGTAGTTTATTTTACTGTGCAGAAGCTTTTTAGTTTAATTAGATCCCATTTGTCAATTTTGGCTTTTGTTGCCATTGCTTTTAGTGTTTTAGACATGAAATCCTTGCCCATGCCTATGTCCTGAATGGTATTACCTAGGTTTTCTTCTAGGGTTTTTATGGTTTTAGGTCTAACGTTTAAGTCTCTAATCCATCTTGAATTAATTTTCATATAGGGAGTAAGGAAAGGATCCAGTTTCAGCTTTCTACTTGTGACTAGCCAATTTTCCCAGCACCATTTATTAAATAGGGAATCCTTTCCCCATTTCTTGTTTTTGTCAGGTTTGTCAAAGATCACATGGCTGTAGATGTGTGGTATTATTTCTGAGGGCTCTGTTCTGTTCCATTGGTCTATATCTCTGTTTTGGTACCAGTACCATGCTATTTTGGTTACTGTAGCCTTGTAGTGTAGTTTGAAGTCAGGTAGCGTGATGCCTCCAGCTTTGTTCTTTTGACTTAGGATTGTCTTGGAGATGTGGGCTCTTTTTTGGTTCCATATGAACTTTAAAGCAGTTTTTTCCAATTCTGTGAAGAAAGTCATTGGTAGCTTAATGCGGATGGCATTGAATCTATAAATTACCTTGGGCAGTATGGCCATTTTCACAGTATTGATTCTTCCTATCCACGAGCATGGTATGTTCTTCCATTTTTTTGTGTCCTCTTTTATTTCACTGAGCAGTGGTTTGTAGTTCTTCTTGAAGAGGTCCTTTACATCCCTTGTAAGTTGGATTCCTAGGTATTTTATTCTCTTTGAAGCTATTGTGAATGGGAGTTCATTCATGATTTGGCTCTCTGTTTGTCTGCTACTGGTGTATAAGAACGCTTGTGATTTTTGCACTTTGATTTTGTATCCTGAGACTTGGCTGAAGTTGCTATCAGCTTAAGGAGATTTGGGGCTGAGACAATGGGGTTTTCTAAATATACCATCATGGCATCTGCAAACAGGGACAATTTGACTTCTTCTTTTCCTAACTGAATACCCTTTATTTCTTTCTCTTGCCTGATTGCCCTAGCCAGAACTTCCAACACTATGTTGAATAGGAGTGGTGAGAGAGAGTATCCCTGTCTTGTGCCAGTTTTCAAAGGGAATGCTTCCAGTTTTTGCCCATTCAGTATGATATTGGCTGTGGGTTTATCATTAATAGCTCTTATTATTTTGAGATACGTTCCATCAATACCAAATTTATTGAGAGTTTTTAGCATGAAGGGCTGTTGAATTTTGTCAAAGACCTTGTCTGCATCTATTGAGATAATCATGTGGTTTTTGTCTTTGGTCCTGTTTGTATGCAGGATTACATTTATTGATTTGCATATGTTGTACCAGCCTTCTATCCCAGGGATGAATCCCACTTGATCATAGTGGATAAGCTTTTTGATGTGCTGCTGGATTTGGTTTGCCAGTATTTATTGAGGATTTTTGCTTCGATGTTCATCAGGGATACTGGCCTAAAATTCTCTTTTTTTTGTTGTATTTCTGTCAGGCTTTGGTATCAGGATGATGCTGGCTTCTTAAAATGGCTTCTTAAAAAGAGGGAGGATTCCCTCTTTTTCTATTGATTGGAATAGTTTCAGAAGGAATGGTACCAACTCCTCTTTGTACCTCTGGTAGAATTAGGCTGTGAATCCATCTGGTCCTGGACTTTTTTTGGTTGGTAGGCTATTAATTATTACCTCAATTTCAGAGCCTGCTATTGGTCTATTCAGGGATTCAACTTCTTCCTGGTTTAATCTTGGGAGAGTGTAAGTGTCCAGGAAATTATACATTTCTTCTAGGTTTTCTAGTTTATTTGCGTAGAGGTGTTTATAATATTCTCTGATGGTAGTTTGTATTTCTGTGGGGTCGGTGGTGATATCCCCTTTATCATATTTTATTATGTCTATTTGATTCTTCTCTCTTTTCTTCTTTATTAGTCTTGCTAGCGGTCTATCAATTTTGTTGATCTTTTCAAAAAACCAACTCCTGGATTCATTGATTTTTTGGAGGGTTTTTTGTGTCTCTATCTCCTTCAGTTCTGCTCTGATCTTAGTAATTTCTTTCCTTCTGCTAGCTTTTGAATGTGTTTGCTCTTGCTTCTCTAGTTCTTTTAATTGTGATGTTAGGGTGTCAATTTTAGATCTTTCCTGCTTTCTCTTGTGGGCATTTAGTGCTATAAATTTCCCTCTACACACTGCTTTAAATGTGTCGTGTCTTTGTTCTCATTGGTTTCAAAGAACATCTTTATTTCTGCCTTCATTTCGTTATGTACCCAGTAGTCATTCAGGAGCAGGTTGTTCAGTTTCCATGTAGTTGAGCGGTTTTGATTGATTTTCTTAGTCCTGAGTTCTAGTTTGATTGCACTGTGGTCTGAGAGAGAGTTTGTTATAATTTCTGTTCTTTTACATTTGCTGAGGAGTGCTTTACTTCCAACTATGTGTTCAGTTTTGGAATAAGTGTGATGTGGTGCTGAGAAGAATGTATATTCTGTTGATTTGGGGTGGAGAGTTCTGTAGATGTCTATTAGATCCACTTGGTGCAGAATTGAGTTCAATTCCTGGATATCCTTGTTAACTTTCTGTCTTGTTGATCTGTCTAATGTTGACAGTGGGGTGTGAAAGTCTCCCATTATTATTGTATGGGAGTCTAAGTCTCTTTGTAAGTCTCTAAGGACATGCTTTATGAATCTGGGTGCTCCTGTATTGGGTGCATATATATTTAGGGTAGTTAGCTCTTCCTGATGAATTGATCCCTTTACCATTATGTAATGGCCTTCTTTGTCTCTTTTGATCTTTGATGGTTTAAAGTCTGTTTTATCAGAGACTAGGATTGTAACCCCTGCTTTTTTTTGTTTTCCATTTGCTTGGTAGATCTTCCTCCATCCCTTTATTTTGAGCCTATATGTGTCTCTGCATGTGAGATGGGTCTCCTGAATACAGCAAACTGTTGGGTCTTGACTCTTTATCCAGTTTGCCAGTCTGTGTCTTTTAATTGGACCATTCAGTCCATTTACATGTAAGGTTAATATTGTTATATGTGAACTTGATCCTGTCATTATGATATTAGCTGGTTATTTTGCTTGTTAGTTGATGCAGTTTCTTCCTAGCATCGATGGACATTATTTTTGGCATGTTTTTGCAAAAGCTGGTACCTATTGTTCCTTTCCATGTTTAGTGCTTCCTTCAGGATCTCTTGTAGGGCAGGCCTTGTGGTGACAAAATCGCTAAGCATTTGCTTGTCTGTAAAGGATTTTATTTCTCCTTCAATTATGAAACTTAGTTTGGCTGGATATGAAATTCTGGGTTGAAAATTCTTTTCTTTAAGAATGTTGAATATTGGCCCCCACTCTCTTCTGGCTTGTAGAGTTTCTGCCGAGAGATCTTCTGTTAGTCTGATGGGCTTCCCTTTGTGGGTAACCTGACCTTTCTCTCTGGCTGCCCTTAACATTTTTTCTCTTATTTCAACTTTGGTGAATCTGATAATTATGTGTCTTGGAGTTGCTCTTCTCGAGGAGTATCTTTGTGGTATTCTCTGTATTTCCTGGATTTGAATGTTGGCCTGCCTTACTAGGTTGGGGAAGTTCTCCTGGATGATATCCTGCAGAGTGTTTTCCAACTTGATTCTATTTTCCTCGTCACTTTCAGGCACACCAATCAGACGTAGATTTGGTCTTTTCACATAATCCCATATTTATTGGAGGCTTTTTTCATTTCTTTTTACTCTTTTTTCTCTACACTTCTCTTCTTGCTTCATTTCATTCATTTGATCTTCAGTCGCTGATACTCTTTCTTCCAGTTGATCGAGTCAATTACTGAAACTTGTGCATTTGTCACATAGTTCTTGCTTTATGGTTTTCATCTCTATCAGTTCTTTTAAGGACTTCTCTACATTGGTTATTCTAGTTAGCCATTCGTCAAATCTTTTTTCAAGATTTTTAGTTTCTTTGCACTGGTTACATAGTTCCTCCTTTAGCTCTGAGAAGTTTGATCAACTGAAGCCTTCTTCTCTCAACTCGTCAAAGTCATTCTCCATCCAGCTTTGTTCTGTTGCTGGCAATGAGCTATGTTCCTTTGGAGGGGGAGATGTCCTCTGATTTTTTGAATTTCCAGCTTTTTTGCACTGCTTTTTCCCCATCTTTGTGGTTTTATCTGCCTTTGGTCTTTGATAATGGTGATGTACTGATGGGGTTTTTATGTGAGTGTCCTTTCTTTTTGTTAGTTTTCCTTCTAACAGTCAGGACTCTCTGCTACAGGTCTGTTGGAGTTTGCTTGAGGTCCACTCCAGACCCTGTTTGCCTGGGTATCAACAGTGGAGGCTGCAGAAGATAGAATATTGCTGAACAGCAAGTGTTGCTGTCTGATTCTCACTCTGGAAGCTTCATCTCAGGGTTGTACCCAGCCGTGTGAGGTGTGAGGTGTTGGTCTGCACCTAGTGGGGGATGTCTCCCAGGTAGGCTACTCAGGGGTCAGGGACTCACTTGAGCAGGCAGTCTGTCTGTTCTCAGATCTCAACCTCTGTGCTGGGAGATCCACTGCTCTCTTCAAACCTGTCAGACAGGGACATTTACCTCTGCCGAGGTTTCTGCTGCTTTTTGTTTAGCTATGACCTGTCCCCAGAGGTGGAGTCTACTTAAACCTCAGCAATGGCAGGCGCCCCTCCCCTAGCGTTGCTGCCACATTGCAGTTAGATCTTAGACTGCTGTGCTAGCAATGAGTTAGTCTCCGTGGGTGTGGGACTCTCCGGGCCAGGTGTGGGATATAATCCCCTGGTGTGCCGTTTGCTGTTTGCTAAGACCCTTGGTGAAGCGCAGTATTAGGGTGGGAGTTACCTGACTTTACTGGTGTCATGTGTCTCACTTTCCTTTGGCTAGAAAAAGGAATTCTCTTCCCCCTTGTGCTTCCCAGGTGAGGCGATGCTTTGCCCTGCTTCAGCTCTCGCTGGTCAGGCTGCGCCTGTGGACCAGCACCAACTGTCCGATACGCCCCAGTGAGATGAACCTGGTACCTCAGTTGAAAATGCAGAAATCACCCATCTTCTGTGTTGCTCACGCTAGGAGCTGGAGGCTGGAGCTGTTCCTATTTGGACATCTTTGCACTGTAACATCTTTAATCTCAAACCAACTTTCTGATTACCAGTTCCCCCTAAGTTTTTCACTTCTTCATTATTTACTTTTTTTTGGAAAAAAAGAAAAAAAAAAGCATTTGTGCCTCACTGTTGCTTAAAAATGTTGACCTTTATCTTTCCTCCCCCTTAACATCTCATGTAAAGATTTAAAATCACATTCAACAATTTTGTTTTTGTAATTGGAAGAAGAGAATTAAACTTGGGATGAGGGGAAAGGCTGAAAAGGAAAAAAGTAAACAGGAAGGAGAAAAGGACATTTGTCTCCCATCAGTTCCTTTGAACTGGTTTTGAATCCTGTTTTGAGAGTGAAAGATGAAACCAGAGTGATGGTCCTAGAGTAGAATACATTTTATCAGAGATGGTTGGGATCAGCAGTTACTTAGTCAAAACATTTTATGATATATGGAATGATAATCTTAAAATAAGTATATTTATCTTATAATTTTGGTTTAACCTGTCTTAGTCCCTTTGGTGTTGCTATAAAGGAATACCTGAGGCTGAATAATTTATAAAGAAAAAGGTGTTATTTGGCTCATGATTCTAATGGCTGGAAAGTTAAGATTGGGCACCTGCATCTGGTGAGGACCTCAGGCTTCTTCCACTTAGGGTGGAAGATGAAGGGGAGCCAGTATGTGCAAAGATCACATGGTGAGAGAGAGGAAGCAAGGGGGTAGGGAAGCTGCCAGGCACTTAAACTATTTTCAAGTTTTATTTTAGATTCAGGGGGCAAATGTACAAGTTTGATACATAGATATATTGCCTGGTGCTGAGGTTTGGGATATGAATGGTCCTGTCACCCAGGTAGCCAGCAGAGTGCCCAACAGTTTTTCAAACCATGGCCCTCTCTTTCCCTCCCAACTCTAGTAGCCCCCAATGTCTACTGCTGCCATCTTTATGTCCATGAGTACCCAATGATTAGCCCCCACTTGTGAGAACATGTGGTAATTGGTTTTCTGTTTCTGCATTAATTTACTTAGGATAAAGACCTCTAGCTGCAAAGAACATGATTTTATTATTTTTATGCCAAGTAATATTCCATGGTGTATATGTACCATATTTTCTTTATCCAATCCACTATTGATAGGCTCCTAGGTTGATTCCATGTCTTTGCTGTGGTGAATAGTTCTGTGAAGAACATAGGAATCCAAGCAATTTTTAACAACCAGCTCTCATGAGAACTATTAGTAACTGAGTAAGAAATCACTCCTGAGGGAGAGCATTAATCTATTCTTGAAGGATTTGTCTCTCTGACTCACATGGTGCTCATTAGGCTCCATCTTCAACTTTTGGTGATCAAATTTCAACTGAGGTTTGGAGGGGACAAACATTCAGACCATAGAAAATCTAAATAAATATGTTTTAAATAAAATTATTGGTTAATATTTTGATTTAGGACCAAGAACTAATTAGCTGCACTGATTAGAACTATTTTTCCTTGCATCAGTGTGCCCAGGATGTGGGAGATGGAGTCAAAGGAAATTATTTTGGAGTATGAAGATTTAGTGACTGCCCTACTGAATTTGGGACTTGTGTGGGGTGTGTAGTCTCTTTCTTTTGCTCAATTTCTCCCTTTTGAAATGGGACATTTTACCCAATGCTTGTAACCCCTTTGTATCTTGGAAGTAACTAACTTGTTTTTGGCTTTACAGGCTTATAGGTAGAAAGGATTTGCCTTCGTCTCAGATGAGACTTTGAACGTTGGACTTTAGTATTAATGCTGGAATAGCTTAAGATTTTGGAAGATTATTGGGAAGGCATAATTGTATTTTGAATTGTGAGAAGGACATAAGATTGGGAAGGGACAAGAGTGGAATGATATATTGTAGATATCTGTTGCCACCCAAATCTTATATTGCAATGTAATCACAAATATTGAGATGGTCTGGATGGAAATTGATTGGATCAAGGGAGTGGATTTCTTAATGGTTAAACACCATCCGCTTTGGTACTGTCCTTATGATTGTGAGTGAGCTCTCATGAGATATTTTCCTTTAAAAGTGTTTAACACCTCTTCCCTCTCTCTCTTCCTCCTGCTCCGGTCATGTGATGAGCCTATTCCCCCTTCATTTTCCACCATGATTGTAAGTTTTCTGAGGCCTCTCCAGTAGCCGAGCAGATGCCAACATCATGCTTCCAGTACAACCTGCAGAACCATGAGCTAATTAAACCTCCTTTCTGTATAAATTATCCAGTCTCAGGTATTTATTTATAGCAATTTAAGAACGGACTATTATAAATACTAGCCAAAAAAAATCCCCAGAGTGGATGCATTCACAGCCAAGTTCTACCAGACATATGAAAAAAAGCTGGTACCAGTTCTACTGAAACTTTTCCAAAAAACTGATATGGAGGGACTCCTCCCTAACTCATTCTATGAAACCAGCATCACCCTGATACCAAAACCTGACAAAAACCCAACGAAAAAAGATACTATAGGCCAATATCCCTGATTAACATAGATGTAAAAATCCTCCACAAAATCCTAGCAAATAGAATCCAGCCACACATCAAAAGTTAATTCACCATGATCAAGTAGGCTTAATTTCTGGGATCCAAGGTTAGTTCAACATACAGAAATCAATAAGTGTGATTCATCACATAAAAAGAATTTAAAACAAAAACCATATGATCATCTCAATAGATGCGGAAAAAAACTTTTAGTAAAATCTAACATCCTTTCATAATAAAAATCTTCAACAAAGTAGGCATTGGAAGAATATATTTCAAAATAATAAGAACCATCTATGACAAACCCTTTGAGAAGTGGAATAGGACATGGATGCCCACTCTCACTGCTCGTATTCAATATAGTACTGGAAGTCCTAGCTAGAAAAATCAGGAAAGAGAAAGAAAAAAGTCACACTATCTCTCTTAGCTAACAATATGATTCTATACCTAGAAATCTAAAAACCTAAAAACTCCATCAAAAGGCTCCTAGAACTGATAAATAATTTTAACAAGGTTTCAGAAGACAAAATCAGTGTACAAAAATTAGTAGCATTTCTATATGCCAATAATGTTCAAGCTGAGAGCAAAACCAAGAGTGCAATCTCGTTTACAATAGCTATAAAAAATAAAATACCTAGGAATACATCTAACCAAGAAAGTGAAAGATCTCAACAAAGAGAACTATAGAACACTGCTGAAAGAAATCATAGATGATACAAACAAATGGAAAAACATTCCATGCTCATGGATTGGAAGAACCAATATTGTTAAAATGGACATACTGCCCAAAGCAATCTACAGATTCAGTGCTATTCCTATCAAGCTATCAATGTCATTTTTCACAGAATTAGAAAAAAGTATTCTCAATTTCATATGGAGCCATAAAGATCCTGAATAACCAAAGCAATCTTTAGAAAAAAGAACAAAGCTGAAGGTATCACATTACCTGGCTTTAAACTATACTGTAAGGCTACAGTAACCAAAGCAGCATGGTACTGGTACAAAAACAGACACATAGACCAATGGAACAGAATAGAGAACACAGAAGTAAAGTCATACACCTACAGTCATCTGATCTTTGACAAAACTGACAAAAATAAGCAATGGGGAAAGACTCCCTATTCAATGAATGTTACTGGGCTAGCTGGCTAGCCACATTCAGAAGAATGAAACTGAACCCCTACCCTTAACCATATACAAAATTAACTCATGATGAACTAAATATTTAAATGTAAGACTTCAAAGTATAAAAATTCTAGAAGAAAACTTAGGAAACATCATTCTAGCCATCGGCCCTGAGAAAGAATTTATGACTAAGTCTTTAAAAGCAACTGCAAAAAAAAAAAAAAATTGCCAAGTGTGATCTAATTAAGCTAAAGAGCTTCTGTACAACAAAATAATTAACAGAGTCAACAGGCAACCTACAGAATAGGGGAAAATATTCATTAACTATGCATACAACAAAAGTCTAATATTCACAATCTTTAAGAAACTCAAACGTTTAAACAACAACAACAAAGAACCACAAATAACTCCACTGAAAAGTGGGCAGAAGATATGAACAAACACTTATCAGAAGAAGATATACAAGTGGCCAATAAACATGAAAAAATGCTTAACATCACTAGTCATCAGAGAAATGTATATCAGAACCACAATGTGATGCCATCTCATACCAGTCAGAATGGCTATTATTAAAAAGTCAAACAACAACAACAGATGCTAGTGAGGCTATGGAGAAAAGGGAACACTTATAAACTGTTGATGGGAATGTAAATTAGTTCAGCCACTGTGGAAAACAGTTTGGAGATTACTCAGAGAACTCAAAAGGCACCTAACATTCAACCCAGCAATCTCATTACTGAGTATATATCCAAAAGAAAAGATGCTGCTATCACAGATTATAACAGACTGGCTAAATTATAGAAATAGAAATGTATTTGGCTTATGGTTCTGGAGGCTAGGAAGTGCAAGAGCATGGCATTGGCATCTGGTGAGGGCCTTTATGCTGCAACATCTTGTCACAGAAGTTGGAATGGCAAGACAGGGCAATGCAACAACACTTGTGAAAGCAAGACTAATTTTATTCAGGACTATCGCAATAGGGGAAAAGAGACCTCAGTATTGAACTGGGCTTCATTGTGAATACAAGTGGGACAAGTGGGAATTATAGCCAAGGAACATGGTGGTTTGCAGATGAAAAATTACTAAAAGGAGATATTGTCTTAGGCAATTCTGGTTGAAATGGCCTAACAGGATTCCTGCTGAATGCAGGCCAGGTTGATGAGCTATCAAGAGTAGGGAGTGAGAAATTGTGATTGGTTATTGAGGGTAATTAGGTATCAAGGATGGGGGATTCTTACTAAAGAGATTTAGTAGAAGTCTTGTTAAAACTACATTTTACAAGGAAGTACACAGATGGGCCTAGGAGAAGGTTCAGTAGCCTGACTTAAAGTTTGGTCAAACAAAGAATCTTTGCATGGATACAAAAAAAAATTACAGTAAGTGAAACAGATAAAAATGTCTGCATTGACATAGCATAAATTCTGATGGGGGAGAAATTATAGTGTACATGCCCATCCCCAGTCCTCTGCTTTGGCATAAAACTCAGTGGAATTACGAAGGTTGTAAACAAGGAAGCCTTAGGATCAAATACTATACCTTGAGATATAGTATCTTTGATATGGTCATTGACAAATCATGTTCTTGTGGTAGATGAGGCAGTTTTTCCAAGTTGCACTGTGGGAAGCAGATGTAGTTGAATGGGAGCCTAAGCCAGAGAGAAGGAACATGATAGGCACAACATAGTGACTCTGCCTAACTTAGTAGTTTGTGGGCACATTTTAAAAAATAAAAGCTTTGAGGTAAAAGATGAGGATCTGTTCCTATCACATGGAAGACTATGGAAACAATAGACATTTGGGATATATTTTCTGCCTTGATTGATAGCATCACCATCTACTTTGTCCCTCAAGCAGAAAAATATTAATTTCTTGTTTGTCTCTTCTCTCCCTCTAACCCTCTATATCCAATATGACTACCTGAGATCTCCATCTCCTCCATTTCTCTTCTATCTATCTTTTATTTCATCTATACATCCAGTATAGATTATGATGATTAATGAGATTATTATGATCTCTTGCCTTGACTCCTCAGTAGCTATTTGGTAGTTTCATTTGTTATCCAGAAATCTCAGTACCACCTTTGATTCATGATTTATACTGTTTTCTGACTTATCTTTTACAAATAAAAATCTGATTATGTCACACTTCTGCTTAGCATTGTTCCAGATTTAAACTGTATAGATTTGCTTACAAAATACATCAGCATGTAACTCTGTTATACATTTCAACACTTTATTCTGAGCACTCCCCATGGCATGCTCTTTTCTACTTGTGGCTGGCTTTCATATTTCCTAAACACCCTCTTTGTCTACATAGGCTTTTTTTTTTTTTTTTTAACCATTTGAAGTTTCTACCCCATTGTTCTATCCAACTGCAACTCATGATTCAACATTTTCCCTCACATAACTTCTCCTCTGATACCTTCTTTAAAATCTTTACATCTCAAAGTCAAAGAAGGGACTCTTTCTCCTTCCACCATGACAGTTTTCTTACATATCTGTATTATAGCATTGATCACACTGACTTGCAGTTATTTCTTGCTAAGCCTATCTCCACTACTATTCCTGCTATTAAGTAATATGAAAAGGCTTAGGGAATGCTTCAAAATGTTGATATCTTCCTCTTATTCTCTCAGGAAGAAATGTTTCTCCTTGTGCTTTTCTCATTTTCTGCCCATGCATTCTCAATCTTGAGTGTTTGGAAGTCCCAGCTTCTCTTGGAAGCAAAACAAGATCAAACCCAGCAGGAACTTCCTGGTTGGTGAACACATTGATGTATTCAGAGGGCGGCATACCCAGAGAGCACATGGAAATTCAGTTCCCCCAGCATCTTCCATAACTTGTCCTGTGTATCTCTCCCATCTGGCTGTTCCTGAGTTTTATCTTTACAATACACCAATAAGGAAAGTTTCTCCACTTAAAGTTGACAGCAAATTGAGAAGGCTATGAAAGCAAGTCTGCTTTGGTCAAGATGGTCACTCTGGGTTTCTTGTGTCATGAAGACAACTTCTGCTTCCAGTCAAGATGGAGTAACAGAGACCTGATTTACCCCTGTCTTAGTCTGTTTGTGCTACTACAACAAAATATCTGAGACTGGGTAATTTACAAAGAGCAGGAATTTATTTCTTATGGTTTTGAAGGCTTGGAAGTCCAAGATCAAGTCACTGACATCTGGTGTCTGATGAGGGCCTTCTTGCTGCATCCTCGCATGGCAGAAGTGCAGAAGAGCAATTGAACAACCTTGCCGAATACTACATGAAGGCTCTTTAAAAAGGGCCCAGTTCCATTAACAAGAGAGCAGCTCTCATAGTCTAATCACCTCATAAAGACTCTGCCTCTATCATATTGGCAAAACTTGGACTACGGAGGGGACACACTCAAAACATAACACCCTCCCACATTAAACAAAAAACTGAACCAAATATAGGAAAAAATGACATTCAAGACAATGACGCTGGGCAACTAAGGGCTGCGATCCCTGAGAAACGAGAAGCAAATGAGAATTTTTTGTTTGTTTTTTGTGGGAACATTGATCTGAAAAACTTAGCTCACCATTACAGAGAAATACAAATCTAGCCACAACCACCCCAACTTTTTGAGAAGAAAATGGAACCTACGTAAACCCACAAGAGCCTAAGAAAAACATTAAAAGGTGAAAAAAGAACTTCACTCTCCTGGAGGCCACATGGCGGGCCATTCAGAATATATAGTATGGCACTGTGGAGAGCAGAGGACACAAAACCAACAGTGTCACAAAGGTGGGCCCAGGAGGGTATGTATGAAATGATGACAAAGAAAGTGAGAGGCTCCTGTGAATTTCTGAGTGCAAGAGAATTTTAAGTAACGAAAATTTTATGTAAGAGCTACTATGTACTAGCATTCCATTAAATGTTTGGGACAATCAAGATTAAATCTTTTTTAAAAAAAGAGGGATCACATCCAGCTGCACCCCTGCCCCCAAATTCCCAGGTGGCTGAGGCCTTATGCAATGCCCCACCATGTGCCTTTGGGTCATGCAGGCCCAGAACTGATTTGCTTGGAAAAATGTCATCACTATCTTGTCTTCCTCATTCAATTCTTCTGACCTTGTGCTAAGGATGGCAACAGAAATCCCAACCGTGCCCACATCTATACCTTTGTTTTGGGAGATTTGTGTTAATTCAGTTATCACTGTACTATGAACTCTGTCTCAGAGATCACTAGTCTTTAAAGATTCCTTGTACAAAGGACATTATTTATTGTTGTGCTTGAGATCTCTGTAAATTTGGTTGTCAGCTATATAGTGTTTTGAGGTTCTTTAACATAGAAGAAATGTGTAATGCTCTAATTTATCATCACCCTTACTGATAGCTAAGTAGATGCTATGTTGTCATGTTGATATATTCAAAACATTCAGAGTCATGCAGACCTTTACACTACTCTTCAAAATAGCTATCAGAGCTTCTTGTATTTGCCAGTGCTTTCACAGTGATACATAGATAGCAGTGGATATTGAGGTTCAAAGAAGGACAGTTAAAGTGCCCTGAGACATACTTTATGTTTTTATTAATACCTTAACTCACCCGTCTCACATTTATTTCAGGTCCCATACTATATTATTGTGAATGTTATTTCTATGGCTCAATATATTATATTCACGCACAGACACACACACAGAGGGTTGGTGCATATATTTCCATTGTCCTCCTGAAGAGCCTCAGTTTAATGCATATTATTTCACACTTAAAACATTTAACTTCACTAAATTGAAAACAGAAGAAGCAGGGGAGGGAACAGAAGGTGACAAATGAAGAGGAGGAGGGAGAGTGGGAAGGCAATGTGTAGCAGGAGGAGGCGAGGCATATGGGAAAGCAGGGATATGTCAAGTTCATGGAAAATAGCAAGCCAATGTCTGATTGACGACATGCCTTTGTTGTGTTTCTCATGGTGCTTCAACTTGAGGGATGCTGTTAAGTGAGAAAGGCAACTGTCTCTCAGTAGCAAAGAGACCTATATCTACGTACAGTAGCCATTGAAATAAAATTAGTGACTTGTAAGTTCCTCCAGAAGACTGGAGTACCATGCTGACTTTTTTTAATGTTATCCTTTCTATTCACATTTGGGAGAAAATTCTGTCTTTTCTGTCCCAGGTTCTCTGAAGGTCAGATTCATTCACCTGTAGTTTCTAGAAGCTTCTTGATTGTAATCACTGTGGGTAAGTACAAAATTCTCATACTCAACTGATAGTAAAACAGTCCAGAGAGCAAATAGCCAGATCTTACCCAGTGCTCACATTTTTAGCACTCTTAGTGGACTTGATGCCTTTTGAATGCCAGACCATATAGTTGCGTGCAATGGACAGAGGGCTTTGAAATGACACAGACTTGAATTGTAGTTATGGTTTTGAAATAATGTGATCTTAGGGAAATTACTTAACTTTTGCATGTCTTCATATCCTCTACCAGATTATTGTTAAGGACCAACTGAAGAAAGGATGTACTGTCATTAAACCTGGCATAGCAAGTCCTGTAAATGGACGTTACTTATTTCTTTATATCTACCTTTGCTGACCACCTTGTGGAATCTCAACCTGGACATTAACTAAATTCCTAAGATTCTGACTTCTCTAGGCATATTTGAAGACTTAGGCAGACTCTGCTAGGCATCGTAACTGGTGGTAGTGATACCTTAGGCAGGAGGCTGTCTCAGTGGAAGTGGTGGCTTCAATGACATGATAAATTTCAGAAGTAGCTCTCACAGGGAGCTATCACAAGGAAGGGAGAAAAAGAAAGGAAAAATATTAAAAAAAAAAAAAAAACTGTGTTGCTAGAAATGAGCAGGCATTATCTATAGGCTAAAAGTAGTTGGAGAAAATTCTGAATCCACTCTGGAGATGTAGTGTCACGGCAGACAAAATATTGTTCTGTGCTATTTATTATAGACCTGGTTTTACCATTAGGTTAAAGAAATCTAGGATACTCTTCCTGCCTACAAAATAATTGACCCTGGTCAATTTTGCCCATCTGCTGCTTTACCCCAACATGACTGCATATGGACTACTAATGACCTAACATCATAAAAGTCTGAAAGAAAACCAAAAGATTTCCAAATTTCCTGTTGGTTTCCTATTCCAGAAAACATGCTATAACCTTGATCAGAAAATATTTTCTAAACATGTGGATGCTCTGTTATTGTGTGACTGGGGTGCTTAGGAATTACGAAAGTTTTGGAGTAAGAAATTCCAATTATGGTCCTAGGATGACACTTCTGAATTCTCTTTGAAAAGTGAAGTCATAGCTGGGTGTGGTGGCTCATGTCTGTAATCCCAGCACTTTGGGAAGCTGAGGCAGGTGGACACCTGAGGTCAGAAGTCCAAGACCAGCCTGGCCAACGTGGTGAAACCCCGTCTCTACCAAAAATACAAAAATTAGCTGGGTGTGGTGGCAGATGCCTGTAATCCCAGCTACTCGGGAGGCTAAGGCAGGAGAATCGCTTGAACCCAAGAGGCGGAGGTGGCCATGAACTGAGATCATGCCATTGCACTCCAGCCTGGGTGACAAGAGTGAAACTCCATCTCAAAAAATGAAACAAAACAAAACAAAGAAAAGTGAAGTCATAGGAAAGCAGGCCTTGAATGATGGACAAGATTTGAGTGAGGAGAGAAAAATGGGCGGGGCATTTTGAGGAGAGAAATTACCAAACTCATGCCAGTGGGGATGACTATGACCTGCTCAAGGTTTAAAGACCAGGCAGTGAGATTTCAGCTGGAAATGAAGGAGTCAAAAGGAATCTCTGTGAGATTTCAGTGCTAACAAATTTTTTTAGCCTCATATTCTTCATGCAATTAAGCAATATGTGTTTTTGAATGCTGAACAGCTTACTTTATATTTGCATCCCCCAAAACAAGCAGTAAGTATTGAGATTATTTTCCATCAGTCCCTCATGTGAAAAGTATAAATACCTTAGATGCTATTATGGACTCTGTAATCTCTTATTTGTTCTCTGTTAATAACAGAATTTGTGAATTACTGAGAATCCTTTTTGAGACTGTATATCAGAATGCACTGGTTGGAAAAAAGGGATTTGACAGGTTTCTGCTTTCATCTAACAATTATTTATTTATTTTTTGTACTTGACACTACTTTGAAGGCATTGATGAACAGCCAAAACAGCACCTTGCAAGGATGGTGAGATATCAATTACTTTTAATTACTCCCTAGCTCTCTCCCTTAATTACCTACTATGTTAGCTGGAATTTATTGCAGAGTAATAATCGTGGTGTTTTACATTTACATAGTCCCTTTCTCCAAAGCATTTTACAGGTATTACCTCACTATTATTATGAAAATTAAAAATGTTGAAAATACTGCCATGAATAAGGAAAGTATAAAGTGGCTATGTTCACATTTTTCAGATGGAACATTTTCTAAAGAGAGTTCACAGTAACAGCCAAATCTGAGGAAGCCTTATAATAACCTTTCCCCGTCTACATTTCACATGTTTTATTATACGTGGTTCCCATGTTTGCTTACTGATTAAAAATATTTTCTCAAATATAAAATGAAAATATCACAACACATTAAATAATAATCCCATCAGGAGTGCAATATGTTTCCCACCCTAACATTTAAGTAATGGGCCTTACCTTTTTTTTAAGTAAGAAACCCTTGCATAGTAGCAAAATATTTTGAAAATGCCAAAGAGGTAGTAATTACATTTTTAAGTCCATTGATTGGACAATAAATAATTAGAAAATTGACTATGAATTATGCTAGAATATTTATAATTTCACCCATTATCCTAAAAAATACTATCAGATAAGTGAGGGTAGGCTCTCGTCAACCTCATTCTATAAATACAAAACTATTATACACTCAGTCTACATTCAACATGCTTATATCCATATTGCTTCAGACCTTGTAACCCTATTGCTTCTTAGAAGCCTGTTTCCCAATATTAGAAAAAACTGGTCTAAGTTTTAAAGCCAGTGTTTTCAGGAATCATTGTTCATATACAAAATAATTATGTTGAACTCAAAAAGAGGAATTGAAGAACATCATTCAGCATTCAAGAGTTCCTCAGTGGTTGGCGAGCTACCCTTCAGGGTTAAAACTACTTATACATTGAAACAATGAAATTTACATGCTTGAGAGGTTTTCTTTCCCCTTATCTTGTCTGTTAGAATTAATAAGTTAGAAGCATTCAGCTCAGAATAGAGGCTTGATTGCATGTCTTCTGCTAAGGATCTGAGACGTGAGGAGACTGCAGTTTGAGACTCTTACAGAGTAAGCACCTTTTGGATCTGAAACTGCCTTGCATTGTTTCCCTCTTTATTTCTAATTGTTTGTATTTAAATACATCCTATTGTTTACAAAGATACTGAAAGTTATAAGGTTTTGATGTCCAGGCTAAAGATGGTAATGAAATCTAAGTACTTGGTTTCTAATTTTTGTTATTTGAGTAGTAAATTATGGCACACAAAATAAAAAAGCGTTAGGATTATCTTCTTTAGAATTTTGTTTAGTGGTCTTCACTTTCTAGTTGTTATAGATAATCCCAGAAAACAAGCCAAGTTTGGAAAAAGGCAATGGAATTTTGATTATGAGGCATTTATTCTTAATTCTAGTTTAGCTTTTACCTTATATTGCTTTGAAATGCAATTAGAATTACCATAGACAACAAAAATAAATTTGTGTGGCATCTTCCTTTTAAGGAAATTTAGAGGTAAAAAGCAGTATTTTGTTTATTGGGTAGAATATTGAGAAGGAAATCCTAAATCAGTGATTGCCTCTGTATCAGTTACTTGATTGTATGAATTATCTCTTATGACTTCCCCACTTACAGAATGAGGTTAATTATAGCTACCCTCACTTATCTCATAGGATATTTTAGGAGAATGGATGGAATAATAAATATGCCAGTTTATCTAAAGTGAAGTATTGAAAATACAAATTATTTTAGCATAGGAATATACTAAATTTACTCTATATTACATAGTACTAAAATGTATAGGAATATACTATGGGAGAGGAAATTATTTAAAACTGAACATTTACTGTAAAAGAAAAATCCTCAGAATTGGATAGAAAGAGAGTAAGTAGATAGGGGTGGAGGGAGAAATAGGAAGGATAAGATGATTCCAAGAAGAAAAAGAGTTTAAAATCTCTGCGTTGTTGTTTAATTGGAGAGAACTCTGATATTGGGTTTGGGCTTTCAGGATGACAGGAAATAGCAGGTAGAGAGGCAACCAGATATCCGTGTGGGCTGTGGAATTCTGAAGGGAGCAGAGCAGACAGTACTGGCATTTAAAGTGAACATCTCTAAAGTTGAAGCTATTGGCTGCCCCATAAATTAGCTTCTGCTCAGTTGCTTCTCCTGTCTTTCAGTGAGATGATTCTTCTATTCTTAAGGCCGGATGTGAAAGTTATGGTTATTCTCTTTTCTTCTTCCTTCACATCTAACAAGTCTTCCTATTTTATCAACATTTTTTCCCCACAATGTTGCTTCCAACTCTCTTGCCTTTTAGATAGCGAAAGTAGACAGACAAATTCCAGGCAGATAAAGGTGATTCCCCAGTAGGGCTCAACCTTCAACCTGTGGAATGAACTGCCAGTTCCAGATAGAGCCTACAACTGGAGTGAGAACTATGCCCGTCTTACCCACTTTCTCTCAGTTGGTTCCTTCTGGATGATGTTTTTTAACCATCAAATGGTGCTTTTTTGAAGACCACCCATGGACCAATCAGCACATAATCCCCCATTCTAAGCCCATAAAAACCTCAGACTCAGACTCACAGATGGCTACCCACCTTGGGTCCCCTCTCATTGTCAAGAGCTTTTCTGTTGATCAATAAAATTCTACTCTGCCTTGCTTACTCTCCAGTGTCTGCAAACCTCATTCCTCTTGGTTTCAGAACCAAAACCCGGAACCTGCCAAACGGTGGGAGTGAAAAGAGCTATAACACTCTCTCTCACTGAACTATAGGAGTGAAAAAAGACACTGGGTGCTACTCCTTTCTGCCTGATGAACAAAAGGGCGTGTAACAGTCTTTCCCACTTGCTGAACTATGGGAGTGGAAAAGCTGCTGGACACCACTCCCTTCCACTCACCAAACTATGGGAATAAAAAAGCAGTGACATTTTCATCCTCAATGCCACCACTATGACCTGGTGCTCCTCATCTTCTAACAGGTGTCCAGGGCTCTGTTCTTTTCCTTCTTCTGATATAGACAGCATACAACAGATCAATCACTCCCCTTAAAGAATTAATTTCATGAGTTCAGCTTCTCCTCAGAAATCTTTAACGAATCCTCAGTTGCTACCAAATGATCCTTTAGTCTACTTTGCTTGAAATTGCTAAAATCTTGTCTGAAGCTACTTTTTCAAATTCACCATGTCTTAACATGTGTACTGTACTCTAATCAGATTGACTTCACACAATCTCCCTTATATTCTGTGCTTAATCTTTACTCAGAGGCTTTATTCCAGCTACTGTCTCCATCTGGAATTTTCTCAACTCTCTACATTATCTCCAATTCAGTCAGTCCTTCAGGTTTCTCCTTAAATTCTGACACTGGTGTGCTGGATCCTGAATTGAGTATCCCCATCTTTCCCCAACTCTATATTCAGTGACATCTCATTAGTACCTTGAAATCAGCCATGGTGGGAATATTTGCACAATAGCAATTGGCAAACAATAAAAAAATCAGTCCTTCCTCCCTGACCAGAACCAGTTTTTCAATGAGCACACCACTGCTATTCCCTCTAAATCTTCTTTGACAGTTCACACAAACTTACTTTTTATATCATGCATTTGTGTACTTCTTTGTGTACTAAAATAAATATTTAAAAAAAACATTGGCTAACCTGTTGTTTGACTTTACAACTTGATTGTCTTCTGAAGTTCACTGGCCAAGTCCTGTATTTTCTTGTTACCCTTCTCAACCTCAAGAAAAATGCTTACTGAATGAAAACTGAGGTGTTCAATATACAACTCTTTTGATTTTCTGGCTTTCAAGATTATTTGAAAATTCAGAAATGATGTCAATATTTTTTTCTCTTTCTATGCATCCACTGCCTAGTGTAATGTCTCACTGATCCTATGTACCCAAAACATTTTATTTGAATCATCTCTGTATGCTTGTGGTGGGTGGTAAATAATACTAAGTTTTTTTACATGTCAGTAAAGAGTCATACTAAGGCTCTTTGGTTTTAATTTACATTTTCCTCCAAATATAAACCAAATTGAATTTACTCTTCTACTCTAAGGTCAGATGTGAGAGTTAATAATCTTAGAATTTTAACACAATATCTTTGATGTTGATTAGAATCTGTGTCCATAGATATAATTGGAATGCCAAGATGTGAGTAAAGGTTCCAACTAGCTAATATGTGTTGGGTGTTTACTATGTGCCAAACACTAAACTTTTAAAATATATTTTCTCCTTTAATCCTAATACCAACTTTCTGAGGTGGTTACCCTTAATGCAGTCATTTTACAAATGAAGAAATTGGCTCTGGCACAGTTACATGTCTATACCCAATGGCACCACAGAGTGACTCCAAACCATTTTGATTCTAGAACAGTCATCTTAATGACTTTACACCTTAATTCCACATACAAGCAGCACTCTAATGTTAGGACTGTGTTACATTTTTAATGTTTGCCTATGCCACGTCAGGAAAACTAATAATTAGACTGAATTTTTCCAGCCAGGCTCTTAATGCTTGTTTTAATGAGTGAAGTTTCATTTTCTGGCCATTCTATCATTTTATTTTAAAGAGAGAAAATGCTGTTGATTAAGACATCATTTATGAGCTATAAAAATGACTCTTTAGTGAGGGCTTACTTTGTGCCTAATGCTATTCCAGATAGTCTGGGAATTAAAAGGGGGTGGAGAGAAAGATTCTCTATCTTTCTTCAAAGTCCTGTAAAATAGGACAAATGGCAGTGAACACATATGGGACAAAGAGAAAACGATTAGATGATAATTTCTATGATACTAACTGAAAGAATTTAAAATTTAGGAAATGTCAGGAAAGGTTGAAAATTGGTACAATTTTAAGGAAGAAGTGGGAGTGGAAGATTGAAGGTTGGTTTTGAATAGGGACAGATGAGAGGTATAGTAAGGAGGAAAAACAAGTAAATGTACTGAGGCAGAAAATGAACATGATATATTGGAAACGATCATTTCAGAGGCTCTGAAATCTCTGAATGTTGGGTTTTGATCCCATCGACTCTCAATATCATTGGTACAAAGCATAGAACTTCAAGGTCATGACTTAGTTTATCCAGAACAAACAGCTGCCTTGCTGACAAGGAAAGTCAAATTACATGCAGTGTAAACATTTTTATTTTGTTACACCGGAGGCACCCAGCTACTCGTAACATCCATTTTCCTCTCCCTGCTCCTTGATCTTTCCATGGTGCCTGGCAACAACAGGAAGCACTGGAGCTTTCAGCTGGGAGACTGTGCTGCAGGCTTGAGAATGTTATTTTTGAACCTGTTCCTTTCCCTTTTTTTGCAAACTCAATTCATTACCCTGGAGTCTGTGATCTCACACCAGAGAGACAGTCACTGTCTCCACAATGTTTTTAGTCATTTTCCCGTGTGATTCAGCGGGCGCCTAACCGCGCTTCTGCTGTCCTCACATTTGTCTTGTTTTGCCTCTTAGACAACTGTCCCAAGTTCATGCTCAGACTTGGTTAAAGGCAGTAAGTGCTTCTCTACCCAGCCTAGGCAGTTTTTTCTCTGTTTCTGGCACATTATTGGATAAACAAATGTCCTAATCGAATTTACAGTGACAGGCTTTTATTACAGTGTTCCTTTCTTGGAGCCAAAATAGAAGCACATACCCCAATCAAGAAAGGGTTGCTGTCTTGTCTAGAAACTTCCCAAAAGATTTGCTTATTCAGAGACCTCCTACTTTTTTTCCTCCTTGACCTTCTTGGCTGCCTGCAAGTTTTTTTCAGATTAGTGAGTTGTCTTTCTTATTAGCACTGTGAGAGACTGGAAGAATAATGCAGCAATAATTTGTCCTCCTTCCCCCTCATTTACAAGCATCTCCCTTTCCTTTCTGGCGAATTTAATTCCTCCAGTAACCCGGCCATAGCCATGGCCAGCACTCTTTCCTACGTCTCTGCTTTGCTGTCTTCCATGTTTCTCCTGGATAATAACTGCTTATCAGCCTCTGGTTGGATTTTCTCCCAAGTTTCCAATACTGAATTTGTCTGGATAATATATCTGAGTCAATATCTTCAAAACTTTTATCCTAAGAGATAAGCGTATTCATGTTTTAACACACTCTCAAGATTCTTCATGATAGAGGTTTCCTCCGTTTGCCAGATGTAGCAGGTTCTTTTGTTCCGAGTGAGGCTTTCCAATCCTAGTTCATAGCAGCTAGATGCTGGGATCGATTTCCTTACGTGTGAAACCTGTGTCACCCCTACAAAGCCTATAGCAAACTTCGCAGTTGCTGCTTTACTCACTTTTGAATAATTCTTCCCTAGACAACCACCTCCAGCATCCCTGGGAAATTAACCACATGACCTTCCATTTCTGTACGTCACAGAGACACATACAATGAGACATACAGAGGTGGGTAGAGGGGGGTGCATGGATAATTGATTTTTTTGTTCTCAGCAACAAAATTAGAAACTCTCTTGTAGACTCTTTCTGCATCTGTGCTGGGTAATTACACTCAGAGAATTCTTCTTCCTTGGGGGCGAGCTTAGCAGCGAGATTGTCTGGTGGAGGTTCGTGCTGATTTTACCCTTTGTTGCCTTATTTCTTGGATTTCAAGTATAGTCAAAAGTGTGTGTAGTCTCTACCTTCATCATTTCTAAACAACAGGACAAAAAAGCAGGAACAGAGACTTTTTCTTTTTCTTTTTTTTTTTTTTTTTTTTTTGAGATGGGAGTCTTGCTAAGCCACTCAGGCCAGAGTGCAGGGGTGCAATCTTGGCTCACTGCAACCACTGTCTCCCGGGTTCAAGCAGTTCTCCCATCTCAGCCTCCCAAGTAGCTGGGATTACAGGCACCCACTATCATGCCCGGCTAATTTTTGTATTTTAGTAGCGACAGGATTTCATCATGTTGGCCAGGCTGGTCTGGAACTCCTAACCTCAGGTTACCTACCCGCCTCGCCTTCCCAAAGTGCTAGGTTTACAGGCGTGAGCCACTGCGCCCGGCCACAGAGAGACCTTTTGACGACTATAAGAATACATTTGTGTGGGTAAGGTATAGTTAGAGTTACTGGTTATAAAAGATAAGTTGGAAAAATTAAGAAAAAAAAAAAAGATGTGTTAGTGTTTAAAAATGTACCTGGGCTGTGTGTTAATCAGGTCTTGTAAGACACGCATGACATGACTGTCATGAAAGAAGTTGTTATACTCACGGATCCCCAGAAACAGGAGGTACAGCATGCCATGCAGAGCCACATGCGGAGACAGCAGGGTCAATCAGGAGGAAAAGGGAATGAGAGAAAGCCTGTGCAAGAGCCTATTATGTGCTTTTTGTGGGAGGGAATGGGGTGGCAGGGTAAGCAGATTTAGAATTGGCTAGTTTGATTACTTTTGGTAGGTTCTGGGAAATAGGGGCCGTCCCCTTGTCTGGTACCTGGCCCTAGGGTAGGTAGCTAGTAGCCCAGAGTGTAAGAGCTAGATAAAGGAGGAAGTCGTGAGGTATGTGCTTTGGATTGATTGGTTTTTATATGAAACACATAGTCCCAGGTGAGTCATTCTATCCTTAGGAATTAGTGAACCCTGGGAAAAGCTGTCTCTTCTAGTGTCAGCAAGGCCCCAAGATTTGAAAACATCAGAATAAGAAGATATGCTTAATGCAGCTGATAAAAGTTTTAAAAGTGGCTCCTGGGAAAACAGCACCAACGAAACACAATGCAATTTGTAGCACTTACTGAATTCCATAAGTGCTCTAGCAAAGTTATGCACATATATACCAGGATACATTGCAAGAATATTCTGAGCAGAATTGAATCTGATATCCAAAAACTGGGAAGAAACCATGTATCTGTCAACGTTAGAGTAAGAAACACATTTTGTACATTTATATGATGAAATTGTACACAGCGTGTAAACAAGTGAGCAAATTACAACTCTATGCAACTACATGGATAAAACATGCAAGTATAATATTGAAAAAAGAAAGCAAAGCACAAAATAATACACTGTAATCAAAATGGACAAAACTAAACTATATTTTTAGGGATAATCATATCAGTGATGATAGTATGAGAAAAAGAGATATTATAATAAAAGTTATGGTGCTGGTTATTTCTTGTTGAGAGAGAAAGGTATGTTCAAGAAGAGACTCATGGACATCTACAGGGCCAGTAGTGTTCTGTGTCTTGACCTGGGTGGTAGATACATAGCCATTTGCTTTATAAATATAAAACACCGAACTCTTCATTTGTGTTTCATGTACGTTTTGTGAATGCTGTATTTCATAATGAGTGGTTAAAATTACTTCAGACAGGATTTCTAAATCTTTTTTTCTTTGGGTGTTATAACTCAATGTATCTGTTCACTGTGAAGAATGTAAACAGAGAAAAAGGGGAACTTTATGTTCCAGGTTAATGAATTCTTTAGAATCATTAACCACCAGGTTTTTAGTGCTTTGTTGAATGAGATTCCTTAAAAAATGGTATGCTTATAAACAAGCCAGACTACTAAAGTGGAAAGTACAGTTGGTTTTGACACTGATTCTTATGTGTTTTCAATAATGTTTCATTTTTAAGAGTCAGTGTATTAATGCATACACAGGGAATACATCTCTTTGAAGTGCTTTATAGAAGGTGATGGGGTGATATTACCTATTCTCAAGAATACACCAACAAGATTATCCCATAACTGCCCTTTGTTTTCATACTGTTTGAGGAAAAAAGGATCCATTAATAAAGTAGGTACCGGAATTACTGATGCTATCTCCACGTGTTATGCTGTTGAAAGAACACAAAATATATGGTCATTTGATTAAATGCATGTAGTGGTCAAGAAAAAAATGGGTTTTCTATTCCCTTATGTTCATCCCTATGTATTAAATATTTATATTTTTTTGATCTGCTAATGTATGTATCTCTAATGCACCCTCTTTGCTGATCTCAGCATTCCTTTCTATTTATTAAAAGAAAATACAGGAAATGTACGCTTCTCAATCTTAAAATTTTTTAAAGGAAACAGTTTTCCCTGATTTGTCAATAAGACTTAAAAGAGAACAATAAAAGTTATAATTATGAAGCTGATTTAGCTGCGCTGTATGCTGAATGGCTGAAACAATACAGCTTTCCTTATGTTTTTAACAATTCGAAATCCTCTCTTTTTGTAGTTTGTGAAAATTATATGACAGAGTCACAGATCAGTTATGGAAGGCTCTCTGGGGACAAGACAATGAATGGTGAGTCAAAGGAAGGGACTGACAAGGCTACAGAATTAACAGTTGGATTCAACCTGGAGAAACCAGGATTCAAATACAAGGCCAAACTTCTTTTCTCAATGCAATCACAACTTTCCCCTTCCAAGCCAATGCCATCAATACTTGAGGATATTTTTCTAGAACACCTACTTCTTTTTTTCCTCAGGTCGCAAATCTGTCTTCTTAGTCCACTAAAGTTGAATTTGCAACTCTCTAATTTCAGTCTTAATCCCTTTCTCTGGATAGGGTGTGTACAGGAAATAGAGAAGAATAAGAGTTTTGGAGGCCTGAGAAATGATTTTTCATTAGCATAAATATAAGTAACTGGGACAACAGAGGACTCAGCAGCAGATGGCTGATAAGATCCTATCTTGTTCAATATATTCAAAAACAGAATTAATTTTTAATACCACATATTAGCAATCTTCTAATACGTAGGTAATCTCTTTGCAATTCTTTCCAGTAAGCACAGATGCTGCTGATGGAATAAATGGAAATAAGTCAGCCTGATCTAATAGAAAGTGTTTTTTCACCTTTTCCTGGGATAGGCATTTTGGTCTGAATTTTACTGGCATGTACTCATAAGACACTCAATAACTGTTAGCTCTATTAGGATATGGCTGAGTGAATGGATCATGGTATAGTGGGAGAAAGTGCTGGACTGGGAGTCAGAGAAATTGAAATCTGGTTCTTGGCGTGAGTATAAATAAATCATTGACTGTCTTAGTTTCATTTTATTCATTTGCGTAATAAATAAAGGAATCTGATGATTTCTGAGATGTTTTTGGCTAGCTCTGTGTTTCTCGGACTCTGTGAATGGTGAGTACCACTTATTGTCTTCAACTCTTCAGAGTGAAAAGATAGAGTCTTGCTCTGTCGCCCAGGCTGGAGTGCAATGGCGTGATCTCGGTTCACTGCAACCACCGCCTCCCAGGTTCAAGCGATTCTCCTGCCTCAGCCTCCTGAGTAGCTGGGATTACAGGCGCCCGCTACCAGGCCCAGCTATTTTTAGTAAAGCTATTTTTAGTAAAGCCGGGGTTTCACCATGTTGGCCAGGCTGGTCTTGAACTCCTGACCTCAGATGATCCACCCACCTCGGCCTTCCAAAGTGCTGGGATTACAGGTGTGAGCCACCGCGCCCAGATGAAATAACTGTATTTTAATTTAATGATTGCAATAGAGTATATTCTTCAACATCCAAAAGCCAGTTACCTGGCATTTTTCTCCTACAAAATAATAACAGGTACAATTTATGGAACCATCAGTACGTTTCAGGTGCTATACCGAGCACTCTACAAAGATGCGCCCATTTAATCCTTAATTAATTGTTATCGCCATAATGATTTTATACATGATAGAACTTAGGCTGTAAGAGTTTGAGCCACTTGACCAAGGCCCAGAACTTGCTTGTGATTGGTAAGACATGACTTCAAGTCTTTTCCATATTACTCCAGAAGCCATGCTCTTAACTACTGAATCTGAGTGCAATCTGATATAACACAGGATTATCAGGAGAAAATCACTGGATCAAGACAGGAGGGTCTAAAGTGGCTGCAACCTTTAAACCACTGTTTTATTTCAAAGGTAATATATGTCATATTCTTTTTGTGCACAATTACAACAATACATGGTAAAACATGATATTTCTTCTTTCCCTCTGCTTCCACTCCCACTCCCCTTCCCAAAAGTAGAATCGTCATCCATAGTGTATAGGTTGGTGTTGGTGTTAGTGACTGAAAGTAAACACAAGGGGCCCTCTGAGGTGACAGCGATGTTCTGATTTTTGACCTGAGTGCTGATTATCCAGATATGTTCATTTTGTGAAAATATATCAGGCTATTCAATCCTGGTTTGTACACTTTGCTGTATGTACCTATTTTTTAAAAAGCTTATCAAAGAAAATGAATACCATGACTCACAAGCATATTACACTGTTAGACATCCCAACTTTCCCAATGGAAAAAGTTACGTAAAAATTAGGTTGCAAAACCACTTTCTTTATTCTTTGAGGATTGCCAATACCACATTGTAATTTCTAGAACCCACTTGAGTTATTTATTGGAAGTCTTCTACATATTTGGCAAGCTCTATACACTGTATTTCTCCACATGAGGCTGCCCATGGTTTCAGATGAATACCTAACTCAAATTATGCTTAATGTTTAATTTCAATTGAACCAAACGTCACATTTTCACAATGGGTCTTGTCAAAGGGAAATACCTCTTCCCCATTCATCTGGCTTCTGTGAAAAAGGATTTCATCTAAAGAAGCCCTATTCTTCTCCATGAAACTCTTGGTGGCAAATTTTGGTATATGTAGTCTACCTTCTACTCACATGTCTCTTAGGAGGATGACATACCTGCCAAGAGCACCTCCTCACAGTTTCTCTTGGCCATGGAGATAGTCATTATGTTTGCTCTCCCAACATCACATTATCTGGGCACATGAAAGGCTAAATTTACTGGTGGGACAATTTTGTTCGTTCTGGCCACTGGACTGGGATTGAAAGTGATGTGGTTCGCTTCTGGAGGAGAAGCATGTGATCGCCAGAAAGACAGACCTTCCAAAACCCCGTTTATCGTTCTGCAATGGTAACCAGCCAGGTTTGAGATATGCTCCTGACTGGCTCCTAGAGAGAAGGGGATGTGGAGGAGAATCCCAGGTGACTTATGATGGACATGTTATATGAGTAAAGAGTAAATCTTTGTGGTGTGAAGGCACTGAAATGTTGAGATCCTGCAGCACTGCAGCTGACTGCTGACAGAATGCAATGAGTTAAACTTAGCAGCTGAGGCTATGTCCACGGTCAGGAGGAGAGCTGTTCAGTGCTGCCTGGACCTAGGTGGATAAATCTAATTCCGGAGTTTAGCCTTCAAAAATTCCCTTTATTTAAAAGCGATATTCTCTGGTATAATCTTTACATGTGACATAGGTAAAGATTTTTATTTATTTATTATTATTATTTTAGGTCTCATTTACCTTGCTCTTTTGCCTAAACAGGCAGAACATGTGTAGGGAAGAGAAATATTATTTTCTGGACCTGCTCCCTTATAACTCCATCAGGTTACTGAAGGGGGTCAAATGGCCTTAGAAGGAACTGGAGAGGCAGATGGGGATGAGATCATGCATAACCCTATGGACAATGTTAAAGACTTCGACTTTAATATAAATCCATTAGGAAGTCATGGAGGGCTTTCAGGGAGATGTGTGATAAGATGTACATTTTTCAAGAAGCAGACTGATTAGTGTGTGGAGAATGCATTAGAGGGATATGAAAAGGTATATGGGAGAACAGTTAGGTGGACATGGCAGAAAGTCCTGACAGGATGATAGCTGAATAAACAAAAAGAAATTTTGGGCTGAGTGTGGTGGCTCATGCCTGTAATCCCACTTTGGGAGGCTGAGGTGGGAGGATAAAGCCCAGGAGTTTGAGACCAGCCTGGCAACATGGTGAAACCTCATCTCTACAAAAAATTAAAGAAAAAAATAGCCAGGCATGGTGGGGTGCACCTGTAGTCCCAGCTACATGGGAGGCTGTGGCAGGAGGATTGCTTTAGTCTAGGAAGTCGAGGCTGCAATGAGCCATGATCGTGCCACTGCATTCATGGGTGACAGAGTAAGACTCTCTCTCAAAACAAACAAACAAATAAACCAGAAAGAAAGAAATTCTGGGATGGTTAAACTGATGAAATATATGTGTCCTTCCCTCATAATCTACCTTGATCTGGGGATACATTTGAGAACATTTAGTGGAATTGATGCATGGCATAACCGTTAGGCAATGCTTCAGAAGCATTAGTCCATCTCTCTCTCATATATGCTTTTGATAAGGATTGTACAGAAGAGATTTTGGATTACACTTTTTGGTAACAGCTTTAAGTGCACAAATTCTGTATGTGCTTCAACAATTAATTGATATCTCTTCTGACATTTAAACATTAATGAATACCACATCACCCTTATTCTTCCAAGAATGTCCACAGCCCATTCTATGTCACCTGTTCAGAGCACTGCTGTTTTACAAAGTACCCTAACCACAGCCTTTCCTGTTTTAGGAGGAACTCTGCCACACACATTCTTCTGTCACAAGAAGCCTATGACCATGGAAAAAGAAAAAAATCCCCCAAACAGTTCTTAGAACCAGAGATCCCTAATCACAGATAAAGTCAGTTTTCCTAAAGGGATTCCTGACTGCTTGCTCAGGCCGGGAACAGGTGTATAAAATGGCAATTAAAAGGTACCAAATGGCTTGGGGAGGTGATGCTGCATGGACCTCTGATCTCTATTTGCAACATACAAGTCAGCAAGAAAAGGAGAATCTTCTTTTCCACATAGCACACATCAGAGGCGAAGGTCATGTGATCTCTCGCGGATGTGTGCCTGATGAGATTCTGTGCACAAGGCCAAGGTTTTCCTAGGAAGACAATTTGATCTTAATCCAACACTTACATGGGCAATTGATGTACAAAAGTTATACATCACAGAACACAGGTGTGGTGATTTCAGCCTGGAAAGATTTCAAAGGATAGTTAATAGATCTTCCATTGGGGCAATTAAAATATTTCTCAGTGAGATATTTCTTAAACATCTACTTTTGAGCTATGTAAATTCCTGGAGACTTTTGATATTAACTAGATACAGAATGCATACCAGAGGACAAAATTTTATTTTTTATATAGGAAGGCTTAGAAATAATCCCATTAGATATTGGAGAGTCTGTATCCACAAAAGGTGAATTTTGTTTGGTGGTAGCTGTTAAAAAGCTAATAATGTTCGGGCCTGGTGGCTGACGTCTGTAATCCCAGCACTTCAGGGGGTCGAGGAGGGTGTATCATGAGGTCAGGAGTTCAAGACCAGCCTGGCCAAAGTGGTGAAACCCCGTCTCTACTAAAAATACAAAAATTAGCCGCGTGTGGTGGCAGGTGCCTGTAATCCCAGCTACTTGGGAGGCTGAGGCAGAGAATTGCTTGAATCTGGGAGGTGGAGGTTGCAGTGAGCCGAGACGGCACCACTGCACTCCAGCCTGGGCGACTGAGCGAGACACCATCTCAAAAAAAAAAAAAAAAAAAAAAAAAAAGCTAATAACAGAGTGGAAACCATTGTATGTTGAAGCTGCTCTTATAAAAATAGGGAAGATAAAAAAAATAGGGTTATCTATATAATGAGTTTCTTCTTTAAGGCAAGCATATGGCTCATTCAGAACTGTTACTGAGTTGTTAAGTTTCACATTAAAAAAGGGATCATGAAGTCATCTCTACTTTGCCTCCTCAAATTATCTGAGTGTCCAATAGATGGCGCCCTGATCTTGATGCTGATGGAGGTTTAATGCTGCAGAGTGTAAACCTTAGATCTTTATTGAGTTAAAGGAAATTCACTCATGACTCGTTCATTTAATTATTTCACAAGGTCATTATTGAGTGCCCGCTATGTGTTAGGACTGTATTGTGTTTCTTTTCACGGGGTCAGAGATTACTGTAAGGCCAATAAAAGCTTCAATGTACTTCTTCACAAAACAGTGCTGTATCAGTTTATATTACTATACAACAAATCTCTTCAAAGCTCAATGGCTTACAATAACAATAAGTTATTATTTCTTACCATTTGGTAGGTTGTCCACGTGGCTTCTCTTCTGATTTCATTCTCATCTGGATTCATTAACTCACGTAGCAACATTCAGCTGGAGGGTCTACTGGACTAGAAGGTCTGAGATGGCCTAACTTACACATCTGGCGGTTGCTGTTCACTGTCCTCTGGGGCGCCTAGGTTTGCCTCCACATAGGCTAGACCACTTTCTCACATGGCTGTCTCCAATCAGCGCTCCAAGTAGGGGAAGCCAGAGTTGTATGTAAAGCCTATTGCAACCTTCTTAGTTTTGTAAGTTACATTGTGTCACTTCTATCACCGTCTATTGGTCAAAACAAGTCCGAGACTGGCCCAGATTCAACAGATAGGGAAACAGACGTCAACTCTGAATGGGAAAAGTGATCCATCACATTGCAGAAAGGCACACACACTATGATGGGAAGACCATGTGGTCATATCTTTCAACTGATAAAAAACAAGTAGAGAAGTGAACAATAGTGGAATAGCCCTGCCTAGATTATTTTTTTTTTTTATTCTTCAAGTTCTAGGGTACATGTATACAACATGCAGGTTTGTTACATATGTATATCTGTGCCATGTTGATTTGCTGCACCCATCAACTCATCATTTACATTAGGTATTTCTCCTAATACTGTCCCTTCCCCAGCCCCCCCCCCCAAACCGGTCCCCAGTGTGTGATGTTCCCAGCCCTGTGTCCAAGTGTTCTCATTGTTCAATTCCTTTCTATGAGTGAGAATACGTGGTGTTTAGTTTTCCGTCCTTGTGATAGTTTGCTGAGAAAGATGGTTTCCAGCTTCATCCATGTCCCTGCGAAGGACATGAACTCATCCTTTTTTATGGCTGCATAGTATTCCATGTGCATATGTGCCACATTTTCTTAATCCAGTCTATCATTGATGGACATTTGGGTTGGTTTCAAGTCTTTGCTATTGTGAATAGTGCCACAATAGCATATGTCTTTATAGTAGCATGATTTATAATCCTTTGGGTATATACAGAGTAAAGGGGTAGCTGGGTCAAATGGTATTTCTAGATCTAGATCCTTGACGAATCGCCACACTGTCTTCCACAATGGTTGAACTAATTTACACTCCCACCAACAGTGTAAAAGCGTTCCTATTTCTCCACATCCTCTCCAGCATCTGTTGTTTCCTGACTTTTTAATGATCACCATTCTAACTGGCATGAGATGGTATCTCATTGTGGTTTTGATTTACATTTCTCTGATGACCAGTGATGATGAGCATTTTTTCATGTGTCTGTTGGATGGATAAATGTCTTCTTTTGAGAAGTGTCTTTTCATATCCTTTGCCCACTTTTTGATGTTTTTTTTTTTTTTCTTGTAAATTTGTTTAAGTTCTTTGTAAGTTCTGGATATTAGTCCTTTGTCAGATGAGTAGATTGCAAAAATTTTCTCCCATTCTGTAGGTTGCCTGTTCACTCTGATGGTGGTTTCTTTTACCGTGAAGAAGCTCTTTAGTTTAGTTAGATCCCATTTGTCTATTTTGGCTTTTGTTGCCATTACTTTTGGTGTTTTAGTCATGAAGTCCTTGCCCACGCTTATGTCCTGAATGGTATCACCTAGGTTTTCTTCTAGGGTTTTTGTGGTTTTAGGTCTAACATTTAAGTCTTTAATCCATCTTGAATTAATTTTTGTATAAGGTGTAAGGAAGGGATCCAGTTTCAGCTTTCTGCATGTGGCTAGCCAGTTCTCCCAATACCATTTATTAAATAGAGAATCCTTTCCCCAGTTCATTTTTTTCAGGTTTGTCGAAGATCAGATGGTTGTAGATGTGTGGTATTATTTTTTAGGCTTCTGTTCTGTTCCATTAGTTTATATATCTATTTTGATACCAGTATCATGCTGTTGTCGTTACTGTAGCCTTGTAGTATAGTTTGACGTCAGATGGCGTGATGCTTCCAGCTTTGTTCTTTTTGCTTAGGATTGTCTGGCTATGGGCTCTTTTTTGTTTCCATATGAACTTTAAAGTAGTTTTTTCCAATTCTGTGAACAAAGTCATTGGTAGCTTGAGGGGGATGGCATTGAATCTATAAATTACCTTGAGCAGTATGGCCATTTTCATGGTATTGATTCTTCCTATCCATGAGCATGGAATGTTCTTCCATTTGTTTGTGTCCTCTTTTATTTTGTTGAGCAGTGGTTTGTAGTTCTCCTTGAAGAGGTTCTTCACATCCCTTGTAAATCTTATTCCTAGATATTTTATTCTTGTGTTAGCAGTTGTGAATGGGAGTTCACTCATGATTTGGCTCACTGTTTGTCTGTTATTGGTGTATAGGAATGCTTGTGATTTTTGCACATTGATTTTGCATCCTGAGACTTTGCTGAAGTTGCTTATCAGCTTAAGGAGATTTTGGGCTGAGACGATGGGGTTTTCTAAATATACAATCATGTCATCTACAAACAGGGACAATTTGACTACCTCTTTTCCCAACTGAATACCTTTACTTCTTTCTCTTGCCTGATTGTCCTGGCCAGATCTTCCAACGCTATGTTGAATAGGAGTAGTGTGAGCACATCCTTGTCTTGTGCTGGCTCAAAGGGAATGCTTGCAGTTTTTGCCCATTCAGTATGTTATTGACTGTGGGCTTGTCATAAATAGCTCTTATTGTTTTGAGAAACATTCCATCAATACCTAGTTTATTGAGAGTTTTTAGCATGAAGGGCTGTTGAATTTTGTTGAAGGCCTTTTCTGCATCTATTGAGATAATCATGTGATTTTTGTCCTTGGTTCTGTTAATGTGATGGATTACTTTTATTGATTTACGAACGTTGAACCAGCCTTGCATCCCAGGGATGAAGCCGACTTGATTATGGCGGATAAGCTTTTTGATGTGCTGCTGCATGTGGTTTGCCCATACTTCACTGAGGATTTTCACATCAATGTTCATCATGAATTTTGGTCTTAAATTCTCTTTTTTTGTTGTGTCTCTGCCAGGCTTTGGTATCAGGATGATGCTGGCCTCATAAAATGAGTTAGGGAGGATTCCCTCTTTTTCTATTGATTGAAATAGTTTTAGAAGGAATGGTACCAGCTTCTCTTTGTACCTCTGTTAGAATTCGGCTGTGAATCCGTCTGGTCCTGAGCTTTTTTTTGGTTGGTAAGCTATTAATTATTGCCTCAATTTCAGAGCTTGTTGTTGGTCTACTCAGAGATTCAACTTCTTCCTGTTTTAGTCTTGGGAGGGTGTACGTGTCCTGGAATTTATTCATTTCTTCTAAATTTTCTAGTTTATTTGCGTAGAGGTGTTTATAGTATTCTCTGATGGCAGTTTGTATTTCTGTGGGATCGGTGGTGATATCCCCTTTATCATTTTTTATTGCATCTATTTGATTCTTCTGTCTTCTTTATTAGTCTTGCTAGTGGTCTATCAATTTTGTTGATTTTTTTCGAAAAACCAGCTCCTGGATTCATTGATTTTTTGAAGGTTTTTTTGTGTCTCTAGCTCCTTCAGTTCTGCTCTGATCTTAGTAATTTCTTTCCTTCTGCTAGCTTTTGAATGTGTTTGCTCTTGCTTCTCTAGTTCTTGTAATTGTGATGTTACGGTGTTGATTTTAGATCTTTCCTGCTTTCTCTTGTGGGCATTTAGTGCTATAAATTTCCCTCTACACACTGCTTTAAATGTGCCCCAGAGATTCTGGTGTGTCGTGTCTTTGTTCTCATTGGTTTCAAAGAACATCTTTATTTCTGCCTTCATTTCATTATTTACCCAGTAGTCATTCAGGAGCAGGTTATTCAGTTTCCATGTAGTTGTGTGGTTTTGAGTGAGTTTCTTAATCCTGAGTTCTAATTTGATTGCACTGTGATCTGAGAAACAGTTTGTTGTGATTTCTGTTCTTTTACATTTGCTGAGGAGTGCTTCCAATTATGTGGTCTATTTTAGAATAAAGGATGTGGTGCTGAGATGAATGTATATTGTGTTGATTTAGGGTGGAGAGTTTTGTAGATATCTATTAGGTCCACTTGGTGTAGAGCTGAGTTCAAGTCCTGGATATCCTTGTTAATCTTCTGTCTCGTTGATCTGTCTAATATTGACAGTGGGGTGTTAAAGTCTTCCATTATTATTGTGTGGGAGTCTAAGTCTCTTTGTAGGTCTGTGAGGACTTGCCTTATGAATCTGGGTTCTCCTGTATTGGGTGCATATATATTTAGGATAATTAGTTCTTCTCATTGAATTGATCCCTTTACCATTATGTAATGGCCTTCTTTGTCTCTTTTGATCTTTGTTGGTTTAAAGTCTATTTTATCAGAGACTAGGATTGCAACCCCTGGATTTTTTTTTTTTTTTTTTTTTTTTGCTTTCCATTTGCTTGGTAGATCTTCCTCCATCCCTTTATTTTGAGCCTATGTGTGTCTCTGCATGTGAGATGGGTCTCCTGAATACAGCAAACTGATGGGTCTTGACTCTTTATCCAATTTGCCTGTCTGTGCCTTTTAATTGGGGCAGTTAGCCCATTTACATTTAAGGTTAACATTGTTATGTGTGAATTTGATCGTGTCATTATGATGTTAGCTGGTTATTTTGCCCATTAATTGATGCAGCTTCTTCTTAGCATCTATGGTCTTTACAATTTGGAATGTTTTTGCAGTGGCTGGTACTGGTTATTCCTTTCCATGTTTAGGGCTTCCTTCAGGAGCTCTTATAAGGAGGCCTGCCTCGATTCTGCAGTCTCCCTCCCTCCCTGCCAAGATCCTTGCAAGCTTTAAAGAAGCAAAGTAGTATGTGCTTAAGACAAAATGTCTATTAGGCTAATGAGGACATTGTTTGGGTGGAGAGTAAAGAGCTATATAGATTTGCATTATCTGTTACATATACTGAGTAGATCCCTTCATTATTTGCCTTTTCCAGTATTCTTAGATATTTAGTTTTCTTTAGCAGTTGATGAACTTTGTAAGAGTCTGTTAATTCCTAATCAGTACTTCCCCAGAGGGTAAGATAGAAGTAATGGAATGAGATGGAATGAAGTAATTAGCTATACTGGCAAGGCAGTGTGATGTAGTTCCAGTATTTAATGGTATTATATGTGACTAGATAATTAACCTTTCCTATAACAGCATTCAGTAAGTGCAAAAACATATTTTAGAAGTTCCAGGTATTTTTGGTAAATTGCTTCATTTACTAAGTCTCTACTGTGTATCAAGTCTTTTTCATATGCTATCTCTTAAACATTATAATAATCATGAAAATTTTCAGTTCCTATTTTACATATGAGAAAATGGAGGTCTGTGGAAGATGAATAAATTTTCCACAGCCAAATATTAAGTATATGACAGAATCTGAACTTCTAAGTCATATTTAATATCTACTCTCTGGTCAATGGAGCCCCGACTTTGTTGGAGACTGCCATGCATTCAGCCAAGACTACATTTCACAGAGTTCTTTGCATGGGTAGTAGAAACTATCTGGCTGCTGAAATGTAGCTGAAGATTGTCACATAGGGATCCCAGGAAGGGGCCTTCAAAAGGGGACTGACTTGGCTGATAGGTATTGGATCTGTTTCCTGAAACAAAGTATGATGACTGGAGCTCCAGCAACCCTGATGTAAGCACAAGTTCATAGCGGGACTATCAAGATGGTACAGCAGAGACCTGGAAGAGGCATAGGTCCTGGAAGAAGAATAACTGCTTTATCAGCTCTTATGTGAGAGGAAACTAACACTCTCATCTTGCTTAAGCCAGAGTTACTTCTCTTGCATAGGCAGTCCTATAAGAACTGTTAAAGACGGGCGCAGTAGCTCACGCCTGTAATCCCAGCACTTTGGGAGGCGGAGGCGGGTGGATCATGAAGTCAGGAGATCGAGGCCATCCTGGCCAACACGGTGAAACGCTGTCTCTACTAAAAATACAACAAATTAGCCGGGCGTGGTGGTGGCGCCTGTAATCCCCGCTATTCGGGAGGCTGAGGCAGGAGAATGGCGGGAACCCGGGGGGCAGAGCTTGCAGTGAGCTGAGATCACGCCACTGCACTCCAGTCTGGGCGACAGAGCGAGACTCCATCTCAAAAAAAAAAAATTATAAAGACAACAAAACACACCCTCTCATATTGCTATATTGCAGTGTGCTTTATGTTAAATGAAAATTTATAAAATTAGTCATAAAACAAATAAAATACCATTACAGGTCCAAGAATGTCTCTGTATAGCCTCTACCTCAGCAGAAAATGGGAATAACCTTGTTTGTCTGGAAATGTCTGACCTCCTTGATGATCAGCCCCAGCAAACTTGTACCTTCAAGGTTTACATCCTTCCCATTCTCTGCCTCTGAGAACAAGAGTCGCTTGCCTTGCTTGAACTTGTGGCACTAAGACGCCTGTAATGCACTGATCTTCAAATCCCACACCCTAAGTCAGTGAGTCTTCAAATTTCAGCTGCATAAGAACCATATGGGATGCTTGTGAATTTTTTAAAAATCATATTTTTAGGCCTATCATGGGGCTTCTGAATCAGTAGTTCTGTGGCAGGGCCCAGGAATTGCATTTTTAACAAATATTCTGGGCAATTCGTAGGCACATGATTCACAGGTTGGCCTTTGAGAAACCCTGTGAAATCTTTCTCCTTAACCAGTGCCTTTTGCTGCTTTATCTGACCCAGACCTGCAATGTGCAGGAAGGAGAGGAAAGTGTATTTTGGTGTCTTTTAACAGAAACTGAATGAAGTGTATACAAGATAGGAAAAACAAAACAAAATACAAAAACAAAAACAAAAAAAAAACTGCCCCTGGCTTAAACAAGATAGGGATTACAGTTTCCTCTCTCCTAAACCCTGCATGGTACAAATACCAAAGATGATTCCTGAAATTTAGCAAGCTAGGTTAGGATAATATAGCTTCTTTTTCTACTTATTATAGAAATTTTCTTGTAAGTGTTAAATTTGTACTAATTGGTATAACTGGCACAAATTATACCAGATGGATAGGTAAGTCTCCTACTTTTGCAGAGTTCCAAGTTGCCTTTCCTATTCTTAATTATTAATGATTAATTTTACTTTGCAGAAAACTCACATAGGATTGCCAATACCTTTCCTCGGAGGACATAATTTAAAACTTTAAAAGATCAAAATTTTAATAAAAGTTTGAAAACATTGCCAATATTTTTACAGAAGCCACTTAATGATTTTAATTCAATGCCGCCTATGAAAGGTAGCAATTAAGAGGAAGTAAAACAGGCCACACGTGGAAAGAAAATATGAGTCCATCTGCAAAGTAGCAACATAGGCTGTCTTCTACTTTCCGTTTTTTTTTTCTTTTCTTTTTTTTTTTTTTTGAGATGGAGTCTTGCACTGTCGCCAGGGCTGGAGTGCAATGGCTAAACGATCTTGGCTCACTGCAACCTCCGCCTCCTGGGTTCACGCGATTCTCCTGCCTCAGGCTCCTGACTAGCTGGGATTACAGGTGAACACCATCACACCTGGCTAATTTCTTGTATTTTTAGTAGAGACGGGGTTTCACCATGTTGGCCAGGCTGGTCTCAAACTCCTGACCTCGTGATCCTCCCGCCTCGGCCTCTCAAAGTGGTGGGATTACAGGCGTGAGCCACTGCACCTGGCTCTCTTCTGCTTTCCTAAGAGGCTGTGTTCCTTAAATGTGTGACAGAATGCAATGTGAAAATTTAGAACAATCCATTCATTCATTTATAGAGAGAACTAGATATTTTACAAAATCTGAAATTTTACCTGACTACTCAATTATCTATTACTAATATTTCATACATGTTCTTATGTTCTCTAATTCCTTCATAGTCTTTTTTTTTCAGCCAGGTTTATGTTAACTCAATATCTTCTATAATGCCACCCTCTGTGCTGCTGCTGCTACTCTTACTACTACTATTTTATCTCCAACTTTCCCCCCAGCTATTTGAATAGCTTCTCAACATAGTGTCAATTTTGCGGCGTGCTATCAATTTCACATTTTGAAAGAAACATCTCCGTGCTTTCATGTAGCTAGGTCAATCTCTAGGCCTGATTCACAATCCCTGTCTTGAGATCTCTGTTCTCCATTATCCTGAGGATTCTGTTTGTTTCTCTCTCAGGCTGGATCCTGTTTTCTCCTTTAGCTTCCTTTTTTTCAGTTTATTCCTCATTTTGGTGGCACACAATTTATAGTAGCATCCTGAAAAGGTTGCAGGGAGGTAAACTTTTCAAGGCTTTGCATGTTTGAAACTCTTAATTATACTATCATTTTTAATTGTTAGTTTGGCTGTGTCTAGAATTTGAATCTGGTAACAATGCCTCTTTGTAATTCTGATCACAATGCTCCCCTGTCTTCTGACTTCCATTTTAGTGTTGAGAAATCCAAAGTCATTCTAATTCTTGATCATTGTATGAAATAAGAAATATGATCTTTTGCCCTTAAAGCTTTTAAAGTTTTCTTGTGTCCAGTGATCTTAAACATCATGTCATGTATCTTAGTATAAGTCTATTTTATCTACTATGTCAGACCTTGGGTGAAATCTTTTAATCTGGCAACTCATATTTTTCAGTTCTCTGAATTTGCTCTGAATTATTTATTTGATTTTTTTTCTCTCTCTTTTTTCCTCTTGTATTTTTCTTTCTGGAACTGTGATTATCTGGATGTTGAAATCTATGGAGTCACTTATAATTTTATTATATTTCTGTCCTATTTTCTATCCCTTTGTCTTTTAACTATACTTTCTGCCAGGTTTTATCAATTTTTATCTTCCAGCTCTTACATTGATGATTTAATAACTGCTATTATATTTTTAAATTTTCCAAGAGCTGTTTTTTCCTCTGGACGGTCTTTTTCTTCTTTCTTTTTTTAAAAATGCGGCACATGCTTTTTCACAACAGTGTGGCACATATATAGGTTTTTTTGGTTGTTGTTGTTAAAATAGAGTTGTTGATGAAAAGTGGCTACTCAGTTTGGGGGCACATTTTCAAGCTCCTTTTGCCTTGCAAGTGGAAACTGAACAGGAATAGCATATGCATATTTTTCTAGACTGAAGCATTAGGATCTAGGTACCCCTCCTTTCCCATTCCTTTCATTGTTTGTTAGATGAAAAGATAGAACTATAAGGACCAAAGAGATGGAGAAGTCATACAATGGAGGAAACCTGCAACCCTGAACAGAGTGGAACAGAGCACCCACCCCATTTCAGTCCTAACTGAACTTTACACAGGTGGGAAATAAATACCTCTGTTGTTAAGCCACTGAAGTGCCTAGTTGTTTCTAACAATTAGTATCACCTTAATTAATGCAAATATCACTACTTGATTCATTGATGCAATATCCTTTTTCCTCTGAGAATATTAATTCTATCTTTAAATTTTCTTTTCTTCTTCCAATGTAGACTTATTTTCCTTCAGGTTTCTGTTACAGATATTTACTCTGGCAACTGTCTGTCATTTAGAGGTTGGCCTGAAGTATCTCTGCTAGCCATTCATATGTGAGAACAGGACAACAAAAAAATTACCTTTGGAAGCTTTGTGCATGTGTGGGATGTATGTGAACAGTGAGCTTCAGAGTAATTTGACGGGTGTGTTTCCTTGGAAAAATCCTTTAAGAGAGCATTGTAAAAACTTTTCTCTTGGATTTGCAGACTTGCCCAGGAGAGGTGTTTTTGTGTCTTGGTTGGAGGGGGTAGACCTCAGAGCTGGTATTCTAGGCGTCAGGTGGGGGAAGAACCCTGGGGGCTCTCAACTTTTGTATGAATTACTTCTCCTGGTTGTGTTATGGCACCTCTGCCTGCCACTGTGCCTGGCGCTCCTCTGGTGGATAAAAACCTGTTTTACTCTCTTTAAGTAAGCAGTTAGTCTCCTGCCAGAGCGAGACAACAGTAGTTGTCCAGCTTCACAAAGTTGATGAGAAGCCAGAAGGTCTAATTTTTTCTTTTAAAATGACTTCCAAAGAATCCTGCTGTTTTAGTCATCATTTCTCCACCCCAGTTCTTGTAGAGGTACCCGGTCTACTAAATCATGAGTCTCTGGGGGCTTCTGTCACATGTATCAGGGAACCGCTCAGCTTTTCCTACTGCTGGCTGCAAATCCAGCTTTCTCACATTTGCCAAGTAATTTACCACTCATCCAGCTGCTTTCTAGCTTCCAAAGCTGTGTCGCTTTTGTCTCTTTTCCAACACTCTTTGTCTATGTGAGTTTATGCCTTTATTAAAAAAAATACAGTCTATTGGGCTTTCAGAAGACAGCAACGACCCTTTACATACTTTCAATTTACCATTTTTTATCTGGAAACTTAACAATTTAAAAACTGAAATCAACTCAATTTTATACTTTCAAAAATAGCAGGATATCCAGTATCTTCTAAAATTTTTCTGTCTTCTAATGATTCAACGGCTCCAGGGGATAACACAGTATAAGATGCAAATCTTGCTTACGATGACCTCACTGGGAGAGAAAAAGAGGATCGACTGATTCACTAGTGGGATTTCTTTTTCCACTGCCATGGTTTCTGTAGCTGCTGCCCAGCATCGTTTTTGTACATCCGTTTGACAGAGTTCACTGTGGCATTTATGACTTTGCTGGTCCAGATCTTTGTACAGGTTCCTTTGTACAGGTGGAGGTCATTCTCACTCCTTCAGCAAAGGATGGTCCAGGTTTTCCCTTAGAATTGCATCTTTTTCGTTCATGCTCACATGCTCAGCTGTTCTTTCCAGAGTGTGACCCAGTTGGCTGGAAGGAGCTTCCAACTTCAGCTACACTTTTTGTGAGAACCAAGCCTCACCATATAACCTCTTAGGTAGTTGTAGTCAAGCCTGGGTCACCAATTCAGATTCCCTGGTCCTTAACCATAAGTGCTTCTTAGAGGATCCTAGAATCTTTTTCTGCCACAAGTCTTTGGTGATTGGAAGCCTTGATGCTGCTTGGAAACTTCTAGTCTCTGACACAGAGGGGAAGACGAAATTTGTTTCACATAGAAGATATGAGATTTAGAAGGTGAAAGAGACGCAGAAATCCATTATTGCTCCTCTTGGCAGTGGTGGTCAGAAATGTGGGCTTCAACTCCTGTCAGATTTTTCAGGGGCTTCCAAGTATGGCCCTGGGAATCATCCACCTCAGTGCTAGAGGCAGCTCTGATTGCTGTCAGTGCTTTCCCGTGGTTACTGCAAACTTCTGAATCTCTGAGAGGTAATGGCCATCACTGATGACAGGAGTCTGTATTTCCTGACCTCTATTCCTCCAGCATGTCTGATAGTTTGATAAGCAAGAATTAATACTCTTTGTATTAATTCTCCTTCTGCTTAAACTACTAGAGTGATCAAATACTAATTGCTAATGCACCTATCTTCTACTAATAAGTAAGCTGATCTGCTAGAGGGGTATTTGAGGGACATCGTTACCAAGTCATAAAAATGTATTGGTATACATTCCTCTCAAAACTTCCAGTATCTGTTTGCTTACACTGAGACCATGGTAACTTTCAAATGGAAGCTCCTTTTCGGGGTATGGTTGTGGGCTGGAAGTTGAGCTCCAGTGTGTCAAGCATCCTCCTCCACATGGAAGTGTGGGGGAAATCCAAAAGTCAAATGTAAATTATTTCAGGACTATTTTTATTCTCTAAAACCATGAAATTTGGTTAAAAAATCAAATTCTATAAATCAATTAAAAAATGAAAACATTTGATATTTTATCTGGAAATCAGAGTTGTAGTGTTAGGGACGGTTTAAATACTATAACAACCAGAACTGACATTCAGTGGATCCCAGCCTATGTAATCTAAAATTACTATTGTCCACACTTTCATCCTATGAAAACACTAGGAAACATTTTTTGGTCTCTTTTCCTCCAAGAAAGCTTGATGATTAAATTTCTCTACTTGTTATGAAAAAATAAGTCTCTTTTACATTAAGTATGCTAACAAATATCTTAGTGACTCAGCCATTATTTTCAATTCTGCTTATTTCTATCTCACTGGAAGTTTAGACTAAAAGTCTACGAAAGAAGAAAATGCATAATTCTAAGAACATAACCTTGTCACATCAAGTCTCTTTGGCATATGCATGAATTTGTAAATTCACTCTACATTGAAAGAGATCCATCAAGGCCAGATAATTTAACCTTCAGAATATTCTTTTCAAAGCAGTTTAAAGTATTATTTATTTCTTATTATTTTAATGGAACTTGTTTGTAGATTGTGAAACAATCTCTGATTGGCCCACATAGATTCTGCCCTCAAATCATTAAAAGGTTATTTTCTAAAGGCTCATGCAAAGGCCAGTTGTTTGGAACTTGTAACATATTTTTCCATAGAAGTATAATTTATTTTATGTAGTATTTATCTTCCACCTACTCTAGAAAAATATTAGAAGAAGCTAATGTAATTAAGCATAAAGTGAAGTAAGAAAACTTTAAAATTGGAAAGGGCAGAGGCATATATGTCTCTGAAGACCCAGGGTTGTTTTTGTGTTTGTTTTTTGTTTGTTTGTTTATAAAGGGGAGCTAGGTCACTATAAGTAAAAGAGAAATTAGTATCACACAGATCTATGTTCTAATCTTTCTGCTAGAAAAAAGCTACTCGTGTGAATTTGACCAAGCTTCTGAATCTCAGTTTTCACATCTATTAAATGGTTATAAACTGTAACTTGTTTGGCCAGTGAATATGTTTCATGACAAGTCCTTGACAGAAGATTTCTCCCTGACCGCTCCTTTTCTGTTTCCTCTGAGATCTGTGACTGGATAGAAACGAGGGTGATTCTGGAAAGTTCTGCCTGCAGAGCAGCAATCTCTCTACTCTTATCTTTGTTGGACTAGCAGGACCAGTTGCTGAGCCTCTGCCTGTGCTGGTGCTGAGCTCTTCTGTTGTGCTGACCTCCAGGACACCCGTAGACCTCTGCTATGCTGCTGTCAACCTCCCTTATCTCACTGACTCTTACTAATCTTCTCTTCAACTAGCCACTGGCCAGGAAATCTTCACTTGACATTTTAATTGTAAAGCTGTTACATCCCTAGTGATACTGACTACCTCTTAATATTGCACCCTTCTCTTTTCCAGAGGACAGAACTTTCAGGAGGCTAAAGTTAAGGAATGATCAACCCTAGCAGGATCTTCACCTGGAACTGCTAGTTCCTCCGCAATCCCCACTCTGCTGCTTCATCTGTACCACTCTTCACTTACAGTAAGTTTTTCTCTGGATTCCAGGAGTTCTTTCTATTGTAATACAACTTTGGGGAGGTTTCAGGCCTCAAACATGATAGTACTTCAATTGCAACACAAGTTCAAATTCACTCCCATCAATCCGTGGATCCCAACGAAGAGCAAGAAGGCCGCTGAGTAACAATTCCAAAGTCCGCCAATAAGACTTTGCACAGAGCAGACCACGAGGGGGCAGTGTTGCCTTACCTCACATTCCAGCATAACCCTCATGGTGAATGCAGCCCCAAACCTTTCGTTGCGTTCAAGTTTAGATAAGCTGTGAAGCCTAAATGAGATAATATAAAAGCTGCAACTGTTGTTTCTTAGATGCCTTCTAGGTGACAAGTATTTTGTGTATTATTTCATTTAATTTGAATGTGTCTCAGATAACGTTTGTGGGTTTTTCTAATCATTGAGACTTAGATGACATTGCTTCCGTGACTCTTCCCTACAAGTGTTGTTCGTTTCTCTGAGTTAAATGTTCATGGTTTCTTCTGCCCTTGGCTCCTGAAATTTTGCATCATGCCTCTGTTTGCACAAATCAATTAGTTTTTTGAAAATAAATTTCCATGGAAAACCCATTGCATTCATACTAAGTCCTTCAGGAAACTCACAAGAAGGGATCAAGTTATCTTTTTATGTCCCTCTGAGTTCTTTATTCTCCTTTAAACCTATTCCACAGAACCAAAATCCTCCGTTTCTAACTCATAACAAGGCAATGAATCTGTTAGTTGTTTTAGCTTCTTCCTCACCCAAGTTACTTATTCTCAAACAATGGGAAAGAGAGAAATTTGAAAGTGCAGTCTTGGTGAGTTCTTTGTCAATGAAATGTTTATGATTTAGGAACTTTGAGCATATGCAAAAAGGCTTTTATACTAATCAGAATTTCATAGGGTTGTTCTCCAGCAGTTACATGTGGAGTGGGTTAATTATGAACTACTGCCTAAAAAAGTTTAGCACACCAAGAAGATATCAGAAATATCTCAAATGAATATTAATGTTTTGAAATGTCTATGTAATTGAAATCAATTTAAATGTAGAAATAATTTGAAGAATGCTAATGCAATGGCAGAGTCCCACAGATAAATATGTCAAAACACATTAGGATTTCTCTGAGGCTATGGGAGAAACCTGCATTGCGATCAGACTGCGAGATACACAGATTTGATTCCATTTTTTTTTCTGCTTTAAGTCTACTTTTTTGAGTTTTCTTATTTGCATCATTAGTCACAAGATTTTTTGTATAAGGACAAAGATAAGTTTACTTCTCCCCTCTGAAGGTTTGAGTCTGTTGAAAAGAACTGACAATAGACAAATTAATAGGAGAAAAGGCATACACATTTATTAACACTCATAAACATGGGAGTCATACAAAATAGGAGACACAAAGAAGGACCAGATGGTTGAGGCTTAGATGCCCTCTTTGTAGGGGAGAGGGAAATGGGGGATGCAGGGAATTGTGAGAAATAGTAAATGATTTTCAGGGGAAATGAATAGGCTCAAATAGCAGACAGTAATTTGTAAATGATTCTTTTAGGAAACTGAATAGGACTAGCCAGTTACAGGAAGGTGAGGGGCTGAACTGTGTCATCAACAAAGGTTATCTTATACAAATAAAGTCTTTTAGGTAATATCTCAAGGCTGCCCTCAAAAGAAGTAGAGATTTTTAATCTCTTATTTTCTGATTAATTCTTCCTGGTTATTTAGTGACATTTCTATGGAGGGGATTAAGATAATTGCATTTCTTTTGAAAAGAAGTTTCCTTATTCAGATCAATAAATTCCAGAGAATACCCGTTCCTGTGCTTGAAGGGGAGAAAGAACAGAAGGTTAGCAAGTCCTTGGTTCTGAGGCAGCTTCTGAGGTCTTCCCATTTCTTTTAATTCATTTAATTCAAAGTACTCAACGGAGCAAAGCACGATACTTTGGGGTATTGTTTTCTGAGACCCAACATTTGGCCTTGTTGATTTTTCTGGGATGTGATACTTTTTTTTGTTGTTGTTGTTTTTGTTTTTGTTTGAGATGGAGTCTCGCTCTGTCGCCCAGGCTGGAGTGCAGTGGCGCGATCTCAGCTCACTGCAAGCTCCGCCTCCCGGGTTCCCGCCATTCTCCTGCCTCAGCCTCCCGAGTAGCTGGGACTACAGGCGCCGCCACCACGCTCGGCTAATTTTTTGTATTTTTAGTAGAGACGGGGTTTCACCGTGTTAGCCAGGATGGTCTCCATCTCCTGACCTGGTGATCCACCCACCTCAGCCTCCCAAAGTGCTGGGATTACAGGCGTGAGCCACCGCACCCGGCCGGGATGCGATACTTTTATTTTTATTTTAGCTTTGTTAAAGTTGAGTGACATACCTAAATACCTATGTTTTGGTTTGGGAGTCATAAGTAAATTTCAATTTTAAAGAGATTAATAATTAAAAAATAAGTTGACCTAAGAAATACTTCATGATTTCACTTATATAAGGTCTCTAAACTAGTCAAGTTCATAGAAGCAGAGAGCAGACTGGTGGTTGAAAGGGGCTGGGGAGAAGAGAAAAGGGAAGTTGTGGTTGAATGAGTGTAAGTTTCATTTATGCAAGATAAATAAGTTCTACAGATAAATGAACTGTATTGTGCACTTAAAAAACTTGTTAAGAGGGTAGATATCACGTTAAATGTTCTTGCCACAAGATAAAAACAGAAGCAAAGGAGCATGAGGAAACTTTTGGAAGTGATACATATGCTTATACCTTCATTGTGGTGACAGTTTCATGGGTCTATATTCATAGCATTGTATACATTAAAGATATGCCATTTTTAACATATCAGTTATACCCTCAATAAGGCTGTTAAAAATATGTATGGCTAAAAAAATAAGTTGCTACATTCTTACAGAACTGCTACAAAAGTCATCTGGAAAGGGCAGAGAAAGCATGACTATTCCCATCTTAGAGTTGAAGAACCAAGGCCCAGAGGCATTACGTACATTGACCCAGGCCTCCGTATACACCTTTTCAGTGGTATTGTGTTTAGCTATTTTCAGAACGATTTAGTTAGAGTAGGCAGATAGCTAGACATAAACAGAAAGGGGGAGCCCCTTAGAAAAGGGAGGTCTGGAAAAACTGTAATGCCAAAGACCACCCAAACTTACATACTAGATGTGAGCAGAGAGAAGGGGAAATATCTAAGCAGAAAGGAATACCCATTAAGATAAGATGCCCAGAAGTCATGCACTCTGCATTTAACCTGTTAGAATGTAGCTAGCTGCGTGCTGATAAGGAGAAGAGGGTAAAGGGAAAATTCCTAAGAGATGCCAGGGGTAATTCCTAACCAACACTGGGTCCACACATGCGCACCAACTAATAGTAAGGGAGGGTCCCACATGCCTCGGGAGGGAACCGGGAAGGGGAAGAGGATGGGACTTAAGGCAAGAGTGGGAAAGCTAGACAAAGGAATGAAGTGGAAACTTGAGACAGAGGCTGGAACTTCAAGAACAATCCGACATCATAAAAACCCAACTCAGAATTCTCAGGCTGCTGCAGGCTCACTCCCTTTCAGCCTGCTCTTCCTCATCTTTCAGAGTGTACTCTTTCTCTCTATAAACACTCTACTATCTGTTTTCTTTCAATAAATTCTCTTTTTTTAATGTGGCTTAATCAGTCACTTTGCAGGATTCTCCAAGTAAGACTAAGAACTGAAGATTCTCACACTTCTTGGTAACAATTTTAGATACATTATCTCATTTGAGACAAACTTCTACATTCTTTCTATGCAATGAATTATCAAGTTTTATCTCTTTTTCCTCGTGTGCTTTTCTACCTGTCAAAGTTTTTTCATTCCTCAAGACTCAGAGTATATCCTCCTTTTTCTGACTTCCCACCAGAGAGGATCCACCCCACACTGAGCCTCCAGTAGCCCTTAATTGTATCAGTCAGATGACCCTTGCTACATGTTTCCTTCTCTGCACTATGTTCTGTATCTGATACTTCTTGGTGAAAGATCTGAGAGATTAGTAATCTTTATATAATTACAAAGGCTACCATAATATTTTGCCTATAGTAGTTATTCAAGAAGTGCCTATTGAAATAAATGAGAAAGATATTTCCCTTTTCTTTCCATCATCTGTCACCATTGAGCCTGTCCTTTCTGCCCACATTTTAGCTACTTGTCAATGTTACTCCTCTGCCCCGGCCAAATTGGTGACACAATGGACACTCTGTAGTTTAAAAACAAGCAAATAAAAACAAAAATAACCCCCTATAGCTTTATTTAGATTAATTTCTTGTCTTGAGATTCTCTTAGAAGTTTTCCACAGCTATTCCGATCCAATTTATCTTTCTCTTCTTCAATTTCTTATGTTTAGCCCTTGCATATCTATTTCTGTTTTCTAATTTTTCATGGGCAGTTAGAGGGCAAGTCAAAAATGATATCTAACTTCCAAGCTGATTATGCAAACTGAATAATATGATTGTAGAATGCTGCATTATTATTTGTTATTTTAAAAAGTGTCTCCCAGAGTATCTAGCATAGAACTACACAAATGCTAGAAATAAGCAAACTAACAACAACAAAAAAACCCTACAAATCTCCCCCACCCCCAAAACCTGTTGAATAGATTCACATCACTCCTTTCCTGGTGAGTCTGACTTTCAGGATTACATTATTCTCCACAGATATCTTCTTTTATATGTTCCTCCATCTTATCACATTACAAAGCAGTTTTCATTCATTGTTCGGAATATTTAACACAGCAGTTTATTGACTTTGGTTTTATTTCCCAATCAAATTGAAACCCTTTGGAGTATAAATTGGGTTGTAAATCTGATATTATTAAGTTTCCTATTCCAAAAATTACATTATTCTTATGTCCTAAATAGGTTAGCTATTTCAACAATTCTAGCTGTCTTCTGAGAGATTGCTACTGTATATAATCTGAGAAATTTACTTCATGATTCCTAACAAAAATCAGGAAAATGAATGGACTTCTCTATGTTCTAATATGGTCTTAGTATGATAGAATTTAATATCAACTTTCCTTATGGAAATGAAACACTGCATTACTTTTAGACATAGAGTGTTTCTGTGGTCGGGGGGGGGGGGGCACTGGTTTTGTGTAATATTCTCTGCTCATATTTTCTTTCTGAGTTAACGTATTCAGTGCCTTCCACTCTGTCTGACACATAGTAAGTTCCCATTAAATGCTTGTGGAATAAGTAAAATACTATGAAGATGAAAGCTTTCATGTGTGCACTCATTTTCTGTTTACTCTGCTTGGTTCTCTGATTCATGAGTTTAACGTGAACATGTAGGGAAAAGAATATACCAACATTTTTTTAGCAAGATTTGTGGAACATTGATTTTATAAGAAATTAATAGGAGTTACTAAAACAAACAAACAAACAAACAAGGTGAAAAGGTTCATGGGAAAAAAGAAATAGGCCAGGCACGGTGGCTCACGCCTGAAATCCCAGCACTTTGGGAAGCTGAGGTGGGTGGATCACTTGAGGTCAGAAGTTTGAGATCAGTCTGGCCAACATGGTGGAGCCCCGTCTCTATTAAAAATATAAAAATTAGCTGGGCATGGTGTTATGCGCCTGTAATCCCAGCTGCTCAGGAGGCTGAGGCAGGAGAATCACTTGAACCTGGGAGGTAGAGATTGCAGTGAGCCGAGATCACGCCACTGCACTCCAGCCTGAGAGACAGAGCGAGACTTTTTCTCAAAAAAAAAAAAAAGAAAATAAGATATAGTATGACAAATGCCAACTTAAACAAAATTAAAATTTTCTCTCTGTTTCTCTCTCTCTGCCTCTCTCTCTCTCTCTCTCTTTTTTTGTTTTTTTCCAGCAGGGCTTCTTATGGCTCTAACAGGCTAATTGACCCAAGTCTTATCTGGTATAGTATGCACTATTATCCAAATTCACCTAACCCAGGTATGAATAGGACTCTTTAAGTGACAAAAACACAACTTGAAACGACTTGACTTAAAAATGAAATTCACCACTTAGATGACCGAAATATCTGGGGGTAACTTGGCTTCAGGCATGCATAACTACACAGAGGTGCTCAAATGGGGCATCAAGACGAAATGTTAGCTGGGTGGGAGGAATAAGTTCAATTGATCTATTGTACAGCATGGTAACTACAGTTAATAATACTGTATTACATACTTCTAAATCACCAAGAGAGTAGATCTTAAGTGTTCTCACTACAAAATATGATTAAGTATGTGAAGTAACACATATTTCAATTAGCTCGATTTAGCCATAAGATAATGTATACATATTTTAAAACATGTTATGCATCATAAATATATAACATTTTCATTTGTCAGTTTAAAAAATAAATGCAAATGGGTCATTAGGAGATCAATGTTGTCATCTTTCCTCTGGAGTGAGCTTATTATCAAATAGAATTTTACAGAGACGAGGATGGCCACTGCCACTTTAGTCTTGCATTGAACAAGTTTATCAACCACAGCTCAAGGACAGCAGTCCTTTCTTGATAGTACAGAAAAATTCCACTTGTATATAAACTCTTCCAAAAAAGAATCTTTTTTTTGTTTGTTTGTTTTGCTTCCAAATATATTTGCAGCTGCTAGAACAGTCCCTATTTGTGGTTGGTGTTCAATAAATTGAGTCTCATTTACTTAGCTTGAGCTTGAACCAACTGCTGTGAACAGGAGGATGGAATGCTCCAAATAGCTAGACTAGACCATGTTTCTACTTACAGAGTTAAGCAGCAAAGGGGTTCGACACACCTGAACCACATGAACTGAGAGTGGAGGGGAGAAAGAAAAGAGAGAAATGGAAAGGAAGGAAATAAGAAAGGAAGGAAGAAAAGAAAGAAAAAGAAAGAAAATCCAATAAAGAAACCTGTGCTAATATGCTAATAGATTTTTCCTTCCTTATTTTGCCAGTGGTTTTCTGGGTATGTATAACATGAACAGATAATACATCTTAGTGTCAGGGTTGGAATTTGAGTTGACTCTCTTACAAGCTCATAAGTTATCCTGTTAGTATTTCATGGACGCTGGCAGAAGACATGAGACTCCTTTGTCAGAGACAAAGGACTTTAATACTCATGACACAGCAAGCAGCATGACTATCAGTATGTTTGCATCAGTTCTCCTTGCTTCAAGTTCCATGTGCTAGGGGACAGATGGATGCCTCACATGCAGTGGGTTCACATCGCATCTGAGGAACAATAACTTGGGCAATTCAATACTTTTATAGCAAGTAGTAAGCAAGCCTGCCTTTTGTCTGGAGAGAGGTGTTACCTCATTTCTCAAGGTTGCGCAGTGAAACACAGCCCTGATAAAAGGCAGAGTGCAAGGAGCAGTCATGGGCTTTCATTCCTGGCACACCCAGCAGGATGTATAGAAGCATGAGAGATATGTGAAAGACTGACTCTCAACACTTAGCTTGAAAATATTATTTTAATTCCATTTCATCCAGGTAAGCAGGTGAAAAGAAAATTTTGGAGTTTGCAGGACTTTGTAACATTTCTGAAGCCATGTCACATAAGCAATTGCCTTCTTGTACCAGGTGCATGTATTAAAATTTCAGAAAAAGTGTGCATGGGACTGGGGACAGTGGGGTTTATGGGAAAAAGGAGACAATATCTTTACCTTTTATGATTGCAGAAAATAATTTCTTTGGTATGAAGAATATGATAAATGGGATTATTGAGCTTTCAGGGAGAATACTTAGCTATGCTTTCTTTTAATACATTTGATTTCCAATTACTGAGAAATTGCTCAACATGCCCTGTGAAGAGTCTTTATGAAAATGAAGAGGCCAAAAGGTCTTCGGTGGGCCTTGTTCTAAATGTGGCCTCTCTGGTTGTTTGGTAGCTTATCAAAAGCCACATGAATCCTCAGAAATAGTGCTTGACTGTCAAAAGACAGCCCCCTTGTTTTAGCATTGCAGATTGAGCCACGCTTATTATTTTTCTTGACTTCTGGTGCACAGGCGGCATGATTACCAAGTGATCTTGTGTAAACAAAAGGCTGTTCTGTGCGAATAAATGGATTCCCACTGTTGCACAAGCCCCTAGGAGTCTGCATTAAAAACAAGTTGAGATGCAGAACAGAACATAGCATTTATTTTAACAGCAGGCACTTATCATTGGTGACATTACCTGATACGGCTGATAATCTAAAGCATTATAACTTTTGAGCAAAATTTGGTTCATAAAGACATACAAGGAGATAAACCATGGCTACTAATAGAAATTGCAAACAATCATTTGAATAGAACAATCTTATCTACATTCATCATCCAGCCAACTCTCTCCTCCCACTGAAATGAGACAAGGTAAATTCACAACTCCCATTAATGCAAATAGCAGCTTCAGAAGTAAATCCCTTGTTTCTCCACAGGAGAGGACGGCTGCCCCCTCTTGTTTCAATATATCACAAACCTGTGTCAGTCTGAGTTAATTGGTGGGAATTTGGAATACAAGCAATTTGAAACTAATCCTTTAAAATGGTGGCCAGTACGGTGGTTGGTGACAGCAGCTACTGGCTAAAAAGCAATACCATTTCTCCTAGGAGTGTTAATTCTGATCGATTGATGCTAAGTCTTCACTGTTCCTGGGCCAGGCTGATTTGTTTGTGCCCATTCCTTCTTCTGACACTAGCCTGACAGGACACACCTGGGTGAAGCTGGAAGGAAGGTTGCGGGCCAGGCTATCACATGAGTTTTATTGTTTTATAATAAAATGCACCTCGACGACATGAAAAGTAAATGTAGCCACTCCTCTACTTTGTGATGTTGGCCAAGTAGCTTAAGACCTTGCACCCCAATTTCATCATTATAAAATTATCTTTTCTAATATTCCGTTCACAGTGTTTTTCCTGAAAGCTAAATGAGATATTGTCATTACAACAATAAGGAGTAGAATTAATAAGCATGTAGGGGCTTCTATTCAATTTTATTGAGAGACAATTGTTAGGAAAAAGCTGAACCTCCAGGAACTTGATGTCTTCTAACAAGTTCAAGTTGCCTGAAGAAAATTACTCTGCATGATAATGGAGAGAGGGATTTGGATCCAGAGGATTGAGGGAGGGGAAAGAAGTGTTGAATCCAGTGGCAGGAAAATGGTAAGAGATGGGGACCTCTAAGTTGACGGAGACTTAGGGAAAAGGAAATGGCTGAAAGAGGTTATCATGTGAGGCATCGGTGCAGGTGACAGACGCACTAAAATCTACACTGTTCACAAGCATTTGCAAAAGTGAGTGGTCTGGAGAACACAAAGCCTTGATGCTGGGTATTGTAATTAGTCTGGTTCAAGAGGATACAAGATTCTAATTGTTACAAGATGTTTACATTGAAATTTTTGGCTGTAACGCCCAGAGAGAAAAAACGTAGAGAATTCCTAGTGAGATGCCAGACAAAATGCAGACGTTCAAAGGGCATGATTGCATGTAGGAAGGCTCTAAGCTTGTGAGAAGGAAGTGGAAGGAGGAAGTAAAGCAAAGAAAGAGGACAAGGATGTGGAAGATTCGTTTTGTGGAGAGGATCTTTTAGGACAAAGTTGTGCTGTGAGCCCTTTCCTATCTTATTACTTCTAAGGAGTACTAGAGATGGTAGTGGTTCCCTCAGCTTGAGGCCTGGTGAGGAGGCGGCACCACAAAACCAGCCAGAACCTGACATGCATTCTTTGTCATGGTTGTGACTGATTGGGGCTGGTGTCATGGTTGGTAAAATAATTTACTGAAACAGCAGTGAGTTAAAGCAAGTTTATTAGAGAGAAAATACATTTCAAGGGGGCAAATGGGCAGCACAGCAGAGAAGGAGGCGTCTGCCAGGAGGCAGGGGTTGGAGGGAAGTTTTATAGGGTCATGTTGGAGGGGCTACCTGCAGAGTGAGGTATTTGGGAACAGGATGTTGTGCAAGCAGATTGTTTGTGGTTAACTGTCTCTCAGAACAATTGTTCTTCCCCACCTGGGGCCCCTCCCTCATTGTTGCTAACTTGTCAGGACTCCACACTTTACAGGTGGGGTATATTTTGCACTGGTGACTGGGTAGTCAGTGTGGTCTGTAGCAGAGTAGAGAGCGAGCTTGTGTTCACCGACAGCTGGATTTGGGAAGTAAAAACATCCCAATGACATTGGGGCAAGAAATGTGTGAACATTGTCCAGGGCCAAGGTCTGGAAGGAGAGACCGGGCCTGGAACTGTTTCAAAGGCTGCCCAAGAGAACCCTGAGGTGATAACAACAAGAGGCAGCTAAATGCATAGGCAAACAGGAGTGAGTCCCTGGTGAAACCCCACCTTTGAGGCAAAAATAGCCTGAAGGCTGAAAGACTGGACTGCTGGTTCCAGATGAAACCCATGACCCAGAGTGAGAACTTCTGTTCCTGTCTGACTGCCCTTTCCTGACTGATTCTTTCTGAATACTGCCTTTTAACCAATCAAATGTTGCCTTTTCCAATACCTGCCCCTTCCCCATTCTGAGCCTATAAAAGCCCTGAACTCAGCCATAGTAGGGGGACTTTCCTGCCTTTGGGTAGGAGGACCATACCTGAGTCCCCTCTCTGCTGAAAGCTGTTTAATCACTCCGTAAAACTCCCTGCCTTGCTCACTCTTTGATCGTCAGTACATCCTCATTCTTCTTGGGTGCAGGACAAGAACTCAGGAAGCAGTGCATGGGCTGATTTGGCCCGGGTGGGTCATCTCCTGCAATAGGAAGTGTGGCCGTGTGAAGCCCAGGTGGAGCATCACTGGCTGGAGGTCCCTGGCTTGCAAAGTGACCAAGAAGAAAATCCTGCTTCACAGGGAGGGTAAGCACATTCCCTTGGTGAGAAACTGTGAGCGAGTGGACTTAGAGAAGCAGAGGCTTAGAGAACAGCCACCAGTCAAAGAAGGGACACTGCCCTGACCACGGGGGCTTTGGTCAGATGGGTTCAGGGTGTTGGGATGCTGGAGTGGAGGGGGACACCAAAAGGACCCACAAAATTACCCAGGACAAAGAGTTGGCTTTCCACATTTGCCAGGCTTAGGGTGCGCAAAGCCAGCTTAAGACAGCGACAGGTAATAGCCAATTAAGAACTTTCTAATCTTATTTCCAGCTAGTAGCCTATGCATGAACAGTTTGCAAGTGGGGCAGGACATAAGTGGAGGGAAAGAGCAGAGGCACTTCTCAGAAGGCAGACAGCCTACCTCAGCACTAGACTGTAATGAGAGAACACTGGAGAGCTCTTATATTGAACTGAGATTAATGGTTTGGCCTGGATACCTTTAATATTTGTATGGAGAATGTGTTTTGTGACTTAAAGTGACTGTAGAATGTGTATAACATTAGAATAAGCAGAAAAAGCCGTGAGGCCAGCAGTGGTTCTCAAAGCCTGCTTTCTGGGGTGGCAGCAGCAGCAATACCTGGAAACACATTAGAAATGCAAATTTTCAGATGCCACCCAGACCTCCCATATCAGAAACGCCAGGGGTGGAGCCCTGAAAGCCCTCTAGGTTCTTCTGCTGTGTAGGAAATTTGAGAACCAAACTCTGAGCTAGAGAAGAGAAAACTCCAGTTTTATAGGTGCTTTGGCTGTCCTGCTAGTGATAAGCTATAGGAAAAATGTAGAGAAATGCAATCTATACTTCATGATATAATCACTTGAGGGTTACAGGAGGAATTAAAGCAATAGTTTTTCATGATATATTTTGGCTCTCAAACACGTTTCTCTCACAGAACATCTGCTTGGATTTTCTGGGTGGCAAACTACGAAGTTGGGGTGGTCTGATCACTGCTTAGCTTGGCAGGATGTGCAACTGTACTGAAACTGGGAGCCCAAAGTAGAGGAGAAGCCCCCCATACCTGCTGCGACCATTACCTGATGGGTTCCTTAAACTGATATTGGGCATTTAGGCATGTACAGCTTAACCACAAGCAATACCCTAGCGTGGTAAAGACACCCTGCTATTTTAATATCTCCATCTTGTACAGGGAACAAAACTTAAGTAAAGGGAATTTTAAGAATAGAATCTAAATACTTTTGTGAATTAAAAAAAATAAGGACTAGCTGCTGTTGGTATGTTAAAAAATATGAATAAGTGAGGAACAGATTTTCAAGCCTGAACACTGTGCCAACCCCTTGTCATTTGCTAAATAAAAATACATGGTGCTGCTCAGAGGTATTACCAGGTGACGTGAATTATCACGTTTGTAGAAATGTGAAAAACAAAACCAAACAATCCTCAACTCTTAAAAAATGAGGTCAAGTGAAATATTAAAGTGACTTAGAAGTAAATGTCAATTCATAAGTAAAGTCATTCAGAACAATAACAGATTTATTCAAAAGTACTAGTATTTTAAAGAATACTTTGAATATAAACAACACGTGGTAACCGTAATATGACAAAGTTTTGCATACTGTTCATATGTTCTCTTACAGTATACTCATCTTAGGAAGTTGGTATCCAACCTCATAGTTATTAATTTGCTTCAATTTTGTAAAAAATCTGAGTTTGAAGGGGTTTGTTTTATTCTTCAAGTACAGTTTTCTTTCAGAGGTCCAATGTTTTCAATTGTCCCATTGCATCAGTGTGTGTGTAGAGAGGGAACGTTTAACAAAGGGAAATCACTGATTTACACAAAGCTTCTTAGGAGTTTTAGAAATCATTGTCTTCTTGTTGTCATTTATTGTGTTCCTTCTTTCTAGTGAGGTTGTAAGCTCCATTTTGCATTTTCCCTGTTATTTATATGGTGCAGTAAACACAGTAAAGGCTCAATAAATGTTGATGTAATAGCTGGATAAGATAGAAAAGAAAAACACTTTTTTTTTTTTTTTGCCAATGCCATCATCTGCCTATTGAAGTTTTTCTTGTCAGACCTTCAGCAGATGATTAAATTAATTTGAATCAGATTGAATTAGGCTAGAAATAGCCCAATATCTGAAACAATTTCACCAGGAATAATCAGTATAAGATCATTAGAAGGCAGCAGTTGTTATTAATGTCCCCATTTTGTTTCTTTTACAATACTGACAGGGTCTCACTCTGTTGCCCAGGCTGAGTTCAAAATCCTGGCCATATGTGATCCTCCCACCTTGGCCTCCCAAAGTGCTGTGATTATACGTGTGAGCCACCACACTTGGCCTGCCCCCAATTTTTTTTTTTTTTTTTTTTTTTTTTTTTTTTTTTTTAGTATAGCAAGGCTCTTTTCTTTCTGAGCAGTGATTTTGAAAATTACTAAAATTCTTATGTAAAAAATTTCTAAAACAAAAATTTCTGTAAGAAAATCATCGAAATATTATTTTTTGTACTGCACACTGTTCCTCTGTCAACTAGGTATCCAGTCATGTATTTGGGATTTGAATTTATCTTATGAGAGCTGGATGATACATATATTGATAGCACAGTCTTCCAGATCTAGTTAACTTCTTCAATGCAGTTGGCTTCACAGTGCTTCATTAGGAAAAAATGAATAATGTCATCCCCTGGGAATGTATGGAAACAGTCCTATTGAGGAGCTGTTTGGCTTCTTCAGAAGAAAGACTCTCTGCCCGTTGTGGTGGCTGCTTTTTGCCAAGCTTGTGATTTGAGAGGTTGACCTAGCAACAATCTGAATAGCAAAGCATGTTTTTTCTTGGTGACCATTTTCCTGCAAAAGCATATTTTTGATTGGACTGCAGTCGAAAGCGTAATTAAATGTTACAGAGACTCTCAGAACTTTAAACCATTCTCTTTTTCCTTTTTAATTTGACAACACAAACAAGTCTAATGTTTCATTTTTCTGGCTCCAGATGTCCATTGTGAATGTAAATGATGAGCCAGTAGAGCTGATGCTTCCACAGAACTGATATTCAGAATAAAAATGAATCGTTGCACATCCTGCAGGTGCCTCTGCTGAGGGAATCTTTTCACTCCGAAGACATTTAACAGATAGAATATGCAGCTGGTCAAAGAAAGCCTTTAGGCTATTTCAAAGTTTCTATACAAAATAAAATGCCTCATAAAGTTTGCTTGAAAGTGAAATTTTATAAAATATGGTTATATACACTCGTTCATTTTTATTCCAATAATTCCAAGCTTTCTTTTTAAGGCTGAAAATACTATTTTTAAGAATCAAATAAACTCCAATATTTGGAGTTCTGATAGAGAGAACTTCACATTTGGCTTGCATTTGGCACTTAATTTGGAGGTTGTATTCAAGTTAACAACAACAACAGCAAAAATACAATGATTCTTCTATATTGTCAATAATTACTGCTCACAGCTTGATTATTTTGCAATTATCAAGATCTCTGATGCCACACATATGTGCCAAAGCCTTTCAAAGGACATCTAATGAGAACTGTAGATGGAGATGGCATTGATGTCTGATTGGGGAGAGAGCTGTTCATGTACTTAGCCTTTGAACTACAATTCACCATCTAATTTTCTCAATCAAGGTCTGAGACTTGAAAGAATCTATGGCAGAGTCTAGATCATCTACTGAAGAATTTAGAGTGAGAAAATGTATCCTGAGCATGTTCCCTCTCCTGCTTCTCAGAAGCCCTGAACCATTAGACTGCATAAGTCTGCCCACTTTGTCCTGTGATGATTCAACTGGGTTCCTCTTCCCTCAAAGATCCCTGTATTCTGAAACAATTTTCTCCCTTCCTAACCCTCTGCTAAGAAATCGATTCTTTTAGCACAGCTGACCACAGCAAGAAGAAAGCAAACAGATGGAGTTAATTCATACTAAGATGAAAAAGTCTGCTAGCCTCCATGGGGTATTTGCCTCATAAAAAAGATTGCTTGAGAAGTTAAGTTTATCTCTAACTTGCAGAACCTAAGAAATGAAGTAAAGCATTTTAACTATGGGGAAGAAATGTGATCTTTGTATTTTTTGGTCAGTATTTGAGTGATAAGACATGTGAAAAGAGATACACAAGTCATCTCATGCTGACCAAAACAAAAACAAAACAAAACAAAAAACAATGTAGATTGAACTGTGATGGAATGATTAATGCATCAAAGGAAAAAAGTATCATTCAGACATTGGTCATTCACTCCTGGTCATATTGATAAAGGTATAGAGGCACACTTTGGAAAAGTCTGTCTTAACGTAGTTCAGAGAACAGAGTCTTAGATTACAGTAAACTGGCAAGAAGATGCTATATGAAGACATCTATTTTACAATAGATGTTTCATTCATTTCATTAATGCTCAGTTCTGTTTCTAAGTTTTTTAACAAAACTTCTGGTTATTTTTTTTTAATTTATTATTATTATACTTTAAGTTCTAGGGTACATGTGCATAACGTGCAGGTTTGTTACATATGTATACTTGTGCCATGTTGGTGTGCTGCACCCATCAACTCATCAGCACCCATCAACTCGTCATTTACATCAGGTATAACTCCCAATGCAATCCCTCCCCCCTCCCCCCTCCCCATGATAGGCCCCGGTGTGTGATGTTCCCCTTCCTGAGTCCAAGTGATCTCATTGTTCAGTTCCCACCTATGAGTGAGAACATGCGGTGTTTGGTTTTGTGTTCTTGTGATAGTTTGCTAAGAATGATGGTTTCCAGCTGCATCCATGTCCCTACAAAGGACACAAACTCATCCTTTTGATGGCTGCATAGTATTCCATGGTGTAGATGTGCCACATTTTCTTAATCCAGTCTGTCACTGATGGACATTTGGGTTGATTCCAAGTCTTTGCTATTGTGAATAGTGCCGCAATAGACATACGTGTGCATGTGTCTTTATAGCAGCATGATTTATAATCCTTTGGGTATATACCCAGTAATGGGATGGCTGGGTCATATGGTACATCTAGTTCTAGATCCTTGAGGAATCGCCATACTGTTTTCCATAATGGTTGAACTAGTTTACAATCCCACCAACAGTGTAAAAGTGTTCCTATTTCTCCACATCCTCTCCAGCACCTGTTGTTTCCTGACTTTTTAATGATTGCCATTCTAACTGGTGTGAGATGGTATCTCATTGTGGTTTTGATTTGCATTTCTCTGATGGCCAGTGATGATGAGCATTTTTTCATGTGTCTGTTGGCTGTATGAATGTCTTCTTTTGAGAAATGTCTGTTCATATCCTTTGCCCACTTTTTGATGGGGTTGTTTGTTTTTTTCTTGTAAATTTGTTTGAGTTCTTTGTAGGTTCTGGATATTAGCCCTTTGTCAGATGAGTAGATTGCAAAAATTTTCTCCCATTCTGTAGGTTGCCTGTTCACTCTGATGGTAGTTTCTTTTGCTGTGCAGAAGCTCTTTAGTTTAATTAGATCCCATTTGTCAATTTTGGCTTTTGCTGCCGTTGCTTTTGGTGTTTTAGACATGAAGTCTTTGCCCATGCCTATGTCCTGAATGGTACTACCTAGGTTTTCCTCTAGGGTTTTTATGGTATTAGGTCTAACATTTAAGTCTCTAATCCATCTTGAATTAATTTTCGTATAAGGAGTAAGGAAAGGATCCAGTTTCAGCTTTCTACTTATGGCTAGCCAATTTTCCCAGCACCATTTATTAAATAGGGAATCCTTTCCCCATTTCTTGTTTCTCTCAGGTTTGTCAAAGATCAGATGGCTGTAGATGTGTGGTATTATTTCTGAGGACTCTGTTCTGTTCCATTGGTCTATATCTCTGTTTTGGTACCAGTACCATGCTGTTTTGGTTACTGTAGCCTTGTAGTATAGTTTGAAGTCAGGTAGCGTGATACCTCCAGCTTTGTTCTTTTGACTTAGGATTGTCTTGGAGATGTGGGCTCTTTTTTGGTTCCATATGAACTTTAAAGCAGTTTTTTCCAATTCTGTGAAGAAACTCATTGGTGGCTTGATGGGGATGGCATTGAATCTATAAATTACCTTGGGCAGTATGGCCATTTTCACGATATTGATTCTTCCTATCCATGAGCATGGAATGTTCTTCCATTTGTTTGCGTCCTCTTTTATTTCACTGAGCAGTGGTTTGTAGTTCTCCTTGAAGAGGTCCTTTACATCCCTTGTAAGTTGGATTCCTAGGTATTTTATTCTCTTTGAAGCAATTGTGAATGGGAAGTTCATTCATGATTTGGCTCTCTGTTTGTCTGTTACTGGTGTGTAAGAATGCTTGTGATTTTTGCACATTGATTTTGTATCCTGAGACTTTGCTGAAGTTGCTATCAGCTTAAGGAGATTTTGGGCTGAGACAATGGGGTTTTCTAAATATACAATCATGTCATCTGCAAAGAGGGACAATTTGACTTCTTCTTTTCCTAACTGAATACCCTTGATTTCTTTCTCTTGCCTAATTGCCCTAGCCAGAACTTCCAACACTATGTTGAATAGGAGTGGTGAGAGAGGGCATCCCTCTTGTGCCAGTTTTCAAAGGGAATGCTTCCAGTTTTTGCCCATTCAGTATGATATTGGCTGTGGGTTTGTCATAAATAGCTCTTATTATTTTGAGGTACGTTCCATCAATACCGAATTTATTGAGCGTTTTTAGCATGAAGGGCTGTTGAATTTTGTCAAAAGCCTTTTCTGCATCAATTGAGATAATCATGTGGTTCTTGTCTTTGGTTCTGTTTATATGCTGGATTATGTTTATTGATTTGCGAATGTTGAACCAGCCTTGCATCCCAGGGATGAAGCCCACTTGATCATGGTGGATAAGCTTTTTGATGTGTTGCTGAATCTGATTTGCCAGTATTTTATTGAGGATTTTTGCATCGATGTTCATCACGGATATTGGTCTAAAATTCTCTTTTTTTTGTTGTGTCTCTGCCAGGCTTTGGTATCAGGATGATGTTGGCCTCATAAAATGAGTTAGGGAGGATTCCCTCTTTTTCTATTGATTGGAATAGTTTCAGAAGGAATGGTACCAGCTCCTCCTTGTACCTCTGGTAGAATTCAGCTGTGAATCCATCTGGTCCTGGACTTTTTTTGGTTGGTAGGCTATTAATTATTGCCTCAATTTCAGAGCCTGCTATTGGTCTAGTCAGGGATTCAACTTCTTCCTGGTTTAGTCTTGGAAGAGTGTAAGTGTCCAGGAAATTATCAATTTCTTCTAGATTTCCAGTTTATTTGCGTAGAGGTGTTTATAGTATTCTCTGATGGTAGTTTGTATTTCTGTGGGGTCGGTGGTGATATCCCCTTTATCATTTTTTATTGTGTCGATTTGATTCTTCTCTCTTTTCTTCTTTATTAGTCTTGCTAGTGGTCTGTCAATTTTGTTGATCTTTTCAAAAAACCAACTCCTGGATTCATTGATTTTTTGGAGGGTTTTTTGTGTCTCTATCTCCTTCAGTTCTGCTCTGATCTTAGTTATTTCTTGCCTTCTGCTAGCTTTCGAATGTGTTTGCTCTTGCTTCTCTAGTTCTTTTAATTGCGATGTTAGAGTGTCAATTTTCGATCTTTCCTGCTTTCTCTTGTGGGCATTTAGTGCTATAAATTTCCCTCTACACACGGCTTTAAATGTGTCCCAGAGATTCTGGTGCGTCGTGTCTTTGTTCTCATTGGTTTCAAAGAACATCTTTATTTCTGCCTTCATTTCGTTATGTACCCAGTAGTCATTCAGGAGCAGGTTGTTCAGTTTCCATGTAGTTGAGCGGTTTTGATTGATTTTCTTAGTCCTGAGTTCTAGTTTGATTGCACTGTGGTCTGAGAGACAGTTTGTTATAATTTCTGTTCTTGTACATTTGCTGAGGAGTGCTTTACTTCCAATTATGTGGTCAATTTTGGAGTAAGTACGATGTGGTGCTGAGAAGAATGTATATTCTGTTGATTTGGGGTGGAGAGTTCTATAGATGTCTATTAGGTCTGCTTGCTGCAGAATTGAGTTCAATTCCTGGATATCCTTGTTAACTTTCTGTCTCGTTGATCTGTCTAATGTTGACAGTGGAGTGTGGAAGTCTCCCATTATTATTGTATGGGAGTCTAAGTCTCTTTGTAAGTCTCTAAGGACTTGCTGTATGAATCTGGGTGCTCCTGTATTGGGTGCATATATATTTAGGATAGTTAGCTCTTCCTGTTGAATTGATCCCTTTACCATTATGTAATGGCCTTCTTTGTCTCTTTTGATCTTTGATGGTTTAAAGTCTGTTTTATCAGAGACTAGTATTGCAACCCCTGCTTTCTTTTGTTTTCCATTTGCTTGGTAGATCTTCCTCCATCCCTTTATTTTGAGCCTATGTATGTCTCTGCGTGTGAGATGGGTCTCCTGAATACAGCAGACTGATGGGTCTTGACTCTTTATCCAGTTTGCCAGTCTGTGTCTTTTAATTGGAGCATTTAGTCCATTTACATTTAAGGTTTATATTGTTATGTGTGAACTTGATCCTGCCATTATGATATTAACTGGTTATTTTGCTCGTTAGTTGATGCAGTTTCTTCTTAGCCTCGATGGTCTTTACATTTTGGCATGTTTTTGCAATGGCTGGTACTGGTTGTTCCTTTCCATGTTTAGTGCTTCCTTCAGGGTCTCTTGTAAGGCAGGCCTAGTGGTGACAAAATCTCTAAGCATTTGCTTATCTATAAAGGATTTTATTTCTCCTTCACTTATGAAACTTAGTTTGGCTGGATATGAAATTCTGGGTTTAAAATTCTTTTCTTTAAGAATGTTGAATATTGGCCCCCACTCTCTTCTGGCTTGTAGAGTTTCTGCCGAGAGATCTGCTGTTAGTCTGATGGGCTTCCCTTTGTGGGTAACCCGACCTTTCTCTCTGGCTGCCCTTAAGATTTTTTCCTTCATTTCAACTTTGGTGAATCTGGCAATTATGTGTCTTGGAGTTGCTCTTCTCGAGGAGTATCTTTGTGGCATTATCTGTATTTCCTGGATTTGAATGTTGGCCTGCCCTACTAGGTTGGGGAACTTCTCCTGGATGATATCCTGAAGAGTGTTTTCCAACTTGGTTCCATTTTCCCCCTCACTTTCAGGCACCCCAATCAGACGTAGATTTGGTCTTTTTACATAATCCCATACTTCTTGCAGGCTTTGTTCATTTCTTTTTCTTCTTTTTTCTTTTGGTTTCTCTTCTCGCTTCATTTCATTCATTTGATCCTCAATCGCTGATACTCTTTCTTCCAGTTGATCGATTCGGTTACTGAAGCTTGTGCATTTGTCACGTATTTCTCGTGTCATGGTTTTCATCTCTTTCATTTCCTTTATGACCTTCTCTGCATTAATTACTCTAGCCATCAATTCTTCCACTTTTTTTTCAAGATTTTTAGTTTCTTTGTGCTGGGTACGTAATTCCTCCTTTGGCTCTGAGAAATTTGATGGACTGAAGCCTTCTTCTCTCATCTCGTCAAAGTCATTCTCTGTCCAGCTTTGATCCATTGCTGGCGATGAGCTGCGCTCCTTTACCGGGGGAGATGCACTCTTATTTTTTGAATTTCCAGCTTTTCTGCCCTGCTTTTTCCCCATCTTTGTGGTTTTATCTGCCTCTGGTCTTTGATGATGGTGATGTACTGATGGGGTTTTGGTGTAGGTGTCCTTCCTGTTTGATAGTTTTCCTTCTAACAGCTCAGCTGTAGGTCTGTTGGAGATTGCTTGAGGTCCAACCTCAAGCTGTAGGTCTGTTGGAGATTGCTTGAGGTCCACTCCAGACCCTGTTTGCCTGGGTATCAGCAGCAGAGGCTGCAGAAGATAGAATATTCCTGAACAGCGAGTGTACCTGTCTGATTCTTGCTTTGGAAACTTCCTCTCAGGGGTGTACTCCACCCTGTGAGGTGTGGGGTGTCAGACTGCCCCTAGTGGGGGATGTCTCCCAGTTAGGCTACTCAGGGGTCAGGGACCCACTTGAGCAGGGAGTCTGTCCCTTCTCAGATCTCAACGTCTGCGTTGGGAGATCCACTGCTCTCTTCAAAGCTGTCAGACAGAGTTGTTTGCGTCTGCAGAGGTTTCTGCTGCTTTTGTTATTGTTTACTGTGCCCTGTCCCCAGAGGTGGAGTCTACAGAGACAGGCAGGTTTCCTTGAGCTGCTGTGAGCTCCACCCAGTTCGAGCTTCCCAGCAGCTTTGTTTATCTACTTAAGCCTCAGCAATGGCGGGCACCCCTCCCCCAGCCTCGCTGCTGCCTTGCCGGTAGATCACAGACTGCTGTGCTAGCAATGAGTGAGGCTCTGTGGGCGTGGGACCCTCCCGGCCAGGTGTGGGATATAATCTCCTGGTGTGCCTGTTTGCCTAAAGCGCTGTATTGGGGTGGGAGTTACCTGATTTTCCAGGTGTTGTGTGTCTCAGTTCCCCTGGCTAGGAAAAGGGATTCCCTTCCCCCTTGCGCTTCCCAGGTGAGGCGATGCCTAGCCCTGCTTCAGCTCTCGCTGGTCGGGCTGCAGCAGCTGACCAGCACCGATTGTCCGGCACTCCCCAGTGAGATGAACCCAGTACCTCAGTTGAAAATGCAGAAATCACTGGTCTTCTGTGTCGCTCGCGCTGGGAGTTGGAGACTGGAGCTGTTCCTATTCGGCCATCTTGCTCCGCCCCAGCCAACTTCTGGTTATTATTTCGTTCTCAGTTAGTTCTGTCTATAGAGAAGAAGTATGCTTGTCACATGGGCCTGAAGAACTCAAGACCCATAATAGCTATCTTTTAACTAGCTTTTTTTCTTTTGTAACAGTCAGGGTAGGATCAGAGAAACAGAATCACTAAGTTTTTTTATACAGATTATACCTTATGCAATCATGGGAGATGGTTAATCAGCCTCTGCAAGGCTGTTACCTTTGCATCTTTTCTGGAGCTTAAAGTCTATAGGACAGGTATTCAAGAAAAGAAGACAGATTTGGAGTGGGGAGAGCAAGGAAAACTATAACCCATTCACTCCAGCTGCAGTCCAAGAGGACGCACTGAAACTCTGGTCTCACTCTGCCTCCAACTTCAATGGTGCTGGTGGCCTGCAGGGGAAACTGATGCCCTTTGTCACAGAGCTTAACACACACCTGGGCCAAGAAGACAGAGAACCTGAAGGGTAATTGAGGGTAGCTTGGAGCAGCTGCAGGGCTAGGTGTTGCCCCATGTTAATCCAGTGTCAGCTGAAGTGTCAATGAGCATGGGTTGGAACTGTGCCTGGTGCCCCTGCACTAGCCTGAGCATGAAAGCAATATGGCCACTGCTTCAGCCTAACTTCCAAAACTCATGCAAAAGGGCTCTCCTGAACCACTGGGAAGTCAATTATGGGAAATGTAGTTCTAACTTAGCTAAATTGCTATGATTCAAATCCTTTGCATAAAAAACCACATTGCCATCCAATGTGTTATCCAATTCTGGGTTTATAAATTCTTTTTATAAACTTGCTAATAAGAATTTGGCCGTGAAAGGTGGATTTACTCTTGATGTCCTGACAAAATAAGGGACCTGGCTGAGGGCCAGAGCCTGGAGAGAAGTTTATCCTACAAAACTAATGAGTGACACCCTGTGTGTGCAGTCTCTTATTCCACAGCCTACTTCATCCCCTTGGGCATTGACTAAGCAATCTCTCATCATTCTTGTAGCATTGGCCTGGTAATCCTCTCTTTCTTTTAGAATTTCAGTACTTGGAATGTCTGAAATTGCCACCTCAGAGATTACCATGGTCAGTGATTTTGTGTGTCTGTGTGTGTCCAGAAGACAGAGAGTGAGAATAACAGTTTTTCTTTGTCTACCTTTCTATTCTGCTCTGCTAATTATCAAAAGAGTTCTTCCATCGTTTACCCTTATACTTCTTTTTCTATCAAACTTTTAAGTAAGCCAAATATCCAAAAATTGTATACAGATAGAGATGTAGAAGAACTTTGCTAGATATGTTGACACAGATGACCTTACTAGCATCACACAGCACTCTCTCAATCTCATATGAGGACATTGGTTTCATCTAAAGCTTCTAGATTTGCTACTATTGTAAGAAAATTCAGATTTAACCTAAATGTAATAAGTTGAACTTGATTGTATCGACAGATTGATATTGTACCCTAGTCAGTGATTTCAAGCAGGGCATGGGATCGGGTGGAAGAGAGAAAAGAGTGTCGATGAACCAACACTAATCCCTCATTACCTTTTACAGATCCTCTTTTCCAGAAGCAGATTATTTAGAAAAAAAATGTGAATAACAATGTATTAGGCTAGAAATTCTTCCACATTCTCCAGCTTTCTTTCTCTGGTGGTTTACAGTAAACTACTAAACTTAAGAAAATGCTGGAAGGAAAATACTAGCAAAATAGCTCACTCTTAAAAGGATGAATTGCATTGATGTAGGATTATTTTTCTCCTTGTAGGCAATTATTTTGGCCCATAATTGTCCAAAAGTTCTGAAGCTATGTTATCTTGTCAAATGTAGTCTACTTCAGCATTACCTGACACCTCAGGTGTTCCAACACTAGATAGTCAATGACGTCGGGCGAAGGACCATTGCCAGGGAAGATAACTTGAAGTACTGGTGAGAAGCAGGTGTCAGGATGAGGAATGAGCAGTTCACAAGCTAGACACAGCTGCTGCAGAAAGGACGCCAGCTCTTGCAAGTATGTAAGAGATGTGCAGCGAGAGAAGGCAGGGCAAGGCGATTAGGTGGAAGCCCCAATGCAAGGGCCAAAGATGAGTTTTATTCTGAGCTGCCCCTTTGCTTTAGCCAGGAAAAGCTAAAGCTTCCTGATTAACTCAGAAACTTCTCCAGAGTGACTAGACTGAGGCATGTGGGTGGAATTAAATAGGGGATTTCTGGGCAAAATGAAAGTGGGGAGGAGAAATGAAAGGACAGCTGTTGATAGGAAACTGTAATACTGACATAGACTCACACTTCTGGAAAGAGGAGTTAGAAGAATGAGTGTGAATCAATCAGTGGCAACTACCAAATCAGGTAAAGGTGTCCTTTCTTCCAAATGTTTATGTAGCGTTGATGGTCTCTTTAAGGATCCCCCTCCCCTTCCCATCTAGCCTTAGGTTTCTGGGAGTTGGCAGCAGGACAGCCAAATCATAGAGAATGGGATTTGGGGGAGAGCAAATCATTGAAAAGCTTACGTGCTTATTAGGCAATACATTATGTCCTGGGATTGATGCCAGGGTGGTTTTGGAAGGGCCAATACATACTGACCTCTGAAAAAGAATGGATTTACTATTGAACATCTTCGTATGAAATCTTAACTAATGAGGGGCATGTCAAAGCACTGTGGTTAGGCAGCTCCTGTGCACAGTTGCAACAAGGTTGGGAGGTTGGATTCTGCTGACATCTGTCGGGCAGAGACACCGCTGTTTGGAACCTCCGGCTAATCAGAAGCTTGTCCAGAGCATTTCTTGATATAGTAGATCATCCTCTACTGAACTGTAATGCAGACTGGGGGGAAAGCTGCCGAAATTTAAAAGGCGCTGTCAAATGTAGTGGCAGTTGTCTGCGCTGTGAGTGTTTCTAAAACCGAATATGAATTTTTGAATCAAATATTGTGTTGTAATCAGAGAGATAACTGTTGAGTTGAATGGCAAATGTGCCTCTGTTCCTGGTAAACAGGCACAGACCAAGAATATTTGCCTTACTTTGTTAAAAAAAAAAAAAAGGTTACATGGTAACTATCTATACTTGACAAAATGCTTAATTAGTGTCTATGATTAGGTGAGTTAGAAAAACCCCAAGCAAGTGGTTACATAAAGGCAAAACCCATTAGTTAAAAATAAATTGGTCAGTATTAATAAATATCTGTAGAAGCATTTACGATGTCTAATCTCGTTTAATTAACAACATTTTGACAGAGATATGATCTCTTCGTTTTACAAAAGAGGAAAAGCAGAACTGTCTCATGAACACAGTGACTGTCTCATGAACACAGTGGTTCTCGACCATAGGTGATTTTGACCTCCAGGAGACATCTGCAGTGTTTGGACACATGCCTGGTTGTCTTAGCTGGGGAAGGGGGTGCTACTTGCATTTGGTGGGTAGAGGTCAGGGATGCTGCTAAACATGCACAGCCCCCACAATAAACCACCCAGACCAAAATGTCAATATTGCCAAAGGTGAAAGACCTTACAGTAGGGTAGCACTATTACATGGTAGTAACAGGACTAGAACACAGATTGTGTGGTACTCAAATGTGCTTATTACAGCATGTCACACTTCTCTCCCTACATCAGGCTTTAGAACAGGAAAAGCTTTTGCAACAACAGGAAAACGTTATTTTTTTTTTATTTTTTATTTTTTTGATTTCCTTTGCCATCTAGTGCAGAAAATGTTGAAACTTGCTGTGAAATCTGGGGAGCCAGCACATCCCCATGGGGTATACAAAGGGATATGTATAGATGTCTATGAAAGGTGGCCGGGCGTGGTGGCTCACGCCTGTAATCCCAGCACTTTGGGAGGCCAAGACGGGTGGATCACCTGAGGTCAGGAGTTCGAGACCAGCCTGCCACCACATGGTGAAACCCCATTTCTACCAAAAATGTAAAAAATTAGCCAGGTGTGGAGATGGGCACCTGTAATCTCAGCTACTCAGGAGGCTGAGGCAGGAGAATCACTTGAACCCAGGAGGCAGAGGTTGCAGTGAACTGAGATCGCGCCACTACACTACAGCCTGAGCAACAGAGCAAGACTCCATCTCCTAAATAAATAAGAATCTATGAAAGGCACCTGCCTCTGTGTCTTCTAGTGGGCCCAGGTTTGCTGCTGGCCAGAAGGTTCACCTGATGGGAAAGTGAACGCGATGTGATCAGGGAGAGCAAGCTGGAACCATCAGCACCTGCATTTCTGCCTCTCACCTCATCCAACCAAGATGACCCTCAGAGAGTTAACGGCTGCTGCTTCACCCCACCTTCCATGTCTCCGACAAATTCTGCTTTGGACGGTCTCTAACCAACATCATACAGGGAAAAGCAACTTGAATATCATATAGTTTACTTATTGAATATGCTTGTTAGATATTGTGTTACAGAAAATAAGCACCTCCCAGGTGAGAAATCTGCCTGGATATTGATTGATATTTATTCAATCATAAGTCCAAACCATTGAGAATAGTGACAGGCACAACAGTATGTGACCTGTAACTATTTGTTGAAGAAAAAAAGAAGAAAAAAAAGAGAAAAGAGAAGGAATTTAGAAAGGAAGAATTGAGTAAGAAATTATATTTGTTTCTCTACATCTTAAAATTCAGAAACTTTGGAAATTGCCTTACCTTTGCAAATGCATTGGAAGTACATTTTTGTGCATAGAAAACACAGTAGATTGCATTTTAATAACTTGAGGAAATTCCATCTGCTTTCAGATGTTTCTGTTTTTCCACAGAGACTAATGGTAAATTCTGTGGAACTCACTTTGACATTAATGAGGACTTTCAATGTGTCAAGCACTGAGCTGGATTTGCAGATATTTAAAAGTGTAAAAGCATCTTTCAAATTAGAGTTGTTCTTTCATCTATAGGTGGTTGCTATTGGTGTGATTTGTTGACAACTGAAATTTCTTGCCAGGTGAAATTTTCCACCAATTTCTTGCCTCAGAAATTTTTATCGTTAGAAGTTGGTTCCTTAAGATCATTTTAATAGGTCTCAGTTTAAAATATAAATACACACTATTCTCGTATATCCACGAATATTTAAAGGCAATTAGTTTATTATATTTATTCAGTTGGGAGGGAGTCTGGCAGGGAATAGGGCAAATGAACGGTAGGTTCAAAAGGCGGAACGGGAAGGGAAAGGGAGGAGATCAGAGCGGGTGGCTCTTCTGGCAGGCAGTTAATGGTGGAAGGAATGGGCTCCGTGTCTGCATGGAAGGACTGAATACCATTCACTAGTGGGGTGTCCCGAGATTTCACCATCGGCTTTTCTCTGGCCTGGCCCCATCACTTTGGGGAAAAATGAGGTTCAGCACATACTTATATGAAAACTATATAATCCTATAGAAATATATTTTAGCATTCATTCAGAAAAGTGGATCTTAAGGTGGTCTGTAGACTCCTAGGGGTCCTTAAAACACGTTCAGGGAGTTTGCAAGACTAAAACTGTCATTCTAACAATAGTAGAGCATTGGTTGCCTTTTTCACCCTCATCCTCACACCAGGCCACAGCAGAGATTTCCAGAGACTACATGGTATGTGATGATATCGTTACTCAGACAGCTAATGGAATGTGTGTTTGTGCATTCAAGTGTTTTAATAACATCTCACTTTTAATTTTGGAGAGATATATCCCACATAAATAAAATCTCTTTTAGTCTTCAATAATTAAGAATGTGAAGTGACTCTGGGACCAAAAAAAATGAGAACTGTTCATTTTGGACAGCTGCTTCTAAAACTGGTTGGAATAGCTCTAAGATGAGTTTCCTGGGGACTTTTTGTTTTCATTTCTGCTAGCTTCCCTTCCTCTATTTCAGAACTCATAGGATTAGATCTCACTGGAGAAGGAAGGGAACATCTTGTTAGACTATTTTATATCATTTAAAGACTTTTAAATATAAAATCAAATGAGAGGAAATGGATTTTTCCATGGCAGAATCAGCCTTTTACAACATTAATCTTCTGCATCCTTAATTAGTTTATGCTACAGAAGAGGATGAGGAACTAGCTAACAGGCAACATATATTTATGTCTAACTTACAGGAAGGTTACAAGAATCCCAGTCCTCCAGCCAATCAAGGACAGAATGATTCCCCTATCTCTTGTTAAGAATTGTGCAAATTCTACAAAGCTGTGAAGATCCCTGTGATTGAGTGTATGAACCCCAGAAACAATAGTGGTAGCCAGGAAAAGTAACTCAAAATGACCCAACTTAAAGATGTCACTGCTAAAAACTCTATATCCTGAATTATACTCCTGTTCACCATAAAAAGATCAACAAATACTGAGCAGTCATTCCAAGAATACATACACACAGACTTATCTCTATTTGGAAGGAACCACACAATTGAATTTTATGAATTAGAAAGGTAATTAAGACTCTCAGCCTATAGTTTTTTAATAATTTAAATAATAGGTTTCTCTTTTCCTTGGGAGTAACTGGGACCTTCCATAGAGGAGAGGGCAATAATTTATTTACGTCACTTTAGAAAGAGGTGTCTCCACAATAAATTTGCACTGTAATTGTGGAAATAGCTAACATCCACCTCTAAGAAGTGGACTCATTTTCTATCCCTCTGTTCTATCTGCATGGAACACGGAAGGCCCGCTCTATGCAATGGTAGCTTTGAATTTAATTTTTGGCCGGTTTCTCACTTTTTTTAAAAAGGAGAAAACTGAAAATACATGATTATGTTATTGAATATTTGAAATGTACATTTATTGTTAAGTCACAAAGTGAAAATGTGATGTGAAGTAGGAAAAGATGCCTTTCCTTTCTTTTTGTTCTCGGCACCCGGAATTCAAAAAAGGTAATCAGATTCCTAAGTCCTTGACTTCCTGTTAACAGGTTTTGTAAAGTCTACTTTTTGTTTGGTTTTATGGTTGTTTCCCTCTTCATCTTTGATTCTCTGTCTCTTTTTTTGAGACAGGCTCTTGCTCTGTTGCCCTGGCTGGAGTGCAGCGGCACAGTCTTGGCACTCTGCAACCTCTGCCTCCCAGGCTCAAGTGATCCTCCCACCTCAGCCTCCTGAATAGCTGGGACTACAGGTACTCACCATGAAGCCTGGCTAATTTTTGTATCTTTTTGTAAAAATGGGGCTTCACCATGTTGTCCAGGCTGGTCTTGAACTCCTGGACTCAAGGGATTTGCCTAGTTTGACCTCCAAACTGGTGGGATTACAGGTGTGAGCCACTGCGCCCAGCCTCATCTTTGATTGTCTTTCTCATTCTCCTTCTCTCACAGTGCTATGATTTGAATGTGTTCCCCAAAGTTAGTGATAGAAACGTAATCCCCAGAGCAAGAGTGTTGGGAGGTGACCTTTAAGAGCTGATTAAGTCATGAGAACTCTATCTTTACAAATGGGTTAATGCCATTATCTTGCTCTCTTGCCCTTCACTTTCTGCAAGAAGGCCTTTGTCAGATGTAGATCCCTTGACCTTGACCTTCTCAAGCCTCTAAAACTGTAAGAAATGTAAGCAATAAATCTGTCCTTTATAAATCAGTCTCAGATATTCTATTATAGCAGCATAAAATGGACTAAGACACATAGTAATCAACTCTAATCTGTTTGAGATGGATATGTTTAAATCCTTGTAATATATATAGTGTTGTTTTATGTGGGAGTTATTTTTAATTTTCTTTGATGGTATTATGTTTTAAAGCCTAGTTTATATCTTACTCTTCTTATTAAATACCATGTTTTAAGAAATCTATCCATGTTTAAATAAAACATGTTTATTGCTTGTAACTGCTGCAGAGTATTCATAGAATGCATCTGACTCATCTGAGTTATTTGCTTCCTTAGTAATGAGCACCAAACCCCACACCATACTGGTAAATTTTTTGTCTTTTAGTATGGAATTTAAATTACATGGGGGCTGGGATTTTGTCTGTTTCATTTACTGTTGTACCTCTGGCACTCAGACAAGTTCCTGCCACATATTAGAAGTTTGGGAAATTTTTGTTCAATCAACAAATAAATGTATTTGCATTTGGTTAATGTGTGTAGAATATACAAATAAAGCTGCTTAAGTGTTAATTTCCTTACAGAGTCCTTCCCTGACTCACTAGTATATCTTAAGTCTTCTTGTTACATATTCACTATATCCTGGACTTTTCTATGGAAGCACCAATTGCAGTTGTCATTATCATTGTCCCACTTCATTGATTCACTGTCCTGCTTTGTTCATCTCTTGCTAAAACAGACACTTAACTTTACTATGCGTTTACTCTGTCATTTGGCAATCTCTGTCACAGGTTTTCAGTGACATATGATTCTCAGAGTTGGGTGGTAGAGGTGTCAATAGCAGTGGTTTTGACCAGTGGAGAGTCCTGAAATCTCCATCGGTTATCAGTTGAGTCAATTAAAACATCAACCTCAAGATTACCCAAATACATACTTAATGGCTATATAAATACAGGCTTAAGGCAAATCCTCTAGTCCGTCTTCAACTGCCCTTTTCCCGCCATCTTGCTTACTCTGTTTCTATGTAGAAATTCTGAAGCCTCTGACTGAGGCTGAGAAACATTGATCCTGAAGTCTTCAGATGCCTTTAACTATGCATAGCATCATGCTTTCCTCCATCCTGTAGACCACAATTTTGAGTCTTCCTTACCTTAGGAAGACTGTTCAAATGGAAGGAAATTGAGTGAGGAAAGGAGGGGGAAATCAGAAAGAAAAAATGAATAAGAGGTTTACAAGAAGGAGTTCAGTGAGGATTTCAAATATCAGAATTATTAAACTACACAGTCTTGTTTCACTAATGATGGAGATACTTTTGAGAAATGCATCATTAGGTGATTTTGTCATTGAGTGAACATCATAGAGTGTATTTACACAAACTTAGATGGTATAACCTACTACACACCTAGGCTATACAGTATAACTTATTGCTCCTGGGCTATGAACCTGTACAGTATGTTACTGTACTGAATTCTGTAGGAAATTGTAACTCAAAGGCAAATATGTGGGTATCTAAACATAGAAAATGTATAGCAAAATAGAGTATACAAGATAAAGAATGGTGCACCTGTATAGGTCACTTACCATAAATGGAGCTTGTAGGATTGGAAGTAGCTCTTGATGGGCCAGGGGGTGAATATGAAGGCTGAGGACATTCCTGTTCACTATTGGGGACTTTAAAAACACTGCACATTTAGGCTACGCTACATTTATTTAGATTTTTTTCTTTAATAATAAATTAGCCTTTGCGTACTGGAACTTTTTTTTTTTTTTTTTTTGAGACGGAGTCTTGCTTTGTTGCCCAGGCTGGAGCCTCTGCTCACTGCAAGCTCCGCCCCCCGGGTTCCCGCCATTCTCCCGCCTCAGCCTCCCGGGTAGCTGGGACTACAGGCCTCGCCACCACGCCCGGCTAACTTTTTGTATTTTTAGTAGAGACGGGGTTTCACCGAGTTAGCCAGGATGGTCTCCATCTCCTGACCTTGTGATCCGCCCGACTCGGCCTCCCAAAGTGCTGGGATTACAGGCGTGAGCCACTGCGCCCGGCCTGGAACTGTTTTACCTTACACCTTTTTTTTTTTTTTTTTTTTTTTTTTTGAGACGGAGTCTCGCTCTGTCGCCCAGGCTGGAGCGCAGTGGTGCGATCTCGGCTCACTACTGGCTCCGCCTCCCAGGTTCAAGCAATTATCCTGCCTCAGCCTCCCGAATAGCTGGGACTACAGGCGTGTGCCACCATGCCCAGCTAATTTTTGTGTGTGTGTTTTTTTTTTTGTTTTTTTTTTTAGCAAAGATGAGGTTTCACCATGTTGGCCAGGATGGTCTTGATTTCCTGGTCTCGTGATCCGCCCGCCTCTGCCTCCCAAAGAGCTGGGATTACAGGCATGAGCGACCACATCCGGCCTTACCTTACAAATTTTTTAGTATTTTTAACCTTTTGGCTCTTTTGTAATAACACTTAGCTTAAAACACAAATGCATTGTACAGCTGTACAAAATATATTTCTTTCTCTATACTCTTATCCTAAAAACCTTTTTCTATTTTTAAAGATAAAAAGTGTAGTATAGTAAATATATAAACCAGTAATGTAGTCATTTATTATCATTTCAAGTATAATGTGCTGTACATAATTGTTTAATATACTGTACATAATTGTATGTGCTATACTTTTATATGACTGGCAGTGCAGTAGGTTTGTTTAAACCAGCATCACGGCAACATCAGTAGGTGATAGGAATTTTTCAGTTCCATTATAATCGTATGGGATCACTGTCATATATGTGGTCCATTGTTGATCAAAAAGTCATCATGTGGCACATGAGTGTACTGCAAAGATTATATTTGGAAAGAATTGTCAGTTAAATTATTCTCAGTGCTCTTGGTTGCTGTAGAAAAATATATGGATTTACACAGTGAGAGAATCTGGCTCATTTGATAGCAATAACCTGATCAATGAAATCAAGTATTCTACAGGGCTGAATGTAATCTTTACTTATCTCACTAACCTGTAATTTATTAAAAATAAATTCAAGATCCATATTGCTAATCATTACCCAGCATTGCAGGGTTAATTTTATAAACTTGAAAACCTGGCAGAATCTTTATAGGTAACTTAGTAGCTGGCATAAAATCTAGTGGTAGAAGAAATATCCTCACGGGCTGACAATTTCTAGTAGTCAAGTGTACATGGAAAATGTAGTTTAAACATTCGTCCTCTAGTTTATACGCTAATTGGTTCGTAGTTTGATCACAGATGTTGATATTGTTGACCTCATTAACTTCAGTGTATCTTGATGTGTTAAAAAATGCAGAGGAAAAATAAGAGCATAAAATAGAAGTCAGGCTTTGAAAACGTTCTGTTTCTTGAAAGCTCAATTAAGAATGAAATGTCAATTTTGTGGTGTGAGCTTTTTAGGAACTGGTTTTGCGGCAGTCTGACATCCACTTTCAACTAGAAATCATGTAGTATCTGACAGTCGTTTTCACATGGTTCTCTTTTAAACGTTATCAAGTCTGTTTTCTTTCTTCCTTTCTTTTGTTCTGCATTTTTTTGATTTTTGTTTTTTGGCTAGGCTTGAAGGGCCGGGTAGAAACGTACTCTAAATTGCTATTGCTTAGAAAGTGTGAGTGTGTGTGTGTGTGTGTGTGTGTTACTATTAAAATATGTGGTATTTAAAACTTTTTATTTTTTATTTTTTTGAGACGGAGTCTTGCTCTGCCGCCTGGGCTGGAGTGCAGTGGTGCGATGATATTGGCTCACTGCAACTGCCGCTTCCCGGGTTCAAGGGACTCTCCGCCTCAGCCTCCCCTGTATCTGGGATTATAGGCGCCCGCCACCATGCCCCGCTAGTTGTTTTATTTAGTAGAGTCAGGGTTTTGCTATGTTTGCTTGGCTGGTCTCAAACTCCTGATCTCAGGTGATCTGCCCTCCTTGACCTCCCAAAGTGCTGGGATTACAGGCTTGAGCCACCGCATCCAGCCAAAATTCTGAAATGTGATTCAGACATTAACTAAATATAATGTTGAGAAGTGACTGTTCAGCATTCATCATACTTATTCCCTGCTTTGTACCTAGAAGGTAAGGATGACAAAACTCTGGGTATCTCTCTGTGCGCCCTGTTTTTCACGCATCACAAATGCTGTCTCACTGAATCTAGAATCATTTCAGAATTCTTTAAAAAACATTTCAGAATACATCAAACATTACAAGCATAGGTCAATCCTTTGTGTTTCCCTGGGTAAGATATTAGAACAATTCCTAGAAAGGATGCTTAACTTCCTAGTCTCTACCAGGTTTAGAAAATATTAGCACTCAAATAGATCTTGGGGCTTGATAGTACAAATCTGTATTTTTTTCCTAGCACAAAGGTTATAAATATTTAGAAGTATGTTATAAGTATCTGGGCTTGCAAATCTTCTTTGGAATATTTTAATCTCATCTAGTTCTCAAGTTCGACCAGGTTTAGTCACCTCTCCCATAATCTATATTAACACATATTAATGGGGAATTTAGCTGTCTCATGTTTTGTTCTTCATAATTTGTATTTTTCTCTTCTTCCTGGAGTGAGTCAGAAGGCATGTGTTACTATACCTTTGCTCATTCTTGCCATCAGCATGTAAACTGAAGCAGAACTTCTTGTATATGTAGACTATGAAAATTCTTCAATTTTATTATCTTATTATTTTCAGTTCCTTTTGAATGTGGTTTTAATGGACTTATCCTAACGATATTGTATCATTGCAGAAAAGGATATGCACAGAATCAGCAACATATACCATTCTAGGCGCTTCTTAAAAAGTTATTTTAAATACAGTTGTTTGGTTGTTATAACACATGGCGCGCACTGCCCACAAAAGGGAACTCTAGTTTGTGAAAGGAGCCTGTCATTTTTTAAAAGGTAAAGAGAATAGTTGTTAAAGTGTCATAAGGTTGACAACTTCATCTTAATAATTTTGATAAATAGCAAATATTTCATCCATGTTACAAAGACACAGTACATTTTAAATACCTTACCATTGCTTTGCCTTTTTTCTCTCTAAAAAATCTATCAGGACCTCCTGTTTCAGAGAAAACCTTTAAGGTCACTTAGCTGATATCCCCTCATGTGTGAAATATATCCATTGCATAGCTAACTGATGAATTGATCTAATTTTGTCAGCAGAATTAATTGTTTTCTTTTATCTAGGTTGGTGTTTTAAAGATTCCTGTGATTGCCTGAACTGGGGAGGCAGAAAGTTGCAGTGAACCAAGATCGCACCACTTCACTCCAGCCTGGGTGATAGAGTGAGACTCCATCTCAAAAAGAAAAAAGGTTCCTGTGTAAAAATCTCAGCTAATTAGTATTCTCCATAATAGTATGTTTTCTTAGATGATTATTTTCAATTTAATTCCTGCTTGGAGAGCCATATATATGTGTGTGTGTGTGTATATATATTATATATATATGTATATATATAATATATATATTATATATATATATAATATATATAATATATATATTTTGCTTTCTTAGAGAAAATCATTATGTTTAAAATATTTGAGAAAGATAAGCGAGATCACCAAGTGGTAACAGAGAGTGTTAAATTAGACACATAATTTAAGAAAATAAAAAAAAAACACTATTGTACTAGAGTCTTAACCTTTAAAGACTTGTATACCACTTATTCTCACTTTTTTGTTTGACAAGAAGCCGACAGGAGGTAGAGTTAAGACAGAAGCCAGGTCTCAGAGTCATTTTTGCATGACTTGTACTGTATCTGTAGCTGTGCGCTATCTGTATAGTCAGACATTTTGTGGTCAGATATTTGCAAAACAAATGGTCTATTAACATCTTGTCCTGGTTTTGTTTGCATGCAATGCAAAGCAGTAGAGTTTGGCGTTTAAATCCCTAAAATGTCAACTGGTAATTAAGATTGGACCACAAAAGATAGCTCGTGCAGCTATAACCTGAAAGGCTTAGCCCCTCTCTGAGTAAGTGCTGACCCTTACTTAGAGGAAATCCAGGGAAAATGTGATCGGGAGCCCTGTCCAAGTTCTGATTGATTGTATTTCAATTAAAAAAAAATGTTTTCAAACATTTTAGGGCTTGAAGGACCCTAAAGGAAAAAGAAAGCTGGAAAAAAATGTGTGAGTTTGGAGATCACTGCAGGTGACTTGCAGGACAGGACTAGCGAGTGGCGGTTTGAATACAAATTGAATTAAAAATTAACAAGGTTGCTGAAACTTAGTTTTTTTTTTTTTTATTACAGTTTGTGTGGGAAGTTTTGGGAGAGGACTGACAGAGAGACAGGAAAGGGAATTAAGGGGACAATGATGGTCGTTAAGCATCTCTGCCACCTTAGGAGTCACTTGGGATGTAACCTCCCTTGTAAGTTAGGAATAGTAGGAATAGTAACTGTTAGTGAATGGTTATTATGAGCCAGGCCCTGTTCTAAATTGCTTTGCCTGTATTCACTCATTTAATCTTCATAAAAACCCATGAAGTCATTATTGTTGTAAGCCCTCCCCTCATTTAAGTTTCCTAAATGAGAAAACTTAAGTGACATAAAGGTTAGAACATTTACCTAAGGTGTCACAGTGACTTAGGGGCAGAGCAGAGATGGAAGCCCAAATGGCCTAGCTTCAGAGGCTACGTTAAACACTGTTAGCATTGTGCTTGCTGTGCTTAAGACATCAACTAAAATAGGGCTATTGGAGCATTCTTATATTAGGTACACCTCATGTAAATCAACCTTACAACAGAAAGTTCTTCACTGTTCCCATACCAGAATCTAGTTTGGATCTAAAAATTTTGAATTCTGTTCACTGAACTCTTTTATGCTCCCAATGACATGTTTATGCCTTGAACAGTCAAATGGCACCATTTCAATCCCCGTCATCTCCAGGCAGGACTTTCTCCATAATGGATTGATGTTTGGCTCCATTTATTCAGCCTTTAAGAATCTTTCGAATACCGTTTTTGACTTTTTTAAAGAACTCATCTGTCTTTCAGATAAGGAATATTTCTTGTATATACAATCTCCTCCTAAAAACATTCACAGAAGTTCTGCACTGCTTTTGAAAGATCTATCTGTTAACAGCAATTTGTAGTCATGATGCCTTTGAGGATGATGAGGAAGGCACATTTTCTACTTTTACAAGGACTCTCACTTTTCTAATTTCCCTAATGCTTTTCATTCTGCAGGTATATGGGTCTAGGTTTACGGTTTGTCTGCCTTCAAGGCACATGATACAAATTCTGTGTGCATTGCTCATGATAAATTCAGCAGGTATCTGAGTAAATGTCATGCTGCATGTAAAGTGACAAGAATTTCACTATAATCTGGCATGAGGTGGAGCATCAATTAAGGAGCAAACATACAAATGAGTTGAGGGAAAACATTTTGCTTTGGGTGGTTTGGAAAATAACCATAATGAACATGGTTGGCATTTTTGTGACCTCTAAAGGCTATATGAAGGCTATATGAAGGTTTGCCAAAAAATCTAGTGAGGTCAGCAGCAGCAAAGCATTAACTAATAGGTAAGTACACTACTGGCAAAATGAATCACATTAAAGCTTCAAAGAATAAATCACTATTTACTGATGCGGAATGAATTACATGATTATTGCAAGTCACAGCATATGAGAATATAATATCATTCTTATAGTACTAAATAAGACACATTTACTTCAAGTTGTTAATTTTTATGTATGTTCTTTTCTAATTAGTGGAACAAATGATAATGGCAAAAAGCCTGGATGCTCAGGTGAGAAAAAAGTATCCATTCTACAGAGAGCTAAACTGGGGATTCGAAGCATTAAAAATTTTATTACCCCTCCTCCCAGATAAAAGTTAGTATCCTTTAAAATGTGACAATCTAATGCTCTTTGACTGTTCTTGTCAAAACTTCTGAGACTTTGATTTTAATGAATCATTTTCAGGAGAATATCCAAGGGGAAATGAACTGGGCTAATTCCACTGGGTTGACGAATGACTCCTCAATTAGTCTCCGCCTTGCTCTTGAATATAAGCTGTCCTTTGAGGATCACATCATATTCCTTCCTTGCTTTTGCGTCTTCAGCATCAGTACATTGTCAAAAATATAAATTGGAGAAATTTTAGTACCTGTTCCATGTTCCATGAATTTTCTTTCCTCTAACCTTGTCTCCGATTTTTTTCCCTTAGGCTTAGTAGTGTGGTGCTTTGGTTTCTGTCTCTACATCCATTCAGACTTGGCAGGTTAACCCTCACATACAGGTTCAACTGCTCCTCATACTTTAGAACCAGTCTTGATTTTAGGAGTGATTTAAGAGTGGAAGGGATGCTTGACGGTGAAACATTACTGTGGTCTTCTCTGTGGTAACCTAGTTTTCTTCTTGAAAATTCTTCCTAATTTCCATTCTTCTAGAGGCAGCAATTTTATCTTCTGTTTCTTTTGTTTGTTTGTTTTTGAGACGGAGTTTCACTCTTGTCACCCAGGCTGGAGTGCAGTGGCACGATCTCCGCTCTCTGCAACCTGCGCCTCCCGGGTTCAAGCGATTCTCCTGCCTAGCCTCCCGAGTAGCTGAATTTACAGGCATGCGCCACTATGCCCGGCTAATTTTTGTATTTTTAGTAGAGACATGGTTTCTCCATGTTGGTCAGGCTGGTCTCAAACTCCTGACCTCAGATGATTCTCCTACCTCGGCCTCCAAAGTGCTGGTATTACAGGCGTGAGCCACCGCGCCCTGCCTTATCTTCTGTTTCTGTCACTAGGTATCAAGGCCTTGAATCCAGTCATCTCAGTAGGCCAGATCATAATACTGAGTATATATTCACATCTCTTTGCTAGTATTAATCTCTATCCTATTTTGAGCAGAGTGGTTTCCTTGCTTTATCTTTTTTTTTTTTTTTCCTGTCTAGTCTATAAACTCTTTCTAAGAGTTTGCCTACAACAGATGCATAGGCTCCACTGAACTGGGACATATAGGCCAGAACAATTTCCGCTACCTGGGTGCGTAACTAAACTATACTTCCCAGGTCTTCACATCCAGAAGAGTGACACAGTCAGTGGTACATAAGTCTAGTTCCAGCTGATAAAATTTAAGAAAAGTTAGGTGCCATTTTCAGTTTGAGGCAATTAAGAGCAGGATGTGCATTCTCTAGATGCTCTCTTTCTCTTTCTCTTTCTCTCCACCCAGGCTGAATGATGCTATATGGATTGTGAAAACATATGTTGAAGAGAGTGAAACTAAAACTTTATTTAGTACTATATATATACTTTTTTCCCCCGAGATGGAGTCTTGCTCTGTCACCCAGGCTGGAGTGGAGTGACGTGATCTCGGCTCATTGCAACTTCCACCTCCCGGGTTCAAGCGATTCTCCTGCCTTAGCCTCCAAAGTAGCTGGGATTACAGGCATGTGCCACCGTGCCCAGCTAATTTTTGTATTCTTAGTAGAGATGGGGTTTCACCATGTTGGCCAGGCTGGTCTCGAACTCTTGATCTCATGATTCGCCCGCCTCAGTCTTCCAAAGTGCTGGGATTACAGGTATGAACCACTCTGCACGGTAACAAAGTTCTTTTCATTCCAGAATGACTGCATGCAGTAGAAACCCTGTTGTCAATCTGCACTGGATTATGATATGCTAAGCCTCTGAGACTTTGCATGTTTTTTTTTTTTTTTTCCCCCAAAAGCAGCTAGTATTCCTTAATTTATTTACGGGTGGGCTGTGGCTTTAATACAAATCTGAAATACATGGGAGTGGGTTAGCATTTGGCTGTCAGAGTTCAAGGAAACAGATATTGGAGGCTGGAAATATGGCAATCTGTATAATGCACTGATGACACAATTGGTAACGCTATAACCTGCCATATTGGGAGGTAGACCATATGCCTGCTCAGCTGACAGGCCTAAGGGAGTCAAGTGAAAGAATAAAACTGTAACACATGTTGGCTAATATTAATTGGGATTGTTAAAGATAAAGGTGGCTTCAGGAAGGAATTGACCAACTTGAAAGCAAAATGCATAGGAATAGATGAATCTAGAAAACTGGTCTTTGAAGAGTTGAAAGAGTTGGTTGTTTCTAGCTCTGAAATGATTAGAAATAAGATTTGATACCAAATATGACTGAGATAACTTGTGAACAGAAGTTAATGTTTAATAATATAATAATATTTTAATATTATTAAACATATTATGTATAATAATTGTAACAATATTTTTAATATATTTTTAAAAAACCTTTCTAGTTAACCCTGTTTCCTCAAGGAATTCTGATTCCCGAAGAAAGCAGCCATTAATTTTGGAATGATCTGTTGACAAAAATAAAATAAATAAATTAGATTTGGGAACTATGGTCATGAAAGAACTTTGGGTATGCTTGCTGTACATCACACTAATTGGAAACAAATAATTTAGAAGCCTAAAAAAAGTAGTAAACCTGGAGTAAAACACTCCTACTAAACCCTACAACAATTATTGGAACTTCAGCCTTTGATGAGCAGAAAGTAGGTTCCCAAAGCTTTTCTGCCCCCAGAGAGGGCATAATTTCCAAAAATTTATTTTAACTGTGCCCATGGAAGAACAAACTCCCTCAACTGAGAAGGGCAGGGTCCAAAGGAGTAATGAATAGATGATGTCCTTTCCAAAGCACAGAATCAGGTTTGTAATATGTGTCCCACAGGATTTCAGAATTGCTATGTACCAATAACTATTTTGTGTTTTCCATTCTTCCCCTTTTTGAATGGGAATGGTTATTGCAGTTTCACTGTTCCTTCTCCATCGTTATGTAGTCAGTGTTAGAGGGAGGCAGATAATTTCTCTTTCTGGTTCATTAGTCACCAGACTGTGGGAAGCAACATGAGGCAAGTTAAAAAGGACTTTATATCATCAGGAGTTTTTGACCTTTCAACCGATTGCAGTGAATGCTTGGGACTTAGAGTTTTCCTTGAGGTATGGATGAGTGTGTTCCATATGTGGGATGAAAAGTGAAATGAACATTTCCTCCACAAAAGAGTAATGTGGCAAAGACAGTGATATACGTCTGCCAAATCCACTTCTTTTTCCTTTGAGGAATATTGGTGGACTAAACTTCTTAGCCAACTTGAGATAGATAAGGTTGTGACAGGATTCTTGTGAATGGAACGTGGGTAGGAGTGTTCTATACAGCTTCTAGGTCTAGTCGGTAAAAATCACCCATTAACGATCATTTATTCCCTTCCTCTTTGAGGGCATCCTTCGAGTTTCTGTGTTTACGATGATGGCCACATAAAATGGAAGAAGCCAAGTTTATGAAGCAGGGCCCTCCTGACCCCATCGCCATATTATTAGATTATGACATAAACAACCAATCATTTTTTAGTACGTGATTGAAAATTTATTTATTTTTTTATGCAACAGTTAGCTTACCCCGACTACTACATTCAATGTGTGCAAGTTTTATTTTTTCATGAAGACAGTGCTTTTGGGTTTATTTTGTTTTGTTTTGTTTTGATACCTCTACCTTTTCCATTTGATCTAAGCTTCACTTGATAATCCATTCTGGCTTCCTTCTATTAATTTCATAAGTTACTGAATTGAATTCTTGGTTCATTTGTTTTTATTCTGTTTATTTGTTTATAGTGAAAACATTTAAACCTATTAGCTTTACTCTGAATATATTTTATTCTGGTTCTCTGAGTACAGCTGTAGCCACATCCCATAAATTTTGACGTATTATTTTATCTTATTATGGTGTCTTTGTTATGATTTTCCATAGGGTTCCCAGTGAAGTTTTTATTTTCTCATTGATGTAAGAGTTTGTGGGGATGGTTGTATATTTCCATGTGTTTCAATATACTGGTTTTAAATAGTGGTCCTCTGCTTACGGCTGAGAAATTTTGAATATTTCTTAACTTTTTGGAATTTCTCTTATATATTTTATGTAATTATTGAAGGTAATAAATGCGAAATTGTAGGCAAAATACTTAACACCATGCTGAATCATAATCACTCAGTAAATATTAGTGAATGGTATTGTTTTTATTGGTAATATCCTGCTAAACTCTAATGACAGTAACAGTGCGTATAAAGGAAGAACAGTCCAATTTTGCAGTTGAAACTGTTTTTCTGAGTGGTGGGACAAGCAGAGAGAGAAGAACACAATATTTCCAATTCCAATTTAACAACAAAAGGATCACTTTCATTCATGTGAAAAAGTGTGTATCAGGGTCTTTTGGTTATCTATTGGTGTGTAACAAACCACCCCAAAATTTAGTGGCTTAAAACAACAACATTTCTTTTCCTTACAAATCTGCAATTTGGATAAGTTGCATTTGGGTAGCTCATTTCTGCTCCACTCAGCACCAGCTGGGACATCTCGAAGTCTGAGAGCTGGAATCATCAGAAGTCCTCCTCATTTACACATCTAGTGGTTACTGTTACATTGCCAGCAATCCTGGCTGCTGTTTCAGACCTTAGCAGGGATTGTTGCCTAGAAAACCTAGTAGTGGCCTTTCTGTGTGGCTTGGGTTTCCCTATATACAGTGGCTGAATACCAAGGGCAAGGTACAGAGAGAGAGAGACAGAGAGATGGAAGTAGTACTGACTTTTCTAACCTAGCCATGGAAGTCACACAGTGATTTCCTCTGTATTTTGTTAATAGCACATAACTAAGGAGGCCTATGTTCATGAAAGAGTGTCAGTGTTGTAAGATCACATGGGATGGGATATGTTGGAATGACCATCTTTAGAACATGTATCTGTCACTCTGAATTTCTAAGGGCTTTTCTTTTTATTTTCGTTTATATTCCCTACTCTGATGCAGAGTAAAAATTCTTAGCTTCTGATTTGAGGAATGGCTGTAAGTTTTTATGTTTCTTATTATTTGTTCTCACAGAATCTTCTTATGTATTTTAGTGGGAACATTAGAGATGCTGGATATTATACTCTTAGAGATGATTTAGACCTTGGTGGGCCACTTTTGAATCGTTTTCCTAATGCCAAAACACAGGAAATACTACCAAATCCACTTAGATTGACCTAAACTTGGTGAAATAATTAAAATATACTTCCTGTGGATAATTTCGTCCCCATTTTAATTTCGCAGTGTATCTTTGCTTTGTTTGTGGCAATAACTTTTAAGGATGGTAGAATCTTGGCCGTGGGCTGGAAATGTTAGGAAGATTGGAGTGGTGATCTATGCTTTGAACAGCCAAATCTAAATCAACCTTTGAAATATTACTTGGGTTGGCAAGATGCAGCCTGGACTAAGGACATTACTGCAAGCCAAAAACTTTTTGGAACAGTAGGTAAAGCTCTGACATTCATACCAGCTGTGATTTTGATTAAATCACTCTTCCTGCATTCTTAAATATTTGCCTTAACTTTATGGCCAGACCTGCTCATCCCCACTATAGAGCAGCAGAGATAGAACTGAAAAAGCAAGTTATTACTTACTACATTTACTAAAAACTAAGTAGCACCAAATGATGAGCCAGCACAGCCTGAATCAGCTATAGATTCTAGAGCATCTTCAACCCTGTAAACAAAGCCCAATAAAGAAGCAAAAGGTTAACTCCGTATCTGTAAGTAATAATACTTACTAATTATTCAATGCTTAGTGTGCGCCAGGCACTATACTGAGCTCTCCATGTTTATAATCACACACGATTTTCTCAAGCAAGTAAAGAAATAGGTATCATTATGATCCTCATTTTAAAGATATTGAAACTAAGGCTCAAGAAGTTAAATAACTTATTCAAGTTCATACAGCTAAGTGACAGAGTAGGAATTCAAACCGGAGTCTTTCTGACTGTAAACCCTACACATGCGAACACTTTCCTACATTGCGGATATGATGGAGTTGTAGTTCAACCCCACTAATTTTATGATGAAGTAGTTGAGGCTCAGATGTCATATGACCTTTCCAAGGTCACAAAGCTATTTAGTTAGTCAGGCCTTTAGGTTCTATGTTGAATGACTATAATTCTCTACACATCATAGTGCTGCATAGATTTTTAATTCCACTTAGAGGCCCTACATCCCAAATAATTAACAAGCCACAATCTAGATAGTTAAATATTAGAGGTATATTTCTGAATTTATGTTTAGTCAATACTTGAGTTCTTATGACATTATTGTGTGGTAAAAATTTCTCTGTAACAGATAATTGCAATATCTCCACTTGTTTATTTCACTGAGATGTTTTTCAGGATGAAGGTAATATTGTCTGTAAGGTACACAATATGAAACACTAAGTATTATTTAGTAAACTGCAAGACACCCAAGTCGCTGTTGTATTTGTGACTGAGATCACTTCTTGCTATCAGCCCACAGTGCAGAAGTCCAACAACCACAAAACACTCCCTTTCACCCACTCAAAGTGGTTCTTTCCTTCTCTAGTTAAGCAGTGAGTAGCACAGACTGTTGTGGTTGGTGTATTTCTACACGGTGGGTAGCAGAGAGTAAAGAAATGATCATAGCCACAAATTCAGCAACGGAGCAACCTTTACTGGCATGTTTAATTACTTCCTGTGAGATGCACCAAGTGCCATCTTGCTTTTCCCTAAGGTCCAACCACAAGTACACTAATGCATAATGAAAATTACCAGGATACACCTAACACAGTGCCATCTGGTGGTTTCTATCTAATAAGATAAATATACAGGCAAACCTCATTTTATTGTGCTTCACAGATAATGTGTTTCTTACAAATGGAAGGTTTGTGGCAACCCTGCATCAAGCAACAGTATGCGCTCACTTTGTGTAAGTGTCACATTTTAGTAATTCTTGCAATATTTGAAACTTTGAAATTATTATGTGTATTAGGGTGATCTGTGATTAGCGACCTTTGATGTTACTATTGTAATTGTTTTGGAGTGCCACAGACTGTGCCCAAAGAACACTGCAAACCTAATTGATAAATAGCCTGCGCGTCCTGACTCCTTCACTGGCCAGTCATTCCCTCATCTCGCTACCTCTCCTCAGGCCTTCCCATTCCCTGAGACACACAATATTGAAATTAGTCCAGTTAATAACCCTACGATATGGCCTCTAAGTGTTTAAGTGAAAGGAAGAGTTGCAGATCTCTCACTTCAAATCAAAAGCTAGAAATGATTAAGCTTAGTGAGAAAGGCATGTGGAAAGTTGAGATAGGCCAAGAGCCAGGCCTTTTGTACCACAAATGTTTAGCCAAGTTGTGATTGCAAAGGAAAAGTTCCTGAAGGAAATTAAAAGTGCTACTCCAGGGAACAAATGAATAATAAGAAAACAAAGCATCTTTATCATTTATATGGAGACATTTGAGTGGTCTGGTTAGAAGATCACACCAGCCATAACATCACCTTTAGCTAAAGCCTAATCCAGAGCAAAGCCTTAGCTCTCTTCATGTTCTATGAGGTTCTGTGAAGACTGAGAGAAGCGAGGAAGCTGCAGAAGAAAAGTCTGAAGCTGGCAGAGATTGGTGCATGAGGTTGAAGGAAAGAAGCCTTCTCTATAACATAGAAGTACAAGACGATGCAGCAAATCCTGATGTGGAAGCTGCAGCAAGTTATTCTGGAAATCTAGCTTAGATAATTGATGAAGATGTCACACTACACAACAGATTTTTAATGTAGACAAAATAGCCTTACATTGGAAGAAGATCCCATCTTAGACTATCATAACTAGAAAAAAAAGTCAATGCCTAGCTTTAAGCTTCAAAGGGCAGGCTGATTCTCGTGTTAGGGGGCTAATGCAGCTGGTGGCTTTAAGTTGAAGCCAATGCTTATTTACCATTCTGAAAATCTTAGGGTCCTTAAGAATTATGCTGAATCTACTTGGCCTGTGCTGTATAAATAGAACAACAAAGCTTAGATGACAGCACTTCTGTTTATAATATGGTTAACTGAGTATTTGAAACCCACTGTTGAGACCTACTGCTTAGTAAAAAAGATTGCTTTCAAAATATTACTGTTTATTGACAATACACCTTGTCACCCAAGAGCTCTGATAAAGATGTACAAGATTAACGTTATTTTCATGACTGTATAATTCAATAACCATTCTGCAGTCATGGATTAAAGAGGAATTTTGACTTTTAAGTATTATTTTTTAAGAAATAAATTTTTAAGGCTGTAGCTGCCATAGATGGTGATTCCTCTGATGGATCCGGGAAAAGTAAATCGAAAGGCTTCTGAAAAAGATTCACCATTCTAGATTCCAGTAAGAACATCTGTGATTCATGGAAGGAGGTCAGAATATCAACATTAAAAGGAGTTTGGAAGAAGTTGATTCCAGCCTTCATGGATGACTTTGAGGGATTCAAGACTTCAGAGGAGGAAGTAACTGAAGCTATGGTGGAAACAGCGTGAGAATTAAAGTGGAGCATGAAGATGAGACTGAATTGCTATAATCTCACAATAAAACTTGAATGGATGAGGAATTATTTCTTATAAGTGAGCAAAGAAAATGGTTTCTTGAGATGAAATGTACTCCTGGTGAGGATGCTGTGAACATTGGTGAAATAACAACAAAGGATTTGGAATATTACTTAAACGTAACCAAGAAAGCAGTGGCAGGGTTCGAGGGGATCAACTCCAGTCTTAAAAAAAATTCTACTGTAAGTAAAATGCTATCAAACTGCATCACATGTTACAGATAAATTTTTCATGAAAGGAAGAGTCAATGAATGTGGCAAACTTCATTGTTCTCTTATTTTAGGAAATTGCCACAGCCATCCCAACCTTCAGCAACCATCACCCTGATTTGTCATTCATCCATTAACATTGAGGCAAGACCACTTGGCCAACAAAAAGACTTATTACTTGCTGAAGACTCAGATGATTGTTATTATTTTTTAGCAATAAAGTATTTTTAATCAAGGAATGTGCATTGCTTCTTAGACATAATGCAATTGCATACTTAATAGAGTACAGTATAATGTAAGCATAACTTTTATATGCACTGAGAAACCAAAAAATTTGTGTGACTTGCTTTATTGTGATGTTTGCTTTACTTCAGAGTTTGGAACCCAACCCACAATATCTCCAAGGTATGCGTGTATAAACCCTTTCTCATCCCAATTTAACCTCTTTTCTTGTTGACTATGGAAAGCCAGCTTAATAGTTGCTCTTAATTAAAAAGTACTGTATATTACAAAAAATTTCAATGTAGTTGGCTATTTCAGAGTAAAAAAATTGCCGTTTGTTTTTTTTTTGTCTTGAAATAATCAGTATGCGTTTTATCTGGGGAGCACTTTTAGAGTAGGGAAGAGGAAAGGGGTTCTTAGCTTTACTAGATGAATATCATATGCATGCATGAGTGTCTTCTCTTACATGATCTTCCCAGGAGATCAGTGTCAGGGACTAAATCAATCCTGGTGTGTGTCCTTTCTCTAGAGGGGAATTTATTTAATATAACACCAGCAGATTAACACTTTTCTGAAAAAAAAAATTGATGCTTATTAATGTGAAACAACTGATAACAATAATTCAGTGATTGGTATGTTGTCATTGCTTTCCCTAAGACATCAAAATCTAGATTTTGAGACTGGCCAGCCAAAACACTGCTCACAGGGGATACATGATGATCCTTAATGTTCCTATAATTCTAGTGGGCATGATCCTTAATGTTCCTATAATTCTAGTCACACGTGCCCCTAATCCCAGGAGTGACAGCCAACTTAGTCAGTTCTTACTTCCTGACAATCCTGAAATCCATACACTGCTTGCCAAATACCATTCTGATTTTAGAAAAGATGGGAATTATTACCTTCTCTTGTACTCACCTTTTCTTTATTTGTGCAAAACAATTGTTTTTCTTAGTCATCTTTTTTTTCCCCTCTTTCTCTCTACAGCATGATTGTCCTTGTTTTTGGCTTTTTTTCCCTACCTGATGGGCATTTCTTGTCACATTTGGCTATTTCTTCCACACCACTGGCAAGTTCTCTCTCATGCTCTAGCATAATCAGTTCTGGGCTTGTTTCAATTTACAGTTGCATTTACAGTTCCAATTGTATTTAATTAATTAATTTATTTATTTATTTATTTATTTTCAATTTTTATTTTTGATCCAGGGGGCACATGTGCAGGTTTGTTACACGGGTATATTCCATGATGCTGAGGTTTGGAATGCAAATGATTCCACCACCCAGGTAGTGAGCATAGTACCTATTAGTTTATCAACTCTTACACCCCCTCCCATCCTCCCTGCTTTAGTAGTCCCCAGTGTCTACTGTTGCTATCTTTATGTCCTTGAGTATACAGTTTGTAGCTCCCACTTATAAGTGAAAATATATATGGTATTTGGTTTTCTGTTCCTGCATTAATTTGCTTAGCATAATGGCCTCCAGCTACATTCATGTTGCTGCAGAGGACATGATTTGTTCCTTTTTATGGCTGCATAGTATTCTATAGGAGATATATATCTCATATTTTCTTTATCCAATCCACTGCTGATGGGTACCTAGATTGAATGCATGTCTTTGCTATTGTGAATAGTGCTGTAATAAACATACAAGTACAGGTGTCTTTTTGGTAGAACAATGTATTTTCTTTCAACATACCCAATTTGGAACTTTTATTTCAGCTCTAAATTATGTAACATCAAAAGAATTTTTACTACTTAAAACCCAGGAACAGGAATAGGTAATATATTTTTTTTTGTTTTGTTTTGTTTTTTTTTTGTTTTTTTTTTTTTTTTTGAGACGGAGTCTCGCTGTGTCTCCCAGGCTGGAGTGCAGTGGCGTGATCTCAGCTCACTGCAAGCTCCGCCTCCCAGGTTCACGCCATTCTCCCACCTCAGCCTCCCAAGTAGCTGAGACTACAGGCGCCCGCCACCACGCCCGGCTAGTTTTTTTTTTGTATTTTTAGTAGAGACGGGGTTTCACCATGTTAGCTAGGATAGTCTCGATCTCCTGACCTCGTGATCCACCCGCCTCGGCCTCCCAAAGTGCTGGGATTACAGGCTTGAGCCACCGCGCCCGGCCGGTAATATATTGTTAATCTATATTCTCCTATGATTTAAACTACTTCTCAAAGGCTAAACACCTTTGGAAGACTCATTAGTCATCTCTTGTCTATAAGGCTATAAGATGATTCTTACAGTCAATTATTACCTTAAATGTTGTAAAAAGTTGGTATGTTTAAATTTATGGTAGTTTTACTGATCTACACATGGGTCAAAATTTTTAAAAAGGTTAAAAAAAGTCAAAAGACGTATTCTTCTTAATAGCTACTCTCTACTTTTGCCTAAAATATAACCCTTTATAAAACCTCAAAGTAAGCTTATTTTACGATGAAAGAAAATGAAGGAAAATGAGTTAAGGATTACATTAAAAAATGTCAGGTAGAAAGAAATCTCAAATTCCAGTTTGAGTTGGGCCTAGGCCTATGGAGGTAAAGGATGTTAATGGGAGTGTGAGGAGAGGATACTTCCTGCTCCCTGGTTGGCGTCCCTGGGTTTTATAAGTTTTTACTTTAAGTTTCCTTTAATTCTCATATCTTATCTTCTTCTGTTTCGGAGCTCAGCCTCCTGGTCCAGGGACTTGAAACTGAAGTATTCCTACTCTGATGGGAAATATGCCCCTGCCATTCCAAGTTGACACGCTGAATGCATTTTCTCACAGGAGTATTATAACATGCATTTATTGTTCACAAAACTCTCAGGACAGAACTTTGTTCCTGCCACTTTAGCTATCTGGTTGTGTATCAGAAAAATGCAAATTGAGTTTTGATAAACTTGCAACCTGAACTCTTGGAACACGTCCACGTGGAAGTTAGAGGGTACCTTTATACTTAGAAATACCAAAAAAAAAAATCTTTGTTGGTTTCTCTCCAGGCTCTCCTGAAAATCGTCAACATTCTAACAACCCCAGCAAAAGTCAGCAGGAAGCTTAAACGCATATGCTATTGAACTTTTGAACTCTGAAACAGCATCTATTTTCTTAGTTCTGTTTGTTGACTCTTCTTTGATCTCATCTTATTAGAAAGATAATACCCTAACATTTTAGCATATTTAAAATAAACTGCTTTAACAATCCTCCAGGGAGCTCAGCTTAACTTTAGCCTTTCCCAATCTCTAAAGCTCTTTACTGCAGTGTGTACTCACCTTCATAGAAATTGTCTGCTAAGTAATTTTCCCTAACAGGGAGTTTACTTTTCTGAATACACTCTAGGCAGAAATATTTATATTTCATTTGAGCATTTGAATGTGAACCCTATTTCTAATTTAGTGAGTATCTTTGAAAGCTTGCTATTAAAACTAGAAGATCCAAAGAAGTGGAAACTGTGTCTATAGTTGAGCAGTGGTGGTTGTGGTGGTGAGAGCTGCCTAGTAGGGTTATTTGGCCAAAGCTTTACATTTAGAAAAGGTCTCAAATTTAGACTTTCTATAATGTTAAAATAAGAAAATAACATGCAGATACATACATAATGTATTGAAAGATGATCATTGTACAATTCAAACTTGCTGTTCCCAAACCACATCAAAATAATACACTGTGAATTGATAGAGACATCAATTAGTTTATTGACATCTTTTACTTAGTTTATTAATTTATTGATATGTATTTCAAAATATGTATTCTATATGTATCTGGCAAATGGCAAAATAGTAGCATTATAATTTTTGCTTAAAATATGTAATTTTTAAAGGTAAATATTGAAAATCTAACCACAGTTGTAGATAGCTTTAGTAGCATTTCTGGAATTCATTTTCTGCCTTCCCACTTCCAAATATTACCCCAAATTTTCTTTCAGCTTTATTCATCTCTCACCTGTTCACTCTGCCCTCAATACAGAATGCTTCTGGTTTTCTTGACAGCATGTTTCATTTTTGTAGCCCCAACCACTGGTTAAAGGATAGATGTGACTTCTGTAGTGTAGCTTGGTTGAGTTCCAGGACTCTTTCTTGGAAAGCTGTTATATTTCTTCTCTCAATAGATTTGAACGAAGAAATGTGGACTTTATACTAGGAGAAGAATGAACCTTATGACAACAGAGAGGAAGAATTGGGTCCCTCCATTATACTGTGAAAGTTGTTCCTACTAATTAGGTCATTCCTGTCATACCCAGCTAAATCAGAGTCAAGGAGCCAGGGGGAAAAAGCACTTGAGATACATAACATTGCTCTAGAAATATAATTCTCTGCAGGTCCAGCTGCCGAACTTGCTGAGTTCAGCAAATATTACTCAGATTTTCTTTTTGCTCTATTCATCTCTCATGTATTCACTGTACCTTCAATACAGAATGGTTCTGGTTTTCTTGACAGTCAATGTGTTTCATTTTTGTAGCCACAATAAACCTGAGGCCAAATACACAATTGTAACCTGAGATCAGTTTTATCTATAGCTCCTGCTGAGATAACTTGCTGAAAGTCTAGGACTAATGTTACCCACTGATATCACCCACTATTGAAGCTTACCAGCTCCCCAAAGCTTTACTAATGCCAATGAATTTTTTCTCAAGACCACACATAACATTCCTCTTTTTTTATAAAACCCCCAACCTTCTCTTTGTTCTTAGGACATACTGAAGACCATCTAATCTACATATATGCCTTGAATTACAATTCTTGCTTCCCAAATAAAACGTTAAGTTTAGAGATTCATCTCTACATTTTAACTTTGAAATACATGGTGTCAGAAGTGGGCTCCAAAGCTGATTGACCTAGAGGAGCATCACTGGCCCTTGGGATTATTATGTGAGGTACCTAAAATGGAGATCTTTGAGTGCCCGTTTTCCCCCGATGAGTCTCTCTTGGACAGAACTCCTGAATTTGGTTTGAGTTCCATTTTATTTGGGATTTGGTTGGGAGAGGTCTTTCTCCTTCCTGTTTGAAGAGAAGTCTTTCTCTCTCTTGTCTGGGATATATTTTGTTGAGGAGGGTTATTTTCCTCATGTTGACCTCAGCTGTGAGGTTTTGACCTCCAGATTTGGATGAAGGGATTTTTGCCTTCATTTGGAGAAGGCTTACTGTCCTTCCTAGTATGACTTTATCTTCCCTTGGTGCTTGCATTTTAATTTGGCTTTTGGGAACTGGAGCTTGCATTGCATTAGCTTTTGTGTATTTGGCATTAAACTGGATCACAATGGGTTCTTAAAATTTAAAATTCTTAAGACATACCAAAACAACTCCCCACTGGGCACTCAATAGAAGCTGGATATACATTTAAGCATTATGGTCCATCTTCACACGTTTTCTTGTCTTGATGGGCCAAGTATACTAAAGATGACCTGGAATTACAATGGCCTACCTGAGGTTCTTTTGACTTCTCTAAACTAGTTTGTCTCAGGAATAAACTAGAAAGTAAGGCTCTAAAATTAAGCAATCTTAATGAAATGTGTACCTTAATTGGTACATTGAGGCATCTAAATGCAATTGGGAATCAACATTTTTCTTGCTCCAAAATATTATCAAAGAAAAATAAAAAATTAAAAGAAGAAAAAAAGGCTTTAAAAGTCCAAAATCCTTCTGTCTCTCAGATGCCATCTACTACCTCTCCTCTCAATCTTTCACTTTCCAAACTTTCTTCCTTTTTAATACATCTTCCTGTGCTAATGCCCTACCTCCTGCTTTTCAGTCTCAACCTATGAAAACTTGTTCCTTTAAGATCAGGCTCTCTAACAATCCTAAGTTTCCCTAGATTTCTTATGACTCTTGGACTAAATTTGAACTTCATGCTATAGCCAAGGATTTTCCTAGTTACTGAAGACTCCCATTATTTTTTCCATGAATTTTACATTACAGTTCAGGCTTAAAACAGCTTGGCTTCTCTGGCCTTTACTGACTTGTTTGTGTGCTTGTAGAAAGCCAGGCCCATCACCAAATGCAAAAGCGGATTGGACACATCTCCAAAAGGATTTAGTGAGACCTGTCCCTACTTCCTCAGCGTATGGTCTGCAATATTGGGAACAGGCTCAGCAACTTGCAAGAAATGTACATGGGGCCATTATCAAAGCATTTCTCAAAGCCACAGACTGGAATAAAATTCAGGCTTGTACCCAACAGCCAAATGAATCAGTTCACAACTATGATATCAGGTTCCAAGCTATACTTAGAGAAAATTCTAGTTTTCCTATGGATTTTGACTCCACTAGAGTCACCTTTAATTCTATGTTTGCTAATGGTTTTTACTAAGAACTTCCTCAACTAATAAAAATAGGAGACCATATAAACTACTAATCTTATTAAGTTGTCAAATTAATGGCCTGGAACCTTAGATAGTACCAATAAAAAGAAGGCCACTAAAGTTTTAAATGTCCAACTACACAGATGAATGCTTCCAGAACAAACAATTGGGGCTTGGGTGCCATGACTCATGTCTGTAATCCCAGCAATGTGGGAGACCAAGGCAGTTGGATCACTTGAGCCCAACAGGTTGAGACCAGCCTGGGGAACATGGCAAAATCCCATCTCTACCAAAAAAAATACAAAAATCAACAGGATGTGATGGTGCATGCCTGTAGCCCAGCTACCTGGGAGGCTGAGGTGGGAGGATCACCTGAGCCTGGGAGGTCAAGGCTGCAGTGAGCCATGATGGCACCATTGCACTCCAGCCTGGGTAACAGAGTGAGACTCTGTTTCAAAAACAAAACAAACAAAGAAACAACAAACAGACAAACAAAAAACCCCATCATTGAGACTCTAAATGGTACAACTTGAATCCACAAGGGCTATTTCCTGGTAATTGTCACTATTGTAAATAGCCAAACCATTGGAATAAGAACTATCCTAAGCTTAAATGAATTAGACATCCTTCTTCAAATGAACTTCCATTATCTCCCCCACAATGTAGGGGATGTGAGGACTCAGTGTTTTGTTTTCTTCAATCCTCCCTCTTAATCACTGTGAGGAGATTACTCTTCAAATTGGCAATAAGATTCTAACAGTTCTCAGAGATACAAGAGCAACCCTATCAGTTGAACCCCATCAGCCTCAATCAGCCCCTACCTCAGAGTGATAAAACATTCAAAGGGTGGGAGTCTCTAATAAGCTACCGATAGCCTTTCTGTCCCAGTCTATTACTTTCTGCTTGAGATTTTTACAGGCTACTCATCTTTTCTTACTGGTGGAGTCTGCTCCAGCTTATTTACTGGGATAAGATTTTTTAAAGAGAAAAACCATGATGGCATCTGCTTCTCCCAAAAGGGGGAAATGATTCTAGAATTTCATGATCCCAATAGTTCATTGGACTGTCAAGAAAATGAAAACCTAAAAAAAATATGTTTTTTAAGCGACCCAAGATTGCTTCAGTTTGGACATATGGGTAATAAAAACTAGGCCTATAAACTAAAGTTAATCTCTCACTCACAATGATGAGGTCTGTCAAATATTTACTGACATGTACTGATTACCACCTTTCCTATCAGATAAAGCACAAAGACAGGATAAAGGCAGTTATCTCTCTCCAGACCTTAAGACTTCTATATACTAGTTAACATTTTACTCTGTATAAGTTAACCACCTATTTGCTTTGTCTTATATATAAGGTCGCTGAGCATTAATCAGAATTGTAAGAATGTCACCTTTGCTTTACTGTCCCCCTTCTTTCATTTTCTAGATAACAAAATGTATAAATTTTGAGCTGATGTAGCCCAGTCTGGGACACATTCTTGGTTTGTGCTAATTCTGCATTTCTGGATTGCAATCCTCAAATTTGGCTCAAAATAAAATTAAGTTCATAGTTTAAGTTTATAGCCTCTTATTTTAGCCTCCAGTCAACAGGACTCTACTAATGATGTTTCAGTTATTTGTTACGCTGTCTCATGTGCAAAAGACATCTCTGCTGCCTTCCAAAATTCCTTATTGGAACAGATACCTGTGTATTTATGGGCCATATCATCAACAGAGTACACTCCTAATAAAAATCCAGATTGACCCCCTTGCCTAATACCAAACAGTATCTCCTTAGTCAATTTGCCTGACAATGCATAAAACCCATAACTGAAAAATACAAGACTCAAAGTTTAATAATTCCTTGCACTAGTCTCTGTAAAACTCCCATTCTCCCAATAAGAAAACCTAAGAGCCAAGGATGAAGATGTGTTCAAGATAAATAATACCATCATATCCCATCATCCCATAGTTCCAAATTTGCACACTTTGCTGACATGAATACCAACTGATAGTAAATTTTTTCACTGTAATTAACCTCTGCAGTTCCTTCTTTAGCTTCTTGTTGATTAAGGCCATCAATACAAATTTGCCTTCACCTGGGTGAAATTGTAATATACCTGGGTGGTCATGCCTTAGGGATATACTGAAAATCCTTTTTACATCTCCCAAGTTCTGAATGCTGATTTAGGAGATGTGGCTTTTTTCCTAAAACTTGTCTTCATTACATTATGTAGATGAGTTATTTCTTTGTTCTTCCTCATAGGCAAGACTGCAAGGAAGACAATCACCTGCAAGGGTCACATGGTTTCTAAAGAAAAACTACAACTAGTTAAGTCCCAAGTTAAATATCTGGGTCATCTGATTTCAGAAACAGAGCTGCATTTGGATCCTGAACAACTACAAGGTGTTCTACAATTCTGTAAGCCCAAACTAAAATAACAACTTTGAGGGCTTTTTGGATTCACAGGATGGGATACTGCCATTAACTGGATACCAAACTTCTCTTTGACTGTCTGATCCCTGCATGTCCTACTTAAAACCTCTCGACCTGATACCATTATATGGAAAAATTCTGAAGATACTGGTTTTTTAAACTTAAATGAAGGGCTTTTAAATACCCCTGCCCTAGACACCCTAATTATCAACTTTATTTTCCTTTTTGTTTATGAATAGAAAAGAAATGACTTGGACATCCTAACCCAGAAACATGAATTTCAGCACCACCCCCTTGGAGATTACAGCCGGCAACTACAGCCAGTAGTAGCTTGAGAATTACTCTCTTGTTTGCAAGCAATTCCAGCTAGCACCCTATTAATTAACTTCCACTAAATAAATTATCATGGAATCTCCCTTAAGCATTTTTGTTCCCCACAGTACGGAATCTATTCTAAATTCACATCACACCCAGCATTTCTCTGAAGTCATTGAAGATGCTCCCTTACCTATGGCTACTTCTGCCCAACAGACAGAACTTTTTGCTGTTGCTCAGCTTTGCCTCCTTGCTAAAAGAAAATGTACATATATATATAAATATATGTATATATAAAATAAATATATAAAATATATGTTATATATAATATATATGCACACATATAATATATATATATACACACACAGACAGTAGATAGGCTTTTGGGGTTGCTCAGGATTGTGGAATGCTCTGGAAACAAAGGAGTTTCCTCACTTCTACTAGGGATCAAATTAAAGATGGATTCTATGTACAGGACTTCCTGAATACCATCCAGGTCCCAGATGCCTGGGCTATTACCAGAATTCCAGACATTCCAGGTTAGACTCTATGGAAGCTAGAAGAAACAACCTTGTTAATAATGCTGTAAAGAATGATGCTATTAAACTTTCGTTTAATCAAATCTCTATTGTGGCCCCACTAAAAGAGCCCTCAAAAGATGACTGGAAAATAATTACGAAAGACTCACAAAATGGGCACCAGAAGATGAAAAGGAAAAGATCATTGCTGCTGGTTTGATGACAAAAAAGAACTATGGTTTGAACCTGATAGTAAATTAGTTTTCCCAAATTTAGTAATATACTCATTGTTAACCAAAGAACATAATTTGACTCACTAGGCAATTAACAAATTAATTTCTTTTAAAAAAACAGTATTGGTGGGGTGACATTTAAAAAGCTGTGAAACATGCCTGTTTGCCTTGCACCACCTGCACTAAGTTTAATCTAGGAAAACCCATATGTACCAATCCTGGACATTTTAGTTGACCTAATGGGCCTTTCAAGGTTTGGCAAATGGATTTCACCCAACTACCTCTTCCTTCGGGCATATATTTATATACACCAGTAATGGTTTGCATGTTCTCCCATTGTGTAGAGGCTTTTTCCTGTAGATAAGCCAGTGCTTCAGTTATGGCCAAAATTCCTCTGGAACAAATTATTCCACCCAGGGAACTCCTCTTGAACTACAAAGTGATTGGAGATCCTGTTTTCCTGGCCATGTAATAAAACAAGTGTGTTCAGTTTGGACAACTTCATAGCATTTCCATTGTGCCTATCCCCAATCTTCTGGCCCAGTAGGATGAACAAATGGAACTCTACAAACCCAGTTGGAAAGATTTATGGAAACTCTACACCTTCCTTGGCCTAAAGTTCTTTCTTTGGTATTATTAAATCTAAAGGCCACTTTTTGGGGGGGCTCATAAACTTTCACCTTTTTAAACTGTCACAGGCCATCCTATGCACTTAGTTCCTTCTGCTTTTGACAGTCAATGAAAGGAGACATACTTCAATATTGTAAAGGCATTGTTAAAGCAATGAATGGCAATCATACTTTGGTAGAACCTCTTTCCACAGCACAGTCCCAGGAAACAAAGACCTAAAATACCAAGATCTGCAGCCTGGCAACTTGGTCTCCTGGAAAAGACACCTACATAAGAATTCTCTTCAGCCTCACCGGAAGGCCCATAACCAGTCCTTCTCACCAATCTCTGTGCTGCCAAACTAAAGGGCATTGACTCCTGGATCCACATCTCTCATTTTAAAAGATTTCTACTTCTCACCGAACCAGCACCCAAACAGGGAATTTAAAACTAAATTCCCTTCATCAATGAGATAAAGCAGATTCTATCTGTAGTGGACTGTGGACTAAGTCAGTATACCACTTAAAAAAAATGTTTGATCTCTTCTCACATGCCTACATTTTCCTGGAAAGATAATGCCCTAGTGCACATTTTCTAGTCTAATGCCAAAGGTGGAAATGTAACTGTTGGATCTGTCACTCAAAACTCTGATCTGTTCATGAGGCAAGTGAACTTTTAGTTTACCACATAACAGATTTCAGTCATGTTACTAATGTAACTGTTTGTTCAAGTTGTGCATCTGGTCCTTTTTATAAAGTCAAACTTTCAGACTCACATGTTCAGATTCCCTATTTCACCCTAACAGAGCTGTCTGTAGAAAATACTTTGAAAATAGATTTTAAAATTATAAAAATTAAAACTTAAAAACTCGTAAAAATATTTATGATCCAAATTCCTTTATTGTTCATAGTTTCCAACAATGTAGTAACATGATAGTAAGACCTTGAATAACTATTGCTGATAATTCTCTATGAATACTCTACATGGGATTGCCTGCTGTGCCTCAATAGGATACATTTTTATTTATGGGGGATTTGGTAATCAATCGTATGCACAGGCAACATCACACCTCAATAAATGGAAAGGAGAAGGCCAATGTGACTTAGGGTATTTCTGGATTCAAATTAAGTTAACAAATTTTGAACATTGTTGACACCTATTACCTTATGCTTTAATATTAACAGAGATACCCTCCTAGAAGGCATACATCCAGTCTGATGGGTCTCAGTTGCCAGAGTTTTTCTGCTTTGTATCAGTTGCTTAGAAACAATGGTTGGAAACCTATGCTTAACAATTGGAGCCGACTCTAGAGCTAAGGTCATTGTGACCCAACAAATTTCCCTAGATTTTCTTGCTAAAGTAGTGTTAGTTAACAGAATTGCTTTAGATTACTTACTAGCTACGCTAGTGTTTGTGCAATAGCTAACTTAATTAAGTAGAAACACAATTACACAAGATAAAAAAAATGGCTTCAACAATTCTCACCAGATACTTCTGGACTTTTTGATCTGTTTAGTTGGTTACTTTCAAAATTAGGTCATGGTTTAGAACTATTATTCAAACTGGATTTTTTATACTGTTGCTGATTTTTTTTTTGTATTATGATTTTTAAAGCTTTGTCCTTATTGCCTGTTTAATCTTTGTAAAGCCAACTCTTCCAACAGGATAATGCTACCTCACTACCTGAAGATGGTTGTTGATGCCTATGGGACTGATAAGATAGAACTTGATACTGTACTCCAAAAAGACCTTTCCTGAGGACATATTTCATTCTCTGACATAGATCCCTGTCCTTTTTCACTGATATGGGACAGAGAAAATTGGGACAGGTCCATCTTGGCACAGAGGGACAGTTAAGCTTAATTGCAAAATAGTTGATTAGTGATAGCTGCAAAGAAAGAACTTGAGCAAAAGGGAGAAATGGGCCAAACACAGTGGTTCATACATGTAATCCCAGAATTTTGGGAGGCTGAGGCAGGAAGATCTCTTGAGGCTAGGAGTCTGAGATCAGCCTGGGAACATAGTAAGACCCTGTCTCCACAAAAAATAAAAATAAAAAATTAGTCTGGCATGGATGCATGTACCTGTAGTCCTAGGTATTCAGGAGGCTGAGGTAGGAGGATCACTTGAGCTCAGGAGGTAAAGGCTGCAGTGAGCCGTGATGGCGTCACTGCACTTCAGCCTGGGTGAAAGAGCCAGACACTGTCTGAAAAAAAAAAAAAGGAAGAGAAATATGAAAGTCTGACCCCAATCGGAAGGACCAGGAGAAATAGCACTCAGGTACATAACATTGCTCTAGAAATATAATTCTCCACAAGTGCTATGCAAGTCTGGCTGCTGAAACTGCCTGTTGTAACCTGAGACCAGTTTGATCTACAGCTGCTGAGATAACTTGCTGCAACTCTAGAACTAGTTTTGTCCACTGCCATCGCCCACCCAGCAGATCTTGCCAGCTCCCCAAAACTTTAATAATACAAAAGAACTTTCTCTCAGCCGCACACATCATATTTTTCTTTGGTATAAAATCCCCAACCTTCTCTTTGTACTTCAGACATACTGAAGACCACCTGGTCTGCCTGTATGTCCAAACTGCAACTATTTCTTCCCAAATAAAATGTTAAATTTAGAGAGTCATCTCTACATTTTTATGTTGACTCCAACAATATCATTATAGATCTGCCAATTCTGACGTCTGACGTAGCTGAGGAACTTTCATGTTTATGATAAAAAATTCTCCCCTCTTTTGAAATCAGGTTTGAATTAAATTTTTGATTATTTATCACATAAGCAGGCTTAATGTTTTTTCTATTATCCTGATATGTAATTTTTTTTACCTTCTTAATATCCAGAGGTTCTCAGAATCTTGAAGGGCAGAGGCCTCTCTCAGTCTTTGAGTGCCCTGATTCAATCTAATGATTGCCACCCACTGCAGCTTAATCCAGTCCACGTTTCCTGGTGAGTCAGAGGTCTGAGCTCAGTAGAGTGGTCCCCAGTTCTTAGGAACGGTTTAATGGGCTTAAGAGGCTGTGATACTGAGGATCCAATATCTTCGATAAGACCAGTCCTCTGCTTTTCATTCTTAATTTCATCACAAAAATCAGGGTGAAACTCAAAAAGATCTAGGAACGACTGTTCTAGGGAATGACTGTTCTAGGGAATGACTGTTCTAGGGAAACACATTAGGTCCCAGTGGCTTTAGCTGTAGAGTCAACTGTAGAGCCAATCATTTAGGATAGGTTTCTAACTATTATTTCTAAGTGATTGGCTGAACAATATATGACCTGGACATAAAATATGCTGGGTAAAATCTATTGTCCATTTTGTTTCTTTTGGGAAGTTCATCCTAAGTACTCAAGTTAACTTCAGAAGATCAGTGATTCACACATGGCCAACTGTGCCCTGGGGGGACACTTGGCAGTGTCTGGAGGAAGCTGTTTTTTGGTTGTCACAACTAGGGGGAGATGTTACTGGTATTTAGTGGGTAGAGGCTGAGATGCTACTAAATAACCTATTAGGTTGGTGCAAAAGTTATTGCGGTTTTTACCATTACATTCAATGGCAAAATCACAATTACTGTTGCACCAACATAATATAATACACAGGACAACCCATAACAATAAATATTCTAGCCCTAAATGTTGTTAATACCAACCTTAAATAAGGTAGTAAAACACCCGTGGTCTAGCTGCAATCATGTGTTACACTCCCTCTCAGTCTTCTATTTTCTCTCATGTGTGCTGGGTAAGCTGGATGTTTACAATTATTTCTACTACTTCCTAGTTAAGGTTTTCATTTTTCTTTGTTATTTGGAGAAACAGATAAGTTTCAAAATTGGCATGATAATTTTTCTCTGGTGCAGTTAGGTAATTTAAAAGGACTATTACCTAAGCAAGTGGGAGCAGGTTTTACTTAGCTGTTTCCCGACTCCTTTTAAAGTAAGTTTCTGAGTACTGCCATTAATGTTTACAAGGTGCTGCTCAGTTATTTATTATTATTATTATTTTTTAAAGATTCAACACTGTGTAAGATTTTTGCTGCTTTACAGGAGCTCACAATCTAGTAGTGGAATTGGGAAAAACATTCAAATTACTTTAGTACAAAGGAGCACCTCTCATGTATAATAAGTTACTGCTGGGGCCCAGAAAGATAATACCCCCAAATATGCTGCTTTGTCCTTCAAACTGAGAGCGTCTGGGCAGCATCGCATGTAGGAAAGGGCTTTCTCTGAAGTTGCTCTACCTGCCTTAAAGGCTGGGCCCTCCAGAAGCTCAACTGTTGTAAATCCCTTTCCCAGAGAGCTCATCAACTAGGAGGGAGGATGACACATGCGACAGGAAGAAAGAGCAGAGTTGACGCCACACCAGAGCCCAGACAGACTTTGTCCCATGCTGTGGTTGGTTCTTTGGGCCCATTCATCTCCCCTAAAAAGTATTTATTCTTCCTCTACAATTGCCTTCATGTCCCATTTCCTTTTCCCTATGAAGAAGGCCTATAAGCTTCGAAATCTCATTGGGTTATTGGGTCCTCACTCTCCTGAGTTGCTCCCATGCATGTAATGTATTTATATGCCTTTTCTCCTGTTAATCTGTCTGTTGTCTGTTTATTTCTCAAATACTGAACCCCCATAGAGGAGAGAATTCTCTTGCCCTAATGTCACCTACTCCTGGGGCGAATGAACACTGCTGGACAAACATAACTACTCTCAAGGGCCACTCCCAGCTTGCCATTTTCCTCTGGTGGCATCTCTAGGACCACAGACTTCTTCAGTGCTTTTAGAAGCTAACAGGCAACTGCCTGTGGTGAGGCTGCCAGCTTTAATCATTCAGCTTCCCCTGTGCAAAGACAGCGAGGAGAAAAACGCAGCTCAGCAAGGCTGAGAGGGCATGAAATTGTGTTAAGCAACATTCATGACAATGACTGGATTTGCTATTTTAAAGTAAGTGACTAAATGTTTTTTTTTTTTTTTTGAAATTGTAATTTTCCTGTGCCGTTAAGTGTAAAGGTGACCGCTCTGTGGTGGGCTCTCGGCAGTTTGTGCTCGACAGCTAATCAGGTTGATTCATTTGGTGAGGTAGGCAGTAAGCTCAGTGATATAGCGGAATTGAGTTCTTACCTCTCTGAGATATAACACCACACATTTTTTTTTCTTTCTGCTTTTTGAAGGAAAGAAATAGTCATGCAGACTTTTCAGAAGGACCTTGTGAAGACACAACGAGGTTTTATATGTGTAGCAGGAAACATAATCATCCGTGGAACAAAACTGGCTCCCTTACTGAGTTTGCTAGCAGCCTTTCAATAAATGATTTAGGCAGCTATCACTAACGGGAGCTGGAGGTTTTGGTAGGGACCATCCTGGGCTTATTTTAGCTCAATCTCAGGGCTTCTGACGTGTAAAATGCACATTTACCTGCTGCTAATTACATCAGAGCTGACCAGAGGCAAGTTAGCAATGGCTCAGTATTACCCAATTTCCCCACAGGATGGCATCCACCAGTTAAAAACAAAATTTATAGTATTAGCAGAATTCATAAAAATAGAGATGGATTAAATTTTCTATTAGGCTTTGCGATGTTTAGGGTTTATTTCGATACACACTCTAACTTGATCATAGTGAGCTAGGGCGGTGTGAGTGCTTGCCAGGAGCTGGCACAGACGCAGAGACGGAATTTGTGGTATGTGCAAAGGGAGAAAGGGACTCATGCTAAGAATGGAGTTGCTACAAATAAAGCTTAGCTTCTAAGATCCCCCGATCACCAGAGGGCCATTTACGGAACTAATTTTTTTCCTCCATCAGAAGATTAGCGAGTTTCAAGAGATCAAATCAGAACAAGCAGAGCCTCATGCCAAATTAAGGAAAAGCACAAGAAGATTTTGAGTTCTGGTTTGATGAAAACAGTGTTCTAATATTTCTAATATTTTATACCTGGAGAATAATAACAAATAGAGTGTTTTAGCTACATGATCATAGAAATCACATAGGCCAATCCTGAATGTTGCAGAAAAAGTTCCAAAGAGAATGAGTAATTTTTCCAAGCCAGGACCAGAACAAAAGCAGTAGTTGCTCCATTATTCCTATTTAGGGAGGAGTTAGCCAGTGGGAAGGTGAATGAAGAAGCTTGGTTTGTGTGCCTAGCAAAAATGTTTTCAAAATTATGTTGCAGACCCATATAAATAGCAAAGTTTTCTAAAGATAATTTATTACTCTGAAAGATGGAGAAATGCTAATTGTTCACATTAAAGGATGTTGTTATTACTAAAAACACTTTGGGCAGTTTAACAGGGTGGTAGAAATTGGGTAGAGGCACTAATACTCCCTCAGGCTGCGCTGGGAATAGAAGGATCTCAATCTTCTGACCCTTCCTGAGATCCCGCCCAACTGTGGGATGTTTCCCTGCACCGCTTCCTGTCCCATCCAGGGAAGAACTGCTGTGTTCTCTGGAGATTATCTCCCTTTGTCCACCTTTTGAGACTCTTTCTGTGAGCCTTCTGTCCTGTCCATCAAATCTTGGAGGCCTTTTAATGGCTAAGCCTGTCAAGCACACTTCCACGTGACTTTGGAAAGGACACTTAAGTACTCTTGGGGGAATGAGTCCCTCATTAGGGAAAGTAAAATCACAGTTTGTTTTTTTCCACTACCAACTGCCAATTCTTTTCAGTTACAGTGTCTGTGAGTTTCACTATTGCATGTGGGCAAATGCACCTCACTTTGTGTTCATGTACATTAGAGGCATCTACTATAAAGCTTCTAGAAGGCGAGGATGCTGTTTGCTCACGTAGGTCTTGCAAGTGTAGGCAATTTATTTTTAAAAATGCAAAACAAACAAACAAACGGAAAGAAACTCCTAATTATACCATCTTGCATCTGAAGAATCCTTAGGCACTACTCCCAGTTGCAGATACAGCAGACTGCATCTGGCTTATTAAGGAAGACACTTCTGGGGGACTTGCTTAAAATAGTGATAACTACAACCCATCCATGGGAATGCTGATTTACACTGGGCCTGAGAATCTGCATTTTATCCTGTCCCTCCCTGAACTCGGTAATTTTGAAAGGTGTAGGTCAACTGAATCTTAAACCAATCCAGGAACCCTCTGTGCACCTGCAACCACATTGACTGTGACAACATTTAAATTTACCTATCCTATTTCTTGATTGGAAACTGTCAAAATCTTTCTATACATGCATGTCTGTCCTATTTGTGTATTTCAGTACTGGCCAAAGGAATCTGTGAACATAGTGTGTTTTCAATCACTCTAGAGTCCAGTGTTGAAGAATGTTGAAAAATATTATTATGTGTTGCGAAAGCACAGAAACCCCCAATCTTTTCAGCTGCCAACATTTGTGTATTTTTAAAAGAACATTGCTACCCATGTTTTGAAAGTGGCATATGTCACATCCAAGCAGACCCTGGACATGTCTTAGGTGTCTTTATGGACAAAGAATGAAATCTCCTCAGGCCATGGTGGCAATGCCTTCATCTTCCAGAGCCCGGGAGTTCTTTGATGACATTCTGTTTGACAAAGAAGCAGGGGGAGAAAGCGTCCCAGTCTTTTTTCTGTTGCTTTTTTCTTTGCTATGATCAGTATGTAAAACCCCGGGCTTGAAAAGGACTTTGACATCTTTGTTAGTAAACAAACAGAGTGGTTATAATGCTTTTGACAAGAGGGTAGGGAGGACTGTGCTCTGGCAGGCTTTCTCCTTTTCTCCCGCTTCTCCTCCTCTAACTTGACAAGCGGATTGCAGAGGCCAGCGAAAACACTCGTGTGTCTTTCAGGTTGAGAGCATTTGTTAGGCATCTGTGAGGGTTGCTTTCTTGCTGTTGGGTGTCAAGTCACGCAATATGAGAAGAGGGAGGCTTCGACTGCTCAGCCATTCTTTCCCGTGAAAGGAGCACTGACGAGCTAGCCAGTGGCTCAGTTAAAAACTGAAGGAAGCATTCACTGTGCGGGACACCAGCTTACTTTACTGACTGTGGTGTTATTAGCGAGACTGACAGGGGCAGCCGGGAGGGGCTGCAGTGGCTGAGAGGAAAGGGAGGCAGAGTTCTTGTTTCCTCTTGTTTTCTCACTGTTGCTGGCAAGTTGTTGATCTTGAAAATGAGCAACCTCCTCACAGCCTATTTTCCAGACTTTGTTAATATTTAAAATGATTTTGAGAGAAATGCACGAAATGAAACATGTCATAATATGTAAAGTCATACAAATTTCACAACTTACCTCCAGCCTATGCATTTTAGTTGTTCTATTCAGGGTTTACTGCTCAAAACCCCCAGGTCCTTAAACTTCTGCAGCTGTTGCCTTTGGTTATTTCTTGGTGTTCTCAGGAAGTACCTTACATGTGCTCATTAACAGATTCCGTCACAGCTGGACACCATGGCACCCACCTTTTCTGCAGAGCCTTCACCTCCTTAGTGGGACATCAGTGTCAGCCTCGTGTTCGGTCACTGCTTCCAGGCATTTGCATTGACTTACTCATGGGTCTGTCCTATCCAAAGTCAGGAGAATGGCTTTTTCTCCTTATTTTGAACCATTCTTTTGTGCTAGAGACACACTGGGCAGTTTGGCCCATGTTTCACAAAGCCCCTGTTGAAACCAGATTTGTCATCATTTCCCTGGGGACGGAGGCTCCTGATTCTTCCAAGACCCCTCTTGGCTTTGCCCAATGGGTCTTTGGGCCACAGCAGTTGAGACTTGACAGAAAAAAATATGAAATTCCAGGCAATGAAAACCCAAATGAAAGGAGAACCAGAATCTTCTAGTACAGGCAGAACTCATTATTATGACTTGTCAATGTTACAAAGACATTATTAATAGTTGTCTTTGTAACATTTGAGGTTTCAGGAAGGCAGAAGAGAACTGTAAATCTTGTCCTCTCAACCTAGGTCTATTAGCCACTGCCTTGTAGTTTTTGTCCTCCTGACAATTCAGACTTGAGAGAAGAGACCAGTGGTGACAAATATACATTTCCTTAGTTCACAGGAAATAGATACAAGACTGTTTAAAGAACATAGACAATCGGTAGCTTCCATGAGTCTGTTAGCTTTTGCTGCATAGCAAGCCAGCCTGAAATTAATGTCTTAAATAAAAAAGTATTTACTTAAGGTTTTTTTGCAGGTCAACAACTTGGGTTGGCTCAGCAGGGAGGTTCTTCTAATCTTAGCTGGGTGCACGCAGGTGTGTGTGATCTGCTGCTGGGTTATCTGGGGCCTGACTCATCTAGGATAACTTCTGCTGCTATGGCTCATTTCTGCTCCAGGTGGTCTCTCATTCCCCAATGAGCTTACCAGTGTTTTTTTTGTTTGTTAGTTTTGTTTTTTTCTCCCATGGTGTCTGGTTAGGATTCTAAGAGAAATTGAGGAAGCATGCAAGACTTCCTGAGGCCTAGGCCTGGAATTGACACATCATTACTTCTGCTGCATGCTATCGGCCAAAGCAGATCCATAGTCTGGTACAAACACAAGAGGAGGAGAAACTGGTTCCATTCTTTTTATTTTATTATTATTATTATTATTATTTGGTGCAGTCTTGCTCTTTTGCCCAGGCTGGAGTGCAGTGGTGTGATCTCAGCTCACCGCAACCTCCATCTCCTGGGTTCAAGTGACTCTCCTGCCTCAGCCTCCCAAGTGGCTGGGATTACAGGCTAATTGTTTTGTATTTTTAGTAGAAACCAGGTTTCACCATGTTGGCCGGGCTGGTGTCAAACTACTGACCTCAAGAGATCCACCCACCTCGGCCTCCCAAAGTGCTGGGATTACAGGTGTGAGCCACCACGTCCGGCTGGTCCCATTCTTGATGGAAGAAAGTGCAAATTCAATCACAAAGCATGTGGATTCGGAGTGGAGTGAAAGATTATGTCATTTTTGCATTTTACCCCAAGATATATCTAAATACAGATCCATATAATATTTCTGTGGATTTTTTTGTTGTTGTTGTTACAACAAACGATTCTCAAATTTTGTTGTTGTTTTATTTTATAAGTGTAGACCTGGTGCACTTCTTCTCTCCAAAAGTCCAGAGGATAATTTTGCCTAGACTTCATCTTCCAATTTGCTGTGTTATAGAGTGTGGAGATTATACAGATAAGTTCCAAAATAAATAAGAGTATAAACAATGAGCAAAAGAGAGGGAAATGAGGAAAAGTATTACATATAAAAGTAAAAGTTACGGAATTTTCATATCTTACCTGGGCAAAACTAGGAGGGGAGGAGAGTGCTCTCTTAATTTTGAAAAGGACGGCTCTGGAGAGCCTATTGAATTATACAGATATGAGGCCACTGAGATGTTTAATATTATAATAATGTAAGAAAATGTGGTGTTATATATATATTGATTTTCATGCATAGCTCCTGGTTCATAACTCTCATAACCCTTGTTATAAAGTTGGGTGTGGTAGGTTTCAGGAGAAGGCCTCAGGAAATAGAATTTCTCTGACCTTCTCCTATCCTCCTTTCACCTGCCTCAAGGAATCAAACCTTCTCCACCTTTCTGATTGAAGGTTTTAAGACCAAGAGAGGGCCTTGCCCTTTACCCTGGTGGAAGCAATGCTGATGTCATGAAGCTTCCATAAAAACCAGTGACGATTGGGTTCAGGAAGCTTCCAGATAGCTGACCACATTGGAGGTTCCTGGAAGGTGGTGTGGCCACGGAGAGTATGGAAGTTCTGCTCCCCTCCCTCCATACCTTGCCCTACACATCTCTTCATCTGTAGCCTTTGCAATATCCTTTGTAATAAACCGATAGACATAAGTGTTTCCCTGAGTTCTGTGAGCCATTCCTGCAAATCAAACCCCAAAGATGGGGTTATGCGAATCCCAACTTGAAACCGGTTAGTCAGGAGTTCCGGAGGCCTGGATTTGTGAATGGTGTGTGTGTGTAGGGAGGCAGCCATGGGGACTAAGTCCTCAACCTGTGGTATCTGGCCTATCACCTGGCAGATAGTGATGGACTTAAATTGGAGGCCACCCAGCTGGTGTCCATTGCGTACTGTGTGGGGAAAACCTCCTACACATTTAGTCGCAGAAGTCTTCTTCTGTGTTGATTGTAGTTGTCGTGGTGTGAACACAGAGAAAAAATGCTTTGAGAGTTTTCTGAAACAAAATATGAAGTTTTTTTTTCATTCTATCATTGAAGGTATAATTGTAGAAATTTTAAAAAGTCATATTGGTTGTCCATATATGGAGGAAGGGGCCTAGGACTTGGGGGAGAAGAGAAGAAAAAAAGTCTTATTATTTTATGTGTTTGTTTATGAATTCTTTCAAATATTCATTCATCCATTCGATAGGTATTTATAGTGCCTCTCCTGTATGCCAGGCACTGTGTTAGGTTCTGAGGTTATAATAAGGTTCAGTCCCCCAGATATGATCCATGCCTTCTTAGACCCTTTAGTTTTACCTCTATCCATGCTTAGGGGTGAAGAAAATTAGAGAACAGGTCATAGAAAGTTAAGTGTTTCAGAGAGAATCCCATGAGACCCTCGTGGGATAGAAGCCAGGGCAGGCTGTCACTCTAAAAGACAAACAGTGGCAGTCAGAAATAAACTATAAAGTTCATCAGATTCCTCAACATCATAAACAACAAAATTGAATACACATGGATTGGATAATGACTCGGACTATTATAATTTGTACATTAAAGGAAAAGTGATGCAGAAAACTGGTAGTTATTAATTTACTTATTTACCTGTTTCTTTCCTCTTTACTGCCCCTCCCATCCAATTAGGAGACTTGGGACAATGTCTTTCAATTCTTTTGTTACACTATTCTAATGGTTAGCACATTGTATGGACAAAGTCTGTGTTAAAAATTGGTTCCTCTAGGAACAAATAAATAAAAGAATTTAAAATCACCTAGGCTAAAGCTTTTGTTTAGCTACTGGATGTCTTTGGATATCAAGGGGTTTTGGGAAATCAGAGAAGAACACATGGCGAATTTGATCATTTGAAAACTGGGCAAGAATTTGAATATTGCAGTGAGAGGGACGGACACGTAGTGGGGTTTTTTGAATATGCAGAGAAACTTCGTAGGCCATACACTTTTCCTAGAAAAATCTCTCTCTAACAACAGCTAGCATTTATTGAGCATTTACATTGCAGAAGTCACTATCCTAAATATTTTACCTGAATTAACTCATTTAATCCTCCTGCGCATCACAGCCTGGGTTTTGTTCTATTATTATTCCCATTTCATAGAAGAGAAGACTGAGGTATGGGAAGTAGTATAGCTTGTTGAATATAACACAGTTAGCATGCACCACAGCTGAGGTTAGTGTGAAGAGCCCACACTCTCAACCACCACATGTTGCTGCCTCCTTAAACAATACAGTGTGAACCATGGTGGACAGAGTTTCTCATATCATATCATATAGCACAAGAAGTCACAAATACTTCTTGAGGAAGGAAGAGTCCAAGGAAGTAGATCCTCTTAACCCTGAATATCCTTTTCATAATTATTCTAGTTTATGGCCTGAATGTTTGTGTCCCTCTAAAATTCATATGTTGAAATTCTAACCCCCAAGGTGATGGTATTAAGAGGTGGGAAATTTGGGAGGCTATTAGGTCCTGGGGGCAAAGCCTTCATGAATGGGTTTAGTGCTCTTATAAAAGAGACCCCAGAGAGTTGCCTTTTCTTTCCCACCATGTGAGGACCTAATGAGAAGGTGCTGTCTATAAGCAAGCAAGCCCTCACCAGACCCACCAGATGCCAAATCTGCTGGTTTATTGATCTTGGACTTCTCAGGCTCCAGAATTGTGAGAAATAAATTTCTGCTGTTTATAAGTTACCCAGTTCATGGTATTTTGTTATAGCAGTCCAAACTGCCTAAGACATAGAGAAAAACAGACTTGATTTTACAAAGATTGACTAGGAGGAATCAAAATATAAATTGACACTACACTGAAAAGACTAGAATTTATAGAATTCTTGGTGGAATACAGATATTGATTTAAAAGCTGTACGCTGGTTCCTTGGGGGAGAAGGAATGAGAGGAAAAGAAAGAAGGGATGTTCAGTGGCCTCTGGTTTGAAATAAGGAATTAGTTTATTATTCCCATTGGGTTACTCCAGGTCTCTTTGCATCCGATGGTCCCAAATGGCCCCCATGCATATGCTGGGGATCTGCATTTGGGCATTCATGTGCATTTTTAGAGTGACGGAGGCTATATTTATTTCTATTTTTAGTTATTTATTTTTTCCTGGGAAGTAGATGGTACACATTAAGTTTTTTCTTTTTCCTCTGGATTTTATGAATTTGGGCTGATACATCAGTTCAGATGTTATCTTCAGAACATAAGCCCTAAGATGATGAATCATGATGTCGTATTACAAGGTAGCAATAATTTGATCAACTGCTTACAGTTGATTTCTCAGAAGGTGGCCTCTTTGTCTCTCAAGAAAATGACAAAGCTTTGGATGAGGTTTCATTTCAGGGGCTTGGAGGTAACTTGGAGTCTAACGCGAAGTGGCAGGAATGTTTTAAGCTAAGACTCAAGTAAGAGATTCCCCTGAGGCAGATGCTGATGCTTTGTTTAACAAAGCAAACTATGAGTCCAAATTATTCATTACCATATTCATAAGTAATCTATTTAGTAAGACGGTCTGAAGATAATAATAAAAACAAATATTGAATAAAGCTCTTTCCATGTCAACCTTTCCAGCACAAACAGTATGTCAGCTCATTGTTAGTCTGGAATAAACGATTTAAAACTAATGAGTATATCTCCTTATGGCTAGGTGAGATGCTAAGTAATTGGAAATATGTAGCCAGACTTCCCATGAAAGCTGTCTTACAAAAAAAATTCTGGGTAAAGAAAAAGAGTTTATATTGATTTTTAATGGATTTGAGTATTCAAAATTTATTGTATGTGGTTCTCTTACTTAAATGTAATAATAATTTGTATTTAAATGAAAGGAATTATCAGCAATATTTGCCAGTATTTTTCTAATCCTTTCTTACTTCTTTCCATTCTTTGTGGTTTATATCTGCCTTTGTTAATGATATTGCAACTAGAGTCTGAAGGCAAGTTGCAAGCAGTAATCTGGTTGTACTTGCTTTTATATTTTCTTGATTTTATACCCTCCTTTGTATTTCAGATTATTTGAGTAATTATTGTGCATAGCCTACTGCCATTTATAGCTATTCAAGAAGAAATATAAATCTGTTCCATTTTTGTATCCTGATTACTAACAGTATTTTAACAAGGTAGTAAAGTTCTTGATCCTGACATGTTAACGCAGTGAAAGGCTATTTGCTCGCCTTGCAATCATCTCAGAAAAAGCTGAACTTGTATCTCCTTGGGAAGGAATGAATAGAAACATTTGATTTATTCTTCTCTTATGATCTTTATTTTATAAAATTGGGAGAAAATGATGATGTGATAAGGAGGGAATCTCTGCAGTCATAAGAACAAATCTTTATGAGGAAAAGTGAATTGTTGTCTTTGCTCTTGAAAGCACAAAGTGGAAAGGGGTTCAGTAGGCTGCTGAAAGCGGGCCAAGAAACCTCTGTTGGGGAAAGAGAAAAGTCTGCAAAGTAAATTAAGTTCTGTTGGAAGAGCAAAGCATTCCTAATTCTTCAAAGAGGGTACAACTACAATCAAGGCAGAGGGAAACTACTTTTCCTTGATTATAAAGTGAGGGGCAGAGAGAAGCAGGCGTCCCATGAAGATAATGATGCTCTGGGGAGGGACACTAGCAATGCATTTTCATAGACACGTACCTTTTTATTCTTATTCTTAAGAGAGGGCTCTTTAAATTGTATAAACCATATAAAACTGGGATCTGCCTTTAGATTCAGTGTTTGAATGACCAATGTTCTTAAAAAACACGAGCAAACAAGAGTTGACTTTGGATGAGGAGGCCAGATAAACTAGCGGCAAGTTCTAAGTACTGAATATATGCAGAGTACATTTACAAAATTTTGAAGTTCTTGTTTCATTAAAATTTACTTTATCTGTAAATGAATTATTTAAATATGCTCAGAAAGCTTCCCTCTGAAGTAATTTAAATTTTTAAATGTTGTGAATTTGATTAGTCAATCCTTTTATTTTTAGAGCTGTCAAGGAAAAGATTTGTTCTAAGTGCCAAGAATCTGAGCCTATGGAATCTGTATTAAAGGCTGTTTTAACACACTTTCAAAATGTATCTTTAGTTTAGATTTTTCTTTCACTTATATATTCATAGTTATGAAGTACATGACAGAGTTCTGCTGAAGATCATATATTTACATCACACATGCATTAAATCCTAATATAACAAGTTCTTATCAGTGACAAGGTTATTACATGTGAGTTTTAGTGCTAGTTGAGCCTTTGGAGTTTTAAATGGATTTGTTCTGTAGGTTGGACAAAAACACATAAAATTGAGTCTTCTGTTAAGTTTTACTTCTTTCTTATTGAAATTCATTGCATTTTCAATTTTTTCTTTTCTTTTTTATTTTATTTTTTTTTGAGATGGAGTCTTGCTCTGTCACCCAGACTGGAATACAGTGATGTAATCTCGGCTCACTGCAACCTCTGCCTCCTGGGTTCAAGTGATTCTCCTGCCTCAGCCTCCCAGGTAGCTGAGATTACAGGCGCCAACCACCATGCCCAGCTAGTTTTTGTGTTTTTAGTAGAGACAGGGTTTTGCCATGTTGGCCAGACTGGTCTCGAACTCCTGACCTCAAGTCATCCACCCACCTTAACCTCCCAAAGTGCTGGGATTACAGGTGTGAGCCACCGTGCCCGGACTACATTTTCAAATTTTTAATTAGGAAATAGTATATGTTTATTATATAAAAGTTTGATCACTATATAAATATGTATTAAAGAAAGGTCCTATAATCTCATCCCTAGAAATAACCATTTTTAAACAGTGCACAGTTTTCAGTTTTTCTATAATTTTTTAATATTATTTTATAAAAAATTAAATCATGGTATAAATATTAATTTGTAACTTGCATTTTTACTTATATCCTATTTAAGCATAGTTGTTTGTACAGAAGAACTTTAATTTTCTAATGACTATATATATATATATGTATATACCTCTGTTTAACTGATCTTCTGTTGTTGGTATTTCCTTAATTTTTCTCTATTACATTTTTCTAGTGAATATCATATGCATACACCTTCACTCACTTGTGGGAATATCTCAGTTTTATAGAATTCCCTAAGCGAAGCTGATGAGTCAAATGATATGAACCATCATACATTTTTTGGTAGATAATGCAAAATTGCCCTTCAAAATGGTTTTGTTTTATACTTTTAAAAACAATGTATGATAGTGAGTATGAGTATTTTGTTTTCCCCATTTCAGTGACTGACAATTGGTTAGATTTTTAAAAACTCATTGTTTTGATTTGATATTTGTGTGTTTTGTGATGTATATATTTAGACATAATTTAATTAGGCTATTGGTTTATTTAATTGAATTGCCTCTTTACAATTTGACATATTTTTTCATTACTGTGTTTGATTTGTAGGAGCTCTGTGTCTCTCTCTGCAAATATATGTATATTTACATGTATGCATATATGAAATTATTAATAGTGCGTATTGCAGTTATTTTTATACTTTTTCATTTGCCTTTTAAATTAATTTGAATTATATTTTAGAGATCTAAATTTCAAATGCTTATGAAACTAAATTTATAAATTCATTTTTAAAGATCTCTTCACAGTTGCAGAGTTAAAAAAATTCTGATTTTTTTAGATTAAAAAATCAAAATCAGATTGATATTTTTATATTGAGACATAATATTTTTGTGGTTTTTATTTTATCTTTTGCATTAAGACTTTTTATTCATCTCTAATTCAATTTGTATATGAATTTTCAAGACTAGGCACTATTTATCTTAAATAATTTTTGAACATTTGCCTTTGCAAAATAAATAGAGATTTAACAAGATTTTTTTCAGTTTAAAACTCTAATAGTATATCTAAAGTATAATTTACCAAAGTCCAAGTTATACTTAACTTCTAAGAACTGCATATATTGCATAATTCAAGGTATAAAGAAACTCGCATAGTTTCTAGTTTTACTGCTGTTTTTTATCCTTCCTTTTTGACACTGGCACTTTTTCATTAAAGACATAGGGTTATTTCACATATTTCAAAAGGTATTTTGCCTTTATAAGTTTCAGCAAGAAGGTGGAAATTAGAGATAAGTGAGGGTAGAAGATGGAAGAATAAAATATAACCATAAAAAGCTCATTAACCCAAGGAATTGCTGAGAACCAGCCAGGCAGCCAACCACATTACCAGCATCTGTCACTGCCTGGTACCCATATGACAATAGTATTGTGTACAGGTTCTACTAAGAGTGAAAGGTTTACTTTTTAAAAACAATTCTATAAATTCACTAGAAATAAACAAGAGCAAATTATCTTGCTGCCTATTACCATAAAAAAAGCATCAACTTCCTATTGAAAGGGCTTGTTTAGGTCATTTTTTTCCCTATAGCTAGTATAAGAAGCTGGGCACATTAAACACCCATTGTGTTTGGGAACTTGCAAAAAAATGCTTGTCTTCACAACACTCTATTTCAATTCTCTTCATTGTTCAGCATAATTAAAATAAACACAAACACATACAGCTTGTCAAACACTTCTGGAAGTTTCTCCTGACTCAGGTCTTCAGTGGCAGGAACACATTATAAACACTATAGGCACTCTTCATTTCAAGAAATGTGTGCTACAGGAAAGTTAAGTTCAGAGAATCTTTGAATAAATTGAGTAATGCTTTTCCCTTGACTTTGCATTTTCCAAGAGAAAATATTTAGGACACCTATGAAATACTGTTGTTTTAATAATGGTGATGAGTATGATGATAATGTTAATAATAAAGTTTTTGGCAATTATAATATTATTCCATTATATTTGAGGAGTTCCGACATTACAAGACCTATCATTTATCAAAAATTCTGGTTACAGTGCTGTGCAATATATAACTTCAGTATTTAATGGTGTAAAACAACCATTTATTATGTTTATGGATGCTCTGGATCAGGAATTTCAAAAGGGCACAGTAGAGATGACTTTTCTCTGTTTTGTAATGTCTGGGGTCTCAACTGGAAGACTCCCAGGCTGAGAGGTGGTATGATCTGAAGACTTGTTTACTCACATATCTGGTGGTTAATGATGGCTGTAACTAACGCCTTAGCACTTTACGCTGGAACACTATATTAGACCATTCAGACATCATCTGAGGTCAGGAGTTTGAGTTCAGCCTGGCCAACATGGCAAAAATCCAACTCTATTAAAAATACAAAAATTAGCCAGGTGTGGTGGTGCATGCCTGTAATCCCAGCTACTTGGGAGGCTGAGGCGGGAGACTCACTGGAACCTGGGAGGCGAGTTCAGTGAGGTTGCGGAGAGCTGAGATTGTGCCATTGCACTCCAGTCTGGGCAACAGAGCAAGACTCCGTCTCAGAAAAAAAAAAAAAAAGGAAATGTATTGCTCACAGTTTTTGAGGCTGGAAAGTCTGATGTGAGTTGGTAACAACATAGAGGTAGACAGAATCACAATAGATATGACAGAAAGTGATTAGTCAAAAGCAGCACCTTATAGACAGCACCTGTTGCTGTGTCCTGACATGGCAGAAGGGGTAAAAAAGCTCCTTCAGGCATCTTTTATAAGGGAACAAATCCCATTTTGTTTTATGGGTTCTGCCCTCATAACCTAGGCATGTCGCAAATGCCCCACCTCTTAATACCAATACATTGAAGAGTAGATTTCATCACAAATATTTTTGAGGAACATAAACATTTAGATCACAGTCAACACCTATACGTTGGCTCTCCAAGTGTCCTAAGCTTTCCCACAACATGGTGGCTGGGTTCAAAGGCTGAGAGTTTTAAGTGAGTAAAAAGCTGTCAGAAGCCATATTGTGTTTTATGATTTTTATTATTTTATTTTATATTAAGCCCCTTCCATTTTAGTCTTTATGATCTTGACAGAAGTCAAGTAGTGTCACTATTACATTCATTGGGTTAAGGCAGTTACAAAAATTTCCTCAGTTTCAAGGGGAAGTCGAATCAAACCTTTGATAGAGGAATATCAACTATAAGAACTATAAGAAGACATTGTGGTATGAAACTTTATATATATAATATACATATTCTAGTCACTTTTAGAAGATATATATAGCCTATCCATCTTTAGAAAATATAATTTTCTACAATATTATATTCTACAACAGACAGCTAATTATCTTTTGTTAAATACTATAAATGCAAAATTTTGTTTAAACTTTACAACTATGACACTTGCCTCATCTCCAGTTTACAGATAAGAAACCTGAAGATCAGAGAGGTTAAGTAACTTAGAGAAAATCAGAAGCATAAATAGAAAAGCTGTGATTTGGATTCAAGACATTCTATTTCAAAGGTAATGTGCCCATTTACTACATTAAAAGTGATGGTTTGTTGATAAGTTTTCAAAAATAATTATCAAAATGAGGATTTGTGTTAAGGAGTTAGGTGTCAGGAATCCAGATATGCTTGGAAAATTTTGGGTAATAAGTCATAGGAAAGATGTACTGGAAAATAAGAAAGGAACCAGGCTCTACAGTTTTAGAACTAGTATTCTGGATAAATAGATTCTTTTTCAGTCCACAATAATAGTTATAATGGCCCTAAGGCAGCTCTAGAAGACTGTCCTGCTTTGGACTCATCGCTTTCTTTCATATCTACTGTGATTCTGGCTACCTCTATGCTGTTACCAACAACAGCTGATTCAGTGACTTGTGTACTTTATTGTCTGAATTCCCGTTTGTGTCTCACATACAAACTCTAAAGGAGGCTCTGATTTGACGTAGTAGTAAAAAACCCCACAAAGAGTGTCTTTGTTGGTCAGCCTCTAAGGACCAGCAACCACTTCTAGTCTATTCAGTGGTTGCCAGTATTTCAGATTACATGAGAAAATCATGACCATCACTTCCAAAGGACCAGCCCTTAGCTCCGTTCTCGGATGGTGGCTTTGGTGGGGTTAGCTGTCAAACATCATGGCGTATTTAGTACTGAAACTTTTAAATAGCGGGACTTAAACTGTACTATATCCTTCTAACCTCTAAGGAAGCAAAAAAGTTATTATGTTGTGTATTTTCTGGACATACTAATTTATGGACATTTTTTGCCAAGAAGTTCTAGGTAGTAGTCTTCTTTACTGGAGTGGCTTATCGTAGCTGCCTACAATAGACTCTACACATTGTTTCTGGGTATCACTGAGAGAAATCATCGTAAACCTGAACTAAGACCAGTCCCAGGTGGCACTACATTCACCCAGATTCTCTGCTAAAGGCCCTGCAAAAGTCCTTACAAAATTACCTACTTGTGGATACCAAAAAGGAATTCCTATAGGAAGTAGCTGGATTGTGAAGCTTGAGGGTCACCAATCTCCTCTGATATCCCAGTGTAATTGTTTTTCTTTTTTTGAGACAGGGTTTTTCCTCTGTCACCTAGGATGGAGTGCAGTGGTGCAGTCACAGCTCACTGCAGCCTTGACCTCCTGGGTTCAAGCAATCCTCCCATCTGAGCCTCCTGAGTAGCTGGGACTATAGGAACACTCCACTATGCTTGGCTTATTTTCTTATTTTTTGTAGAGACAGGGTTTTGCCATGCTGCCCAGTCCGACGGTATGAGTTACTTTTATTAGCATGAAAAAGGAAAAAAGCTCCCCCAAGAATTCTTTCAAGATTCTCTCATTGCAGGTATGACTAGCTCCCTATTAGGAAGGCTAATAAGTTATTCAGATATTTTGGGATGAGGATAAGGCAGACATTGAAACTAAATCGTATTTCATCTGTTAGAGTGTCTGTGGAGTGCACAATTCTGGAAAGAGTTAATAAAATTTTGAGTAATGGAGGATATATAAACTAAAGCCAAATCAATGCAGAAGCTGGAAATACTGGGAATGGGTTACTTAACAATAAATTGATTCTGTTGTTATTTTTAATTGATCAGGCTTGAAACCTCACTTCTTATGAATATTTCTTAAAAATTTACAAGAAGAAAATAGAATAAAATCAATGTTCAATTCACTTGTCACAAATAACTTTACTGCCTTCAGTTACTAATCCCATTTATCTCAAAGAGGTGAGCAGACGTCGCTGAAAGCTCCCATTTACCAGTGACAGAAGACAGCCATAAAGCTGACTTTTCTATTTGTGGTTAGAGTCCAAAATGCTGAAATAGACTATAAGAAAATGTGTTTTGTTCCTAAAAATCTATGCAGCTTTTGTGACTCTTTACGCACTACACACACACACACACACACACACACACACACACACACACACACACACACACGTTTTCTTTTTCCTTCTCCCTTCAGGGATTTTTCTCAAACTTAATTCTCAGCTACCTAATACTGAACAAATCTCAGTAAATTATACCACGTGGTAGCTGGTTAGTGAGTTCAGAAAACTGGGATTCATAGTTGACATATATTTTTCACCACATTTTCCATATTGTATTTGCCACTAAGTCCTCCTAATTTACTTCCAAAATGTACCTCAATCCATACCTTTTATATCCATCTTTGCTGCCACCTTTCTAATGCAAACCAAAATCATCTTTTATCTGAACCATTGTAATAACCTCCAAATTCATCTTCTCATTTTCTCTCTTGACTCTTTCAAATCTGTTTTCTACAGAACAGCCACAGAATTATGTTTAAATTATCAATTGAATCCAATGTTATTTCCCAGCTTAAAAACTTCAAGTGTTTTTCATGATGTTTAGAATGACGTCTAACCTTGTAATTTTTGGCTACAAGGCCTCAGTGGAAATGTTTTCCCTACTGAGACTATGTATGATGAACAATTTTGATTTGTATCTGCTGCTCCAGAAATCTAGGAGTAGAGCGATTTCAGGGCATTACCCACTCAATTCTCTTTCGACAGTTGGTTGCCCTAGCTTCTTTTGGGTGGACAACTAGTAACTTCACATTATCATACTGCTCACTCTCCTTTAGTCCCAGGAACAATAATAGTTTCCAGCTGTTGGTAGCTCTGGAGTTACTAAATCTTCATTTATTTTTTCCTTGCACTTCATGCCTGCTTCTTCTTAAGTAGTTTTTATTAAACTTTTCACAAATTAGCCAGATTGCATGTGTAATCTCTTTTCTGCAAGGAAATTGACTAATAAAGTATCTGGTGGTAGGAGTGACCTAAGAAATGGTTTCTTGAATTGAATAGCTCTACACATTTGAGGAACACATAGATAGTCTTCTCAGAAGTAGGGATAGGACACTAGTAACCCAGAACTTATAGAGTTTTTATAATTCCTCAAATTTTCACTTGTGAGGCACAGGGTAAAGAGCAGTTAGAAGGCAAGGGACTGGAAAATCCAGTGCTGTGGCATTTGGTTCTATAGTAAAAATATTGATTATGATTGTGGCTCACCTAGCTATTTCCATAGGCTCCAGAGATCATACATGGTAAAAGGGACAAGTTTTAGGTAATAAAAATGCAATCCAGAACACAAAGAGGAAATCAGAAATGTTCAAGGGCTTCTTTGAGTACGCCTCTCATTTCCTGTAGTCACAGGACAGATATGGCTGAAAAGCACATCTAGGATCTGATTGTAAGGGTTGCAGAGTTACAGTAGCAATTCAAAGCCTAATCTCCTGGGCATAGAAGAATCTTACCTCCTAACCTCAGCCGAGTGAATAAGAATTCCCTTGAATGAAACTTTTAATGACAGCTATTGGTGTGAACTGTCTCACAAAAAAAATGCCAATTCTCTTTGTCACCCACCTTCACTACCCTTCATGGCTCTCATGCCCATAATGGGAGCTGGATCTCAACATGGCACAGATGGAGACATTCAAGGTCTACTCTGGAAAAATACAGGTTGTACGTGCAAAAGCTTGTAGGACTGCCCCAGTTTGTCTTAGCAGGAATCAGGAACATGTATAAGATTAGATTCTATGGGTGTTAGACCAAGGAGGATGAAAAACATTGTTTGGTTGGACAATGTTGGATAAAATGATTGATATGCCCAAAAAGATCACAGAATTTAATGTGCTGGCTTATGCACCTACAAACGATTTAATCAATTAGGTTGTCTAATTATAGGTGAGTCATTGGTGGCCTACCATCAGTAAGGTAGAAATACTGCAACTTCCATGGCATAGTGTAGAAGGAGTTAAAAGGTCCGGGGAGATAACCGTGTTGAATTCATTTAATATTTCAAACTGTTCAGATACTTCTCCTAACCATACCTGTCCAGAGGGAGAGAGAAACTCTCTTAACTAGGCGTTTAAAAATACCTTAGTGAAGGGTCATGAGAGTCCTTGAACAGCTCTGTGGTAGGTACCCTCTGTAGGCTGGAGATCATGGTGCGAATGCCCATTAGCTCATTCTCATTAACTAGATAAATCCCAACTTTGTACTTTGTGGATTTCAATATTAGTTAACCATTAATACTCTGAATGGGACATTTAAAGAGCAGAGATTAAAATCCCCTTCCAATATGCAACATCCTTGTAATACTCACTCTCATTTGACGGAAGGTTGTGAGTCAAAAGCCTTGAAAATAAAAAAAAAATTATTGATTTTAAACAATTTGGTGATTTTCTTCTTTTGTCTTTTCAGTCATAATAATTCAAAATTTTGTTTGTTTGCTTTTGCTTTTGAGCTTTTAAAACCTTTCTTAAAAACAAAGTGTACACACACACACACACACGAGTGAATATTCTTAGTGTATATATGTAAATTGCAAAGTATACATATGTATATAAAGTGTGTATATATATGTGAGTGTCTGTGTGTATACACTTTGAAACATTCATATATACAAAGGGATACTCATCATACACACACACACACACACACACACAGACACACAAAGATTGAGTATTCCTTATGTGAAATGCTTGGGACCAGAAGTGTTTCAGATTTTGAGTTTTTTTCAGATTTTGGAATATTTGTATGTACATAATGAGATATCTTGTGGATGGCACCCAGGTCTAAACACAAAATTTATTTATGTTTTATATAATCCTTATACAAATAGCCTGAAGGTAATTATATAAAATATTTTAAATATTTTTGGGCATAAAACAAAGTTTGCCTGCATCTAACCATCAGAAAACAAAGGTGTCACTATCTACGGCACTCATGTGAACAATCTGGTTGTTTGGTATCACCCTCATTCCTGACTCTGAATTTATATGGAACTGATAAGCAATCCTTTTCTTACACTTACACATAAGTACATAAGGGTAAAAATATGACATACCATTAACACAATGAAAAAATAATATGTTCAAGGCAACTAAGCAACACAGTAGCATCTCCCGAATACCTGTATCAGCTGTGAAACTACAGCAACAAGGAACAACAGTAGGCTTTCAGTCTCCATATATGACGCTGCATTTTGATTAAAGGGTTACTGGACACTGTATTCTGTTTTTTTACGTGAGAAGAAACATCAGAAAAGTTAAGAGACCAGGAAGTGGGTCTTCTAGGGATGAGGAGGCATTCTGCTGGATGGCCTTTTAAGTGTTTCCTCCAGAGTCATTCACCTCAGTAACAATATTTTTTTCTTAGACGTCTCTCTTTGATTTTATAAATGGACATAATTTCTTGTTGTATGATGAATATACATCGCTCCAGTCCGTCAATAAGCCCATCATATGTTTCCACATGTTGTCTATAGTCACATTGTTTGCAGTGTTAACAATGTTATCTTCATCATGACTATTATTATGGTCACTTTGATTTGCTGGCTATTTCACCATCAGTCAATGAACGAACAATGGGATCCTCAATATCTATGTTAAAAATTTCCTCAAGATTAACTTCTTCCAGCTTAATGATGGACTCTGAAAGTATATTTTTCTTTGTATGTAAGGAGGTCACACATTATGATTTTTTAATTTAACGTATAGAATCCTTCAAAGTCACCGTCTTGTTCATCATCATCACTGAATATAGTTGCAGGCCAGAGGTGGTGCTGGGCACATACAACTGTGTCTTTAGTGATTTTATTCCAAGTGTTGGCTTAAGCATATATTGCATTCTTCATGCAAAGCTCCTTTTGAAAACCTCCCATACCTTTGCCTCTGTTCACTGCTGCTAGCATGCTATTCAAAAAAATGTTTTTGTATATACTCTTCATTGGTCATATAGCTGAATTAATGAAGTTACTTTGGGGGGAAGGTATCTGGAATAGACATTATTTTTGGTGAGCATTTCAGAAGGGGGATGAGTTAAGAAATAACAAAATCTTACAGTGATCACCCAGTCCAGCTCTCCTGCAGTAAGCAGGAGTCACTGGTACAAAATATTTGTAAAACAATCAGAAAAGATATCTCTGGTGATCCTTGCTTTTTCGTTAGCATAGTAATGGACTTGTGAGAAATTCACTCCTTGAAAACAGTGAGCACACAGCTTTTGCTTATCAAAAGTTTACACTCATGTATGCTTGCTGCATTAGCATATGTCAGCACAGTTATTCTATCCTTGGGATCCTTAATTCCTGTAGGGATACCTCATTAGCTTTAATCAGTGTCTTTCTTTTGCAATAATGCCCAAACATTGATTTTTTAAATCAGAATTATAGTCTCTCTCTCTCTCTCTCTCTCTCTCTCTCTCTCTCTCTCTCTCGCTCTTGCTCTGTCGCCCAGGCTGGAGCACAGTGGCATGATCTCCGCTCACTGCAAGCTCCGCTTCCTCGGATCGCGCCGTTCTCTTGCCGCAGCCTCCTGAGTAGCTGGGACTACAGGCGCCCGCCACCACGCCCGGCTAATTTTTTTGTGCTTTTTAGTAGAGACAGGGTTTCACTGTGTTAGCCAGGATGGTCTGGATCTCCTGACCTCGTGATCCGCCTGCCTTGGCCTCCCAAAGTGCTGGGATTACAGGCTTGAGCCACCGCGCCCGGCCATTAATGAATTTCTTAATTGAATTTCTCTATGATCAGCAGATGAATTATTACCACAAATCTTTAAAAATTTAATCTTGTGTCCTTTTTAAAATTTCCAAACCAGACTGTTGAATAGTCACAGTTTCTTTCCATTTTCAGTTCATCATGATCGTTGCTGTTTCATAGTCAGCATACCATTAAGTGGCATGTGTTCATTGCAAAACTGATAGATCAACTCTGTCGATACACAATCAAGATCTCAATTTTTAGCTTCATGTGGTGTTTTTCTACTTTTTATTAACTTCTGTTCATCACCTTCAACATAGAATTCAGCAATTTATCCTTCTGTTTCTTCAGGGGATTTAGGCTGCTCATTCTGACATTACGATCTTCTGTAATATGTTTCACACTTACACCAGTGTCTAGTTTCTCCAACAGCTTGACTTCCCGTGCTTCCTCTTTTTCTTATCACTGTTACCCACAGGGGTATCTACAGGTCTTTTTGAAATTTTCAATAATACTTTTACACCACAGAACAGAGAACAAGCAAAGAAACACGGTGAGTATTGCTGTAGGTGTTGGCCTCATGTAGGGTACCTTGGGGAAGCTGCTTTTGGCACATCCCACCTGCACATGTGCCATTTTATTACCCTTTGTGGGTGTGCTTGTGAAGGGGAATCTTTGCATGCACAAAAAAGATATATCATAGCTGAAGAGGGCTGGAATGGTCTTTTTTTCCCTTAGAGATGCTGAACAAACTTTGTTGTGTGTCTTCATTTTGACTGCGACTCTTCACATGAGGTCAGACATGGAATTTTCCACTTGTGATACCATGTCAGCACTCAAAAAGTACAGGATTTTGGAGCATTTCAGATATCTAATTTTTGGATTAGGGATAGTCGACGTGTGAGAGTGTGTGTGTGTGTGTGTGTGTATATGTATATATAATTTAATGAAAGTTAAAAGAGGAATGTGAATAAGCATGAGGAAAAAATTAGGGCACATGATTGGTCAAAATGATTGGCTTATTACTTTTAGAATTGCCCTTAATCATTCAGAAAGAAAGGTGATGAGTTATTACTATCAGAGGCACCATAAATAATATTTAGTGGCTCATTAATTGCTTTAGTCAATTCCTTAACTACCTTGAGATACGTGTTATCAGGATCTGATAATTGGTAGGTGTTGATAAAAGAAAGTTGCTTTTTAAAGTATCCTATTTTTTTCTTTTGCTAAAAGCCTAGTAAAAGTGGATTTTAAATTTATAATTTTTTTTTCTGGGAAGAAAGAACATGCATATTAAGAAAAGCACTTAATACTATGATATCATAAATGTAGATTAATAAAATTTGCCAAACTTGGGAGTGATGGTTTTCTCAGGACAATAGATTTAAGATCACAGGAAAATCTTCACCACCTTGCTGGAAATCGAGTGTTCAGAGGTAAACATAACAGCAATAACAACAAAAAGATGACTAACATTTGCTGAGAATTATACACTAAGTCCTGTGCATTAAGTACTTTATATGGATAATCTTTTGAAATCCTTAGATCAAATTACTATCTATGTGGTATGATACAACTTCACAAATGAGGGAACTTGGCTTACAGAAGTTAAGTAATCTTCCCATGGTCACACAGGTAGTAAAAGTGACTAAGACAGGATTGAAACAAAGGCAATGTTCTCCAAATCCAGTCTGTGTTAAACTGTTTCCCACTTTTGGTGCTTTAAGGGAATTATAATTGTGGTACTGGGTGGGGACAGCAAAACTAGGAGAAATTTGGGGGTTAATACTCTGGAAGAAGTATAAAATTTGAGGTAAAAGAAAATTTAGAAGCCATCTAGTTAAACCATCTCCTTTTACTGATAAAGAACATGAGGCCCAAAGAATATGATATGGAACCCAGATTGCCTGGGATCACCTCTTACAAACTGTGAAAATTTGGGCCTCTTGATTCTTCTGTTTTCTCATCTGTAAAATGGGGATGGTAATAGAATCTACTTCACAGAGTCATTCCAGGATTCAATGTCATCTATAATACATGTATCTAGCTTCACCCTTTCTAATCTTTGTATATAGAAACAAAAGAATTCATTAAGTATAAGAGTTAGGAGGAATGACTAAATAAAAGATTACTTACACATGTCACTTTATTTTCTAATTCTTAGGGATATTAGAATAGAGAATAAGGAAGCATCTGGCCAGGAGCATACATAGCAAAATCAAAAATCAGATTCAAATTATCAGCAGGAGTATGGGTTATATTTTCTTTCGGTTTCTTGGGACTAATTTGTAGACACGAGGTTTATTATCTATCAGAGTACACCACTTAAAAAGTAACAGAAAACCCTACCAACATTTGACTGTCCAAACTAAACAGTTATTACCTTGGTTGAGAAGAAATACTTAATAAGCCGTTGTTTGGCATTGGTTTATCTATTTAATCATGCCAAGGTCGCTGTCTCTGAAATTTTATTGCCCTGTCTCTCATGGTTTCAAGATGGTTACTGGAGGTCCAGAAATTATGACCTCAGTCAAGGCAGGAAGAAGCAGGAAGGGAATGGTGTTAACCTCTTCTGTCCCTTTTATCAGGAAAAGCAAAAGCATTTCTAGAAAACCTCAGCAGACATGTGCGAATATCTCATTTGCCAGATCCAGGGTCACCATGTTGTCCAAGAGGCTTTCTAGGGTAGACAGGCAATGGAGAGCACAGTTGTAAATGGATTTCGGCTAGTCGACAGTATTATTTTGTTTGATGCTTATTATATTTAGGCCACATTTATACAGAAGCTAGGGTATATATTACTGGAAATGGGTAGAGAAACTGCCACTTGCAGAGGAACTATTAACTGTAACACTGTATGTTAGGCATTTTCCAGTCATTATTTTGTTTATCCCCCAAAATACCCTTTGAGAAAACAAACTGAGATTCAGGAAGATGAAGCCTCTTACAAAGATTTTATACATAATATTATTTGAACCGAGGTCTGACCAACTTGAAAGTCTGTGTTTAAATTGAAACATAAAACAATGAAGAAAGCTGTAGAATAATAGCCACCAATTAGCGAATGCTTACTAAATGTCAGGCATCACAAAACTAACACATTTAGAATCAAATTGCCACATTTATCCTTACAACAACAATCCTGTGAGGTATTTTTATCCCCATTTTACAGACGGATACATGGAGTCTAAAGAAGTTGGCTAACTTGTCCACGATAACTCAGCTAAAGCTTTAAGGCTGGAGTTAGTATCCAGGTTTTGTCTAAATCGAAACAATTTCTTCCCAATGATGAAAACAATTTTCCACTTTTCATCTATACCTAGGAGAGTGTTGTCTAACCTGCCATCTTAATATGATGATTCTAAAAGTATACAAAATATAACCACGTAGGTGTTGGAAATGTCCACTTGGATGTTTCCCCACTTAACTGCTACATATGTCAGGATAAAGTCCCAGGCAAATGGTCTCAGGAGACGCAAAATGGATGTACGTAATTCCAGGGAAGTCTGGCATAGGTACTCTATCTTACTGATGATCTGGAATAGCCTTGAGGTTAGAAAAGACAGTTAAACAGAGGAAGCTGTGATGAAAAAACTTGTTCTACTCCTATATAGAGCATCATATATACTTCATATAAAGCTTTTTTTAAATTATACTTTAAGTTCTGGGATACATGTGCAGAACATGCAGGTTTGTTACACAGGTATACACGTGCCACGGTGGTTTGCTGCACCCATCAATCTGTCATCTACATTAGGTATTTCTCCTAATGCTGTCCCTCTCCTAGCCCTCCCCCACTGACAGGCCCGAGTGTGTGATGTTCCCCTCCCTGTGTCCATGTGTTCTCATTGTTCAACTCCCACTTATGAGTGAGAACATGCAGTGTTTGGTTGTCTGTTCCTGTGTTAGTTTGCTGAGAATGATGGTTTCCAGCTCCATCCATGTCCCTCCAAAGGACATGAACCCATCTGTTTTTATTGCTGCATAGTATTCCATGGTGTATATGTGCCACATTTTCTTTATCCAGTCTATCATTGATGGGCATTTGGGTTGGTTCCAAGTCTTTGCTACTGTGAATAGTGCTGCAATAAACATATGTGTGCATGTGTCTTTATAGTAGAATGATTATAATCCTTTGGGTATATATCCAGTAATGGGATGCTGGGTCAAATGGTATTTCTGGTTCTAGACCCTTGAGGAATCACCACACTGTCTTCCACAATGGTTGAACTAAATTACACTCCCACTAACAGTGCAAAAGCGTTCCTGTTTCTCCACATCCGCTACAGCATCTGTTGTTTCCTGACTTTTTAATGATCATGATTCTAACTGGCGTAAGATCGTATCTCACTGTGGTTTTGATTTGTATTTCTCTAATGTCCAGTAATGATGAGCATTTTTTCATGTTTGTTGGCTGCATAAAAATCTTCTTTTGAGAAGTGTCTCTTCATATCCTTTGCTCACTTTTTGATGAGGTTGTTTTTTTCTTGTAAATTTGTTTAAGTTCTTTGTAGATTCTAAATATTAGCTCTTTGTCAGATGAGTAGATTGCAAAAATTTTCTCCCATTCTGTAGGTTGCCTGTTCACTGTGATGACAGTTTTCATTTAGAGCTTTTTAAATACAAGTAAGAGTAGGAAAAAAAAAAAAAAAAAAACACAAAACCCCCCCTAGCACCTTAACATCAATGTTTCTCAAAAGGTCAAACTTACATTCTCTTTGGTGTGTTAGAATATTCCAGTACTAGCAGCTATATAGAAATGAGAAAAGGCAAGTATGAGACATTGCCTTTGCTGATGACGAGATAATAGTTGTATATACTTATCAGGATGTTTACAATGGTCACTCTGTGGAGGTGAAAGGATAAAAATGGTGTTTTTTCCCCCATATAAATTAACTTTATTTATTTATTTATTTTGAGATAAGGTCTCACTCTGTCACCTAGGATGGATATCAGTGACACAGTCACAACTCACGGCAGTCTCAACCTCCCCGGTTCAAGCCATCCTCCCACCTCAGCCTCCTGAGTAGCTGGGGCCACAGGCACATGCCACCATACCCGGATGATTTTTTTATTTTTTTTGGAGCAATGGGGTCTCCCTGTGTTGCCCAGGCTGGTCGTGTACTCCTGAACTCAGGGATGCTCCTGCCTTGGCCTCCAAAGTGCTGGGATTACAGGCATGAGCCACTATGTCCAGCCTGTACATTGATTTTATCTAAATATCTTTGAAGTTCTAAACTCCTTTAGAGGCAGTCATAAAGGGCTTCCAAAATAAATGTTTCAACATAGTCCACTGTGCAGAATAAAAACATTTGCCCTGAGGGCATCAAATACACGGGAAAAAAGAGCACCTACAATAGCTGACCACAACTTCCAAAGGAAAAACAAAAAATAAAACAAAAAACAAGAATGAGATTTTATTGCCAGCACAACTATGGTGAGTTTACAAAATATATTCTCTGCCATAGATATCCAACCTAAACATCTGAATAACCTCATATCTCAAGGTGTCTGTCCATTGATCTGATTGTTACTGATTTGGTCCGTCCTTATGGGTGAACTGTCCCCTCTAATGATCAGGAACAGTGACTTGATGCAACACTAATCCCAAAGAGGAGGTGATTAGGCATTTTGAGTCCCTCTGGTTCCCTTCATTTAACAACCATTCCCTTCTGTAGCTTGAAGCTATAAATGCATAACATTACATTGCAATGTAACAGTTGTTTTTCCCTTGTCGCTACCAGGCAAACACATAGATGTTGAATCTTTGTGCTTTTCAGAATAATTCAAATATATAGAACTTCACTCTGAGATTCTAACAATAATACTTTCAATAATGGTGTGGCCTCTTTAGTCTAATGATAATAATTACAAATAGTAGTCATAACTAACATTTATTGAGTTATTGTTAAGTACTGGACTCTAAATATTTTATTAGTCTTGGGAGGCCAAGGCAGGTGGATCATGAGGTCAGGAGTTCAAGACCAGCCTGGCCAAGATGGTGGAACCCTGTCTCTACTAAAAAAAAAATTACAAAAATTAGCCGGGTGCAATGGCAGGCACCTGTAATCCCAGCTACTTGGGAGGCTGAGGCAGGAGAATCGCTTGAACCTGGGGAGCAGAGGTTGCAGTGAGCCGAAATTGTGCCACTACAATCCAGCCTGGGCAACAGAGGAAGACTCCATCTCAAAAAAAAAAAAAAAAAAAAAAAAAAAAGGTATTAGCCTAACTTTACTTAATCTTCTCAGCAACCTTACAGAATATGCACTTTTGTTATTTTTATTTCATAGATGAACAAATGACTCCCAGAGAGATAAATAACTTGTCGAGGATTGCACAGCATATCAGTGGAAAACTCACCTGACTCCAGAGGCTCAATAAGTAATAACAATGCTAGAGATTGTGTGGCTGACCTAGAATTGAGAACCTTAATTTTAAAATTATCAAATGACATTTAATTATAATAATTTTCTGATGAGAAAGTGGGAGTCATAAAGGCCACTGCTTCTCAATTCATTGCAATGCCTTTTACTTAGCTGGTGCTCCAATAAATGTTTGATGAATGAAGAAATGAACCGATGATAAAATACAGAGGAAGTGCTCGTGCTTGAGTCATTTAGAATAATTGTATTTCCTTATTGTCTTCAATTATGTTAAAGCATTGCCATGTGAATATTTGCTTATACTATGGAGTCTGATTTTAATGATTTGCTTTGTTGCCTATTAGTATATGGATCTTCCATGTTCCATGTCATTTTTTTCTATTAAAAACGTGTGTGTGCCACCGTTGGTTTCATCCACGTCCTCTTGACAGATAAACTAGTTAAGGGGCATGGGATCAAAGACCTGAGCTGACTGAGCAGAAACAAACATTTACCTGGGGGCAGGATAACTCCTTCAAGAGGCAGTCATCTTCTCTGCTTGCTGTCTGGAAGAGCAACTTTAGAACCTGCTGTCATGGCATTTTTTTTTCCTTAGGAAATCAGGTCGTGATCCCAATTCAACAGTGTGTCTTTTACAAGGATTTGGGACCAGTGCTCCCAGGTTTTACAAATAATGATAATATATATTTTTCCTTTAAGGTAATCAATGAAAATAATGGCTGTAAAAAATTAAATTGCTTTCTCTTTGAGATTTGGAGAAAGTGAATTTACAAAACTTTAGTATATAGTATCATATTCTTTGAAGAAAATGAATACAAGACTGATTACCATACTTGTTTCTCATTGTCTAAATTCCAAACACCTTGGCCTGGTATTCAAGGCTTCCAAGCTCTAGCCTCAATATTATTCTGAGCCTTAAGTCCACCTTCTTCTATATGTATGCTATGCAAGACCAAAATGGATTGTACATTGATTCCTGGATATTTGCTATATTTTCAGTTCTTCAATTCTGCTTGTAGAAATCCTACTTATTCTTCTAAGATGCAACCTCCTTTATGAAGTACTGATTGATGACTCCAAATGAAGATGATCTGTTCTTCTTCTGAATCCCTTACTACTTTGTGCTTCTCTTATAATACTAAGTTCAAGATAAACCAACGTCTATTTTTACTGTAAATATTTATATATTTGCCATTTGTAAGTTCCTTTAGGGCAAGAGAAATAGCATATCCTTCTGGAAGGAGACTACGCTGGGGAGTATTAAATTGATCTGTTTTGGAATTGTGGAATTAGGTCTGATGAACAAGAATAAGAGAACAGAGGGTTCAGTAGGAGAATAATTGGTATTTTAGAAAGGCTAATTAAAGTTAATTCAATTTAAAGGAAGACTGAACTTTCATAAGTAAATGTTATTAAAAATTTGGTTATCTTTGGATGTGAAAGTAAGTTTACTTTTTCTTACATTTAATATAATTTACATTTGACTATGCTCATTATTAGAAGGAAGAAAAAATTATTCAAATAACTTTCCTCTTAACTTTGCAAAACTATTCATCAATTTTCCTAAACATTCTCTAAATCCCTCGATATTCAGATTATTCCTTTTAAATTGCAAATAGTATTATTACTCTTGATGACATCTCATCTTCAACTATTGAATGTCTAGACTTGGCCATTTCCTAATTTATTAGTGATTGTTCTTGTTATTCAAGTAATCTCCAATGTCATTCTCATTAATTTCATAATATTTTAAATTTTTTTTTTTTTTTTTTTTTTTTTTTTTTTTTTTTTTTTTTTTGAGACGGAGTCTTGCTCTGCCGCCCAGGCTGGAGTGCAGTGGCCGGATCTCAGCTCACTGCAAGCTCCGCCTCCCGGGTTCACGCCATTCTCCTGCCTCAGCCTCCCGAGTAGCTGGGACTACAGGCGCCCGCCACCTCGCCCGGCTAGTTTTTTGTATTTTTAAAGTAGAGACGGGGTTTCACCGTGTCAGCCAGGATGGTATCGATCTCCTGACCTCGTGATCCGCCCGTCTCGGCCTCCCAAAGTGCTGGGATTACAGGCTTGAGCCACCGCGCCCGGCCCTAATTTCATAATATTTTAAATATTTTACTAGAAATTTAACATCTTTTTAAAGTGCTTAGTATTACATTTGCATTCTAGGCTAATACTCATTGAGAAACTGGTAGGCAAAAATGTTGAACTAAAGAGCTGTGGTAGATAATGCTCAACGGGGAAAAATGTTTGAGTAGAGACTAAATGCAAATGATCAGTTTACTGTGCATACCTTTATGCCATTCTCCCTGCTAGAGCACTAGACAACGAACACTCAGATGAGACTCGTCTCCGTTATATGTTTGAATTGACTTTTTCTTCCTATTTTTTTCCTTGACATTCTACTCGGGATCATTGCATATGAATGTGCAGTTTGTGTCTGTGGAAGGTACCGAACTGAGGGTAACTGGGCAAATGTACAGATGCCTCTTGGAGAAGAGATACCTTTTTCTTTGCACAATTCCATGTTCACTTGTGGCAAATCTTTAAAATATATAACAAAGGCACCACGTAGGCCAAAAGCTGGCCCTGGTTCCATAAATCTCTTCCTCATTCCACTTCAGCCAGTCATATCATTTTGCAGGTCCTGCTACATTCCATGCAAACTACCTCCACGTGGCCTTCAGACTTACTGTTATGTTCCCCCCACCACTCCCCACTGCCTGTTTTTTTTCCTAACACGTTTGAAAGTAATTTGCAGACATCATGCTATTTTACCCTAAATGCTTCAGCACATACCTTATAAGAATAGCCTTATCCTTCCACGGGAACATTAGTTTTCATATCTAAGAAACTGAATATTAACAATATTCAATATACAGTTCAATTCAAAGTTCTCCAATTGTTTCATGTGTTTCCCCTATAAGTTGTGTGAATGTGGTTTTTAATATTTTTACTTTTTAGAATCTAACCAGGGATCACAATTTGCATTTGGTTATCATGTGTTCTTAGTTTGCTTTAATCTATAATCATCTCTTGGGTTTTGTTTGTTAATTTGTTTGGTCTTTCATATCTTGACAGGTTTGACAAATTCAGGTAAACTGTTCTGGAAAATCTTCCACAATTTGGAATACATCAGGTTAAATATTTTGTTCAGGAATATGACAGTAAGGTGGTATTGTGGTTTCCCACTGTATCATAACGGGAGACACATAATGGTAATTTGTCCCATTATTGGTGATGCTTACTTTGATCCCTGGGATAAGATGTTCTCACTATTGCAAACTTTCCCTTTTTTTCCTTCATAATCCATAATAATCTGTTAGGTGAAATGCTGAAAATGTGGAGGTCATTTTACTCCACATTTTTAAGTAATATTTGGTGATTGTTGCTTAATCAATTCTGAAATTGTTTGCAAAATAGTTATTTTCTAATGGTATCATTTCTTCTACTTACAGTAGTTGGCATACTTTTTTTTAAGGGTTTCTTTCTTTTTTCCTGCTTACCCCTCTACAGTTTGTTGACTTAAAATGCAATATATTATGATTTTTTCTTTACTTTTTTTTTAATGCTCAAATTGGCTCAAATTTGGTCAGCTGGATCTTTCAAGCTTGTCCTTAGGCCTTTTTGCTATGTCCCCATTAATTATTGAGGACCTTCTTGTTTTTTGACATTATAAGAATATTTAAATTCGCCAGTGTTTTTTCTTGCCCTTAGCCATTTCTCCAAGGGACTCAAGTTCCCTTATGGGAGGATGGTATTTAGATGTTGGCACCAGATGAGCACACCAATGTTAGGGTGGGCATGACCAATTTCCACTTCTACTATATCTGGTCCATTTCCATTCCTCTTCCTCTTATTCTAATTGTTCCCACTTATCTAATTTTGGATTTCATTCAATTAAAGCATTTCCCTCCTTTGTATTTTCTGTAGCTAAGCAGTTAACTTCATATGTGTCTACCTAAAATTCTATGTGATTCCTAAAGATTGGCAAGTGGTGAGAATCCCTCCATCTTCATCTGACAATGAGAAAACTCTAAAATTCACACGTTATTCAAGTCTTTCGCATTCACCTCTGTTTGTCTTTCATCTGATTTTTACAGATGTTCTAAAGTTCCCAAAATAAATAGAGGTAATCAGTGAATCACAATATCTGGAAGATAAAGCAAATGCTTACCTGTTTGCTGTGCCATCTGCTCCATTTTAGATTGGATCAGTACATATTCAGTCTCCCCAAACAGCATGCACTTCTCAAATACCCATGGTGACTGGCTCCAATTCCATCTGGTTGTTTCTGATTATTTCATTACAGCTGTTCAGATTATAAACCCCGCAATTAAAAGAACTTAGACATGTTAATACTTATGTAGCCCTTAACCACAATGCCTCAAAAGAAAAATTGGGAAAGGTTTTACAAGACATTGTTTCATCGAAGGGACTGTTATTACTTTAATGAAACATGCTATGCACACACATTATTTTTAAAGATTTCTTTCTTTCTTTTTAGAGTTGTCAAGCCTTCATTTACAAATAGAAGATTAACTATAGTTTATTTTAATTGTTCCAAATTTGACAGTGGTGAAAAGCAACAATACAAATCCCAGCTTTCTTTTCCCCCTCTAGCAGTGTTTCTATGGGAAGATTAAGAGAGTCTGCAACTTGTTCTAGAGTAATAATTTCAATTGGCTCAAGTCCATTAACTGCAGGGAAAAACACCTGGCAAGGCGGTTGGTAGCAGCCCATTCTTGTTAACCTTTCAGCCTTCACAATAACTATCAGCAGGCACTGAGTCAGGGCCTCTAATAAACTGGCATTAAAGCTGCTGACAGCTAATAACTTTTTATGGGTTTCCAGAACTAAATAAAAGAAAATTCTGATTAATTAGAATCAAAGAATTTTCAAATTCCATAACCCCAGAATTAAAATATTTTAGACATATAAAATAAATATTAATATGGCCTTTCAGAAGACATTTTTAGCATAAACAAAATAGATTTTAAAGTACATTATTTTAGCTATTTTACTCCAGTTTAACTTTCAGCTACCATGCTCTTTTTTTTTTTAGTAAAAGAGAAAATAGCTAAGGAATTGAAAACGTAGCATACCAACTATAGAAATAGTTTTAACTGAATTATTTCAACATGTCAAATAATTTATGCTAGTGAATTATAGAAACCCTTTAATCTTCAATAATTGTGGAAGAGTAGGACTCAGGGGAGACATTTTAAAGAGAGTATTTAAAAACTTCACACACATCGCTTTTCTTCTTTTTGCCTTTCCTATAGGAAAACCAATCTGCAGGTGGACTGTACCTGTAACCTGTTCACCACTGGTTAGGTGGAAACTAAGGTGGTCTTGAGGAGTTGCAGGAGGAAGCCAGAGTCGAAAAGTTACTGAAACACTATGGTTCTGTAAGAAACTAGACAGAATTTATTTTCTTTCTTGAGCCAGAGAACTGATGTTCAGTTGCTGGACGCAACTCTGGTAGAAAGAAGGCATGAGTAGAGATTGCGTAGGGGGTCAGTTTATATCACTGACGACTTTAGACAAAAACAATTGAGAACCATCATTGTACCAGAATGTGAGGCTTCTCAGGGGCTAGATTCAGGTAACTATGGTGATAGAAGGATAGAGAAGCTCTACCTATACCCATGGCTCAGCTCCTGTAGATGGAAGGAAATAAAATTGTTTCTGAGAATGAAGAGACACCTGAGACAGTAAGTGAAGACACAGTACAGTGAGGTAAAAACTTCTCCTAACTTCCAAGCTTACAACACAACCTTGCAGGGGGTGGTGAAAACCACAGATGCTATGATTTGAATGTCCCCTTCCAAACTCATGTTGAAATTTAATTGCCATTGTAACAGTATTAAATGATGGGACTTTTAAAAGGTGATTAGGCTATGAAGGCTTTACCATAAAGAATGGATTCATGCTGTTATCATGGAAGCAGGTTCATTATTATGCAAGTAGATTCTTTATAAAACTACAGTTTTGTCCCCCTTTTCTATCTCTCACCCTCTTTTTGTCCTTCTCTTATGGTATGACACAGCAAGAAGTCCCTCACCAGATGCTGGTACTTTGATCTTAGACTTCTCAGGCTCCAGAACTGTAATAAATTTCTGTTTATTATAAATTAACCAGTCTGTGATATTTTCTTATAACAGCACATGACAGGCTAAGACAGTACCCATGGCTGTTTGAATGCAGGAGTTAAGATTCTGTAGAAACAAATTCAACTAAATCTTCACCTTTTTAGCATGAAGGGAGCTTTGGAATAAGAGTTTTTGTTGAAGAATGCAAGTATTTGCCAGTGGGAGAAATGTAGTAGGATAATACTTTGAGATATGGATTGTAGTTCTTTATAATCTTTCTTTTAGAGAAGGTAGCTAAAATATTCCACATTTATGTTTAATGGAAAAAATATGACCAGAATCAGAAGCAGAGAGAGAGAGAGGAAAAAAACAAAACAGACAAACAAAAAAACAACTTTTGAAAGGCCATTTGAAAAGACTTTTAAAACTCCTAGTTGGGTGAAGAACTTTGGAATTTCTAAAGCTTAAAGTTAAAATAAACAAACAATCAAGTTGGAAAAACACATGATCAGAGAGAATTAGTATTTCCCATCCCTAGTGACTCTGTAAAATTTGCTTGTACTGAGAAGAAAGAAGTAATCAGAAGATAAGCAAGAACGTTTATGTATGGTAGAGCTGCTGTGTTCTGCCCCTCCATATTTGCTTGAAACCTGGAGAGGCACAGACAAATCACAGATTTGAAAGCAAGATCCATTCTCTCCTTCCCAGTGAATAACCAAGAAAATCCCAAGATCAGACCTCCCCCCGGTGCCCAGTATCATGTAAGAGCAAAAGGAAGGCTTCAGTGTCATGTCCGAAATGAGAGAGCCTAGAGCAGCCTCACAGAATTTCTCACAACTTACAGTGGCAAGGGAAAGCAGCTGGTTGTTTTCTGTTCCTCTGAGATGTTGAAAACATCAGAGACAGAGAGAGAGAGAAACAGAGACACAGAGTGCACGACACCTGGAGAGTTCCTACAGGAGGAAGCAAGGGAAAACTTGAAGGAAACCTACATTGGTCAGTAACGATTAGGTCCTAACATGTTTATCTCAGAGGATGCAGCAGGAGGAGCTCTTGAATAAAGAACAATACCATCTCCCCATTCCCTTATACTAAGGCATCATCTAAGAACCCTACATTTATGACAAAACCCCTGGAACAAAGGTGATTATCTTAAGATTTCATTTTTATCAAATGGGAACCAAAAATACAAAATTAACTTGAGATATAGGAAAACAAACAAATTAACATTTTTTGCCCACTTGAGTTTTGTGGAATGACATTCATACCCATTACAGTTTATATCTTGGTCCATTTTCTGCTGCTATAACAGAATACCACATACTCAGTAATTTATAAATAAAGGAGACTTATTTGGCTTATGGTTTTTGGGACTGGGAAGTCCAAGATCAAGGGGCTGCATCTTGTGAGGGCCTTCTTGCTGTTTCATAATATGATGAAAGACATCACATGGTGAGAAAGGGCTAGAGAGGCAAAAGTACTTGAGACAGTTAGAGGAAAATGGGGGCAAACTTCTGAAATAATGGCATTAATCCATTTATGAGGGCAGAGGTTTCATGATCTAATCCCTCTCTAAAAGTTCCACCTATTAATACCATCATAATGGCAATTAAATTTCAGCATTGGTTTTGGAGGAGACATTTAAGTCATATCAATTTGTATTTAAGTTATTGGTGTGCCAGCTTTAATAAATCCTATTAGATGGTGAATTTCTATAGGACAGTGGTTGCCTCTCTTTTTCTGATTTCCAGGCATCTTAAAAATAGTAGGAACTTAATATATATTTGTTCAATTTTATTGAATAGCTTAATCCAAAACATTCCCACTAGTAAATTGTCTTGGTAACCAACTTATTCGTATATTCATATATTCATTATTAGCCCTGGTGCTCAAGTACTTTTACTCATTCTGTAAGTCATCTGATATAACCAACTACAATGAACATCAGCTAATACAAAGAAGACATAATAGAGAAGCAAACCATAAGGCCATCATGACTTGAGCACATGGAGAACCAGTCTCAACAACTGTTATCACTACTTCTTGAAGTACTATCTTCATTGGTTTCTAAAACACTCTATTCATCTAGTTTTCCTCCTATTTGTCTAGTCCTACTCAGTCTCTTTGCTGACATCTCCTTCCTTGATCTTATTCAATTGTTAGGCTATAAAATTCTTCTGTACACTAATGACTCACACATTTATATACACATCTATCTACTCCACACTTCTCTCTTTAGCTCCAGCTGCCTACTTGACCTCTGTATCTAGGTGTCTAATAGGCTTTTAAAACTTAACATGTTCAAACTTGAGCTCCATATTCTCCCCAAAGCCAATGCCTTTATCAGTTTTTTCCCATACTAGTAAATGACAATTGTCTATTTCCAGTATCTTAGGCCAAAATCCCTGTTGTCATCCTGGACTACTAATTTTTTCTTGGACCTCACATGCAAGTCCTCAGGGAGACCTAGCAGCTGAACCTTTAACTATATCTGAGATCTGATCATTCTTATTACATCTACTGCTGTCACCTAGGTCTAAGCCACCATCATCTCTTGCCTCCTATCTGACCTCTGTTTTTATCATTGCCCTTCTATAGCCTTGCAATGGACTCAATGTTTATATTCTCCCAACATTCACATGTTGAAATTCTTACCCATAGGGGATAGTATTAGTAAATGAGGCTTCTGGTAGATAATTAGTTCACAAGAGTGAATCTGCTTTTTATTGATGCCTTTATAAAAGAGATCCAAGAAAGCTTGTTTGCCGCTTTCACCATGTGAGGAAACAAGAAGAAGGTACCATCTATGAATCAGAAAGTATGCCCTCACTAGAAGCTGAATCTTCTGGTATGTACTTGATCTTGAACTTCCCAGCCACTAGAATAGTAAAAAATATTTTTTGTTATAGCAGCCTGAGAGATTAAGACAAGGCCGTATTAATACAGTGGCCAGAGTGAGCCTTTTAAATTATAATCAGATTAGGTCTGTCTTCTGGACAACTATTTCCATAGCTTTAAAACTGAGAGTAAAAGTCAAGATCCACACTATAACCTCTCTGCATGTGATCTGGCCTGCTGTTACCTCTCAACCCTCATTTCTTCCTCTGAGGACCTCAGCAACTCTGTCTTCTTACTGTTTCCCCCACCTATCCCACATACTCTCAAGACAAGGTCTCTGTACTTGCTGCTCTCAAAGAACAGCCAATAGAATGTTCTTCTCCATTAAATTGTCATGGTTATTAATAGTTACTTCCCTCACTTTCTTCAGATTTTTATTCCAAAGTTTTGTAGGGTTTTTTGTTTATTTGTTTTGTTTGTTTGAGACAGGGTCTCACTCTGTCACCCAGGCTGAAGTGCAGTGGCTTGATCACAGTTCACTGCAGCCTTGATATCTTGAACTCAAGTGGTTCTCCAACCTCAGTTTCTGAGTAGCTGGGGCTATAGATGTGCCCAACTAATTTTTTATTATTTGTAGAGACAGGGTCACTATGTTGCCGAGGCTGGTCTCAAACTCCTTGGCTCAAGGGATCCTCCCACCTCAGCTTCAAAGTGGTAGGATTACAGGTGCGAGCCACCACACCCAACCCAAAGTTATATTTTTGTAAGGACTTTTCCGTCCATTCTATCTAACATTTCAATACCTAAGTTCACATTTCACAGAACTCTTTCCTGTTTAATAATTTGTTCTTTTTAAAGCACATATCACTTATTTACATGTTATATATTTTTCTTATTTATTTTGCTTATTGACTGCATAGTGCTTGACAGTGTCTTGTTCACCATACTATATCTGGTCTTACAATAGCGGTTGACACATGGTAAGTCCTCGACAAATATTTGTTGAATGGTCATTGAGTAAGTAAATGAGTATTGACTAAACTATCAGCAGATTCTTTTCTAGTTTTATTTAATAATTTATGTTCATATGAAATAAAACTATTTCATTAACAAAATTTTTAGAATGTATTCTATTCTTTCTCAGTACCAAATCTAGTATTTCTCATCCATCATCCTGCAGATGGAAAAAAATCCATTATTAAATTGCTTCTGTAATACAAGTTTGCATACAATAAAAGTATAAAATATTTTTCAACCCAGAGTACAAGATAAAGTACTATTCTCCTAGTAAATACACTTTCTAAACACAATGCTCTCTGTAAAAAGTCCTGTTAGTAATTAGCATAAAGCTTATTTTGCCTCACTGTAAATGGTTTCTGAACCAAATTACAGAATAAGCATTATGCTTTTGAGTGAAAGCAATGTGTCTGTAGACAATCTTATGTTTGCTTTCTTCTTTGGTTATAATGTTCTTCTTCACTAGAATTTTTAACCTCCTCATTTCTGCCCATGAAAGCCCTATATATTAGCTCACTCATTTTCAGGTTATAGCTCTGAAAATTACTACCCCTTATATATTAAGGGTGTAGTAATTTTAATACTTACTAAAGTATTTGCTTATCAGTTAACTGATTTTTCTCTGCAGACTTTCCATAATTTTGTCATCAAGAAAGGGAAAATGACAATGCTCTCCCCGAAGAAAGGAGAATGTGATGTTGGGGGATACTGTAATAGAATGTGTAATCTACCTTCTAACGTTTCAAAGCCCCAGAGTGAGGAGGAAGTTCATTGCACATGTAGATAGAAAACTAAGGCAGAGGGCCTGCAGCCTTGCTCAGCATTTGGTTCTCCAGTAGGAAAGTGATATTCAGAGCTTGTCTGGCCAACATGCAGCAGCTGACCAGCACAATTAAGAGACCGACTGGTTTGGTCTGATGGAGAGTGGATCTCATTTACATCGGCCTGTTTCCTTCAATTCCAGAGTACATGGACATTAGTTTAAGGACACTTAAACTAATGGTGGGAACAGCCTGAGTATGAAGATGAGATGGAAGGTGTGGCAGAGACTCAGGGGTCTGCAGAAGCAGGCAGCAGACAGGAAGCTGCATTGGCTTGGAGGGGTAAGGGGATGGACCAAGCCGAGAAATTTTGGATCACAGGGTACAACTACACAACAAATAGGCTAACAATGGCTGAATGATCACCAGCTAACACACCCAAAGAGTAGCTTGAAGCTACAGAGTCTCCCTCTCACAGGTCCCAAGATCATTCAAATATCCACACCAAGAACACGATATACCCAGGGGTCAGCAAATTGTAGTCCACAAGCTGGGTGGTGCCTGCTGCCTCTTTTTGTGTGTCTTAGAAGCTAAAATGTGTGGTTTTATTTTTATTTTTTTTTACTTTTTTAAATGATTGAAAATCAAAATATTTTGTAACACTTGAATGTTGTGTGAAAATCAAACTATATATGAGGTACCATAAATAAAGTTTTATTAAATCATAGCCAGAGCCATTCATTTACGGCTTACCTATGAGGGTTTTCCTGCTTCAACGGCAGAATTGAATAGTTGCAGCAGGGACCATATGGCCAATTAAGACTGAAATATAGTATCTGAGTATTTATAGAAAAAGTTTGCCCACTCTTGTAAGACAACATGTTAGAAAGTAGCCTAGGGAGAAACAGAGGAATTTGAAGAACGGAGCTATAACCTGAAAATGAGTGAGTTAACCACAAAGAGACCCTTGAATTATTGAATCCACTGAATTTAATAGATTAGACAAAAATTAGGATTAGCAAGAAATTGCAGATGATGCCAATTCTGCCATATGTTCCTAAGTGGCTCAATGGAACATCCTCAGTTATGTGGTATCTGAGATGGTGGGCGTCTCTTGGCCCTCAATAGATGCACAAAGATTTACTCACACCTTATGTGAATAAAATATTTTACAGCAAGTTTCAGCACATAAAGATTTTACTACAGTCCAAACTTATGGAACCTCTAGGCAAAAGTGTAATATATATATATTTATATATATAGATTATATAATATATAAAGAATATATATATTCTTTTTTTCTACTTACATGTCTGTTGGCAACCTTATTTCCATGCTTGCTAAAGTACCAACCTCACTCAGGCTGTTTTATCGATGTCTTGTGTCACTCTGGGCTGTACTCCCTTGTTCTCCACAAGACAGTGGAAACGCCTCATTTGTTTACATTGAAATATGAGGGTTTGATAGTTATGGATGTGTTGTGTCTCATATTTTGAAAACAATGACTTATTAATGCAAGAGATACATTCCTAATGGAAGAACTGGAGCTATAATATTTAGTTGTATGCTTTTAGAATTAAAGCTGGAGATTCATGCTAACACAATAGGTCAATTTGTAAGGAAGCACATGTATATAACTGCTATTTTGCTTTATTTTTTGAAATTTGCATTCCATACTTCAATTTTAAAGGAGAGGAAGTAGAAATACATAGAAATGTGTTTTTATGTTTTTATGTCATTGCTAAACTGGGCCATTTAACCTTAAGCTATAACATGAAAAACATATTTTTTATGCTAATTGAAGACACATCTGGATTTATAAGACAGCTGGGAAGGAATATGGAAGTAATCACCTATTCTTTAAACTTAATCTTCAACTTAAACTTTAAAATTATTTAGAGGTTTTCATTTCTCTTATTAGTTAAATAACAACCGTACCATACATAAAAACTACCCTCCCTCATTTGTTATTTTCAGTGTTAAGTATAGCTTTTTATTTTACTCTATTTCCCCAAATAACTCCGTGAATAGATATTACAATCTCAATATTACAGGTGAGGGTAGTTGTACTAGTGAATTTAATCATTTGCCCACCTCAAAATTATATCGCTTGTAAACAACAAAACCAGGATTGAAGCACAAGCTTGTATCACTTCAAAGCCTGTGCTCTTAAGAATAAGTTTAAAATCCTAACCACTACTTGACCCTACTTTCTGTGTTTGAAATACATTTTTTTTGCAAACCATTTAGGTTTTGTTTTATAATTGCTGAGTTTCCTATACATGTGTCTTTAAAGACATTTGTAGCCTATTCCTTTGTTTCTCTAACCCTCAAGGTTAAATGGCCCAGTTTCGCTATGACAGCATTCTTCTTGGTAAAGGAGATATGGCAAGGTAGCAACTGATTGTGCAGAGTTAACCTTGAAGTTATTTGATGTTAAATCAGTTTTACTTAGGGATGTTTTTTCACCCCTAAGGTCTCTTTTATTCTGTCATACAATTTGCTGTCAAACTAAATGATGCATTTAAATTGAATGACCAAAGATAATGACTGTAACAAGGGAGAGACCCGTACAATTGCTGTTGTAATGTCATTCTGATCTGAATGACCCTGTTGTGTTGGAGTCATGATACAGTGGATGTCAAGTCATGATAACCTACTACTGTTTCTCAGCCAAATAATGGAAGTTTCTTGTGGGGTGGCATTAAAAATAAAGTTGCCCAAAGGGTATTTGTTATTAGAGAGGTTCAGAAATTATGGCAACACTAACTGGAAGTAGAATGTAAGAGCAATGTACTCAATTTGATTACCAAACTGAATGACACTAAGATTTGTTTCTTACTAGAGTTATATAGTATGGTAAAATAATCAGAACAGTTGTGGCCAACAAATTGGCTTGGCTACACTGTGAAATAGAAAGATAAATTGACAAAATGTCTTTTTCAAAGACAATTGGGTTCATAAGTTAGATTTTCTGTAGTGGGAAAAAAGCAATTGCACAGCTTCTAGACTATATGACAGTCTAGCAGAATAATATGCCCTCACTCTCTCCCTCCTTCCTTCCCTCTTTCTGCCTCCCTCCCACCCTTCCTTCCTTTGCTACAGCATGAATAACATAGAGACTAGTATTATTTGGCTTAATTGCACAAAGAGGGCTCTATGATTTTACTTTTATCTTTCAGGTTTCGGTCATTTATATTTACGACTTATATATACTTGCTGTATTTAATCTTCAAAAGAAATAGAGTGTATTCCACAACTCCATTCTGTCACTTTTTTTCATGCATTGTTGCCCATATTTTTTCATTCCATAAGCCACGAGAGAGACCAGAAAGTTTTGTGTCTTAAAAATTTGCTCAATGACGTTCTATGCATTTTCTCAATTATTTTGAAGTAGAAAGTCTCATAATCTTCCTCACAACTCTTCTTTTTTCCCCATTTAACATATGGTATAATCTTAATGCTCTAGTTCATGGATTTCACCTCATGAATAGGGAGTATATTGAGACTAGATTTTGATTTTGTGATCCTTATATGGCCTTGGATATTTTTCCTTTATAACAAGAATAATGTTTTTGTTTTATAACCAAAAGACACATTTAAAGTATATCTTTTTCTCTATCAAAACTCATTAAATAACCTAAATGGTGCTGGGAAAACTGGCTAGCCATATTCAGAAAACTGAAACTGGACTCCTTACTTACACCTTATATAAAAATTAACTCAACTTAAATGTAAAACTCAAAACCATAAAAGCCCCTAGGAGAAAATCTAGGCAATACCATTTGGGAAATAGGCATGGGCAAAGACTTTATGATGAAATCACTAAAAGCAATTGCAAGAAGAGCTAAAATTGACAAACAGGATCTAATCGAACTAAAGAGTTTCTCCACAGCAAAAGAAACTATCATCAGAGTGAACAGGCAACCTACAGAATGGGAGGAAATTTTTGGAAACTACCCATCTGACAAAGAGCTAATATCCAGAATTTACAAGGAACTTAAATTTACAAGAATAAAAAAAAATCTCATAAAACAGTGGGCAAGGGACATGAACAGACACTTCTCAAAAGGATATATTTACGTGGCCGACAAACATGACAGAAAAGCTCCACATCCCTGATCATTAGAAAAATGCAAATCAAGGCCGGGCGCGGTGGCTCAAGCCTGTAATCCCAGCACTTTGGGAGGCCGAGACGGGCGGATCACGAGGTCAGCAGATCGAGACCATCCTGGCTAACCCAGTGAAACCCCGTCTCTACTAAAAAATACAAAAAACTAGCCGGGCGAGGTGGTGGGCGCCTGTAGTCCCAGCTACTCGGGAGGCTGAGGCAGGACAATGGCGTAAACCCGGGAGGCGGAGCTTGCAGTGAGCCGAGATCCGGCCACTGCACTCCAGCCTGGGCGACAGAGCGAGACTCTGTCTAAAAAAAAAAAAAAAAATGCAAATCAAAACCGCAATGAGATAACATCTCATAGCAGTCAGAATAGTGATTATTAAAAAGCCAAAAAACAACGTATGCTGGTGAGACTGTGGAGAAGTGGAAACGCTTTTACACTGTTGGTGGGAACGTACATTAGTTCAACCACTGTGGGAGACAGTGTAGCAATTCCTCAAGGATCTAGAACCAGAAACACCATTTGACCCAGCTTTCCCATTACTGGGAATATAACCAAAGAATTATAAATCATCCTATTATAAAGATACATACACCGATGTTTACTGTAGTACTGGTTCACAATAGCAAAGACATAGAACCACCCCAAATGCCCATCAAGGATAGCCTGAATAAAGAAAATGGGTACATATACACCACGGAATACTATGAAGCCATAAAAAGGAATGAGATCATGTCTTTTTGTTATGGGTAGGTCTTTGTTCTTAGAGCTCCCAAGATGGTGGTGGCCACTCCCAAGATGGCAGCAAGCTTTTTGTTCTCTGACCTGGAGTTCTTGGCCTCAAGGATTCCAAGAAATGGAACGTTGGGCCATGTGGTGAGTGTTACAGCTCTATTGGAAGCCTTGGGTCATGGAATAGACCTGTGGAACTCAGCGACTAGTGTTCAGCTCGATTAGGATGAACCCGGGCACTTAGCCGTGCAGGAACAATGGCGAGCTTTTAGCCCCATCAGGAATCCAATGGGTGCTTCACTGGATCAGAAGCACAGTAGACACCCTGCCGGATCCGGAGGGGTGGAAGTCAGCAGCGAGTCTGCGATGGCAGTGAACAGCAGTGATGGACAGTCAGTGAAAGCTCAGCTTGAGCAGGAAAAACACGGACCGGAAGAGTGTGCAGTTGCAAGATTTAATAGAGTGAAAACAGAGCTCCCGGACAATGGGAGGAGACCCAAATGGGGTTGCCCACTCCCGGCTTGAATGCTTGGGGTTTATATCCCAAACACTGTCCCTCGCCCTGTGCTCTCAGTTGATATATGATTGACTATTTCTTTACCTCCTGCCCTTAGCCTAATTGGTATTTTAGTGAGCCCTCTTTACTATCTGATTGGTCGGGTGTGAGCTGAGTTACAAGCCCTGTGTTTAAAGTGGGTGTGGTCACCTTCTCCAGCTAGGCTTAGGAATTCTTAGTTGGCCTAGGAAATCCAGCTAGTGCAGGGACATAGATGAAATTGGAAGCCTGCATCCTCAACAAACTAATGCAGGAATATAAAACCAAACACTGCATGTTCTCACTCATAAGTGGGAGCTGAACAATAAAAACACATGGACACAGGCACAGGAAGGGGAACAACACACATTGGGGCCTGTCGGGGAGGTGGGAGGAGGAAGAGCATCAGGACAAATAGCTAATGAATGCATGCGGGGCTTAATACCTAGGTGATGGCTTGATAGGTGCAGCAAACCACCATGGCACGCATTCACCTATGTAACAAACCTGCACATTCTGCACATGTACTCCAGAATCTAAAATAAAATTAAATTAAATTTTAAAAAACTGTGATTATGAGGAGGAAATCTATTGGAAAAAAAATACATATTGCCAATAAAAATATAGACATTTTTCTGATCATTAGGGAAATGAAAATTAAAGCACCAATTAAGAAATATTTTTTCAGCTATCATATTGGCAAAAATTAGAAAATTGATAAGATTGAGGAGTGTCAAGTATATGGGGAAGTTCATGTCCTGTCAGTGAGAACAGAAAAGCTTGCCACAACCTTTTTGGAAAGTAATCTGACAATACCTATTAAAATAAAAACGTATAATCCATTTGTCCTAACATTCCCAATTAAGGGATTCTAAAAACAAACAAACAAAAAACTTATTTAGTAACCACTTTCCATGTCCTTTGGTCAATTATATATCTTTTTCTCAACAATGGATTATGTAATTTGTTGCTACTTATCTGTAATATTAATCACAACTTTTCTTTTAGTTTTGATATTTATAATTGTTATTTTTTATAATTAAAAGGAAAATAACTTTGAAGTATTATCAACAAAACTTAAAAACAATTTATAAGAAAAAAATCCTATATATAGGACATTTGAGAAAGTGGGCTTAAATATTTAATAGTAACTAGTGAATTGAAACTAAATGTCAGAAAAACAAACGAGAAAACATGTATCTCTTCTATTTGGTGACTTCTCCTCTGAATTGATGGTATTCCCAGTCTTGCTTAAAGAATTAAAGTAAAATTTAGCATAGCTCCTCCTAATTTTGGCACAATTGATCTTTTCTACTTTCTGAAAAGTAAGTAGAGTAAAAAAAGTAATTCCCACTCCTTCCTTGGAGTTCAGTGTTCTCGATTCTCTTCCCGTCTCTTTGAGCTCTTCTGTCTTTGTCTTTCCCTTCTGCATGCATAACAATCATAATAGGATTCCTATTTAAAGAAATACAAATTTTTCTATCAGACTGAGGGCAGTCCTCTGAAAGTGAAGTCTCTTAGTGAGGAACCCAAGAATACAGCTTGTAGCAAATTTTCTCTGAGTGAGTCTTATGCACAGTAAAGTTTGAGATTTGTTACTGAGATGATGAGCTACTTCAGGATTCCTGCACACATCTGTTTCAGACACACCAAATTTATCCCTGCTGTTGAAAAGGGCATTGAACTTCTTCTGGCCTCTATGTTTTGAGTCAGTTCCAATCTCACTCCTGACTCTCAGACTTTTATCTCGCCTTGGAGGACTCACAAATACCTCAAAGCCCCTTGAGCCTACTCTTCCTCCTGACTTTCTTCTTTCTGTGATTGGCATCGCACCTGACAGCTGCCAGCACCAGAAACTGGGAGGTAACCCTGATTTCTGTTCTTTCCCACTGTATTCATTCACTCATGAGCTCCTGGTTATTCTGCCTTCTGAATATCCATGTTTCACTCAATTCCCAATAGTACCACTGACACTAGCCTTAGTCTGGCCCACATCATCTCTCATTGAAATTATTACAACTGTAATTTTCATGTTTCCCCGTTTCTATTAAAGTCCCATTGTAACTGAGTACCCCCATTTTTCTAAGAGGAAGAGAGTGAGTTATTTTTTAATTTCTTCTTCTCTCTCTCCTTGTTCTCCCCTGTTTTCCACTTCCCACTTAGCTCTTTAGAAATGCAATTATAATCTTTACTTTCCCTTCACCAGACACTGGCTACATGGCAAGCTTACCAAACTATGGGCTTACTTAGAAGCTCCAGAGCTGAAACTCTCTCTCCCCAGGAGATTGCCTCAGTTGACACCTGTCAATTTACATCCTCAAGGATGACAATGATAGAACTCGGTCCCACCATCTCAGATTATGGACACCTTAAAACCTAGCACTACCTGTTATGATGCCAGCTGAACCACCTGGTACATAAGGCACTGAAGTGAGTCACACAGGCCCTGCATCTGCTTGCTTCCTCCCCTGCATGCCATTCATGCCAAATTCCGCCTTAAAAGCTGCTGCATTCTGCCCCCAAAATGAAGTGGTACCCTTAAAGGTAAGAACCTGTACTACTTTCCCTAAGCTAAGCTTTGGAATAAAGTCATTTATACCAGACCTCACTCTTGTTAACGGGACTCTGCAAGTGGTGAGTGACTGAACCTGCCTTTTGGTTATACCATGCATTCTTCTTCTAAGGTGCTAATTTAATTGTCACCTTAATTACAAGCTTTCCATAGCTCTCGTTTGCTTTTAGTTTAAAATATAAATCCCTTACTGTGGCTTAGAGTGTCCTGCATAATCAAACTGAGAGGTGAAGCCAGCTGAGCTTCTGGGTAGGGTGGGGACTTGGAGAACTTTTGTGTCTAGCTAAGGGATTGTAAACGCACCAATCACCACTCTGTAAAAACGCACCAATCAGCACTCTGTGCCTAGCTAAAGGATTATAAATGCACCAATGAGCACTCTGTAAAATGGACCAATCAGCATTCTGTAAAATTGACCAATCAGTGCTCTGTAAGATGAACCAATCCACAGGACGTGGGCAGGCCGAGTAAGGGACTAAAAGCTGGCCACCCAAGCCAGCTGCTGCAACCTGCTGGGGTCCCCTTCCATGCTGTGGAAGCTTTGTTCTTTTGCTCTTCATAATAAATCTTGCTGCTTCCCACTCTTTGGGTCCGCACTACCTTTATGAGCTGCAACACTCACCGCGAGGGTCTGCGGCTTCATTCCTCAAGTCAGTGAGACCAGAACCCACCAGGAGGAACAAACAACTCCAGACACTCCACCTTTAAGAGCTGTAACACTGACTGCCAAGGTCTGCAGCTTCACTTCTGAAGTCAGCGACACCACCAACCCACTGGAAGGAAGAGAGCTCTGGACACATCTGAGCATCTGAAGGAACGAACTCTGGACACACCATCTTTAAGAGTTGTACCACTCACCTCTAGGGTCCACGGCTTCATTCTTCAAGTCAGAGAGACCAAGAACCCACTGGAAGGAATAAATTCCAGACACACAATCATTGTCTATCTCTCTAATTTGTTTCTTACCACTCTAAGTCTCATACTTTATAATGGTCCTATTAAATGTTTTCTAAGTTTCCATGCTGTTTCTTGCCTGGATTTTTATGTAGAGTACTTTTCCTTCTTGGATCCCTAATTACCAACCTCTTTAGTCTGATCATTTGTACTCTATATTTAGGTCTCACTTCCTCTGGAATGCCTTTCTTCCCACCCCTGGGTTGTGGGCACAGCATCACAGCAGTGTCCCAAACAAGAAGGAAGAAGGGGCAGTGTCAGCCAACACTGTTCTAACATATTATTTCTTTCACAGTGTTTTTAAGAACTGGGGGCAAATAGCCACCCATAGAGGCAAGGGAGGTTAGGAATAAAAGCATGTTTCAAAGGAAATGAGATATAAACATCAGTTCAAACAGATAATGATTCATCACTCAGACCAAACAAATTGTGGTTGAGAACATAGCTGGGATCCTGTTATCAAGAAAGAAGGGAAAACGGCCTAAGGGGAGGCAATCAACAGTATTTACCAGGCTTTCCCTTGCAGATTGACACCATAGGGAGTTGCCTAGCTGGCCTACTCCTTCATCCAGCTCTAGTTGTGCATACACCCCCTCCCCAACCTCAGGGCTGTTTCCAAAGTTAGAAGTAAATGCCCTCAGGGGTCTCCCAGTGAAGGTTAATGTCTAGGCATCTTGTGTTTGTTGCCTGTTAAGGGAGCCTCTTGCTACTTTGCATTCTACTTGTTTCTGGAGCTGAAGAAACACTGCTTAAAAGGATTAATCTGGCTGGTGCTCCAGAGAATTTGGAAGGTAAACAAGTTTCTTTTTTGTCAATATGGCAATTAAGAACGTTGAGATTAAAGAAAGAAAAGTAAATGCAGCTTTTATTTCTACAGTAGACTGATAGGCTAGTGAGTCGCTGAATAGGTAATAAGCACTAGAAGTGTTTTGGCTTAACAAATCTGGTTCAGGTATAAAATTCTCTCTTCCCTCTACTATCTTGTATCCCAGAATATCTGAACTCTACGCAGAAGAAAGCTTGACAGTTTAGAATTTGGATTTTGTGTTCCTTTGATAGTGGTGTAAAATGTTTTATGCTAGAGACACAAATCTGCATGAAAATTTCGTTTCAAATAAAGCTGATTATTATTATTATTTTTTCTGTAGCCAGAAGTGTTACTTTTTATTTTATGGTGACTAAGGAAAATATTAATATATGTATACATGTTATTAGTGTAAATGATCCAATGGAAGTTATTAGTGGGTGGTACAAAATCATATTCTCACTGAGAGAATACTAGATTGAGCTATCAATTTACCTATCAGTGACCTTGGAAAATTGCTTAATCTTTCTGAGACTGTTTCTCCCTTCTTTAAGCAGCAATCATAATGCCTCCATCTCCACCGGGCTGCTGGGGATTTTTTCTTATACTTCATTGTACCCATTATGACCAACTTAGTGCCAGACGTGTGATAGATACTCAGTAAATACTTATTTAGTAAAATATAGAATTAAAAATCAAATGAAATAAGTATGTAAAAGTATTGTGGATTACTACACAAATACAAGCATTATTATTGTCATGGAACAAAATTTCAATAAATTGAGTTTTAAAGCTCCAATTGGTTTTTATTAGCAATTCATGAACCAGGTAGTATTTTTCAGTCTGCAAAGTAGAAGCAGCTCTGCCAGGAGTGGCAGAAGGATTGACTTTTGTAAGGCAGATTTAGCAGAAAACAAACAAACAAACGAAAAACAGAATAGGGTGGAAAGTGGATTGGTTGTCCTCAGGTACTTTCCTTGTATGAGTTAAAGCTGAGAGGACTTCCCTATTTTGCCTGCTCGGATTTACTGATCCCATTTTGTTTGGTTGCTGTAAATCTCCTATTATTTTTTCTTTGAAAACAACCCTGTTTGGGGATTTGGTTCTCATCTTTCTCCTAATTTCTCAGAAGGTCAGATTAATACAAATAAACAATTTAGTTCTTGGATAGGTAATATGGAACTTTAGCATGAGTGACTCCATTTTGAGCCTACTATCTTTTTATTAACCTTGTTATTCTCTTCCATGATATAGAAACACATTTTGCCTATAAACTCTGGATCATTTAAAAAGCAACTTTATCATGATAGCTTTCTTCAAAGACCACTCCACTGGGTAGGAGTAGCATTTGATGTACTGTGGTTCTTATTATCAGTCATTAGCTAAATCAAACAAAAACTAAACTTGCTAAAGGGCCATGAAGAAGAGAACTCATTTATTGAAACCTAATTTCAGAGCAAGATTAGGATGGAGTTTTTCTCAACTATTTCAGTTTCTGAAAGACTTGGGATAACGTAGCCCTTGAGGCATGATGGGAAGTACCACCGAGAAAAAAGTGTCATTACACTTGCTGTCTCTTCAGCTGAGAATTACAGAACATCCACTTGCCATTACCCATTTAATCTTGCATATCAGTAATCTTACATGGTTAAACCCATAGGAAAACTGGGGTAAGGGTGATGGTATTGGGGGAACTCAAAGAGGAAAAAGGGACTTTTTTTTCCCAGGGGATTTTATGCTCTATAATTCCTTTCAAAACATCAGTAGAAAAGAGAGAACCTGAAAATGCAAACTTTATTTTAGCAGTAACTGTTACTTCTCTTAGTTGCTCTTTCAGAGCAAAAACAGCCAAATTTAATTGACAACAAGTATAAAGATACCGTAATGAGGATTCTAAATTACTATGAAGAGGTCTGATAATAACCAAATGTTTAATTTTTAACCATTAGCATTGTAAACAAGGATAATGCTATCATCCAGAGAAAATGACTTGTATATAGAAATAAAAATGGATAACATTTTGAAATACTATGTACTTTGGTTTTCCTTCTTGATAATTGTCATTTAACTCTGCAGCCTTCATGATTAAACTGGAAAATGAATGTGAAATCTATTGCCCTGGGATGGGGAGGGGAGAACAAAACAAAAATGAAAACAAAAAAGAACTCCAAAGAATCAAATTCTTGACTTTATAGCTTCTAAGTAGGCTTTTATAATATTCTATTTGAGATATTAGTTTGAAAGCTGAAAAACGTTTAAATAGTAAAAGCTAGACACTATTGAGACATAAGAGGCTTGTAATGGAGTGGCAGAAGTTGGTCTTGAATATTCTCACTCAAAATAGAATTTATACCAAGAACCAAAGAGTTGGGAGGAAATAAACAGTGAACTATTTTCTTTACCCTGAGGAAAATAATAGTACAGCTAGTTGAACTGAGGGAGATAATTGAATTTGATGTGACTGGGATTTAGATGCTGATGGAACCCTGAAAGTGACCATTGTCACATGTCGCTAAGTAATTGAAAGTTATTCTCATAGACCTGTAAGTACTAGCTTTGGTTTTTGTTTTTATTATAATAGTGGCCTTAAAAAAAGCCACTATTATCAAAACAAAAAAAATCACTCAAAATTCTACCCAATAATATATATTTCAGTGCTTATTCTACTAGTCATTTTATCCATGCATGTTCATTTCTGTTTCTGTATCTGTAGATGTATCCACATTTTTACCTACACCTGAAATTCTATTTTGCATCTGTAGCTACATCTATAGCTATAGCTGTACTTATATCTGTTTTGAAAAGTAGTATGTCCTAGGAAATTCTAGGAATATAGTGATAGCCAGAAAACAAAAATAAAAACATCCATGAAGTTAATATTTATAATGAAACTAGGTCACAAAGTATTTCTTCAAGCGTCAAAATCTAAGCAGATAGAAATATGTCACCAATAGCCATAAACTTTGCATTATACCAGTATCTTCATTAGAAAAAAACAAGAAGGACGCAATGAATGACTAAAGGACTTGAGAATACAGACTTCCAAATTAGCCAACATGAAACCATCAGAGAACAACAGCTACCAAGGAGGAGAGTTCTTACCTATTTACATGATGAGTGAATGTGAGGCTTCCATTCAGGTGTAAGCAGCTGGAGCTGTCTAGACTTTATAAACTCTTGAAACTGATCAACCTTCCAAGATAGAGCACCAAACTGCCAAGAATAAAATCATAATTGATCAGGTTGGGGACAATAGCAAGGAATGAAACATGGTGTCCCAGTAAAAATGAGAAAGAAACAACCGGAAAAGCTCAGTAAGAAGCATTATATACTTTAATGCTACATAGAAATACTAGAAGAAGGAGCTCTGTGCAGTTAAAAAAAGGCCATTTGAACCAAGATCCCTTCTAAAAATTCAAGAATACAATTTCACATAGAAATAAACAACAAAAAGTGTTGAGGTTAAATCCCATTAAAACTTACCAATATACAAAGAGAATAAGGAGCAGAATAACATCTGTACTGACAATGAAAGTATGCCATAACGATATGCCTGAAGACAGATCAAAATTATAACCTGCTATTTCAAAGCAACTTTAACATCATTCAAACATGATACAAAGTATAAATGAATAACACACATCAGAATTAGGAAAAATCAGAAATTAAATGACAGCACTCAAGAACGAATTGGATATAAGGAACAATCATATTAAAAAGAGAGAAAATAAACATAGTTAATAATGTCTTAAGAAAAAGGAAAGGTTAAAAATTAAAGCCAAAGGAAAAAAAAAAAAGGAACACTGAAGATAAACAAAAAAGATATGCAACACAGATAATAGAATTCTCTGAAGAAGAAAACTAAAGCCAGAAAGAAGAACAAATGCTCAAAACCATAATTCAAGAAAGCTTATGGGGTTAAAAAAAACTTGAAACTTATTGAAAGAACACAGCATATACTCATATGCTCAAGAATGTCAATCCAGGAAGACTAATATTAAGATACATTAGAGAAACTCCTGAGCTTGAGAGACAAAACATAAACTTTGAGTGTCTGGGGGGGAAAAGTTATCACTTATAGGGATAAACTGTATTATCTTCATAGTTTTCAGCAGTAATGCTTCATGCCAGAAAAAGAATGAAGAGATACGTTTGATACATCAAGGAGAGAAATCATAAAATGAGAAACTTACATGTAGCAAAATTATCAGTAAAACAGTTACAAACTCTTAACTATACAGGAACTCAGAGAAAACTGCTCTTGCAAGCACTTCTCAGAGCGACCTGCTTGACAGCAAACTTCAGATGACTACCACGACATTACATGTGGAATGGTGATAAGAATATATACTTATAAAACTAGAAGTAAAGAAGAGTTAAAACGGAGAAAATATACTTGGAGTACAAGCTTAGAAATGAAGAAGGAAGAAGGGATTAGCCTATGTAAAAATTTAAAAAATTGTTTCTAATAATTATTGCTGGTGGTAGCTACGTTAGTATCACTATTCTAGGATCATTCTGTGTATAATGTGAGATAAAGTGTATAATGTGAGATAAAGCAAGGGTATCTTCTCTATATTTGAAAACCAAGATTCATAGCATGGAAGAGAGAAGATACAAATATAATATAGAAGAGGTTACATAATTATATATATAATTAAAGCTAATTATTTATATGTATATACTGAGTATATCCATTGAAAGTGGCTGGAAACGATGACTAACCCAGTAACAGTGCATGTTTCTGGTGACCAAATTGCCTTGAAAAACCAAGGGCTTCATGGAGAAATGGCTGATTCTACATAGAAGGGTAGAAATGTACAGGATAAGTTTGCAAAATCTTGTCACACTGGGTAACAAGACAGCTAACAGAGACTCCATAGGATGATGTCAAAAAGAATTATGTGCTATCTTGAAGTATCTCCAGCTGGCCAAATGTAGGACAATTTGAAAGTCAATAGAATAAGAGATACAATGTTTTGAAACCCATACAGTATGTTTAAATTCATGAGTTTAAAATGATGCAAAAATTAGTCACCTTTTGAAAATGTAAGGGGATTAATACATATTTTGAAAAATAGTATGCAAGGGAAAGAACAGGCATTTATGTTGCCTTCTTGTGTAAACTGTACCCTTGGGTGACCAAATGGTGGATAAGAGAAATATCTGTGTATAATGTTATTTCAGCTAATTAAAAAAATATAATATTAGGATATCAGCATTTTATATCATAAAATATGCTCCAGCATGAATGATTTTTACCCAGAATGTGAAGTGAACTGGTAGCTTCTCTCACACCTTACCAAACAGGACTCTCTCCTCTCTCTGTCTGTCTGCATGTATGAGATATATACATGCTGGAATCAGACTCTCATACTGTCTACTCATCTTTAAAAAAAAAATAGTGTATCATGAACATTTTCCCTCTTTCAGTATCCATTTAGCAGACATTACAACAGTTAAAATGACTATATAATCTAGTGTATGAGTCTATAACATCAGGTTCATAATTTAAATAACGTGCTATTTTTATTCAAAATTTCCTTTGTTGTCTTATGTATTTATTTTCTATTATGTATATGGCTTTCACAGCTCCTTTTGTAGTAAATTTTTTTGTAGCCATATATATATATATATATATATTTTTTTTAGCAGTGTAATTATTAGTTAAGCATATTTTTAACAATTTGGACACAAATGGTCAAATTGTCCTTCAGAAAAGTTTATTAGCTTCCATGTCTAACAGTATAGTTCAGTCCTCCATATGCCAGCTGTTTCTTTAAGTACAGCTGGCCCTGTGTATTTGTGGGTTCCAAAGTGGGTTCAACTAACCACATATTGAAAATATTTCACGCACACACACGTGTGCGCGTGCACACACACACATTCAAGAACTGAGTTAAAGATTAAATATTAGAACAAAAGATCCTCCTAGTGCCCTTATCTATGAGGATTTAGGAGCTCTTATCTGAGGACCTGTGGGGGAGAGATCAATATATATGTTTCTTATTACATCAGAGTATCACGCTTTTATTATTTCTCTGTAAGTCTTTAGTGTTTGTTTGTATGCCTTTAATGAAATCTTAATGAAAGTTTCCACTATTTTAAATACTGCAAAAGCTGGTAAAACAAAAACTTAACAAATGAATCTGGAATTAAAATACATAATCTTATCTAGCCTCATTTATTTGCTAAAAATAATTTATCAATAACTAAGGAAAATCAGCTATTTCAAACTTTCCTATGACTGGGACAGATACTGCATTTAAAAAAAATCTATAAGATTAACCAGCTCTACATTTATTCTGATGAACTGGTCCAGTTAGCCTCTTTATCTGCTTGTGCTATTAAGAGGTAGAAGTTAAGAAAAAAAAAATCCAACTTAGGTTTAATATTTTTCTGAAAATGACTGAGCACATTTGAGAATAAATAGCAGATTGCCCCCTTGATATATACTTAAAGTGGATTTTGTAATGTGCTGTGGGATGGGAGATTTCTAAAATGCAGCCCCTGATATCAAGGTCTCTTATTATGGCTGTGGTGGCGCTGGGATTGGACAACAATTCATCTTCCTGGCAGAGATTCATTCAAGTGACTCCTAAGTACCTGAGTGTTGAATTTACGCCAGCCTGCCAGGAGCAAGGGGATCTTGAAGGACCTAGCTGTGTGTATTTATTTTTTTAGAAAGGATTAAATACCAATTTTTAACAGAGGCTGAGATCCGATAGTCTCTTTTTAACCTTTGAGGGGTATTCCCTGGTAAAAGAGCTCTGTTTTTGCCTAATATTTTTCTTAAAACAACAGCCCTTGCTATTTTAATCTGTCATTCCCTGGAGCAAAAGAGCATGGCTGAGCATCCGAGGTTACATTTCCTGTCTCTTATCATATAACTGAAGCTCCTCTTCAATATAGTATTTTGAACCTAATACAACTTTCTTTTTGTGTATGGGAGGCCTGTCGTTCTTCATATTCTTCTCTTTTATCTTCCTGTCTTCATTCCTTTCATCAGATCCAGCATTATATATTAAACAACCTAATCAGTTAAAAGGCATTTCAGGAATATTATTAGAAAATGTGGAAAGTGAGGAAGGTGCATTGGAGATTTATTCAGCACCTACAGTTTATATGAAAGAAGAGAGAACGGAGATCAGTGAAGTTAGGACTTTTCAAGGTTCACAAAGCAAGTTGACAGCTGATATTTTTTGTAACTCTACTCAGGTTGTGGATTAGTTTACATTGTAATTCTTGTGACAACAATGAAAATAATTCCCTGGTTTATTAATGGCTTCAAAAAGACTAAGTTAGCAATACAAATCCTCTAATGTTGTATGCAGAAAATACATATTGCTGTTTGCATAATTGGTTTTCTAGAAGCATGGATATAATGCTAAATAAATTGAAACATATTTCAATATTGTTGCATTGATACTTATTCTATAATACACTCATGTTTGCTTTGCACTATTCATATTGCATGTACTTAGAAATCCTTGAAAAACAGAGTTTAGAGAGAACTTTAATTAAAATAGTAATGAGCACTTGATTACCAAAATTGATTTTAATCATAAGAAAATATCATCCTTCTTCCTGATCTCTTGGCACCCTTGCTGTGCTCACAGTTTCTTTCTTGGAAAGGTGGACTTTTCTTGTTTTGTTTTTTTTTTTTTTGAGACGGAGTTTCGCCCTTGTGGCCTGGTCTGGAGTACAATGGCGCAATCTCAGCTCACCACAACCTCTGCCTCCCGGGTTCAAGCTATTCTCCTGCTTCAGCCTCCCGAGTAACTGGGATTACAGGCATGTACCACCACACCCAGCTAATTTTGTATTTTTAGTAGAGACGGGGTTGCTCCATGTTGGTCAGGCTGGTCTCGAACTCCTGACCTCAATGATCTTCCTGCCTCGGCTTCTCAAAGTGCTGGGATTCCAGCCATGAGTCACTGTGCCCGGCCAACTTTTCTTGTCTTGACAGCATATGCTGCTATGGTTTTCCCCAAATATCCTGTGGGACTTTTGTTCTGTCCCCTTTGTTCCCTCCTATTTTGCTTTTATCTCTTAAATTTAGCAGACTCCAAGTATTTTTCCTGGTTTCTTTTAATTTCTATCCCCATACTCTGTTTTGTCCAATATTTTCACAACAGTCATCTCTGTTTACATGATTTCAAGTACTATACTTTCAGCTTCTACATTTTTCCAACAACTGATACTGCCTGTTAAACATCTTCATTTTGATGTTTGCTGGTATAGCAGGTTCAATATGGCCATATGGGGACACATTATCTGCTCAGCATTCTACAATTTACTTGCCCTCCTTATTCTCCTCTTTCTGTGTAATGCCACATTTCTCTCAGCTACTTCTCTTTAGTTGCTCAGTCTCAACACCAGGAATAATTTTTCCCTATATCAATTCCTTATCCCTGACCTTCAAAGAATTGTTTTTAATGGTCTGAATGTGTATGTCCTGCAAAATTCCTATATTGAAACCTAATCTCCAAGGTGATGGTATTAAGAGGTGGTGCTTTGGGAGATGATTATTTCATGAAGGTGAATTCCTTACGAATGGGAGTAGTGCCCTTATGAAAAAAAAAAAAAAAAAAAAAAAAAAAAAAAAAGATGGAGGAGCTGATTTCCACCATGTGAGGATACATAGAGGGTGCTACCTATGAGAAACAGGCCCTCACCAGATATGAAACCTACCAACACCTCGATCCTGGACTTCCCAGCCTCCAGAACTGTGAGCAATAGATTTCTGTTGTTTTCAAATTACTTACTCAAAGGCAGGTTATTGTAACAGAATGCACGGACTAAGACAGTTTTCATCTTGGGAGATTTTACTACTGAAATGTTCTCTCATTTATCCTGAGTCTTCTATTGCTGTCTTAAATCTTCATTTATGTCTTCATTAACTCTTTACAGACTTCCAAAAGAGTTACCTGTTGGTTTCTCTGCTTTTGAAAGTCTTAGCAAATCACCCTATAAACATATGTGATGTTAATCTGCTTAAAACATAGTCTCAGATCACATGCTCAAAGGCTTCCAATGGTCCCTACTGACTTATAAAGGTCTTCATCAAAACGTAGTAGTTTTTCGGGAAATGACTTCATACTACATTGCCATTGGTTTTTCTTTCACTTTTCAACAAATACTCTACATAAGTGCTTCTCAGATTTAAGGTGCATACAAATCAAGTGTAGGTCATTCACTGTCCTTGGAAAGTTTTATGTGCTTTTTTGGTTCTTTCCTGTACACTGTCTGCAATACCTTGCTGTCACATATCCCTTTATTATAAACCAAAACACATCTCACAGTCAACCTATCCATCAAATCTCATTTGCTTGAATTTTATATTTTCCAAATTCCCAAACATCTATAGGTATATTCTTTGTGACACTTAACTATATTACCTGGCATGATAGTTTCGCAAATAGAATGCAACAATTTTGAAGACAAGAACTATACTTCCTTTCACTCTGTGTCTCCCATAGATCTCGTACAACACTTCGCATGCAGTAGGTGGGTGCTTAATAACTATTGTTTAAATTATTCTACATGGTTGAGCCACACTGATAAAACAAACCACTAGTAAACAGATTTCAGATCATAATTAATGTTTGTGATATTTCCTGTAAACTGGAAAAGCTGAGATTCTCTTTAGCAGCGGCCTTTTCAGAATTGTTTGCATAAATTCCAAATATAAAACTCTGCTCTATTGTGAAAACTATTTCAGATATCAAGTCAACTTAGTGTTTGAAACTAAAGAGGAAAATGCTAAGTATTAATGAATATAAAGAAGGTTAAATATTTTTATTTTTTATTATTAGTATTTTTTAACAGGAACACCTAAATTGGTAAAAATAAGTAGGAGGAGGATGTTACTGCAGTGAACTGGGTTGCTTTACCAATTTATTCCACAGATTGTTTGAGAAGGGCCATGTGTTCTCAATGAAGTGAGATCACCACATGTTGTCTCAGCGTGTCACCATTCAAGCAGAAGGAGAATTGTGTCCATTGTTAAGAAGTGGGAATTGCCAGAGATGAAAACTTAAAAGAAAAAATGCCCCCTGGGGTTCTCATTCAGCTATTCACATTTCTTGTGCTGTTAATACATGCCAAGCAATGTGTTTTGGATTCAGAACTGAAAGGCATCATCTTTTTCCTGTAATCAGCTAAAAAATCTAGGGGGAGAGATATAAAAATAAACAGTCACTAATAAAGTAATGTGACAAGTAGTGGTTAATTAGGGAAACTACAGAGTCTAAAAGAATACAAAGGATATGTTTGGTAGAACAGGTAGGAGAGGACATTTCAAACTGAGCAGTGTTTCTGAGAGAAGTAGTCTTTTCCTTCCTTCCTTCCTTCCTTCCTTCCTTCCTTCCTTCCTTCCTTCCTTCCTTCCTTCCTTCCTTCCTTCCTTCCTTCCTTCCTCCCTCCCTCCCTCCCTCCCTCCCTCCCTCCCTCCCTTCTTGCTTGCTTGCTTGCTTGCTTTCTCTTCATGATTAACCCCCTAAGGAACCTTTTCAGAGCCTTGTTCTAAACAGTAGTACTTGCTCCCAATACAATGTCAATACCACAGACATATTGAATGTTCCTTTTTCTCTGGTGGTCTGTTGAAGAGCTACAAACCTCTGTAATACCTACAGTTTTTTTCATCCTCTAACAACCAATTTTTATCTATTTGTGGCGATAAGACTCCCACTGAGAATGCCTGGCATCGTAGTACTAGCATGCCTAGATCTTGTCAACTAATTTCATTCCCCTAGGGTCAATTTTGGCAACCTTTTTGTGCTGGAGTGGCCTCACATTGTTTTCCTTTCCTTGATTTTAGCTATTTTTAAAAAAATCTGATTATGGCTTAAAGATTGCAACTAACTGGCATTTGGGGTTATCCCTCTGCATTTAGTAGGCTGAGATACATCTGCAAGTAAGAGAAAAGTAACAACAGTGGTTTACACAAGCATTTGTTGCTCACTCTGGGAGTAGGACTCTGTTCAGTGCTGTTTTGAAGCAGTGTAACTGAAAGTAATCCCAGACTACTTTCAGTTACACTGCTTCGCCAACTCTAGGAAGTGGCCCTTGTCCAAGTTGGCTTCTACAGCCTGCGTAGCGGGAGGAAGGAACATAGAAGTAGGGAGATGGTCATGTGACAGCTGCCTCTTAATGGAGGTATCTAGAAAGCTGCCACATGGCACTCTGACTCATAGCACATTGGCCACTGTTTAGTCACATGCCCACTCCTGGCTACACAGGAGATTAGATATTGTCATCTTTACTCTGGTGACCATATGCCCAGCTGAAATGGAAGAATGAGGGAATGGTTACTGGGGGACTTCTAGTGCTGTTGTTAGTTTCTTTGCTAAAAACTTTTGTTTTAAAGAAATTATTTTTGCTAGACAAGTAAAATTGTAACATTTACTGAAATTAAAATAAAACATATTAAAATGATCCACATTCTAACATGTAACAAATTAAACTGCTTTCATAGTTTTCCATCATAAAATTCTTATCTAGGCATGATTTTTACATTGTTACAATTAGCAGTCAGATATAATTGTTTCTTTTTCAGTTTGTTATAAGTAGTATTCTAGGTTGTTATATAATCCTCATAATTTTAAGGGCTTTAGAGATGCTGCAATAAACATTTTCATGTATATTAACTTTTCCTTGTTTAGGATAATTTTCCTAATCTATGTGCCTACCAAAAGTAGGGTAATTGGATCAAAGGTTATAATCGTTTTACATGGTTTGAAACACAAGAAAAAAAAAATTTCTCCAAAAAGAATCTTCCAATTTTGTCACTTTGTTTTATTAGTGATTGTTTATTTTTCATCACTTTTATTAATTAGATATGACACTGTCTGCTTGATTACCAAATAGTCTTATTTTATGGATTTAAAAAGCCACATTACTCTTATTTCGATATTTCAATAAGATGACATTTATACATATATATTAAATATTATCTTACTAACTTTAATTCCAATTACTCATATACTTTCTTCAAATGTTAGTATTTTAAATACCAATTTCCACAAGCTTTCTATACAATATAGATATGGTCTTTGGAATGTAAATTTTGCTGCAGATATGTGTCTAAATTTGTTTTCTAGTTATCATAAAATCATTATTATTATCATTCCACTGATCTTTCTTCCCTCATATTCTCTGTCAAAATGCATTCTTCAGGAAATAAAAAATTAAAGGACCAGTCAAAATACATGTCAAACACCAATGAAAAACAAATGTCAGCTCAAACATTGCTTAGCCAAGGAAACGTTTATTTTAATAAATTTTCCTCTCTGATTAGTTTTCTCTTGAGCACTGCTAAAATAAACGCACACACACAGAATCAACGTTCAGGATTTTCTAAGTATTTGCTGTAATTGTGTGGTTTAATCCATTTGAAACTAGAAGAACATAGTGCTGTTCACACTCCGCTGGGGGAAACACAATTTCACAGTTTGGTTCCCAGCGCTGCCTTGCAGGGCTGCTATGGTAATATGTTTCTGGCTCTGGACATGCAAGCACAAGTCTCTCACTTTGGCTTCTCAATGGGGAAGGAGAGAAACACTAGAGGAAACAGCAATTAGATCAATATATAATAATACAAAGCTATAGAATTGTTCCCCATCCTCCTATGTACATTACCGAAGTAGTATGACTCTTTCCCACTCAAACAATGATTTGTTTTTTCAAGAAGACTGGGTCTGATCTGTACAAGCTGAAACACAGGAAGCAGCCTGAGAAACTAAGGAGCTGAACATTCTGTATGTAGAGCATTATTAGCTGGGTTTTTTGTTTGTTTTTAACTAGAGGAAAAGAAATGACCAAATCCAAGAATTTAATCAGTCATGAGATTTTGGCTGAAAACTTTTTCATGGATAAGATTTAAAAAGTCTGTTACTAAAATTTGTTATGAAAATAAACCAGTTTAAGGGACAGAATCTCATTACATGCAGGGTAGTGGCCATTATCACTTATGTTTTTGTGATTCTTTTTTTTAAAAAAAAAACCTGTCACTAAGCAACCAGAAGAGTCTAACATTGCTTGAGCAAGTGCTACTGCAGTGCTGTGGAGACATATGACATCAGACTTCTCACTGACACTGCCTTCTACCAGAGACAATATGATATATGAGAAAATGACCTGGCTTTGAGCTCAGCTAAATCTGGGGACACATTGCAGCTCATTCACTCCCTTCTTTGTCCCTGGGTAAGTTTACTAACCTTTCTGTCTCTCTTTATTGTAAGATTTCTAAAAAGTGATATAGATACCTTGCAAGGTAGGTGTGAAGATCTTTGATAATGTATATGGAATATCCACTGTAATGGCTATAATGAAGTGGGAATTAAATAACTGATAGTTACTACTCTTCTCTCTAACCCAATTTTCCTACATTTTTTTTTTTCCTGGAAATGTATGGCAAATATTTCTTAATTTTGTTTGTACCTCCATGGCCATTTTTTTTCTATGTCCATGGAAGACACAGTTAATTGTTTATGGTGCTGTATTCTACCATGTTTAGATATTCTTTAAATCTAATTATCTTATAAATTTGCTGAGGAAGATACTACATTATGTATTTTTTTTTTGTATGTATTATAATTTCCAGTATACATTGCATACAAGAAAAGACACATTCATTGTATGATTTTTCCATTTTGGCATTTGAATCATACTATAGTTTAATTTTGTACAATACTGGAAAAATGAAAGAAGTAGAAATTAATTTGTGCCATAATATTGAAAAAAAATATATATATATATATATTTCCCCAGGTTAGTCTTGAACTCCTGATCTCAAATGATCCTCCTGCCTCAGCCTTCCTGGTAGCTGGGATTACAGGTGTCTGCTACCAAAAGTAAAATGAGTTTTGTTTTGAGAGCTGATACTGAGTAGAATCGGATTCTATTATAAATAGATTCATAACTCTAGCCTGGCTAGGTTAACTCTCACCTGATTAATCTCTGCTAGTTTCAGGAAGAATCCAGAATTTTAAGGGGCAAAGAGTCCCTAGCACTTCTTTGTTTCTTGTCTGTGATGGTGCTGAATGCTCTGAGAATGTCCAGAAGCAAGTGAGCGTATGGAAACCATACCATTAGGGAATGGTGAAAGTACTGCCTCAAGCACTAGGCCTGCGCTGCCCAAAAGTGGGACAGCAGTTGGTGTCAATCTGAAGCAAAAGTTCCCAAAGACTATTTCTTCAAGGAAGGTGGGGAGAGTTGTCATAGACAGTGCTATGGTTTAAATGTGTCCCTCCAAAAGCATGTGTTGGAAATTTAATCCTCAATGCAACAGCGTTGGGAGGTGTTTAGGCCATGAGGTCTCCACTCTCATGAATGGATTAATGCTAATTATAAGAGGGTTTGAGGCTGCGAGTGTCATCTCTTGCTCACTTCCTCTCACTTGCACTGTTACCTTGTGTCATGGGATGATGCAGCAAGAAGATCCTCATCAGACATGGCCTGGGACATGATCTTGGACCTCCTTGCCTCCAGGACCATGAGTCAACTAAGTTTCTTTTCTTTATAAATTACCCAGTGTCTGGTATTCTGTTATAGAAATACAAAATGGACTGAGAGAGTTTTAATAATTGTCTTTTTTACTGTTATTCTTTATTTGAGAGATGGAACCCACATATTGAGTGAATAGTAAACAAATCTCCCTTTAGGAATGAAAAGAAAAACATTTAAATTCAGGACAATCTCTCTATTGATATGGTAGGCAGAATTCTGAAATGACTCTCAAAATTCCCTCATACCCTAGAGTACATGTCCTGTATTATTCACTCCTCTTGAGTGATAATAGAATGAACCTCACTCCTGTGATTAGGTTCCATTAGATGAGAAAGGTGAGGAAATTTTGCTGGTAGAATTAAGCCTGCAAATAAGGTGATTTTGAGATAATCACATGAAAATTATCCTAGGTAGGCTTGATCTAATCAGTCAAGCCATTAGAAGACCCTGAGGTCTTCCTGATGTTGGAGAGATTTGAAGCAACAGTGATGTTTTCTTCTTGGCCTTAAAGAAGCAAATCGTCATTGCGTGGAGAGGGCACCATGGAAGGAAGAGTAGGTGGCTTCTAGAAGCTAGAATAATACGTGGCTGACAGCCGGCAATAAAGCAGCAATCTCAGTTTTACAGCTGCAAGGAAATGAATTTTGACAATAACCAGTGAGCTTGAAAGAGGACCCTGAGTCCCAGATAAGAACATAGTCCCAGCCAACACTTTGATTTCACTCGGTTAGACCCTGAGATGATGATGTAATTAACCAGTGTCCAGATTCATCAAATCTGTGAGATAATACATTTGCATGATTCTGAACCTCTATGTTTGTAATGATTTGTTACACAGCAATGGAAAACTAATACTCTTGGCTAAGAAAAAAAAATGAATTCCTTATTTTTTTTTCCTCCCATAAAGGAAAACATTACTTGTATTTCTTAAAGCCAATTATTTCACTTAGGAGTGTCTTTAAAATTTAATTTTACTATTTATTTATTTATTTTCAATGGAATCAGAATCTTTATTACATATGCCCTTTAAGAACACAGGAAGAAAAGATAGCCATGTACAAAGGGTTTTTTATTTTCCAAATATACGTATTTTATTTTATTTTGAAGTTCTGGGATACATGTGCAGGACATGGAAGCTTGGTACGTAAGTAAACATGTGCCATGGTGATTTGCTGCACCTATCAACCCCTCACCTAGGTATTAAGCCCTGAATGCATTAGCTATTTATCCTGATGCTCTCCCTCCCCGAAACCCCAATGCTGAAAGGCCCCGGCATGTGATTTTTCCCTCCCTGTGTCCATGTGTTCTCATTTTTCAGGTCCCACTTATAAGTGAGAACATGTGGTGTTTGGTTTTCTGTTTCTGCATTAGTTTGCAGAGGATAATGACTTCCAGCTCCACCCATGTCCCAGCAAAGGACCTGATCTCATTCCTTTTTATGGCTGCATAGTATTCCATGGTATATATGTACCACATTTTCTTTAGTCTATTGTTGATGGACATTTGGGTTGATCCCATGTCTTTGCCATTGTGAATTGTGCTGCAAATAAACATGTGTGCATGTATCTTTATAATAGAATTATTCATATTTCTGTGGGTATATACCCAGTGATGAGATTGCTGGTTCAAATGGTGTTACTGGTTCTCAGTCTTTCAGGAATCGCCACACTGTCTTCCACAATGGTTGATCTAATTTACATTCCCACCAACAGTGTAAAAGTGTTCCTATTTCTCCATAGTCATGCCAACATCTATTGTTTCTTGACTTTTTAATAATCATCATTCTGACTGGCATGAGATGGTATCCTATCGTAGTTTTGATTTGCATTTCTCTAATGATCAGTGATGTTGAACTTTTTAAAACATATGTTGTTGGCTACATAAATCTCTTTTTTTGAAAAGTATCTGTTAGCATCATTTGCCTACTTTTTAATGGAGTTGTTTGTTTTATTCCTGTAAATTTATTTAAATTTCTTATAGATTCTGGATATTACACCTGTGTTAGATGGATAGATTGAAAAAATTATCTCTCATTCTGTAGGTTGTCTTTTCACTCTGATGATAGTTTCTTTTGCTGTGCAGAAGCTCTTTATTTCAATTAGATTCCATTTGTCAGTTTTTGCTTTTGTTGCAATTGCTTTTGGCAATTGCATCATGAAATGTCTGGCCGTGCCTATGTCCTGAAAGGTATTTCCTGTATTTTCTTCTAGAGTTTTTATAGTTTGGTGTTTTACATTTGTCTTTAATCCATCTTGAGTTAATTTTTGTATAAGGTGTAAGAAAGACATCGAGTTTCAATTTTCTGCATGTGACTAGCCAGTTTTTCCAGCACCATTTCTTAAATAGGGAATATTTTCCCCATTGCTTGTTTTTATCAAGATTGTTGAAGATTTGAAGGTGTGTAGCCTTATTTCTGGGTTATTTACTCTGTTCCATTGGTCTATGTGTCTGTTTTGTACCAGACCATGTGGTTTTGGTTACTGTAGCCTTGTGTATGATTTCATGTCTGGTAGTGTGATGCCTTTAGTTTTGCTCTTTTTGCTTAGGATTGCCCTGGCTATTAGGGCTTGTTTTTTGGTTCCATATAAATTTTAAAGTAAGTTTTTTCTAATTCTGTGAGGAAATTCAATGGTAGTTTAATGGGAATAGCAATGAATCTATAAATAACTTTGGGCAATATGGCCATTTTCATGATATTGATATCCATGAGCATGAAATGTTTTTCTATTTGTTTGTGTCCTCTCTGATTTCCTTGAGCAATGGTTCGTAGTTCTCCTTGAAGAGGTTCTTCACTTCCCTTGTTTGCCGTATTCCTAGGTATTTTATTCTCTTTGTAGTAATTTTGAATGAGAGTTTATTCATTATTTGACTCTCTGTTTGTCTATTATTGATGTATAGGAATGCTTGTGACTTTTGCATTGATTTTCTATCCTGAGGCTTTGCTGAAGTTGCTTACCAGCTTAAGAAGCTTTTGGGCTATGGGGTTTTCTAGATATAAATTCATGTCATCTGCAAATAGGGGGAGTCTGACTTCCTATCTTTCTATTTGGATGCCCCCTTTTTTTTTTCTTGCCTGATTGCACAGGCCAGGACTTTTGATGCTATGTTAAATAGGAAGGTTAAAATAGTGTATCCTTCTCCTGCACCAGTTTTCAAGGGGAATGTCCAGCTTTTGTTCATTTAGTATGATGTTGGCTGTGGGTTTATCAAAGATGGCTCTCATTATTTTGAGACATGTTTCTTCAATAACTAGTTTATTGAGAGTTTTTAATATGAAAGGATGTTAAATATTATTGAAAGCTTTGATCTGCATCTATTGAGTAATCAGGTGATTTTGTCTTTAGTTCTGTTTATGCACTGAATCACATTTATTGATTTGCATATGTTGGACCAACCTTACATCTCAGAAATAAAGTCTACGTGATTGAGGTAGATAAGCTTTTTGATGTGCTCCTGAATTCAGTGTGCTGGTATTTTGTTAGGGATTTTTGCATTGAGGTATATAAAGGATATTGGCCTAAAATGTTCTTGTTTTGTTGTATCTCTGCCAGGTTTTGGCATTAGGATGATGCTGGACTTATAGAATGAGTTAGAGCACCTCCTCCTCAATTTTTTGAAATACTTTAAGCAGGAATAGTACCAATTCTTATCTGTACATCTGGCAGAATTCAGCTGTGAACCCGTCTGGTCCTGGGGTTGTTTTGGATGGGAGGCTATTTATTACTAACTCAATTTCAGAGCTTGTTATTGGTCTGTTCAGGAATTCAGTTTCTTCCTGGTTTAGTCTTGGGAGGGTGCATATGTTCAGAAATTTATCCATTTTTTTCTAGATTTTCTAGTTTATGTGCATAGAAGTGTTCATAATAGTCTCTGATGGTTGTTTGTATTCACATGGGGTCACTGGTAACATTCTCCTTGTTATTTCTGATTCTGTTTATTTGCATCTTCTCTCTCTTCCTTTTTATTAGTCTAGCTAGTTGTCTATTTTATTAATTATTTTCAAAAAAACCAGTTCATGAATACATTGATCTTTTGAATAGCTTTTTTGTGTCTTGATTTCCTTCAGTTTAGCTCTGAGTTTGGTTATTTCTTGTCTTCTGCTAGGGTGGGGATTTGTTTCTTATTGAAAGCCTTTTCTGTAAAATCAAGTTCTGTTTACTTCCAGTTCGTGGTTAGGTTGAATAACATGTGGGCATTTCGTGCTTTTGAATAGCTTTTTTGTGTCTTGATTTCTGAATTTCATTATTTACCCAAAAAAGGAAGATTATTCATTTTCATGTGGAGCAGTGAATATTCCTTCATTTACCATTCTGTAATGCCCTTCTTTGTCTTTTTTTAACTTTGTTGGTTTAAAGTCTGTTTTGTCGGAAACTAGGAATGTAAGCCTTAATTTTTTTTTTCTGTTTTCCATATGCTTAGTTGATTTTCCTCTGTCCCTTTATTTTGAGTCTATGTGTGTCATTGTATGTGAGATGGGTCTATTGAAAACAGCATAGCAATTGGGACTTTGTTCTTTATCCAGTTTGCCATTTTATATTTTTTAATTGGAGAATTTAGCTCATTTACATTTAAGGTTAGTATTAATATGTGTGGATTTGATCCTGTCATCATGATGATAGCTGGTTATTTTGCAGACTTGTTTATGTGGTTGCTTTCTAGTGTCACTGGTCTTTGCACTTCAGTGTGTTTTTGTAATGACTGGTAATGGTCATTCTTTCCGTATTTAGTGCTTCTTTCAGACCTTGTAAGGCAGATCTGGTCATAATGAATCTTCAACGTACTCCTGTAGCTCAATAATTTGTGTTCCTATGCATATTATGAATTCTATTTCTGTCATTTCAGCCATCTCAGTTTGGTTCATAACCTTTGCTGGAGAGGTGATGCGGTCATTTGAAGGAAAGATGCCACTCTGCTTTTTGAGTTTTTACTGTTCTTGCACTGATTCTTTCTCATCTTTGTGGGCTTATGTACTTTCAGTCTTTGAGGTTGTTGACCTTTGGAAGTTTTTTTTTTTCTTGTATCCTGTTTGATGACCTTGAGGGTTTGATTGTGCTATTGGGTGGGTTTAGCTGACTGGCTTTATTTCTGGGAGATTTTAGTGGCCAACATTCAGCTACAAAGTCTAGCTCTGGGAGACTTGTATTGGGCCTCAACTTTGTTCTCTGGTTCCTTGAGGTTTGGAATCCCCTGTGCTGGGTGTCCAAGATACTGCAGCTGTGGCAGAGTGCTAGTGCGTGCCAGGGGGGCTCCCTTCCTGTGAGCAGAGGAACCACAGTGGCAGAGGAAGGAAGCTGTGGAGGGGTGAGCAGGGGACCCCTTCTGGAGACTGTACGTGGTCATGCTAGAGATGGTATTGGCTCAGGGGCTGGGTGCTGGCTGGCTCTGGTCTGGATGCCTTCTCTGCTCCCTGCAAGCAGGAGTGATTGCTCAAAGAGGGGGAGGATCTCCTATTCTCTATGTAGTGTTAGTGCAAGGGCAGGTCACTAGGAAAGTCAGAATTTGCTGGCTCTGTGCCCAGCAAGGCTCAGTCTGCAATGGTGGTCACAGAAGTGGAGGTGTGGCTGGACTTCACTTGTGTGCACTGTTGGACTAGGTAAGCAAAACCTGCCTGTGCAGATAACCACCAGCAAAGTGATGTGTGCTGGGAGGGAGTAGGTGGTCTGGTGCTCACCCGTAGGGGCTACCTCACTGGAGTTCTCCACCAGTCAGGCATGATCTGCCAGCACCGGAGCTGTCTTTATGTTCAGTTTATATATGTGCTTCACAATTGATTCATCCATATTAACTTAAGTCTACATTTATGTTAGCTAAAGAAAGTAGATAATGAAAACAATTATTTAGATGAGCAAAGCAGAGAAAGTGATCATCTGAGGCAAAATATTTTATATTTGAATTGAAATGAAAAACCATATGTATATATATTACTTTTCAATTTTGTGTCATTTTTGGAAAAATATTATATTTTTTAGTCATTTAAACTATAACCCCTAGAGTCAGTTTTGAGCTGCCTCTACAATAGCCCATGCTTATCTCTCTACTAAACTTTCCATGTAACCCATTACCAAGCTCTATAATTTCTATGTCCTCAATATCTATACATCTAATTCTTTCTTTTCTTTGTCTTTGTTTTTTTCTCCAAGACAGCCCTTCACAGCAATATTTTAACAAGTCTTCTCTTCAATTAAATACCCCACATATAAAGATTAATTGTGCATTTTACTTCAAAGCATTAAAATATTTTTCATTGTTGATTCATGAAAGGGTCCTCTGCTTACTAAAGTGCTTCTGCAATGTGACTTCCTACCATGTGATTGGCAACATCTCAACTTCTTCTTTCCATGAACCCCAAAGGAACTCAAATCCACAATACAGCCAAACACATCCTTTCTTTTTTGACCTTTGTCTTTTTGTTGTAGCTTCTGCTAGATCTTCATTTTCAAATTCATACTTTCAAAATCTTACACTAATGTTAGGATCCTATTCATCAAGCATCAGAGTCCCATTCATCAAGGATCAGGGTCCCGTTCAGAAAGCATTTACTTCAGGAGACAATCCTTGATCTCCCCTACCTGATGAAGTGACTCCTCTGGGCCCTGTTAGCGTTCTCTGTCCCCCTATATCACTTATATCCTGATTATTAATATACATATTTGTAGGGTTATCTTATTAACAACCTTGTACTCTCCTGACACTGTGACACTGTGACTATCATCTTAAGAATAAAGTTTCTTATTTATAATTTCATTCTCCACATTGCCTAATTTTGCATCTTACAATGCTATTTACCAGTTTTTCATATGTATATGAGAACTAAATTGAATTTTTATTTTTTGACATATAATAAAAAAGCATTTCATTTATAAAAGGAAGCATATAGTTGAAATAAGTAGAAGTGAAGAAGTATTTAGTTGTGATCAAATATATTGGGAAAATTTGCTGTTCTAGTTTTTAATACACCAGAGTTCTATTTTAGTTAGATTATTTTTCTCTTTTAACCCTTTTCTCCCTTATGTTCTTTCATTTTTGCTATATATGTGTGCACATAGACACAGTGTGACTATTTCTCTTTGCTGATATCAAAGAACTTTTTCTCTATTTGATTTTTCCCTAGGGTTAGGCAGAGTGATCTAGAATAAACCAAATTTGACATGAATCCTTACCCAGTTCTACAAATGTCAAAGTTTTAAATTGCATAACTCTGTATAGAATTTATGAAATCTTGACTTACTCTTGGATTCTGCTTTAAGCAACAAAACATACCATGCTTAAAATTGAGTTCATCTGGAGAACACAAAGCAATGTCAAAAAACACTCTTCAGAATATCGCTTCCTCAGAAATATCTCAGGATACTCAACATACCTATCTATAAAACAGCAGACTTCGAAGCTGCGGAAGTGAATAAAACTTACATTAGTCGGTGACTTCCCTGTGGGAAGAAGGGCGGCCGTGCAAATGCAGAGTAGAGGCTCTATGAAGTTTGTATATGTTTGGGGGTATTTTCAGCAGCTGTTCTTTCAAAAGTCGTTTCGTTTGTGGCTTTTTTGGTGATTTTGTGCAAAATAACTTGGATACATTTAATCTTTACATTTTCAGAAGAAACCTGCTCAGTTTGGAGTATGATCACTTCTTTTGAAATGTTGATGTCGAAAGCTGCATGTAGATCTTTTGAGAGGCCACATGCTTGGGATTCTATTTTTAAATGTTCATGACAGCTTTTACACTCTCCTGAGCATGCTGGATCTAAGTTTCTACTGAAGCATGTAATTACCAGCAATGACTTAGCATCTGCCATGTGGTGCCAAGTAATGGTAAATGGAAGCAATGTCAGAAAGAGAAGATTGGCAAGTTGGAAATAGTGAGATGACTCAGAGACTCACATACTCCGGCAAACACTCTCACCATTGCTAGTAGCACAAGAGAACTTTATTTACAAGGAATGCTTATGTAGTATTTAAAGTGCCCTACATCAGATAAAATAAAAGGGCTGCTTTGTTGTTATTATTGTTCGGAACAAAGACATAACATCATTGATTGAATGCCCTACCCTTCCCACACTATTTCTTACCTAACTTGTCATTTTATTTTACTACCTCCACTATTTGGCTTGCTCCTTTGGAGGAGAATATTATCTATAGGAGGTAACTCTCAAAACACATAGCTATAAGATGAAAGACCTAGGGAAGGGGTTGAAGATGAAAGTGTAATTTAGCTTTTGGGGTATATAGGAATAACCTGTAGAGACTATTAAAACTACAAAATTCCTGGACCCAGCCTTCAGAGACTCAAATTCAGTAGGTTTGGAATTAAACTGAGCAATCTTCATTTTTCTGAAGCACTGAGACCTTGGATCAGATGGGAAAGATATCACTCTAACTCGAAAAAAACTATCTTTTAGCCTCTGCCTTAGTCCATTGGTGTTGTTATAAAGGAATACTTGAGACAGAGTAACTTATAAGAAAAGAGGTTTATTTGTCTCAGGGTTCTGTAGGTTGTATAAGAAGCATGACACCAACATCTGCTTCTATTCTGGGCTTTAGTCTGTTTCTACTCACAGCAAAAGGTTAAGGGGAGTTGGTGTGTGCAGAGATCACATGGCAAGAGAGGAAGCAAAAGAGAACTGGGGTTGGAGAAACGTTAGGCTCTTTTTAACCGCCAGATCTCACAGGGACTGAGGAACTAATAGAGCTACAGTGAGAATCCACTTCCTAAATACCATGAGAACAGCACCAAGCCATTCATGAGGGATCCACCTTCATGACCCAAACACCTCCCCATTGCACCACCTCCAACATTGGGAATCAAATTTCAACAAGAGGCCGGGCGCGGTGCCTCAAGCCTGTAATCCCAGCACTTTGGGAGGCCAAGACGGGCGGATCACAAGGTCAGAAGATCGAGACCATCCTGGCTAATTCAGTGAAACCCCATCTCTACTAAAAAATACAAAAAACTAGCTGGGCGTGGTGGCGGGCGCCTGTAGTCCCAGCTACTCGGGAGGCTGAGGCAGGAGAATGGCATAAACCCGGGAGGCGGAGCTTGCAGTGAGCTGAGATCTGGCCACTGCACTCCAGCCTGGGCGACAGAGCGAGACTCTGTCTCAAAAAAAAAAAAAAAAAAAACTTTCAACATGAGATTTAAGGGGTCAAGCAAACCAAACTATAGCAACCTCTTTCTACTCCCAATGTAAACTGTGGACAAGCAGAATTGTAGTCTCCCGGGAGCATGATAGAACTGCAAAATCACAGATTCACCACATCTGCAGAATCAGAATTTGCATTTTGACAAGATCTACGAGTGATTCCTGTACACATTAGAATGTTAGAAGCACCACTTCAGCGAACACATAGGATTCAGTTCCTGCTGTGTAATTAGATTAGCTGTTACATTGACTAAAGAAGGCAGAGTAGGAGGTAGAAGAGTAAGTTTGGATGGAAAGGTGAGCATTAGTTTGGAAGATGGTGGAAAGCTTGAGGCAGTTTGGTGGAAACATTATGGGAACAGAACTGACAATTAAGCCTTGCCAGGCAGATTTCACAATGATTCCAGGGGCCCTGCAGCCCCGTGTTAAAAAGTGCTATCCTGTATTTCTTGTCTTTAGTTTAAAAATATTTTATTTAGGCCAGGTGTGGCTCACACCTATAATTCCAGCACTTTGGGAGGCCAAGGCAGGTGGATCACTTGAGCTCAGGAGTTCAAGACCAGCCTGGGTAACATAACAAATCCCTGTTTCTATGAAAAATCCAAAAAAATTAGCTGGACATAGTGCCATGCACCTGTGGTCCCAGCTACTCAGGAGGCTGAGGCAGGAGAATCACTTGAGCCTGCAAGGTGGAGATTTCAGTGAGCTGAGATTGCGCCATTGCACAACCTTGGGCAACAGAAGAGAAACCCCATCTCAAAACAACAACAACAACAACAACAACAACAACAACAAAATCCCCCAAATATTCTATTTAAAGTCTTAGTATATGATAGTACAGTAGAGAGAATATAGTTAATAATAATTTATTGCATATTTCAAGATAACTAGAAAAGAATAATTGGAATATTTCCAACATAAAAATGATAAATGCTTGAGGTGATAGATATCTTAATTACCCTGATTTGGCCATTACATGTTGTATGCAGATATTTATTAAATATTTCATGTTTCTCCCAAATATTGAAGCTATCATATATCAATAAACTTAAAGCACATAACAATATTATATATATGTAATTCATTTATACTTTGGATTCTGCATGAAGCAGTTTTGATAAATTACTATTATAGTCTATTCATTGTGCTTTACTATTTGACTGCTAGAGAACAGATAGACAGTTTTAAACCCTCCCTGTTTTGAAAATGTGTACAGATTGACACAGTCATAGTTATTGAATAATTCAAGGGGAAAATATCTGATATTCCTCAGGTAGCCACGATCTTTAAGCCTGGCTACAGATGTAATTTTTCCTGAACCAAATGATCTCAATTAAGATTAAAGTTTCAAGCGAAACATAGGAGCTGTATTCTCTGAATGAGTACTAAATGTGGTGAAATGAATTCAGCTATTTTGAACATCTACCATGCAGAATAAATTTTATGATAATAAATTAAATCGCATAACCTAATGAATATATTTCTTGTCACTTAGCAAGATAACTGTTACCAGCTAAATACTAAAAGCTGTGTATTTAATTGATAAAAGCACATTTATTACATTAGGAATACATAAAGTTACCCTGTAATGTGACTACCACACAGAGTTCTGTCTCATTAATTCCAGAGAGACGTCGTGCAAGTTTTATGGTAATTCTGACAAGTTAAATTTCTTAGTGTTTTTAATTTGGATTTCATAATCTTTCTTGCCAAATAATTATTTAACTTCACAAATGCTAGCTTTGTAATAATTAATTGGTATTTAATTATCATATAACCAATAAGATTATAATCTGTATATAAAGTTTCATTTCATATAAAATAAATGCTCATTTTAATGTAAATTTTTCTTTCAGATTAGTATCAGTGATAGTTTTTCATATGAGATAGTAAACTTGGTTTACTCTCTGAGCAAGCAAGTAATCATCTTTCAAGATCAGCAAGGAATTTAGGTTTTGTTCTTTCTGAAAATTGCCCTGAAGTTGTATTGTCATTTGAAAACATAAGTCCACGTCACATACTTTGGTTCCTTGAAACTCTGACTCTAATAATTTTTTGGTTTAGGACGTTACAATTACTGGGAAAAAAATAAAAATAATGGAAAACTAAGAGGTGTAATTCTGGGTTCAGTGCACTAATCTAGACAGTATTCCTGTCCCTTACTAAAATGTGGCAAGAATCACACGCATTTATTTTTTATGTGTTACTCTTCTCTAAATTCCCAGAATGAAGAGTCACCGTAGGTACTTGTTAAAAATACAACTTCCTGTGGCTTTCTCTGAAGATTCTAATTTACTGGGATTCAAATGAGGTCTTGGAATTTGTATTTTTTTTCAAGGACCTAAATAATTTAAATCATCAAGGGAGGCTAGAAAATACTGTTCTCTTGTTAAGATCTAGAAAAAGGAAATTTAGAAACACTTGTGCCTGAACAAAGATATATACATCAGTTCTCCCAACTTTGATTGCATTTTAAAAATTCGCATGGCCAAGGCACACCTAGACCAATTAAATCATAATTTCAAAAGTGGAATTCAAGTGTCAGAATGAGTAATTGGGAAACTGCCTCATAGAAGGGTGTGACAATAAACCAAGTGGTTTCAGAGAATGTGAACAGATTTGAAAGTGAAAGACCGGGAAAATAAACGTAAGACTAAAAATGCATATTTTTCAAGGTGATAAAATTACTTTAGTCAGGGCTACTGCTTGCTCACATAGTCCGGAGATTTATTGAATTAGGAATCTAAGGCAGTGGTTTTAAAACTTGACTATGCATCAGAATTATGTGGAGGGCTGGTTAAAACAGTTTGGTTGGTTCCAGCCCCAGAGTCTGTAATCAGTAGGTCTGGGATGAGTCCCAAGATTTAAATTTGTAATAAGTTTCAGGTGAAGCTGATGCTGCTTCGAGAACAAACGTTCTAAGGGAAGGTACAGTGAAGATGAGATATATGGAATGGGCACGGTGGGACCATATTAGATAGAGTCTAGGACTGGGCAAGATGTTATTCTGATAGAACACCTCCTGCCTAGGATTACAATAAATATAGCCAATCCTTATCAAGTGCCTACTATGTGCCAGGACTTGTTCTAAGCATTCTATATATATTGAGTCATTTAATCTTTACAATAATCCTACATGACAGATATGCTATACTGCTTGTATTTTATAGTTGCATAAGTCGAGGCACAGGGAAGTTAAGTAATTTGTTCAAGGCAATGCAGATAGTAAATTGTGGAGCTGAAGTCTGAGGGGTCTGACTTCCAGTCCATGCAGTTAACCACCATTATAGTAAAGAGGGTGAAGATGAATAAGATTTGTTCAAATAATAGATGTTCTAGGTCTGCTTGTAGTACCTACCTTTAGTAGCTGTTTTCAGTCATCTCTTGCCCTCCAATAATTCTTCAGCTTGCATGTTGTGCCAACCCATAAAGCAAACAGTAACAGCAGATTTGCCAATGTTATTCCTTCACTCCATTTCCAGGAAGAGATTATAGAATTTTTAAGGTAAAGGGTCACAGATTATCTTTACAGTTTACCTTGGTTACATTCACATGTAACCCTATGGCAATGTGAACCCTATTGCTTCTATGGCATAAAGTTCTAATCCACTCCCAAAGTACTTCTAGAAATATACTTAAAATTAATGGGTAATTAACTTTAATTCATTGTAGTAATACTACAATGAATTATAAAGTAAGAAACTATCCAAGTCTAAATGTATTTTAAATGAAGAAAATAATACAGATTAATTTCTTTGATTACAATGGAATTAAATTGGAAATAATTAAAAATAAAATAACTAGGAACCCTCCAAATATGTGGAAATTACCCAAGAATCCTCCAAATATTTGAAAATTAAAATACGCAAGAAACCCCCAAACATTTGAAAGTTAAAATACCTAATATCAACAACATGTGTGATAGCTGAATCAGCACTGGCCTCCATGTGCCAGGAGGTCTGCAGGATTTTCGTAGCATTCCATAACTAGGAAAGGATGGAATATGGAAGCCCATCTCTATAATTAAAACAACCTGCTAACTTCTATTTCTGGCTGAGTTTGAAAAATTGTACTATACTGGCTTTCCACCATAAACAATTAGAAAACCAGACAAAATATGTAAAACAGGTGTTTCAGACATTGGACAGACGGCAGCACACTACTGTTACCCCAAAAAAGAAAAATAAGACAAACTCGGTGATTTCCCCATCTTTCCGTCTGAAGGCACTTTCTGGAAAGTGCTGTCTGTGTGTGGGTGTGGGTGGGTGTGTGGGTGTGTGGGTGGGTGGGTGGGTGGTTGGGGGTGGGGGTTGTGAGACCAAAGTAGAATATAGTGCACTTACTGAGTTGAGAAGATACAAATGGAGTTTGGATGACTGAGTCGACGAGAATTTGCAGGACAGAGTATTGGGAAGGAAGGAGCTATGTGGAGAAGATTCTCCTTGATGCTATTGCAAAATGCTAATCTGTACTAATCTGGAAATGCCTAAGTAAAATGGTATGAGGCCAAGCAAAAACTACTGGGGAGTTGCCACTTGAATGTTCCCCAGATTTACATAGGAAGGACTGAGAGATGTTCCGGTTCTGACCAGCCAGATTGGAAACACCTAAATGAACATATGGGTTGTTCAATAAAGATCCTTGAAGAGTCAAGCTCACTCATAGTGATAAAATTTGGAGTAAAAGGATATACTACACTTGTCCCAATAAAGATTAAAAACAAGTCTCAGAAGGATAAAGCTGAACCACAAGTTATTTGACTGCCTACCTACAAAGTTCAACACTTAGAAGGAAGACATCGAGGTTGGGCGTCGTGGCTCACACCTATAATACCAGCACTTCGGGAGGCTGAGGTGGGTGGATCACAAGATCAGGAGTTTGAGACCAGCCTGGTCAATATGGTGAAACCCTGTCTCTACTAAAGATACAAACATTGGCTGGGAGTGGTGGCGGGTGCCTGTAGTCTCAGCTACTCGGGAGGCTGAGGCAGGAAGGAGTATCACTTGAACCTGGCAGGTGGAGGTTGCAGTGAGCTGAGATCATGCCAGTACGCTCCAGCCTGGGCAACAGAGTGAGACTTCATTAAAAAAAAAAAAAAAAAAAAAAAAAAAAAAGACTTTGAAACCAAGAATAAAGATAAGAATTATCAACTTTTCATCAGAAACAATGCAAGTCAGAAAACAATAGAATAACATTTAAAAAGTACTGGGTGGCGCAGGTAGGGGACCAACAAAACACTGCCAGTTTAGAAATCTATATCCAGTGAAAATATCCGTAATAAATGAAAGCAAAATGGAAATGTTTTAAGTCAAGCAAAAGGTTAGCTACTTTGTTACCAGAAGACGTGCACAACAAGAAATGTTAAAGGAGATTCCTCAGGGAAAAGCAAAATGATGCCAGATGGATAACTCAGATTTATCCAAAGGAATGAAGAGTGCCAGTAATTGTAAATATGTAGGTAAATATATGAAACATATTTTTTCACTGTAAAACAATTCTTGAAAAGATAATCTGCTTTTAATAAAATAATGGAATTAACAATAGTTGAAGGCAGCTGCAGAGTCAATGTAAAAACTTGCTATACCCATATCCAACAAAACACATTCTAGAAGGTTTTAGGAGGTTTTAATTTCTTTGATACTTTACAATTTGAATTATAATTTCTCTGGAGGTTTATGTTAAGATAGAGGGGTTTATAATCAAATATGGGGATCTCTCTGTTCTTGGTATTTTTATTACTTCTCTTTAAGTATTTGTTTAATCCAGAGTTTGCTTTTGCTTTTTCCTGTAATGGGCCAGATAATAGTATTTTAGGATTAGAGGAGAATGCATTCTTTGTCACATCTACTGAAATCTGTCATTTCAGGCTGGGCACAGTGGCCCACGCCTGTAATCCCAGCACTTTAGGAGGCCGAGGCAGGCGATCACTTGAGGCCAAGTGTTTGAGACCAGCCTGAGCAAAAAGGTGAAAACCCATCCCTACTAAAAATACAAAAATTGGCTAGGCATGGTGGTGCATGCCTGTAATCCCAGCTACTTGAGAAGCTGAGGCATGAGAATAGCTTGAGCCCGGGAGGTGGAGGTTGCAGTGAGCCAAGGCCACGTCATTGCATTTCAGCCTGAGTGACAGAGTGAGACTCTGCTAAAAAACAACTACAAAATTTTTTAAAAGTGTGTGTGTGTATATATATATATGTCATTTTAATGAAGTCATAGACAATATGTAGATAAATGGGCACAGTCAGATGTAGTTTGCCAATCTCTGAACCTCATTATAGATACTGTGATGTATTTTATTAGGTAAAAGGAGGAGATTAATATTCTTCAAAGATTCCTCAGGAGGTTATTTTACATTCTGTATCTTATATTTAAAATTTCTGACGTCACTGGAGAAATCTAAAACCGTTTTTCATGGTTTCTTCGGACTTTTACACATGGTAGCCTCTTATGTACTTGGTAAGTTTTGATTGTGAGCTCTACTTAATATGTAGTCATTTGGGGGTCTAGATTGAAGGTATTATATTAATTACATTATATTAATATATTTTCAATGACAATTTGCATTTTCTTCTGCGGGGCACCAGGGCGTGTAAAGAATCTGAGACCATTTTATTTTTGTTAGTTTGAGTTTTTACCAGCTGTGGTGTTGGTAAACCCTAGGGAGAGTAGGTTTAGGATGGCAAACACCCAGAGGAGATTTTATCATTACTCTTTTTACTGTTATCATCATCATGACAAGTCTTTTCCATCTAGAGCCCTGGAAAGTGCGTTACTTACCTTTTCTCTTTACTGTTAGATGAAATTTTTCCATCCACTCCTTCGATAAGTGAAATCAAGTTCCAGAGCATCATTTTGCACAGTCTCAAAGCCTAGACCTCTGATTCTCATGTGACTGCTAACCTTCTCATTCTCCAGACAACTTTATCAGTAATAATTTGGGAGTGTCAATTTACCTGACTCTTTTGTGTATCTCTCTGTTGCTGCTGAACATACGCACACATGGAATACTAGTGTAATTTATTAGGTCTTCTTAAACTCTGATACTATTAAAATGATAAACCCTCTCACAAAAAATATTGATATGTCGTATATATACAATTGCGTAAAATCACAGATGGTATATAGGTTTTCTGAAGATAATATCTGAACTCTTTAGAGTCATGTTTTGAGAACTTAATTATTAGATAATTTGAAGTTCAAGTGAGCTATGTTGGTTAAAATAAATTTCAAAATTAAAATTCAATATAAGAATTGTAATTTATGAGTATTGTGGCATAGAAGACTATAGTATCTCCTTGAGGTATAAATGGGATTTTGTGGGTATGCTGGTATGAGAGGAATATGAATAGTGATTAGAGGTTTTCCACTTATAACTGGAAGTGGCATTACTGGCAATAAGCAAAATATGCTTTGGTTGCCTTGCTAATTATGTGGTATTTCCTGGTCTAGGTAAATTGATGGTTTGAAAGAATAGTGATCAAGGAAAAGTTTATACAATGTGGTTCCTTTATCCATTTTTTCCTGTATTGATGTCTTTGTGAACTGTTTCTTTTTAACGTTACCTAGTTGGGATTATGTAGAGGTGAAGTATGGTTTTGTATAAGCATCTTAAATCAAAAGAGAAATATTTCAATGCAATCAAAATAAGTCCAATAAAATATTTAGGACGTGTATTATATGTTTGAATAATCTACAAGCATTTTCTCTATTAAACGTTTTCTTGAGGTCCCTGTCAATGTAAATATTTTAAGTGCCATTAATTAGATGAACATTTCAAAATGTCTTGACGATACAGATTTGGAGGCAAGATGACTGACTAGACATGGAAAGGAAGAGTTTCTCCCATGGAGAGGCCAGACCGTCAAGAAGACTGGCACACTCCAAACAGATCTTTGGAAACAAGGCATTGAGAGTGAGTAGAGAGGGGACACAGACCCCACGTTGAAAGGAGAGGAAGCTAGAAACCCTGCAGAAGGTTGCTGAGCATCAGGCTCACTCCTGCCCCCTAGCGGTTTCTGGGGAAGGAATGCGTGAAAGAGGTGTGGAGTAGCCCACTCTCGTCATGGACCTCCGGAATCCTAGCTGCAGGAGACTGCGTAACCCCCACAGACATTTGAGTTGACAGGGAGAAATGCATAGAGAGTTGGTAGAGACAGAACTCCAGCCTGCAGGGAGCCCAGAGGGTTTGGCACAGGGAATGGCTGCAGTAGATCACAGTCATAAGTGCTCAAGCCCCAAGACTCACTATACTTCTCTTGTTGGCTTTAGCCTTTTTTTGGTTGCCAGAACTGGACAAAGTAGGGGTATTTTTCACGTGGGACAGGGTCAATCTGATCTGAGTAGCCCCCCTGTCTGCTGTCTTTTCCCAGAGTCTCTGCCGGGCCACAAGAATTTGCAGCATGGTGTTGGCTGCTAAGCTGAGTCACTTGCCAGCAGCCACTGCCATAGCCTTTTTGCGGGCAGACCCTGCCTATTAGAGAGCTTTTGCAGGCTCCCTCCCTCGTGCACCTGCCCACAGCCCTTCCCCCACTGCTTTGTGGCACATGCTCACTCACGGCCTCCCCCCACTGCTCTATTGATGCATGCTTGCCCACAGCCTCCTCCTGCTGCTTTGCTAACACATGCACACACTAACTCCACCACTGTTCCACTGCTGCTGCACATATGTGCCTGCGAGCCCCAACTGCTCCACTGCCACCCGCTGAAGTGCGTTTGCCAGCAGCACCCCCATCAGAGTGTTGTGGCCAGCAGACTGGGAACACTTTGTCCCCTCCAGCATGGCAGATGCTTAACCTCATGGGGCAAAACAAAAACAAAAACAAAAAACAAAAAACAAACCAAAAACAAACAAAAATACTGTGAGCCTAGTCCTAGTCCCCAGAGTTAGAGTACTCAGTTGATCGTCACAGGAGTGTTGAGCTGAGCCTTTAGAGTTGAGATCTGAAATCATCCAGAAATAAAGCCAATCAACTAAACTCAACCTTATAACATAGTAAAATCATCAAGGGCACCAAAGAATATAAAATTAAAAAACCCTATCCAAAGGACAGCAATTTGAAACATCAAAGGAACATCAGTTCACACAGACAAGGAAGAACCATCACAATAACTCTTCAACTCTAAAAGCTAGTGTCTTCTTACCTGCAAATGACTGCAATAGCTCCCCAAGAACAGTTCTTAACCAGACTGAAATGGCTGAAATGACAGAAGTAGAATTCAGAATCTGGATGGCAACAAAGATCATGAAGATTCAGGAGAAAGTTGCAACCAATCCAGGGAATCTAAGAAATCCAGTAAAATTATACAAGAACCGAAAGACAAAAATAGTCATTTTAAGAAAGAGCCAAACTGATCTTCTAAAGCTGAAAAACTCACTGCAAGAATTTCATAATCCACCATGATCAAGTCAGCTTCAACCCTGGGATGCAACGTTGGTTCAACATATGCAAATCAATAAATGTTATCCATCACATAAACAGAACCAATGGAAAAAACCACATGATTATCTCAATAGATGCAGAAAAGGCCTTCAACAAAATTCAACAGCCTTTCATGCTAAACACTCTCAATAAGCTAGGCACGGATGGAACGTATCTAAATATAATGAGAGCTATTTATGACAAACCCATAGCCAGTATCATACTGAAAGGGCAAAATCTGGAAGCATTCCCTTTGAAAACTGGCACAAGACAAGGATGCCCTCTCTCACCACTCCTATTCAACATAGTGTTGGAAGTTCTAGCCAGGGCAATCAGGCAAGAGAAAGAAATAAAGGGTGTTCAATTAGGAAAAGAGGAAGTCATATTGTCTCTGTTTGCAGATGACATGATTGTACATTTAGAAAGCCCAATCATCTCAGCTCAAAATCTCCTTAAGCTGATAGGCAACTTCAGCTAAGTCTCAGGATACAAAATCAATGTGCCAAAATCACAAGCATTCCTATATACCAATAACAGACAAACAGAGAGCCAAATCATGAATGAACTACCATTCACAACTGCTAACAAGAGAATAGAATATCTAGGAATACAACTTACAAGGGATGTGAAGGACCTCTTCCAGAAGAACTACAAACCACTGCTCAAGGAAATAAGAGAGAACACAAACAAATGGAAAAACATTCCATGCTCATGAATAGGAAGAATCAGTATCGAGAAAATGGCAATGCTATCCCCATCAAGCAATCATTGACTTTCTTCACAGAACTGAAAAAAAAAAAACACTTTAAATTTCATATGGAACCAAAAAAGAGTCCACATAGCCAAGACAATCCTAAGCAAAAATAACAAAGCTGGAGACATCACGCTACTTGAATTCAATCTATACTACAAGTCTACAGTAACTGAAACAGCAAGGTACTGTTACCAAAACAGATAAGTAGACCAATGGAACAGAACAGAGGTCTCAGAAGTAACACCACACATCTACAACTATCTGATCTTTGACAAATCTGACAAAAACAAGCAATGGGGAAAGGATTCCCTATTTAGTAAATGGTGTTGGGAAAACTGGCTAGCCGTATGCAGAAAGCTGAAACTGGATCCCTTCCTTACACCTTATCCAAAAATTAACTGAAGATGGAATAAAGGCTTAAACATAAGACCTAAAATCATAAAAACTCTAGATGAAAACCTAGGCAATACCACTCAGGACTTAGGCATGGGCAAAGACTTCATAACTAAAACACCAAAAGCAATGGCAACAAAAGCCAAAATTGACAAATGGGGTCTGGTTAAACTAAACAGCTTCTGCACAGCAAAAGAAACTACCATTAGAGTGGACAGGCAACCTAAAGAATGGGAGAAAAATTTTGCAATCTATCCATCTGACAAAGGGCTAATATCCAGAATATACAAAGAATTTAAACAAATTTACAAGAAAAAGCAAACAACCCCATCAAAAAGTGGGCAAAGGATATGAACAGACACTTCTCAAAATAAGCCATTTATGCAGCCAGCAAACATGACAAAATGTTTATTATCACTGGTCATTAGAGAAATGCAAATCCAAACCACAATGAGATACCACCTCACACCAGTTAGAATGTCGATCATTAAAAGTCAGGAAACAACAGATGTTGGAGAGGATTTGGAGACATAGGAATATTTTTACACTGTTGGTGGGAGTGTAAATTAGTTCGACCATTGTGGAAGACAGTGTTGCAATTCCACAAGGATCTAGAACCAGAAATACATTTGACCCAGCAATCCCATTACTGGATATATACCCAAAGAATTATAAATCATTCTACTATAAAGACACATGCACAGGTATGTTTACTGTGGCACTGTTCACAGTAGTAAAGACTTGGAACCTACCCAAATGTCCATCAATGATAGACTGGATAAAGAAAATGTGGCACATATATACCATGGAATACTATGTAGCCATAAAAATTGATGAGTTCATGTCCTTTGCAGGGACATGTATGAAGCTGAAAACCATCATTCTCAGCAAACTAACACAAGAACAGAAAACCAAACACCACATGTTCTCACTCATAAGTGGGAGTTGATCAATGTTGATCAATGAGAACACATGGACACAGGGAGGGGAATATCACACACTGGGTCCTGCCCTGGGATGGGGAGTAGGGGAGGGATAGCATTAGGAGAAATACCTAATGTAGATGATAGGTTGATGGGTGTAGCAAACCATCATGGCACATGTATACCTATGTAGCAAACCTGCTTGTTCTGCACATGTTCCCCATAACTTAAAGTATAATAATAATAAAAAGAAATGAAAATCCTAACTTGCTTAAAAATAATAATAATAATTTCATAATACAATCAGAAATATCAACAGCAGAATAGGTCAAGCTGAGGAAAGAATCTCAGGACTTGACGACTGGTTCATTGAATCAACTCAGACAAAAATAAAGAAAAAAGAATTAAAAAATGATGAAAACCTCCAAGAAATATGGTATTATGTAAAGAGACTAAACCTATAAGGCATTTGTGTCCCAGAAAGAGAGAGAGAGAGAGTAAGCAACTTGAAAAACATATTTGAGTATATTGCCCATGAAAATTTCACCAAACTTGCTAGAGAGGTTGACATGAAAATTCAGGAAATTCAGAGAACCCCATTAAGATAATATAAAAGATGAACATATCCAAGACACCCAGTCATCAGATTCTTCAAGGTCAACATGAAATGAAAAATATTAAAGACAGCTTGAGAGAAGGTGCAGGTCATGTACAAAACGAACCCCATCAGACTAACAGTGGACTTTTCAGCAGAAACCTTGCAGGTCAGAAGTCATTGGGGACCTATGTTCAGCATCCTTAGAGAAAAGAAATTCTAACCAAGAATTCCATATTCAGCCAAATTAAGCTTCATAAGCAAAGGAGAAATAAAGATCTTTTTCAGATAAGAAATGGTAATGCAAGTTATTACCAGCAGCCCTGCCTTACAAGAGGTCCTTAAGGGAGTGTTAAACATGAAAACAAAAAACCATTACCTGACACCACAAAAACACACTTAAGTACATAGCCCACTGACATAATAAAGAAACTATACAATCAAGTTTTCATTACAACCAGTCGACAACACAATGTCATGATAAAATCCTCACATATCAATATTAACCTTGCATGTAAATCAGATAATGCCCCAATTAAAAGGCACAGAGTGGCAAGATCCACCTGTAGGCTGTCTTCAAGAGACCCATAGACTCAAAGTTAAGGAATTAAAAAGGTCTATTAAGCAAACAGAGAAAAAAGAGCCAGGGTTGCTATTCTAATTTCAGACAAAACAAACTAAACCAACAATAATTAAAAAGGATAAAGAAGGGCCTTACACAATAATAAAGGGTTCAGTTCAACAAGAAGACTTAACTATGTTAAATTCATATGCACTCAACACTGAAGCACCTAAATTCATAAAACAAATTCTTAGAGACCTATGAAGAAACTTAGATAGCCACACAATATTACTACCACTAATAATAGATACCCACACAATATTACTACCACTAATAATAGATAATCATACACAGTAGACTTCAACACCACATGAAGAGTGTTAGAGAGATCATTAAGGCAGAAAACTCACAAAAGATATTCAGAATCTAAACACAACACTTGACCAAGTGGACCTAACAGACATCTGCAGAACATTCCACCCAACAACAAAATATATATTTTCCTCATCTTCACATGTACATACTCTAAGATCAAACACATGCTTAGCAATAAAGCGATTCACAACAAATTTAAAAAAAGCTCAAATCATACCAACCACACTCTTGGACCACAGTGCAATGGAAATAGAAATCAATACCAAGAAGATTTCTAAAAACCATACAATTGCATGGAAATTAAATAACTTGCTCTTTAATGACTTCTAGGTAAATAACAAAATTAAGGCAGAAAACAAGAAATTCTTTGAAATGAATGAAAACAGAGATACAACATGCCAGAGTCTCTGGGACAGAGCTAAAGCAGTGTCAAGAGGAAAGTTTATAATGCTAAAAACTCACATCAAAAAGTTAGCAAGATCTCAGATTAACAATTTAACATCGCACCTACCAGACTGAGTAACATGGTGAAACCCTGTCTCTACAAAAAGTACAAAAATTAGCTAGGTGTGGTGGTATGCCCTTGTGTCCCAGCTACTTTGGAGGCTGAGGCAGAAGAGCTGCTTGAGCCCCAGAGGCGGAGGTTGCAGTGAGCCAAGATCATGCCATTGCACTCCAACATGGGTGATGGGAGTGAAACTCTGTCTCAAAAAAAGAAAAGAAAAGAAAAAGAAAAAAGAAGAGAAAATATTCGAATAAACACAATGAAAAATTACAAAGAAATATTACAACAACCCTACAAAAATACAAGAAACTCACTGAAACTGTTACGAACACCTCTATGCACACAAGCTAGAAAATCTACAAGACAGATAAATTCCTAGAAACATACAACCTCCCAACATTGAACCAGAATGAAATTAAATTCCCAAACATACTAATAATGAGTTCTGAAATTGAGGCAGTAATAAAAATATCTACCAACTAGTAAAAGCCTTGAACCACACGGATTTACAGCCAAATTCTAGGGGACATATAAATAAGAGTTGCTACCAATCCTATGGAACGTATTTCAAGAAAAACCTCCTCTCCAAATCATCCTGTAAGACCAGCATTATTCTAACACCAAAACTTGGCAGCGACACAACAACAACAACAAACATCAGACCAATATCTCTGATAAATACAGACAAAACAATACTCAACAAAATACTAGGAAATCAAATCCAGCAGCACGTCAAAAAGCTAATGTACCATGATCAAGCAGGCTTTATTCCTGTGATGCAAGGTTTGTTTAACATACAAAATCAGTAAGTGTGATTCGGAACTAAAAACACAAGCCACACAATGATTTCAATCGACGCAGTAAAGGCTTTTGATAAAATTCAAGATTCCTTCAGCTAAAAATCCTCAAAAAACTAGGACTCAAAAGAACCTCAAAATAATAAGTCATCTATAACAAATCCACAGCCAACATCACACTCAATGAGCAAATTTTGGAAACATTCTTCTTGAGAACCAAAACAAGACAAGGATGCCCACTTTCACTACTCCTGTTCAACATAGTACTGGAAGTCCTAGTCAGAGGAATCAGGCAAGAGAAAGAAATATAAGGCATTTAAACAGGAAAAGAAAAAGTCAAATTATCTCTCTTCACAGATGGTGTAATTCCCTATCTAGAAAACCCCATAATCTCTGTCCAAAGGCTCCTAGAACTGATAGACGACTTCCATAAAGTTTCAGGATACAAAATCAATGTACAAAAATTAGTAGCATTTGTATACACTAAGAACATCCAGGCTAGGGACGGTGGCTCATGCCTGTAATCCTAGCACTTTGTGAGACTGGGGCAGGTGGATCACCTGAGGTCAGGAGTTCGAGACCAGCATAGCCAACATGGTGAAACTCCATCTCTAATAACAATACAAAAATTAGCCAGGCATGGTGGTGGGCACCTATAATCCCAGCTACTTGGAAGGCTGAGGCAGGAGAATTGCTTGAACTTGGAGGGCAGAGGTTGAAGTGAGCCTATGCCACTTCACTCCAGGCTGGACAAAAGAACAAAACTCCATCTCAAAAAAAAAAAAAAAAAATTAAGATTCAAGCTGAGAGTCAAATCAAGAGTGCAACCCCATTCATATTAGCCACAAAAAGAGAAAGAGTTAATACCTAAGAATACAGCTAACCAGGGAGGTGAAAGATCTCTATAATAAGGATTAGAAAACTCTGCTGAAAGAAATCAGAGACAAAGCAAATGGAAAAACATTTCATGCTCATGGATAGGAAGAATTAAGATTGTTAAAATGGTCATACTGCCCAAAGAAATTTACAGAATCAATGCTATTCCTATCAAAATACTAATGTCATTTTTCACAGAATTAGAAACAAGCATTCTAAAATTCATACGGAACCAAAAAAGAGCCCGAATAACTGAAGCAATCCTTAGCAAAAAGAATAAAGCCAGAGCCATCACATTACCTGACTTCAAACTATACTAAAAGGCTACAGTAACAAAAACAGCCTGGTTCTGGTACAAAAATAGATACATAGACAATTAGAATGGGTTAGAGAACCCAGAAATTAAGCTGCACACCTACAACCATCTGTTCTTCAACAAAGTCGACAATAACAAGGCTTTCTATTTGATAAATTGTGCTGGGATAACTGGCTAGCCATATGCGGAAGATTGAAACTAGACCCCCTCCTTTGATCGTATACAAAAATCAACTTAAGACAGATTAAAGACTTAAATGTAAAACCTAAAACTATAAAAATCCTCTAAGAAAACCTAGGAAATCCCATTCTGGGCATAAGCTTTGGCAAAGATTTCACGAAGACTGCAAAAGCAATTGCAATGAAAAAAAAAAATTGACAAGTGGAACCTGATTAGACAAAAGAGCTTCTGAACAGCAAAAGAAACTAGCAGTGGAGAAAACAGACAACCTATAGACTGGGAGAAAATATTTGAAAACTATGCATCCACTAGAGGTTTAATATGCAGAATCTATAAAGAACTTAAACAAATAACAAGCAAAAACCAAACAACCCTATTGAAAAATGGGCAAAGGATATGAAAAGACACTTCTCAAAAGAAGACACACATGCAGCCAACAAGCATATTAAAAATGCCCAACATTACTAATCATTAGAGAAATGCAACTCAAAACCACAGGAGATACCATCTCAGATCAGTCAGAATGTCCATTATTAAAAAGTGAGAAAACAACAGATGCCTGGCAAGGCTGTGGAGAAAAGGGAACACTTATACACTGCTTGTGGGAATGTAAATCAGTTCAGCCAGTGTAGAAAGCAGTGTGGAGATTACTCAAAGAACTTTAAACAGAGCTACCATTCAACCTGGCAATCTCATTTTTGGTTACATACCTAAAGAAATATGAATCATTCCACTAGAAAGATACATGTGCACTTATGTTCACTGCACTAGTTTTTTTACAATGTCAAAGACATGGAATCAACCCAGATGCTAACTGATGGTGGACTAGATAAAGAATATTTGGTACATATACACCACAGAATACTATGCAACCACAAAAAATAATGAAATCATGTGCTTTACAGCAAGATGGATGCAACTGGAGGCCATTATCCTAAGTGAGTTAATCCAGGAACACAAAACTAAATACTGTGTGTTCTTGCTTATAAATGGGAGCAAAATATTGAGTTCACATGAACACAAAGAGGGGAAGAGTAGACACCAGGGCTTACTTGAGGATGGTGGGTGGGAGGAAGGTGATTATTGAAAAACCACCTATTGGGTCTATGCTCACTACCTGGATGATGAAATTGTATACCAAACCTGAGTGACACATAATTTAATCACATAACAAATCTGCACAAGTACCCTCTTAACCTAAAGTAAAAGTTGGAAGAACAAAATATATTTTACTAGTAGGTATGGACGGTCAAGAAACTTTCTGTAACCGTGGTCAGGAGACAGCAAAGTTGTTCTTAAAGAGCTAGAGAGTAAATATTTTAGGCTTTGCTGGCCATGAGTTCTCTGTTGCAACTACTTAACTCTGCCATTGTAGTGTGGCAGCAGTGATAGACAATATGTAAATAAATAAACATGATTGTGTTCCAGTAAAACTTTATTTACACAAACTGGTAGTGGATTGGATTGGCCTGATGGTTGTAGTTTGCTGACCCCTGGTCTAAGTAATTACTTGAGTAGTAACAATAGAGTTTAATAATTAGGGCAAGTACAGAGTGCTGTGAAACACAGATCACTTTTGTTAGAAGGGTGATCAGAGAGGAGACACCTGAGGAAGTTAAAAAAAAAAAAACACGAAATGTCTTGATGATAGATTTTTAAAAGAGATGGAGTTTTATGGTTAAATGAATTGGCAATTTATTTGGTTAGACTGAGTGAAATAGGTTTCCTGACAGCATAATTTTTCAGAAAGTCTAAAATGCAAATATATTATTATATTTCTAAAAGACCGTATAGCAAACTGCATTTTCTAGTAATGTAAACATCACATCTTTTTCTCTTGGTGCTTCTTGTTGGACCATAGGTTTAGAACATATCTGTGTCTCCTTGTACTACTTTTATCTCTATTTAAGTGTGAAATAAATTTAATACATATGCAGGCCATAAACATTTATTTTTTTCTCATCATTGGATGTATAGTGATTTAAATAATTAATGGTTAAAATAGAAACTATATACACAGAGTAAAAGCAGAATAAGTTAACTTTTATTATAAATCTAGATTATCACAATGGTTACTGTAATAAGGAAATATTGTCATCCTGTACCTGCTCTTTGCTGTTCATCATAAAAGTCCTGAAACAAATTTGTAAGTGACAGATACTGGGACCAAAATGCTCAGTGCCAAATTTCAAAACTTGGAATTAAAACCTACAGGTAAATGTGAACAACATGTTTTCCTTCATGGGTTGGATTGGGTAGTGAAAACTGAAGTTTGAGATGCTAATTATCCCTGTTAGTACAATGTCTTCTTCAGTAATAATGTGTCGTTTATTATTTGTGAAAGAATTATAATAAGGTTTAATAAAACTCAACAATTAAAATTAAATGATATTAAATATTTTAATATACATTGCAAAAATCTTTGAAAAAACCGTGACCTTTATGCTGACTTTTGCAGTCACCCAGTGGTGGCCTTTTGAATATCTTAATTGGTTTAGTATATGGCACTGTGTGTATTAGTGTTTGGAACATTTCAACCAACTTTCCACTAGTGAGAGTATTTATCTAGAATCTTGCACAGATGAGTATGTTTTATGGCCGTAATATTACATCTTGTAAATAATAAATTAAATTTAAAAGCAAACATAAAGCACTTCAGTAGTGACTGGTGTAGAGGGCTGACACTTTCCGCCCCCATATCTCTGTTTCTGGGCTGAAGAGGAAGGTTGTCTTTCAGTTTGCAGCCTTCTGAAACTGTCTCCTTGCTCAAAGCTCCATCAAGCCTCCTTTGGTCTTCATAAATTATACTCTTTTGAGATTCATGGGTGTTATTTAGCACATTACTGCGGTTTGCTTGCCTTTCTTATTTACTAGAAAACTATGAGTTACAAACATGGTAGGTATTGTAGCTTTAATGAACAGAAAATGGAAATAATCCAGGGATATTTATCTCTGCAAAATCACTTTTTTGGCTTAATTTCAGTTTACTCTATGATTGTTGTCCATGGATTTTTGCTAGGAAGAAAGTCTGTAATGTTTTTACCCATGGAAGAATACCAGTTTACTAGTTATCTTCAGAACTCTGACACTGGTAAGGCTTATGTCCTCCGGACAGCACCTAATCCCAGGTCCGGCAGCTCTGACTGTAAGTGTCAGTTTGCTGCTTCATTCCTGCCTCATATATAATCCAGAAAACACACATGCATGCCAAATACATCCTGTAGTTTTACCTTAAGTTTTAAAATAAAATTGTCTAATGAAGAGCCTTTGTAAGGTTACAAAGTTGGGACTCCAATGTAGACAATGGGCTGGAAATCTCACTTAAAACTATTTTAGCATACATATTTAATACATATTATATAAGTTATAAACATATCTCAAATTATTTTTCTCCTACATTTTCTAGTATCCAAATACATAGAAAGAAAGGAGTGTAGTATGATATTAAGAATTATTTTCTTATCTAGCGTGTTCACTTAACAATATATAACCAAAAGAGCTAAAACAAAAGGCTATATGTACCTTTTCTGTTAATTTTTTTTTGCTTTATTACAAATAAAAAGAGAATACTTGTTTTTATTTGTTATTTTCCTAATACAGTGGTATTCCCCAAGTCCATGAGTATCTCCTTGTAAAGGTGGTTTGTCTCCCAGTGACTTCACATTAATAGCTAACAAAATTGTCATTCAGTTTTCCCTCACAACTATGAAATAAAGGTATAAAAATACAATTTAAATTATTTCTCACAGTAATGTACTGTGTGTATCTTTTGAAAATGAAGGCTCTGTCTAGAACTGCCTGTAAATACATAACACTCCACAACCATAAAAAATGCATTGTTTGTAGAAAACTATTATTAAATTAAATTGTTCCAACTATTGTTTTCAATAAATGCTACTTAACTAAAACTCCACCTCACTGACTGAGATCGCATCAGTGGTAATGGAAGGGAAGAGTTGTAAACTACATCATCAGCATCAACCCCCAGGAAGGTCAAGAGCCCAACCTTGGATTAACAGAAGGAGGCCTTCACAACTTACGAGACTCAAGAAAACATGCAAGTTGCCCGACGGTCCTAACTGTGATGAAAATCATCTACTGAAGTGGGTATTATTGTAAATCTTTGTCTACATGACAGATTTACATCTCCTTACCTCCATAAAATTCACCGTTAATGGCACAACACCTATTAAGCTGAGATATTTCTAGGTGTAGTACGTCATGGTATTTTCCTGTACAGTTTACATTATTCTTGGCATTTCACTGCCTGTCTCATGAGATGGCCAAGAAGGAAAATATAGTAACTTGCACTCACTTCTCAAGGACAAAATGCCACATCTTACCAGAGGAAACATTCAGAAAGTGAAAAGCAAACATTGAGAATCATAAGTTGGAAAAATGTGTTGTGTGAGAAATCTGGGGGCTTAGGGGAAAAACGTTTTGTTTCATGGAATGCAATTTTAATACATTTCCAACTTTCCAGTTTTTTGGTTTTTCAAGAAGGGACAAATAAACATTAACAAAAGGCTCATTCTTAGAGCTGGGTATATACAGCAGAGAAAATAGGATCTTTGACATAAACTCAGTCTTAGAGTTTGCATTTCTACTGTGCTTGTATAGGAAAACCCTGGGGCCTCCGAAACGTTTGGGTAGCACTTTCTGACAACACAGGCTGAGCGGGCTTTGTGTACCCAAGGCAATTAAAATGTCCAGGCAATCCCTTGAGATAGTCAGCACATTGAGAACCTGGCGTACTGAATAACTTCATTCTTATTCACATAAAGCCGGAGAGAAAAATAATTTCATCTCTTATTGTACACTCTATTTTCTCTCTTAAGAGAAACAAATCAACAGTTACAAGCATATATTAAAATTTTTGACTCCTTGTTGCAATGTTTTTGGCCATATTGCAGGGTAGTAGATTCTATAAGCTAATGTCATTGCACCTTATGTGGGCTAAAAACACATTTAGAAAGCCATATTGTAGCATTCCACATCTGAAAGAGGTGGGTGACATTTTCCTTACTCAAAGTTCATCAGAGAGGGAACTGCCAAATGACCAACCCAAGGTCATATTGTTAGCTAATAGTAGAACTGGGACTGAAGAAACAGGTGTTCTTTTTGTACTCCAGAGAAACTTCTCCTGAGCCCAGATAAAGTAAAACCATGTTTTTTCCTCATGGAGCTAGCTGTGGATAATATCATGAAGCAAAAAACATTGCTTCTTAGCTTTTGCTCCTTTTCACTTTGGCAAAAAGAAGCAGAGAATATGAATTATTAAAGTTTTAAGCGAATTTTTAGAAAGAGAAGTTATATTTCTTTTGTATGTAGTGTATATTGCTGCTTGATCCATTTCTTTACTTGCAGCAACATCCCTTTCATTTTATGTTAGCAATAAAGGGCTCTGTGGGAAAGCCTCATGTGCAACAATAGGGTCATTACACAACGCTTTGGATGTATGGTGTTTATTGATGCTACAAACTATTGCAAATGGCCATATAGATCTTGTGGAAGAGCCCTCTTTAAATGGCTGGTAATGGTTTCACATAATAGAGGCTCAGAAAATATTCGTTATTTGATTTGCTTCTTTTGTAGATAATTTTTGTGAACCTATATCTAAGCTAATCTAGTCTGGAACATGAATAGCCTGAAAAAAAAAAAAACATACTGAAATGTTCAACATGCCTCATTTGTTTATAGGTTTTTCTACACAAGGATTTTTCTTGAGGCTGTGCTGCATGGTTTTACTATTACTGAAAAGCAGAGCAGAAAAGTTCCTATAATTTTAACTATTAGCAAGTAGTGTGTGCTTCTTTTGACTTACCAGGAAGGTACAAGAGCTTTCTGGTTAGACCATTGTCCATGAGATAACTTCCCAGCTGTCAACTAAGTCATATTAAACCCAGTAATGCAGAGACTCTTTGGCTCTGCTGGGAAGCATATATTGTTGTTATGGACTGAATGTTTGCATACCCCCAAATTCATATACTGAAAGCTCAACTCTCAATATGACTGTATTTGAAGACAATTATTAAGGTAATCAAGGTTAAATGAGTTCATAAGGAGTGGGCCCTGATCCAACAGAATTAGCATCCTTATAAGAAGAGAATACTATTTAGTCATAAAAAGGAATAAAATTATGTTTTTTGCAGCAATATGGATGGAACTGGAGGCCATGATCTTAAGTGAAACAACCCAGACATAGATAAAAAAAAAAAAAACACTTCATGTTCTCACTTATGTGTGGTAGTTCAGTAATGTGTACACATGGATGCTGAGTGTGGGATAATGGACAATGAAGACCCAGAAGGATGAGGGAGTGGGAGAGGGATGGATGATTAGAAATTATTTAACAGGTACAATGTCCATTATCTGGGTGGTTGATACTCTTAAAGCCCTGACTTCCCCACTATGCAATTGTGCGTGTAACAAAATTATGTTTGTACCACATACATTTATACAAATACATATATTTATACATATATATTTTTTTTTAAAGAAGAGATACCAGAGATTTCACTTTCTGTCTTCACCATATGAAGACCACCACAAGAAGCCAATCCTGCCAGACTTTGATCTTGCACTCCAGCTTCCAGAATTACAAAAAATAAGTATCTATGGTTTCAGCCAACCACCCAGTCTGTGGCATTTTGTTATGTCAGACAGCTAACTGATACAATCACTATTTAAAACAAAGTCATGGCATGATAAATCAATAAACAAACATTTTTTGAAAACAACTATTTGCTTAAAGTCTTTAAAAAATTAAACTGTTGTCTCTTTAATATAAGAATATTCTTTGGAAATAAAAAAATAACACATGCAAACTATAAAAATTAATGCATGATACTCTTTCCACTAACCCAATTCCTTGGTAGAACAACTGAAAAAAAATTACAAGGTTAAATAGAGTTAATTATTTGAGGACTGATCATGTCATGTTAGTTCTGTTATGCTCACTCAGCTTTCCTTTAGCTTTGCCCTATGGACCAGGCACATCCTTGCAAAAGGCCTCACTACTCAGCTACTGCTTCCACAACAGCCTTTCAGAGTCAGTAATGTTGAGTTTCTCCAAGATGTGAAATTATGTTTTCATAGCAGAAAACACTAATTTAAGTTGAAACATGTTGGAAAATGTCATTTCCTTTGCAAACCAAACAAATTAAGAGGAAGAAAAATATCAGTGAATTCAGAGCTTGTTGTGAAATTTTGAGAGAGTTCTAGAAATTTGGCAAAACCTAAAGTATTGCTTGGCGTTTACACCCTGGTATGAGTACTTTAGGCGTCCAAATTAAACTTGTTGATAGATATATACTGAGAATGTGTTAACTTGGTGATATTTCTATTTCTTGCTATAAATACTGTCTCACAAGCTAAAGATTTGTCTCATATATAACCTATTCAAGTTACTGTGTCAGGCAGATGAAAGGTTTATATTTACTACATATTAAAACAATTATGGTCATATGCCCATGGGAGTCAGTATACCCAAGTTTTTATAAAATTAAACATAGAAAACCAAAATTTGCTTGTGTGATAGATTTTAAGGTTACCACTATGCTACATTACATCTACTGAGTGAAGAAAAAATGGCAGGTCATGAAAGTTAAAACGCAGGAAGGGTACTAAAATGTTCTTTGTTCGTTGTGTAGAGGATAAGTGTGTTTAAATGCTATATGTAGTTACTTGAGCCACTACTGTATTTAGTTATACATCTTTATTTTATATAGGTTGGTCTACTGGGTTCTGTTAATATCTCAATTTTTATATACGATATTGGAAAAGTCAATTCGCAGCTCAGACAAGATGGAATAGAAAGAAACATGACGGTCTTTGTGGAGATCTTACGGAGGTAGAAACCATTATTACTGAGATGGTGTAATCTATCTTTTGAAGCCAAAGTTCTAAATTTAAAACGTTTTTATTACTGGTATTTGAATTCGAATCCTATAGAATAATCTTCAGCTACTATAATTCCTGAAGATTTCTCCTCTCTATATTTGCTAAATAAAATAAAATAAAATAAAATAAAATGAAATATGTATAACATCTAGTATAGTACTTGCAAAAATGTTATTTCCTTTTCCTCTCTTCTTAACAGAGGGCCAGGAGTAGGGAAAGGTAACACTTATACCTGCTTTGGCTGCAGTGTGGCCACTGATCACCTCTTAAATTTGGTGGTTATACAGAAGTGAAAGCAATGGAAAGAAGGCAGGCTAGGACTAGTATCTCTGATCTAGGAGAAAGAGCACCTGATTTCAGAATCTTTTGGATAACAACTTTGGAATCAAAACAATTCCTAGCATGCAGTAGAAATAGATAATGATTTGTCGAATAAATGAACTGGTAGTTACATAAGGATAATAAGTGTCAAAATAAGCTTAGTGTTGACTAAGTAAGCCAGAAACAGAAGACAAAGAGTATATTATTAGGCTGCCATAACACAATGCCACAGACTGGGTGGCTTAAATTACAGAAATTTATTTTCTCACAGTTCTGGATCCTGAAAGTCCAAGATCAAGGTGCCGTCAACACTGGTTTCTGTGAGGCCTCTCTTTCTGGCTTGAAGGCAGATGCCTTCTTGCTGCGTCCTAATATGGCCTTCCCTCTGTGTGCACACGGAAGGAGACCAATCACTAGGTCTCTTTCTCTTCTTATAAGGATACCAGTCCTCTCAGAATAGGGCTCCACCCCACATCATTTACCCATAATCACTTTCTTAAAGGCCCTGTCTACAAATACTCACATTGGGGGTTAGGGCTTCAACCTGTGTGTTTTGGTGGTGCACAATTCAGTCCATAGTATGGAAAAACACTGAGATTATAAGGAATGTGAAGTATACCCTTTGGGCAGCTGTTGTCTAGTAACCACTTTAATTATATTTATATCCTTCACCTTGAAGACTAGTTTTAGAACTAGTTTTAGAACCTCCAATCTAATAACTGCAGCATGAAGATACAAGGAATTTTAAGTCGTTCAATGTATGTATAATATGTTTCAAGCTTTCAAATTTGAGAATAAAAATAAAAATTCTCTTTTGGGTGGACTACAGATTTTGCTTTAGTTAAATTCCTTCACAATATTTCCCCAAAACAACAACATACAAGGCAAAAACACACTTGCCTAAATTCAGTGTTTGATTAAATAAAACCTATCTCATTGTCTGTCTGAACTTTACTTGAATATGGTTGATTCAAAGGAGAACTGAGTAGCTGTGAATTTTATATTCCCAGCTATTTAGCAACACTTATTGATCAATTAAAAGATTGTAAAATTTAATACAAATTCAATTTTATGTGAATGATGCAGCAAAATTATAAGGTATTACACAGTGACTTTGCCATATTATTTACATTTTTCTCTGTAATCTTCACTTTTATTTTTAAATTAAAAGAACATCATGGCTACAATGTGCTTAACTTTGTATTCTAAAAAATTCCCTGGGCCACTTAGTTCTGTTATTATTCACAAAACATATATTATTGATGTAAAATAATACATCTTGAACACTTCAGATTATGTTAAACTCCAAAGTCCTATCTGGTAAAGATGCTTACCAGTGTTATATAAAAATATTACAATTAGCATTTCAGGATGATTTGAAAACATGTGATTGCTTGAAGTAATTTGTTGAATAAATTTAGAAGAAATAGCAATGTCGATTCATATGTGGCTTTGTTTTCATATTTTCTTCTGAATGTACTTTGTTGAATTATAATTTTACCTATAAATCTTGCAGATAATTTATTGTTGTTCTTAGACTATTCAGGTAGCTAGATTATTTCTAATCTAATATTGTTTGCTTTACATGAGGTATATATTTTTATAAAAGCATATGTATTTTGTTGTCACACATGACAACAGTAACAGGGCATAGGATTATTACCTAAAGGATTAAAAAGAAGTTTATCTTTCTTCAACATTGTAATATATTTAATTTCTTGTATTTCTTTTTTCTCCTTCCTCTTTTCCTTTTTTTCTTCCACTCACCTTTCTAGTAGTGGTTTCTTATTTCCCATTCCTCACATATCTCTCCATCGAGCATCTAAAGTGCACGTATTTCCCTGAATCATTTGCAAATCATTTGCTTTTAAGTGTTCTTTTTTGTCTCCTTCTCTTGCACACAAATACAAAGGAATATGTAGAAATAGCTGGGTACTTACTTTCAAAAAAATTTTAAATAATAGCAGAAGATTGCTATTTGACACTGAATAGCATGTGAGTTGATTTTCTTCTGTCTTCATGAATAGGAGGATGTTGTTAGCTGAACATGAACTCTCATAGTTCTCTGACATGCATAAATCTTTTCATCTGTAGTTAGTGTAACCTCCTCCCCATTCCTACCTTTTGATTAACCACTGAGCTATGGTGTTTTTGCAAGGCTGTCAGAATTACAGTTTTTGAAATAGAAATGCTGGGATATACACTACTTGGATGTATGTGTTTGAGATCAGAGGAGAGTTTCTACTGCTTTTCCTTTCATTGTAGTTTGGTGGTTTCCCAGGAGATTAAATGACAACACAAGAGCATATGGTTTTAGAGGAGATGCTGCATTTTACTTTTAAATTTTTATTTTATTGCTTTATTTAATTTTACTTTTACTGTGCATAGGCCATTCTGGGAAGTAGTAGTTGGTCACAGCCATGATGTTATGTTCACCCTTGTGAACTTTGTTCTATGAGTTCAATTATAATGATAGGAGCCCAGTGATTACAACTTCAGTGTTTCTAGAAAGCTGAATTTGTGGGGCATGTTGCACGACAGCATCCAGAATATATAAATATTACTCAGTTTCCTTTAAGTGCTCTGATAATTTTGCTTGATGATGCTCAAAGCTAAGACCACTATAATTATAGAATTTTAGATCCACTAGAATTATAGGACTTTTATACCTGGAAAAAATTTGAAAGCATTTATATCAAAATTGTTCAACTAGTGTTCTATGGAAAGCCATACCCATGAGATGTTGCAGTCATTAAGATATTTTGCATAATAATGGACAGAAATCTAAGTCAAGGAAAGAAACAATTGATTGAAAGAAAAATTATATAACTTACAAAGGAAGGGAGGGCTGCTTTGCAGATCTCAGACACTGGAACTGGAGACTCAGTACTGGCAAGGTTAAGAAGCAATCTTGGCTGGGCGCGGTGGCTCAAGCCTGTAATCCCAGCACTTTGGGAGGCCGAGACGGGCGGATCACGAGGTCAGGAGATCGAGACCATCCTGGCTAACACGGTGAAACCCCGTCTCTACTAAAAAAAAAAAATACAAAAAACTAGCCGGGCGAGGTGGCGGGTGCCTGTAGTCCCAGCTACTCGGGAGGCTGAGGCAGGAGAATGGCGTGAACCCAGGAGGCGGAGCTTGCAGTGAGCTGAGATCCGGCCACTGCACTCCAGCCTGGGCGACAGAGCGAGACTCTGTCTCAAAAAAAAAAAAAAAAAAAAAAAAAAAAAAAAAAAAAAAAAAAAAAAAAAACAAAGAAGCAATCTTAGTTGTACCTTTTTGTGGGTGTAAGCTCCAGTCTTTTAGATTCTTCGACATGAAAACATTTCTCCAAAGAGCAAGAGATAAAAGGAATTTTCACCAAAATCTCCACATAGAAAAATACTGAGGAAAGTCTCTTACTGGACTAGTTACAGTCATGTGATCATCAGGAATAATCTTTGGGCCAGAAGGATGAGGTGCCAAGATCAGTCATGTGTGGATTATGTATTTGTGTCCGTGGTCAGAAAGGTAGGCCACGATATTTGGCAGTCCAATGAGAAAGACAAAGTTCTAGTCACTAAGGGGAGGGAGGTGGTTATAGGTAGCAAAAATGTCAAATGTCTACGAGAGTCCACTCTGTGAATGTAAAGTACCTACATCTATTTTTCCATGTGTATAATTTTTTGTTGTTATTCTACAGTAATTCTAACTAATTTTTTTTAAATTTTTATTATTTTTGATTGACAAATCATATTGCTTATATTTATGGAGTATAACTTGATGTTTTGATATATGTATGCAATGTGGATTGATTAAATCAAGCTAGCATATCCATCAGCTTGCTTACCCATCATTTTTAAGATGAGACATTTGAAATACACTCTTTTAGTTATTTTGAAATATATAATAGATTATTATTAACTGTAGTCACCCTGCTGAACAATAGATCTTAAAATCTATTCCTCTTGTCTACCTAAAACTTTGTACACTTTAATCAACAACTCCTCATTCTTTTCCTCTCTACCTACCCAGCCTCTGGTAGTCATTATTGTATTCTCTACTTCTATGAGTTCAACTTTTTTAGATTTTACATATGAGTGAAGTCATGTTGTATTTGTCTTTCTGTGCCTGGCGTATTTCACTTAGCATGATGTCATCCAGGTTCATTCATGTTGTCACATATGATAAGATAGCCCTCCTTTTTAAGGCTGAAGAGTATTCCATTGTGTATATATGCACTACATCTTCTTTATCCATTCTTCTACTAATGAACATTTTGATCAATTCTATATCTTGATTATTATGAATAATGCTGTAATAAAAAGGGAAGTGCAGATATCAGTTTAACACATTGATTTCAATCTTTATGGATATATATCCAGAAGTAGAATTACTAAATCATATGGTTATGCTATTTTTAGTTTTTTGAGGACCCTCCTTACCTTTTTTCATAATGGCTACTAATTTACATTCTGACCAACAAGCGCACAAGAGTTACTTTCTGCTTTACCCTCAACAACATTTATCTTTCATTTTTATTTTGATAAAAGTCATTCTAAAAGCTGTAAAGAAATATCTCATTGTAAGTTTAAGTTTTGTTTCCCTATTGATTAGTTATAATGACATTTTTTTATGTACCTACTGGCCATTTCTATGTCTTCTTTTGAGCAATGTCTGTTCAGTTCCTTTTTCCATTTTTTAAAATGTGTTGTTTCCTTATCATTGAGTTGTTTAAGTTTCTTATGTATTCTGCATATTAATCTCTTATCAGATGTATGACTTGCAACTACTTTTTCCCATTCTCTGGGTTGTTTCTTCACTTTGTTAGTTGTTTGCTTTGCTGAGCAGAAGCCTTTTAGTTTAATGCCATCTCATTTGTCTCTTTTTGCTTTTGTTGCCTGTACTTTTGGAGTCCTTTCCAAAAAGTCATTGCCCAGACTGATGTTTTAGAGTTTTTCTCTTATATCTTATTTTATACTTTCAGGTTCCATGTTTACATTTTAATCCATGTGGAGGTGATTTTTATATATGGTGTGAGACAAGAATTCAATTTCTTCCTTTTGAGGGTGTATATCCAGTTTTCCCAATGGCATTTGTTGAACAGACTGTTCTTTTCCCATTGCATGATCTTAGCATCTTTGTCAGAAATCAGTAGTCCATTAATGCATGAATTTATTCCTGGGTCTTTTATACTGTTCCATTGGTCATGTGGGTCTGTTTATATGCCAGTACCATGCTCTTTTATAATATGTTTTGAAACAAGAAGAGAGCTGTCTTCAGCTTTGTTCTTTTCAGTAAATATTTTTATGACTATTCAGAATTTATGTGGTTCCATACAATTTGATTACTTTATTATATTTCTCTGAAAAATCACATTAGGTCATTGAATCTGTAGATCATTTTGAGGAGTATGAATATTTTCATGATACTAAATCTCCCACTCCATGAATATGGACTATCTTTCCATTTATTTGTGTTTTTGTGTTTTGTTTAACTTCTTTCATCAGTGTTTTATAGTTCTCAATATACAGGTCTTTTATCTTCTTAGTTAAATTTACAACTAAGCATTTAGCTTTTTTGTTGCCATTATAAATGAAATTGTTTTATTAATTTTGTTTTTGGGTAGTTCATTATTAGTATATAGAAACATTATTGATTTTTGCATGTCACTTTTATATCCTGCAACTTAATCCATTTATCCATTCTAAAAGCATTTTTTCCTCATTTTTAGTGAAGACTTTAGGGTTTTCTACATATAAGATCTTGTCATCAGCAAATAGAGACAATTTTACTTCTTACTTTCTTATTAGGATGCATTTTATTTCTCTCTCTTGCCTAATTTCTCCTGCTAGGACTTCTAGTAGTATGCTGAAAAGAAGTGGAGAGAAAGCATTCTTGTTTTGTCCCTGATAGAAAAATGTTCAGCTTTTCACTATTGAGAATGAAATTAGTTATGAGTTTGTAACGATGGCCTGTATTGTGTTGAGGCACATTCCTTCTATACCTAATCTGTTGAGAGTTTTTATCATGAAAGGGTGTAGAATTCTGTCAAATGCTTTTGCTGCATTTACTGAGATGATGATATAATTTTGATCCTTTATTTTGTTACTGTGGTGTATCAGTTCTTCCTGTAAGGGGCCCCAGAATTGTAGGGAAGCTGAATGTCTACTTTCAACTTACTTCTCCCACTGTAAAAACTGGAGGTCCAGGGGAATTATCCGTGTGGCACTGTGCTGGCTTGAAGGAGGGATAGCATGGTGAAAGACAACTATTTATTTTACTCTTTGAACATAGCTTTTTTCAAATCTCTGCAGTTCAAGGCAGTGTGTCTCAGCCTCCCTCCCTAATTCTGAGATATTCACAAAGGTATCCTTTGTCTGTAAGTAGTTGCTGGTTTGAGGGCAGTGAAGCCATAGTACTCCTATTCCACCATTTTTCTGACACAACTCTCCACATGTATAATTTCAAAAGGACTTCTGTGTTATATTCAATTGCTTTATGTGTAATCACAAACTCTCCTACCCTTTCCCATATAGGTGACAAGCAAAAAATATAATCCAACTTTACATCTAGAATGTCTGGGCAATGCGGTATTTTCTCATCTAAGTTTAGATGTGGTTAGCTAATTCTTGTATAGAGTGGTAGTTTTGACCACCCAATACTCACAATGTACAATGAAGAGCCAAAATTTTTTTTCCAGGCAAGGCAGGGGCTTCTCACAGTGGCCCTATTGATGTTTTGGGTTGATTAATTATTTCTTCTTGGGGATTTTCCTATGTATTTTAGGATGTTTTGTACCATCACTTGCCTCTATCCATTGAATGTCGGTAGCACCCTTCCACCAACCTCGTGACATAAACAATGTCTCCAAACATTGCCAAATACCTTCTGAGGGGCAAAATCTCCCACAACCAAGAACCACTGAAATAAGGAGAAAATATGAAGAATTATGAGCTGTGAAGAGTCCAAAACCACTACATAATTATTAGAGTGGAGCGGAGCTGTTACAGTGGCTGGCCCTGGAGTCAAATTCTTTGGGTTTGGATTCTTACCCTTATGAATTTTCTAACTATGAGCAATGCACTTAACTTTTGTAAGCAAGTTTTCTTTTCTTAAAACCAACATAGTGATAGGAACTATCTCATGAGTTGTTTTGAGGATTCAATGAGCCCTTAGTACAATGCCTGCGTACAATGAGCGCATATTCCATTAATGTTAGCTTTCATTATTATCAAACTAGGCTGGGACACTGATGAATATCCACATATTTACTCACTTTCCTGAAAGTGGTATGATTTATCTGGTCAGAAATTTTGGTGTCCTGGTTATACCCAAATGGAATTTTGAAAAAATTCAATTTCCCAAGGTTCTTTATAGACATATCTGCAGGGGTATTTATGAGACTTGACCAGCTGTGGGATGGTCTATCTCTGGAGGAAAATTCTGTGACAACCATGCAGATTGCCTCTGCAGTTAAATAATAAGACACCATTGTTTACCAAGCCTGGGGTTTCTTTTACAATACATCTTTCCTCCATCTTCCTTCCTTCCTTCCTTCTTAAGGATTCTCAGAATCAATCTTCCTTCCTTCCTTCCTTCCTTCCTTCCTTCCTTCCTTCCTTCCTTCCTTCCTTCCTTCCTTCTTCCCTCCCTCCCTCCCTCCCTCCCTCCCTTCCTTCCTTCCTTCCTTCCTTCCTTCCTTCCTTCCTTCCTTCCTTCCTTCCTTCCTTCCTTCTTTCCTTCCCTCACTCCTTCCTTCCTTCCTTCCTTCCTTCCTTCCTTCCTTCCTATTTTCTCTTCTCCTCCTCTTCCTTGTATATCTCTCCTTTTTTTTCTTCCTCTCACTTTCTTAAGCTCTATGTATACTTGCCTGTAAGTTTCATTTGATGAGAATTCTTCAGCAATAAATAAAATTAAGAATTGTGAATTTGAGATCTTTGTATATGGATCTCTCCTTTGCACTTTCTGTTTCTTAGTAACAGGTCCCACACCCTCTCAATGTGCCAGGTCTCAGCAAAGTGCCTTTGGTTTAAGCCACTGCCCAAACAGAAGAAAGCAGTAGGCCAGAGTGGTAAGGCAGAGCTTCTTAAATGCTCAAAGCCTAGAGTCTGCATTTTCTTTTCTGGTGCTTTTAGAGAAAAGTTAACACCTTTGCCAGACAGGAAGTTCAAAACAACAAAAGGAAAGTTCAAAAGCAGCCTGATAGAAGACACTACCCCATTATATTGGTTCTTTTTGGGTTCCAGTCTTAGCTAGTGCAGTTTTTCTCCCTTCCTAACCTTTGCAAACACAAATTTAGATGTAAAGTAGAGAACTTTTGAAATTCTCTAGTATGCATTAATTATAAAGTTTAGAAGTCACAGCTTAATGGCCACAGGCAGAACATGTGTCTTTTAAAAAGCATTTAGGCTTGTAATGGCCTTTCTCTTTTCAGATGGACAAACTTAGATTAAAGGTTGTATCTCTCCTATGGGAACTTACTGAATCCTGGGAAACAAAGGCAGCATTCCAATACTCCAATATTTTTCTCCCATTGAAGATTGAATTTAGGCAGGCACATATTAAAGACTATCATTTGCTTAATAAACTGCTTCCCTGACTTAGAACAATTATTTTTCCAGCATTGGATGGAAGGATCGTCACTGTCCCCCAGCCCAACTTGAACAAGCTACTTCTACATTTTAGGGCTTATAACTTTTTTCCTTCCTTTTTTGGTATTGTTTTTGTATTTATTGAATGATTTCTAAATGTCAATTAAAACTAATTGACATTAGTTTAAATTAAGACAAAATTTTAATTAATGTCAACACAAAGATATATATATCATATATATAAAAGTATAAATATATATGAAAATATAAAAAGCATATATATATGTGTATATATATTAAGGGATGACTGCTGGGATAGCTATAGGAAGCAGAGAATCTTCTAGGATCTTAACAACTGAAATCAGAAACTTGATGTATTCATTTAACAAACTTCCATTTAGAACCTGCTGTAGTATGTGCCAAACTCTGAGGTCAACATGGAGCAAAAACAGTCACTTACTCATTTCCTAAAACTTAAAGTCTGTATTAACGAGGTTGTCTGTTTCCAATTCTTACTATGGCCTCTTTATTGGTTAGTGGATTCATTTTCTTAGATTTCTTTTTGTGGCAGTATGCACAATTCCTAACATTTCCTAGGTTACATCCTTTGAATTTCTCAACTTGAAGAAAGGGTAGTTTTTCTCTGGTCGTTCTATCAAGAAAATCTTGGAGGGAGGCTCTCCTGGATTAATCACATTAGGATGTGAAAATAGTACACTATCAGTGGCCATGTTTGGGTTTCTCTGTAACAATCTCTCTACAGAGTAAAACTTCTGCCCTTTATTGGAATTGAGGAGGAGCAATAACCTGTTTTTATCTCTTCCAGCAGCTCTGCTATCAAAGATAACCAGTGCCTCCAATTCCTAAAACTTGACCCCACTACCCATTGTAGATTTAGCTTTCGGGTCTGTCCAATTGTTTTCCAATTCCCAAAATGCTACTGCTGTTGTGCCTCAATTTCTTTGTCCTCGAGCATAATGCTTTTAATTTAACTTTTTAAAAAAGCAGTTTCCTCTCATTTTATTGCACGTTTAGAGATTTATTGCATTTCTCGTACATGTGTAAACTGATATGTTATCTGTATGTTTCATGTAGGTGTACTTTATATGAAGCCTCATTTGACTATTGCTATTCAAAATACCTACCATTGATGTAGCCCCATCTCAATTTTATGCAGTTGCTTTGATGAAATCCCACTTTGTTAGATATTCACTTAATCAGTGTTGTTCTTGGGATCAAAAACTATGTATTTTTCAGATGTACAGATTTGACCGAATTCAGACAGAAGACAATTATTTCCTTGTAAGTTGTCAGTTGTCATGAGAAATCTATTGATAATTTCATGTCATCATCACTTTGTAGTCATGTGAATACCTAGACTACTGATTTACAATGGGATTGGCTAGATTCTTCTCTACTTTTTTCTAGTGACACTAACTTCGGAGGTGGAGAATCTTATCACTGAAAGGACCATGTTACTTCACACAATAAGATGTTATATCTTTTAATATTGGAGAATGTGTCAAAATTTTGACAATGCTAACAAAGGTTTTAGTGAGAGGAAAGAGAAAATATTTTAATTCATGTTGAAATGCAGCAAGGAAAATTTGAATCCAGGAGTTTGTACTGTCAAACACTGATGTATACTGGCAGAGGTTGCCTTGTATTTTCTGAATAAGACATACCTAATTAACTACACTAACAAATACTAAAAATACCAGGTGATGGCTTTAATGAATATCTAACTTCTCTGTTTCTATTTCTCCCTCATTGCTTAGGGGTGTGTGTGTGTGTTTTTTTTTTTCATGGTTCACAGCAGCCTCAACGTCCCTGGACTCAGGTGATCCTCCCACATTAGACTCCTGACTAGCTGAGACTGCAGGCACACAGCACCACTCCTGGCTAATTTTTGTTTTGTTTTGTTTTGTTTTGTTTTTTTTTGTTTTTTAGAGATGGGATTTTTCCACATTGTCCAGTTTAGTCTTGAACTCCTGGGCTCAAACAATTCACCTGCCTCGGCCTCCCAAAGTGCTAACCATTGTGCCCACCCTCAAAGCTTAACTTTCAATTATGCCTATATCTCAGTGTTGACATATTGGAATTATTAGGTTGGTGCAAAAGTAATTGTGGTTTTTGCCAAAAACTAGCAATCTAATACTTGTGGGCTTTTATAAACTAATGAGGCTCTGACCCCAATGCAGAAAAATTAAATCTATATTTCTAGGAATAGCATCTGGGCAGTAGTACTTTATTAAGCTCTACAGGTGATTACAATATGGAGGCAGGAATGAAAACTACTGATCTCTCTTTATGTCATATAGGAACATGAAAATGAATATATATTTCTGCCTCTTTGATGGCATATTTGGTTTTGACTTCCTGCTGTAACTTAACCTCAGGATCTGTGAGAGCCATAGGTTCTAAATATTAATTATTATTTTGCTTAGAGACCTAATGCCAGAGAATCTTAACATTTAAGCATGTTGAGTTCTAAAATATGAAAAGGATTTTAAAGAATTTCATTGTTGTCTAGTACTTAAAATATAAAACCTGTTTTGGGCTTTCTCTGTAACCAAGCCAGAAGATTGTATGGAGACTTAGTTCCTCAAAGCTGGATTATTTTGAATAAATGTATAACCACTCTTTTATTTTCCAGGTAAGTGCTTTACAATACTATATGTCATATCTTGTATTTTTTTCTCTACTATATGGATTTTGGCTTCTCCAGATAAGACTATTTTTTCTTATCTAACATACACTGTATGTTTTTTTGTGAATGTCAGGGCAGTAAAAGTAAGATTGAGGATACTAAGTCATGAAAAGTTGAAGGTTTTGGAATCTGGATCAATTTTGGGGAGTATTAAAGGTCATGGAATGTCAAAAAAGATAGAGATCTCTAAAAGAAGGACTTTCTTGATGAAAGCTGTTCTTATGGAATGTTGGTTGTTATAGTGATAGAAGAAACAGAAGCCATTTATCCAATATTCAATTATTTATTTAAAAAATCAATTTGTGCCTATATGTGGCAGACAGCATCTTAGACATTTTATTGGGGAGCCAGATTGAAAGAGATGATACGTTAATAAGTATAGAAGTATGTATGCATTAATTTGTATGTGAAAAATATTTGAACATACAACATTAATGTTGAAGAAGAGATAAGACACAATCTAATAATATTTCCTTATAACATGGTTTTAAAAAATCTCCTAGGATTCTTAAAGCCAGAATGCTTTCTGTCTTTTCTATATTATCTGGGTCCTCAAGATGATTAAAAAATGGGTAGAAAGAGAATGGCTCTGGCAGTCACTTAGTCTTTGAATTCCTAAGAATCACTGTTCTTTAACCTTTGCTTTTGAATCCTCCAGTAACTTCCACTTTTGAATTGTTCCTGAATCCTAAACTTTGCTTTGTTTTCCTTGGTTGAAACTGTGTTTCTTTCACTACTTATTTTCCACATTTCTTGGATGATTCAAACCTTTTCCTGTCTTTTTTTTTTTTTTTTTGGTGTGGATCGTAAGTCAAAAACCAGGAGTGATATCTTTACATGTTATGATCAATTTTGAAATCATTGTGAAATGATTTTTATCTCTATTGACTTTATGATTCTTATAACCCTTCAGCTATTGCAGTAATTTCTACAGACTTTGAAGCCATTTCATAATTTTACTTCAGAAGCAGCTTGCTCATTATTTTCACAAATGATTATTTATATATTGAAAACTAATAATAGGTAGAAATTTAATTGTTATATAATAATTACTATGCAGTAGATTAATACTAAAATTATTCTTTAAGAAAGTAGTTCTCAATCAGGAGAAATTTTGCCCCACAGGGGATGTTTGGCAATGTTTGGAGACTTTTTTTTATTGTCATGACTAGGAAGTGCTACTGGCATCTAGTGGGTAGAAGGTAGGGATGCTGTTAAATATTCTATAATGCATCGGACAGCTTAAAACAAAGAATTATTTCCAGTCTGAAATATCAATAGTGCTGTACTTGACAAACCTCATCTTAAAATAATTCCAAGAACAAAACCATATTGTTGAATTTTTAATGGCTGCTTGAAAGTCATGGTACTATAATTTTTATCTGGGGAAAAGATAATTTAAAAGCATTTATGCTTTGGGTCTTCTTTCCTTTACATATTAATGTATTCCTTCTAAAGCTCTAAATTTGAGTAGGTTAAGTGATTTTCCTTCTAAAATGTTCAACTACCTATAACCATGAGTGCTTTCTCTTAAGTGCAAGTGCAAGCTGTCTTGTTAGCAAGTTATGCCAGATTCAGTTATTAAGAAAATGAATACCCTGTAGATAAAATATGTTCCCATTTCAAAGTAAATTACCCATTTAAGGGATACTGCAGCAATTTAAAAAATATGTTTTTTTGGCACAAATCAAAAATCTATTTCTATGTTCACCATATAGTTTCACATCTAATATCTAAGCTTGATTGCTGAATTTGTAAAGGAATGTCAATAAATGTGAATAGACATGCTCTCTAGAGTGCTAAATGTTAAAGTTGATATATATGTATCTGTATATTTACATAGAATTTACAAGCATATTGCTTCTAGATTTCGCTGGTACCTAGCATAATGCCTTTCAAGGAATATTGTGATATTGTGAGATGTACTTAGTCATATCTATATTTTTGTAAGGAAAATATTTTGTTGTTGAATATATTCGTATACATATTGTGATTATATGTCATATAGCCTTAATTTCTATTCATAAAAATGATAAAAGAAAGCAAAGACATTTCTTCTAGAAGACTTCTCTGATTCCTCCAGTCTTGAGTACATCCGTAGCATCTCAGGTACGTTACTATTAATCTACTACTAGATTGTTTCAAAATATCTATGTGCTATCTCCTGCAAGACTAGAAATTTTTATTTTGACCCTGGATCTGTCACATTGCCTGACATAAAGTAAAACATTCATGTTTTATGTGATGTTTTAATGTGACAGTTTCTGAAACAGGTAAGTTCCATGTTAATGGCAAACCCAGTTTGTTGTTCTCTTATTTTTTAAAAGTCAGTCTTGTTCCAGAGCTATGTAAAGATTTCATCATATGAATTAGAGATATACATTTTGCTTATCTATATTTATCTTTTCTCTGTATTCCCAAAAGCATCTCATTTTTGTTCAGATAGCCATGCATCTTCCCACAGCCCATATGACTCAAATGAAATGGCCACTTTTGTAGTTACAGGGCCTGTGTAGTTTAGGAGGTCAGCATTGGGAAATCCACCCTCCTTTCCAGAAAATGCTTTAGGAATTCATAATTAAACTCCAAGCACTTGGGATTTGGGGGAACTAATTATTAATAAGCAGAAATATTCCCCATTGTTAGGAGACAGGATATTTTTCTTCTCTTCTTCACCGTACATGAACAGCAGTCTGTTGCTTCAGTAGCTGCTGGCAGCCATCTTGCTGCTGTGGAGAAAGTCTAATCAACACAGAGAAGGGCAGAGCTGAGGCAACAGCAGAGGGGCAGAGCTGGATCTGTGACTATCTCACCTGGAGCTTATCCTACTTTTTGATTTAGGTTATGTGAGAAAGCATCTTTCTACATTTTGTAAGCTTTTTATTACTTGTAGCCTAAGCAACACAATGTTAGAAATTCCCAATCATCTCCTTTTATTTAAAAAAATCATTTGTATCTGTTGACTTTTTTCTATAATTCAGACTATAATCACCCGTCACACATTCAGCTATTTTCTCTTCTCTCTACTCTGTCTTTCTGCACCTCAAAGTTTCTATTCATTTCTTTTCTTTTATCCTGAGGCCTGCTGACAACTGCTTTTACATTCTCAACATTCCCCAGGTGAATTAGCAAGACGTCTTTACAACAAATACATTTCCTCTCTAAGAGAAATTCCAGCATTGGCTTTTAAGACATTAAAATTTTTACATTTTTTCAATCTTTCTGTTGTAAAATATTAAAGAATACTAAAGGAGGTGTAATATAGTGGTTAGCAGCTCATATCTGTAGTTAGTCTGTTTTCAAATTTTGGCCTCACTAGTTAGTGACTTGGACAAGTCATTTAAACTTACTAAACACCAGTTTCATCATCTAGAACAGCAGTAGCAAACAATGGTCCACAGACAAAATCTAGTATACTATCTTTTTAAAAACTTTTATTGTAATGCAATCACACTTACTTGGTTATGGATTGCGTATGCAGCTTTTGAGCCACAATAGCAGCTGAGTAGCTGTGGCTGACTGACTGTTAAGCTAGCAAAGCCTAGAGTATTTGTTATTTGGCTCTTTCCCAAAAATGTTTGCTAACTCCTGATCTAGAAATTTGGCTAAATAAAAGTCTCATAGGATTGTTGTGAGGCTTAAATGAGATAATACACATAGATAGTTAACATGGCAGCTGGATGTATAAACCTGCAATAAATGTTAGCTGCCATTATTGTTGTTAATAATAGTAATGCTCAGGAAAAGATCAGTGTTGGCAGATCAAAAGTTATGTGAACCAATACCCTCACCATTTTTTGCAGTTGAGGAAAATGACTGCCATGAGGACACATGATGTAGTTTTATTGAAAAATATTTATTAGCAAGGGGAAGAAAACAATATTTATTTTTGGAGTCAGTCCCCCAGGTGAGGTGTAAATATAATTGCGAGACTGCATAAATATATTTATACCACCCTGGTGAGACTATGATACTTTAAGTCTTATTTTTCATCCAGGGGAAATAAATGTTGTTTTAAAAATCATAACTCATTGCTATTGTTAATTCAATAATAATAATTGTGTATGGAGCTGCATTAGGGGAGAGTATATCACTAGTGTTTGGCCAGACAGCGGAACAATTAATAGAATCCCCATTTCCCCTAAGAGGTTTATTTGTCATGTCAAAGTTACTCTGGTCTGGTGCAACACAGATGGTGTTGTGACAGCACAAAATGATGAATGCCACATTGTTCTTTCTAATGATCTTCTTCTGCTCGATTCATCTTGTTTTGCAGCCTTGAATCTCTGCTACATGCCTGTTTTTAAAATAGGGGACATCCGGTAGAGGAAGTCAAAGAGGATGCTGCTTCTTTTGCTATATTTCTGAGTGTTAAGTGGGTCCAGAAAGTCCTAAAACATACTATGAATAAGAAAATGAAAACATATCACCAGCTTTATCACATAAATGAAAAAATAGTAAACTTTTCTATTTATAGTAAACAGTTGACTATATCCTAGTTTTATACAAAATAAATTCTGCTAAACTAGCTTAATTATCTCTATGACATGGTTCTGGGTATGATAATAAAGGAAAACATACATATTAGAAAGGACACAGTTAAATGATCATTCTCTTTCTTAATTCACTGTTGAAAAGATATACAACAGGTTAGAGAATCAATAAAAGGATCAATAAAAAGAGTGTAAATGTCAATAGAGAAAACAAGGTAGTTCATATAATGAGGAATCTCGAATTCAGAAACTGATGTTGTAGTAATGTACTATTAAAATATACTTTGATTAAAATGGATGGATCTGTCAATTGAGTTGACAATTCAGGAATACATTCACATTTGCACTGCTCTGAAATTCATTGTATAACTTTTCACTTTTTTGCACTTCCATGGTTTCTTGTTTAGATGTCGAGGTGAATGCTAAATATTAAGAGAAGTTTCCTTCATCCTGTAAATCTTCTCCAAACAGTGTCCTGGGAATAATAGCTATAAAATACAGAATAGTTTTCGTCAACTTTTAGAACCCGTGAAACTCTTAACAACATTCAGCATACATGTAAACCATCAATTTTAAATTATTTATGTTTTAAAGTGTTTGTAATAATATTTTAAATTGGCAATTATACCAGCTCCCTATTTGTGAGGAGGAGAATGTCATTTGTAACCAATGTATCAATATTAAACTTGATAAACATTACCTTGAGTCATAAATTACAATCCTCATCTAGCCAAATTTTTTCTTTTCCTTTTTCTTTCTTTCTTTTTTTTTTTTTTTTTTTTTTTTCTGAGACAAGGTCTTGGTCCCATTTTGACCAGACAGGCATGTGCAATGGTACAATAACTGCTCACTGCAACCTCAAACACCTGGGCTTAAGGTATCCTTCTGCCTCGGCCTGCCGAGTAGCTAGGACTATAGGCACATGCCACTATGCACAGCTAATGAGGCTGAGGCCGGTGAATTATGAGGTCAGGAGATTGAGACCATCCTGGCTAACATGGTGAAACCCTGTCTCTACTAAAAATACAACAAGAAAAGAAAATTAGCCAGGTGTGGTGGCACACACCTGTAGTCTCAGCTACTTGGGAGGCTGAAGCAGGAGAATGGTGTGAATCCAGGAGGTGGAGCTTGCAGTGAGCCGAGATCGTGCCACTGCACTCCAGCCTGGGCGACAGAGTGAGATTCCCTCTCAAAAAAAAAAAAAATTTTTTTTTTTTTTTTTTTTTTTTTGTAGAGATGAGGTCTCACAATGTTTGCCAGGCTGGTCTGGAATCCCTGGCCTCAAGTGATCGTCTTGCCTTGGTCTTCCACAGCCAAGTTTTTAATTCTGTTTTTAACTAAAGCAGAAAATCTTGTCACAATAATACTTTGTAAATGGCTTTAATTATGTATCATTCTGGGTATTTAAATCAAACTTCCTTCTAAGTCAATGAGGCAGTTTGTTCCAGACTCCAGATTCATTAATTTCTATTCACTTTTTACTTTCAACTCTGAAATTCTGCTTTATTGCAGCATTTTCATGTTGTTTGTAAATCTGTCTGATGATATATATTTTTAAACCTATTTTTTCCTCCAAAAAATGAGAAAACATTCAAATGCTAGGGAAAACTCTCAGTAATCTCATAGTAATACTTTAGATATACTTTTGTCTTCAATGATAAAAATTACAATATTTTGATGCTGAAATGATGGCTTTAGGCTCTGCAAGATACTAAATGTATTCCTGAGATGTTCCACTAAAACAAGCTGCATGTAATCATTCAAATGGTCTTTTCTGATAACGTTGGTGTCATAAAGGAATGTTTTTCATCTCACTCCCTATTTTAATTTCACCTTCTCCTTTTACTGACAGCATACTTCACTGTGGAAAACTAGTCACCCACTTATTGCCAGTTTTTTCACCAACATGCTGAAAGATGTATATATTCACTAGATGAAATGTGATTGCAATGAAAGATTTCACCATGTTCTTCAATTCCGAATCAATAATATAGATGTATATTATTGACTACCAACTAAACTCTACAGACAACAATGTGCAGGATTGGCATGTTTTTATTTGTTTTATTTACTTGTTTTCATTGTAGAGTGGTGTTTTTCCTTGTTAGACACAGAAGTGCTGTTCTGTTAAGATTAATTTCAGTACATGTTTTCTAGTGTACACTACAAAAGAAAAATATTACCCCCATAGCACATTTTTCAATAATAAACTGCACAAAAAGACATCATGCACTTCCCCCTTCCACTGCACATAGCAAAAAGCTTATTCATATGCTTGCATATGCATGGTCTTGTCTACTGAAAAGTGAAATATGCTCATCATGTTTTAGTAATTGCTCTTCCACATTATATGTCATGGATATGTGTGTGCAAATTCTGGGTTGTGCCTTGAAAGAAGGCATTCCCTTCTCTTTGTCTGGGAAATGTTGAGAATAAGAACAGATTTCATGGACCTAGAGATAAAACGGTGTGCTGAGGAGAGTAGAGGCCTCCTTCTAGCCTTGAATTATATGTAACTGAGAAATAAAATTTGATCTTGTTAATCAATTTTATTTATTTATCTGTGTTATAGGAGCTAAGTTGAGGTCTAATATAATCTCCTACATTAGAAAAAGATTGCATCTATGTTAATAAATCTGGTTGTGTCTATATCTATAGTTATTAGAGAAACTGCTTAATATTTCTGAACTTCAGCTTTTGAATCTGTAAAACACAGATGAGAACACCTACCCTACCTAGTTGTTGTAAGGATTAAATGATAGGAAATATGTGAAGTGCTTTCACAGAGTTTCTAGTGTTATGCTTAACTACTCAGTAGAGTTTAACTGTTATTATTGAATTTTATATTTTGGTGCTTTGGAATATAACTAAATTATTAAACTATTTTCTGTGTGAATAGCGATTATATTTAATTAAACCCTGTTGCTTTAACTCACTTGATGTTGGGATACATTAGCCTGATTCTAGATCTGTCTGGTAGATACACCACCAGCCAGACAACTCATTCTTTTTAGCCAGTGATCATGGTTCCCTTAGCTGATTTCTGCTTTGAATATGTTTATGCATTAAACAAAATAATGGTTGTAAATTGATTGGCATGTTGTAACATGTTGTAACTCCTTGATAATTGAAGACTATTATTATTTAATTTTTTTTTTTTTTTTTTTTTTTGCTGTTAGCTGTTACATATTCTTCAATTAACAGTAAGAAAAAAATGACCCAAAGATTTAAAGTGATTTCTTTAAAATTCTTCTTCTAGGATTTGGAGCCAAGATGGCTGACTAGCGGTAGCCACGAAGAAAAATCTCCCACCAAGAGACCAGGCCATGGAGAACACTGGCACACTCTAAGCAGATCTTCAGAAAGACAGCATTGAGAGTGGACAGAGGAAGGACAGAGACCTTGGGATGAAGGGGTTGGAAGTTGGGACCATGCATGGGGCTGCTGAGCACCAGGACTTGTCCCTGTCCCCCGCCCTCCCCAGTGGCTCCCAGGGAACTGATGAGTTAAACTGGCCAGGAGTGGCCTGCTCTCACCAGGGACCTCCAGAATCCTAGCTGCAAGAGACCCCACAAGCTCCACGACACTTGGGATGGCAGGGAGGGAAGTTTGGAGAGGCAGCAGGGGCAGGACTGTAGCTTGTGAGGAGCCCAGAAGGTTTGGCATGGGAAGGGCTGCAGTGGAGCATGGCCAGGAATGCCTATTTGCCAAAGCTTGCCAAGCTCTTCTAGGTGCCTTCAGCCTTTGGTAACTGCCAGACCTGGAGAGAGGAGGGTAGTCTTGCCTATGGGATGGGGGCAGTCTTATCTGAGCATCCGCCTGTCTGCTGGCCTCTCCTAGGGCCCCAGCCTTCTCACCCCAACTTGCATTTCAGCCCTCAGCCTTGGTTGCCCAAGCAGGGTGCTTCCTGGGATCCATCATTATAGTTCCTTCACTGGAAGACCACACCTAGCAGACCATGCCTAACCATTGTAGAGTTCCAGCAGACCGCCCTCCACCGATGTGCAGCCACCCACTTGCAGCCTCCCTTGACTGAACCTCACCCCATCGCTTTGCCATCATGCACTTTTCCATGAGTCCAGCCCTTCCCTATGAACCACTTTGCTGGCACATGTGCATAAGTAGACATCCCGTCCCCTCATCTCCCGTCATGTGCACATGCACCGTGTTACCCCACTGCTGCTGGCACAAGTGTGCACACACTGACACTGCTGCCTCTTTTCTGACAATGCATGAAGGCCAGCATACTGCCCCCACTGGTGCCCTGGCCCTGCCAACATGTGGACACTCCACTGCACCATCACTGTTATTGATGTGTGTGCAGGTGTGGGTCCTGCTGCCATCATCCTGAAGAAGGACTGTGGCTGGGACCCCACATTAGAGGGTTGTTGCCAGGGTACCAGAAACATTTTAGCCTCCACCCAGCGCTGGAGGTGTCTAACCTCAAGGGGCCAAAGAATAAAGCCAGGAACCCAGTACCAGCCCCTCAAGACTAGAGCACACAGTTTAGAAGTGATGAGCCCTTTTACCTCCACCCGCCAAAATCTTCCAAGATGAAGCCAGTTGATTGAATCCACCTTACATCACAATTAGACCCTCAAGGGCATCAAAGATAAAAGCAAAACACAAATCCAAAACCCATCCAAAAGACAGCAACTTCAAATATTAAAGGACAATCAGCCCACACAGCTAAAACAGCACCATTATAAGAACTCTGGCAACTCAAAGAGCTACAGTGTCTTCTTACCTCCAAACAACCACACTAGTTAACCAGCAGTGGTTATTAACAACATTGAAATGGCTAAAATGACAGACATATAATTCAGAATCTGGATAGAAATGAAGATCATTGAGAGTCAGGAGAAAATTGAAACCCAATCCAAGGAGTCTAAGGAATCTAGTAAAACAATATAAGAAATATAAAACAGAATACACATTTTAAGGAAGAACTAAACTGAGCTGATAGAACTGAAGAACTTACTACAAGAATTTCATAATACAGTTGCTAGTATTGACAGCAAAATAGACCAACCTGAAGAAAGAATTCCAGAGGTCGAAGACAGGTTCTTCGAATCAACTGAATCAGACAAAAATAAAGATAAAATAAGACAAATAATGAACAAAACCTCCAATAAATATAAAATTATTATAGAGACCAAACCTACGACTCATTGGCATCTCTGAAAGAGAGAGAGAGAGAGAAAGAAAGCAACTTGGAAAACATATTGGAAGGTATTGTTCATGAAAACTTCCCCAACCTCCCAAGAGAGGTCAACATGCAAATTCAGGAAATGCAGAGAACCCCATTGAGATGCTGTACAAGATGACCATCTCTAAGACACATAGTCATTAGATTCTCCAGGCTCAATGTGAAAGAAAAAACATAAAAAGCAGCTAGAAATTAGGAGCAGGTCACGTGCAAAGGGAACTATCAGGCTAATAGCAGACCTTTCAGCAGAAACCTTACAAACCAGGAGACTGGGGACCTATATTCAGCATTTTTAAGAAAATAACTTTCAACCAAGAATTTCACATCCAGCCAAACTAAACTTCATAGGCAAAGGAGAAATAAGATTCTTTACACAAAATCAAATGTTAATGGAACTCCTTGCCATCAGACTGGTATTACAGTAGGTTCTTAAGGGTGTGCTAAACATGGAAACGAAAGATTATTACCTACCACCACAAAAACACACTTAGGTTCGAGGCCCACTGACACTATAAAGGAACTATACAATCAAGTCTACGTAACAGCCAACAGACAATATGATGACAAGTTCAAATCCTCACATATTGATTTAACCTTGAGTGTAAATGAGGTAACATCCCACTTAAAAGGCAAATTGGATAAAGAAGCAAGACTCAATTGTAGGCTGTCTTCAAGAAACCCACCTCACATGAAACACCCAGAAGCTCAAAGTAAGGGGATAGAGAAAAATCTACCAAGAAAATGGAAAACAAACAAACAAACAAACAAAAAACAGGGGTTGCTATTCTAATTTCAAACAAAACAGACTTTAAACCAACAAACATAGAACAAAGACAAAGGGCATTTCATAATGGTAAAGGGTTCAATTCAACCAGGAAACTTAACTATTCTAAATATATATGAACCCAATACTGAGATACCCAGATTCATAAAGCAAATTCTTAGAGATCTATGTGAGACTTAGATAACTACACAATAATAGTGGGAGACTTCAACACTCCACTGACAGTATTAGATACATCATGAAGCAGAAAACCAAGAGAGACATTCTCAGCATCTGAACTCAACACTTGACCAAATGGACCTTGCAGACATCTACAAAACTCTCCTTCCAACAACAGAATATACATTCTTCTCATCTGTACATGGCACATAATCTGAAATTGACCACATGATCAACCGAATAGAATTCTAAGCAAATTCCAAAAAGCCAGAATTATACTAGCCACATTCTTGGATCACAGTACAATAAAAACAGAAATCAATACCAAGAGGATGACTCAAAGCCATACAATTATATGAAAATTAAACAACGTGCTTCTTTGTGACCTTTGGGTAAAGAATGAAATTAAGGCAGGAATCAAGAAATTCTTTGAAATGAATGAAAACAAAGATAAAATATGCCAGAATCTCTGGAACACAGCTAAAGCAATGTTAAGATGAAAGTTTACACCACTAAAAAGTTAGAAAGATGTCAAATTAATAATCTAATAATCTAACATCACGCCTAGATGAACTAGAAAAACAAAAGCAAACTAACACCAAAACTAGCAGAAAACAAGAAATAACTACAATCAGATTTGAACTGAAGGAAACTGAGGTGGGGAAAACAATAAAAGTATCCACAAAACAAGAGGTTTGGTTTTAGAATAAATAAATATGATTGATAGCTAGCTAGACTAATAAAGAAAAAAGAGACAAGGTCTAAATAAACACAATTAGAAGTGACAAAGAAGACATTGCCCTAATTCCACAGAAATACAAGAAAGCCTCAGAAACTATTATGAATGAACACCTCTTCACACACAAATTGGAAAACCTAAAAGAAATGGATAAATTCCTGGATACGTACAACCTCCCAAGATTGAACTAGGAAGAAATTGAAACCATGTACAGAACAATAACAAGCTCTGAAATTGAATCACTAATAAAAGGCCTACCAACCAATAAAAGCCTAGTACTACAGAAATTTACAGCTGAATTTTACCAGATGTATAAAAAAGAGTTGGTACCATTCCTACTGAAATGATTCCAAAACACTGAGGAGGAGGTACTGCCCCCTAACTCATTCTGTGAGGCCAGCATCCTAACACCAAAACCTAGCACAGATACAAAAAAAAAAAAAAAAAAAAGAATGTTTCAGGTTAATGTCCTTGATGAACATAGACATGAAAATCCTCACCAAAACAGTAATTAACTGAATCCAGCAGCACGTCAATAAACTAATCCTTCAAGATCAAGGAGGCTTTATCCCTGAGATGTAAAGTTAGTTCAATATACACAAATCAATAAGTGTGATTCATCACATAAACAGAACTAAAAGTAAAAGCCATATGATCATCTCAATACAGGCAGAAAAGGCTTTTGATACAATTCAACATATCTTCTTGTTAAAAGCTCTCAATAAATTAGGTATTAAAGGAAATATCTCAAAATAATAAGAATCATCTGTGGCAAACCCATACCCAACGTCATACTGAGGGGCAAAAGCTGGAAATATTTCCACTGAGAATTGGACAAGACAAGAATGCCCACTCCCACCACTCCTATTCAACATAGCACTGGAAGTCCTAGCCAGAGCAATCAGGCAAGAGAAAGAAATAAAAGGCTTCTAAATAAGAAAAGAGGAAATCCTACAATCTCTGTTTATAGATAATATGATATTATACATAGAAAACCCCATAGTGTCTACACAGAAGTCCCTATATCAAATTAACAACTTCAGAAAAGTTTCAGAATACAATATAAATGTACAAAAATCAGTAGCATTTCTATACAATAAGAATGTCCAAGCTAAGAGCTATATTAAGAATGCAATCCCGGCCGGGCGCGGTGGCTCAAGCCTGTAATCCCAGCACTTTGGGAGGCCGAGACGGGCGGATCACGAGGTCAGCAGATCGAGACCATCCTGGCTAACCCAGTGAAACCCCGTCTCTACTAAAAAATACAAAAAACTAGCCGGGCGAGGTGGCGGGCGCCTGTAGTCCCAGCTACTCGGGAGGCTGAGGCAGGAGAATGGCGTAAACCCGGGAGGCGGAGCTTGCAGTGAGCTGAGATCCGGCCACTGCACTCCAGCCTGGGCCACAGAGTGAGACTCTGTCTCAAAAAAAAAAAAAAAAAAAAAAAAAAAAAAAGAATGCAATCCCATTCATAGTAGCCACACAAAATAAAATGCCTAGAAATACAGCTAACCAGGGAGGTGAGCAATCTCTAAAACAAGAATTACAAAATACTATTGAAATAAGTAGGAGATGACACAAAAATGGAAAAATATTTCATGCTCATGGAAAGAAAGAATTGATATTGTCAAAATGGCAATATTTCCCAATGGAATTTACAGATTCAATCCATCACTATCAAACTGTCAAAGACAGTTTTCACAGAGTTAGAAAAAAATTAGTCTACAATTCATATGGAACCTAAAAAAGGCCTAAATAGCCAAAGCAACCCTAAGCAAAATCAACACAGCTGGAAGCATCGTGTTACTTCACAGTAACCCAGACAGCATGCTACTAGTACAAAAACAAACAGATGGACTAATAGAACAGGTTAGAGGATCCAGAAATAAAGCCACACACCTACAATCATCTGATCTTCAACAAAGTTGACAAAAATAAGCAATGGAGAAGGATTCCCTATTCAATAAATGGTGCTGGGCTAACTGGATAGCCATATGCAGAAGATTAAAACTGGACCCCTTTCTTACATCATATACAAAAAACAATTCAAAGTGAATGAAAAACTTAAGTATAAGAGTTAAAACTATAAAACCCCCAAAGAAATCTAGGATATACCATTCTGGGCATAAGCCCTGGCAAAGATTTTGTGACAAAGATGTCAAAAGCGATTGCAATGCAAACAAAACATTGACAAATGGGACCTAATTAAACTAGAGTTTCTGCACAGCAAAGGAAACTATCAACAAAATAAACAACAGCCTAGAGAATGGGAGAAAAATTTTGCAAGCTATGTATTCAACAAAGGTCTAATATGAAGAATCTGTAAGAAACTTAAACAAATCAGTAAGCAAAAACAAACAACCTCATTAAAAAGTGGGCAAAGTACGTGAACGAACACTTTTCAAAAGAAGACAGACATGCAGTCAACAAGCATAATAATAAAAAAGCTCAACATCACTAGTTATTAGAGAAATGCAAATCAAAACCACAATGAGATACCATCTTATGTAAGTCAGAAATTCCATTATTAGAAAGCAAAAAATCAACAGATGTTGGCAAGGCTATGGAGAAAAGGGAATACTTATACATTGCTGGTGGGAATGTAAATTAGTTCAGCCGCTGTGGAAAGCAGTTACGTAATTTCTCAAAGAACTTAAAACAGAACTGCCATTTGACCCAGCAATCTTATTTTTGGGTATATATGCAAAGGAATACAAATCATTCTACTAGAAAGATACATGCACTCATATGTTCATTGCAGCATTATTCACAATAGCAAAGACATGGAATCAACCTAAATTCTCACCAATGGTAGACAGGATAAAGAAAATGTGGTACATCTACAACATGGAATACTATGTAGCTATAACAAAGAATGAGATCATGTTTTCTTGTAACAACATGGGTAGATCCGGAGGCCATTATCTTAAGCAAACTTCCTGAAGAATAGAAAACCAAATACTGCATATTCTCATTTTTAGGTGGGAGCTAAACAATGAGTACCCATGGACACAAAGAAGGGGACAACAGATTCTGGGAATTTCTTGAAGACAGAGGGTGGGAGGAGGATAAGGATCAAAAAGCTGCCTATCAGGTACTATGCTTATTGAACCTGGGCAACAAAATAATCTGTACACCAAACCCCTGTGTGTGTATGACACTCAATTTACCTGTGTAACAAACCTGCACCAGTACCCTTGAAGCTAAAATAAAAGCCTAAAAAAAAAAAAGACAAAGTTCTTTCTCAAGTCTATGTATTTCCACTTTTGAGAAAAGTAGATAAAATCAAACTAGCTTAAGAAAGATTTTGTTTAAAAGAATCTGTGGTAGCTAACAGTGTTGAAGACAAAGCTGACCACTCAGTTTATATGTGTATGTGCTTCTTGGCACCTGCAGTGTGGAATGTTTCTTCAAGCAATTAACTTTTTCTGTATTTCATCTTTTAAAGCATTTCACTATATTATTTGAAGATACAGATAACTATATAGATTTACTGTAACCAATTATAATTGAAAATATTAGGAGTTCATGTCCTTTGCAGGGACATGGATGAAGCTGGAAACCATCATTCTGAGCAAACTATTGCAAGGACAGAAAACCAAACACCGCATGTTCTCACTCATTGGTGGGAATTGATCAATGAGAACACTTGGACACAGGGTGGGGAACATCACACACTGGGGCCTGTCATGGGGAGAGGGGTTGGGGGAAGGATAGCATTAGGAGAAATATCTAATATAAATGACAAGTTGATGGGTGCAGCAAACCAACATGGCACATATATATCTATGTAACAAACCTGCACGTTGTACACATGTACCCTAGAACTTAAAGTATAATAAAAAATACATAATTCAGATTTTAAATTTTTTGGGAAAGACCTTAACATTTTAATATAAGGGTTTCATTAATAATTCATATTATAGTAGGCATAGTGGTTAGGAGCTGGACTCTAGAACTAGATACCAGTGTTTGAATCCTGATTTTGCCACATATTAGATTTGGGACTGCAGAATATTAAATTCTCTGAGCAAAAGTTTTCCAACTTAAAATCAGAATACTAAGAATATCTCTCTTGTAGAGTTATTGTGAGCATTAAGTGAATTAATACATGCAATGTACACAGAAGAGAGATTAATGTTATTACTGTTATTACAAAATTATTAAAAATACTTTTGAGAATGTAAAATATTTTAAGTATCAAGAAAAATTGATTTAATATTATTTAATATAAAGCTTAGTATCTTTTGTAATTTCTTGAAAATATTTAGTTTAATTTTTCAAATATAGCTCTTTGTGTTCTAATTGCACAGAGCTTTTAAGCCATACCTCATATTTCTATTATGTCCTTTTTGCATATTCTATCTTTTTCTCTTTATACATTAATGGAGATATTTTCAACTAATCTCTAAGTTTGCTAATCTTCATTTCAGCTATGGCTAATACGAATTAAATGTATTTGTCGTCTCCAATTTCAGTTATTGAAATTTTAGTTTTATAATTTTCATTTTATTCTTTTATATAGATTCTAAAATTATGCTGCTTCACTCAACTTATATTTAATTTTCCTGGATATATTAATAATACATATTTTAAATTCCATATTTGATAATATTAAGATTCATTTGTGGGCATTTATCTACTATCTATTTTCTTTACTTTTTAGTATTCTGTTCTTATTGCCCGATATGATAGGTAATTTTTGATTGAATGCTGAACATTGGTAAAATAAATTTGGACGATACTTGACATTCTGAATGCAATTGTCTTCCTCAGGGAGGCCTTCCTGTTGCTTCTGGCAGACTATTAGGGAAGATTCAGATAATCTTAATTCGGTTTTTGTAAAGACAGGACTACATGTGATTAGCTCTTCTTTCTGCAGTATAGTAATATAGGAATCCCAACAGGAAGCTTGACATGTTTATCAAGTGATCTTCTTTGATAGTTCCTGAACTTCAATGTTATGTGCCTTCCCATAAGATTACTCCAAGTCTGCTTGGCTTCTCAGACACTGCTTTCTGTATCTCTGCAGCTTGGGTCTAGACACAATTTCTCATAAAGCAGCAAATGCTGTAGCTAAAATGGGCCAATGTACACCTCAGGCTGTTGCTTCAGAGACTGCAAGCCCCAAACATTGGTAGCTTCCATATGGTGTTTGGCCTATGGATACACAGAAGTCAAGAACTGAGGTTTGGGAACCTCCACTGAGATTTCAGAGGATGTATGGAATGCCTGGATGTCCAGGCAGAAGTCTGCTGCAGGGGCAGAGCCCTCATGGAGAGCCTCTACTAGTTCAACACAGAGGGGAAATGCAGGGTTGGAGACCCCACACAGAGTCCCCACTGGGGCATTGCCTAGTGGAGCTGTGAGAAGAGGGCCACCATCCTCCAGATGCCAGAATGGTAGACACACTGACAGCTTGCACTGTGCATCTGGAAAAGCCACAGACACTCAACACTGGCCACTGAAGGCAGCCAGGAGAGAAGCTGTACCCTGCAAAGCCACAGGGGTGGAGCTGCCCAAGGCTGTGGGAGTCCATCTTTTGTGTCAATATGCCCTGGATGTGAGACATGAAGTCAAAGGAGATCATTTTGGAACCTGTAGGTTTGACTGTCCTATTGGATTCTAGACTTGCCTAGGGCCTGTAGCCCCTTTGCTTTGGCCAATTTCTCCCATTTGGAACTGATATATTCACCCAATTCCTGTACTCCCATTGTATATAAGAAGTAAGTAATTTGCTTTTGATTTTACAGGCTCACGGGTGAAAGGGACTTGTCTTATCTCAGGTGAGACATTTAACTTGGATTTTTGAGTTAATGCTGGAATGAGTTAAGACTTTGGGGGACTGACTGTTGAAAGGGCATGATTGTGTTTTAATATGTGAGGACATGAGATTTGGGAGGGGCCAGGGGAAGAATGATATGGTTTGGCCATGTCCCCACCCAAATCTCATCTTGAATTGTAGCTCCCATAATCCCACGTAGGTTGGAAAGGACCCAGTGGGAGGTAACTGAATCATGGGAGTGGGTTTTTCCCATGCTATTCTCATGATAGTCAATAAGTCTCATGATATCTGATGGTTTTATATAGGGTAGTTCTCCTGCACACATGATCTTGCCTGCCACCATGTAAGATGTGGCTTTGCTCCTCCTTCGCCTTCTGCCATGATTGTGAGGCCTCCCCAGCCATGTGGAACTGTGAGTCCATTAAAGTTTTTCTTTATAAATTACCCAGTCTTGGGTATTTCTTCCTGGAAGAATGAAAATGGGCCAGTAAAGGGGAAAAAAGTGCTAAATACCAGGCTTATTTCTATGTTTCTTTTTTGGGGGCGATTTTGCTGTTTAAATTCTTCTGCTATGGAAGCTCTTCAATACCTTCAAACAAAAATTTAAAAACATTGTATTTCGCTTCTCTGAATGTTCACAGGGGGATGGTTCATATAAAAATACCAGTCATCATACTTATGTACAGAGAAGTTAGTACATTCATTCTAGGAGAATCCATTGTCACACTGCCAAAGTCCTCTATCTTTCACTTGCAAAAGCTGAGTTCATTTTACTTCAAACATTTCTCTCTTATACACACACATAGATTTTCACCTGTTTTATTTTTTCTAGTCCTTAATGTTAGCTCCCAAATTTTGGTTACTTTTTCAGGAAAATCATCTCCAGTTACTATTTTATATGGGAGTTATAATGTCCCTAGTTCAAATTAAGAGAAAGTATGGTGCTAGTTTTACAAATACACTAATAAAAAGGAAAGCTGTAAGTCTTGATATGTAATTCAATATCAGAATGAATCTTTATTCCTACCATATAAAGCCTCTTTAAAATTCCATAATGTACTCAATATGGATCTCCACAAAACAAATGCCTTGCTTATCCTCTCTTACCAATTTACACCGCAGAAACACAATTTTTAAAATAAAACATTTTGATGTTTATTTAAATATCAAAATTAAGCACTAATGATACAATTATAAGAATAACTTTATTGAATGAAATATTGTTTGAATATAATACTGTTTTCTGTATGGGATCCAAATATTATTACACCTTTCTATTCTTTCCTGCTCCTGATTATTTAGCTACATACTTTTGCCACAATTAGCAGGATCTAATGTATACTTTTTGAAGCTTTCCTGTTTTCAATTTTCTAAATAAAAAAGATACTTAGTCAAAAGAGGTCAATGCTGCTTTCAAATGCCAAGTGATCCTTTGCTTTTAACATAATTGAAACTTAAGCATCATAGATAAACACAACCTTGTGCGTTCTGTGATGAAAAACGTGCTGGTTCAAATCTCTTTTACCAAGATATTGTTTTTAAAAATTGACCACTTTATCAGGGGGATGGAATCACTTTGCTCTATCTTAGTGGGTGCTGAGCCTGGATCACTGGTCCTGACTCACCCTTTGCTTCTGTTGTGTTTCATTTGTCTCTTTCTGTGTCTCTTTTTCCTGCAGTAGTTCTGCCTGAGACCATCTCAATACATTGGCACCTCTATTAAATTGGAAGTTAGGGTTAGAGATGTAATCCCTCTTTTCATTAAAGTCTCCTTGACACCTATATAAATTTACCCATTCTTCCCTCACAAACTTAATCTGAATCAAGATTTTGCAAGATGCAGACTTTTCCAGGCCACACAAGCTCTTGTTTTAACTTCCTCTGGGGAAACAGCAGCTTGAATAATTGACTGCTTAATATACAGGCTCATTATGTGTTTAAGAATCAAAAAGATCTTCTCTAAGGCGATTTTTTGTGGTCATCTTCTGTGTAAGTAATTAGCAATTTTTCTGGATCAAAAAGTATTTTTCAATTGCTACCTGACCTAAAATATTTTAAGATATTTTATTGTAGGAGAGATGACATGTAGACAGATAACAATAAGCCAGCATGGGAAAAGTACTCTAAAAGTCATAAAACAAAAATGCTTTAGAAATTTAGAGGATAAAATGGTTACTCTTTACAATTCCCCCGCCTCTCACCGCCCTCCCCCCAAAAAAAATAGCAAAAGGGAATATCTGACTTGGCAATTAGGGTTTTGTGAGCCACTTTGGAATGCGATCCTTTTGTATGTAGAAGAAACATATTAATGAATCCAAATCATTGATGCACAAATAGGTTTAGATCCCAATTCCTCTTAAATAGGGGGCTGCTTATCTTTCTGCTACTTTTTTGCCCCTTCAGTATTTTGGGTGGAAAAGTATTTAAAGTAAATTTAGTAAATGTGAGAGAATTTGGCACTTTGAAGAGGACAAAAAAGCTTTTAATATGAGTTGCTTGATTTTGTGTACAATTATAAAATTAAAGGTTTTACTTAATTTACACAGAAGCATTCAGGAATTCATCTGTGGGGGAAGGTGTACTATACCTACTTTCTGCTACAGATAAGCGTTAGATGTATTACAACACATGCATTCCTGCTGTGGTTCTTTCTCCCTTTTCTTTCAAGTATTAATGAAAGGAGTTTCTGATCCAGAGTGGCTATTTGTCATGGACTACATTTATTTCTCTGTCTTAGTTCTTATTATGGAGAACATCATTGGAAAGACATCATACTTTCATAGGTGACTAATCTATGATTAAGACAGATCACTCATTGCTTCATAAGTAACATCTGGCATCAAAGATAATTCCATTGACTTGAAATCTCATAAAACGTTAACATCATTAGGTTGAAGAAAGACTGTCATTATTTCTAGTTATAATGAAAGATTTCTACCAGAAAGTCACATAAAGGTACTTTATAATTTTCCCCAAAGATCTATAAAGTGTCAAACACATTTTTTGAAGTTATCCTAGAAGTTTGCTTCCCCATGACAGCAGATCCTTGAACAGTGAGGAAAAAGGTGTAATGCTCAGGTACAGAACATGCTTTGCAGAGTGGCCTCCAATTTGCTAACACTTGTTTTACTGATGTATAACCACAGATACTAAAAGAAGAGAAAATTGATTTCTAATGAAAAATATGTTTCCGTAGCCAATATGGTTCATAAACATTACTGCTTTCCCTCCAGATAATAAATTTTAGTGAAAAATTTCTGCACAGAATTACATCATTGATAGGTTTGAATTGATGAGAAAGGTTTACTGTTTTCTGGGAATAAATCAAGAATTCTTTTATTTGTTTCCCAATCTATAATGACGTCAAATCAATGCTGGGAACTCTCCTGAGTTTGTATTGGGTAACTGTTTCTTTAACAAATAAAATAACAAAAATCACAGTTAGTAATAATATGCTCCTAAATTATTATACAATAATAATAAAGACTCAGAGAATAATAAAACAAGGAAGAATTTGTTTAAAGAAACTCCTATCTGGAGCTTTAATTCAGAAATTAAATATTTTTTAGAATTTCTTTACTCAATTCTGATTGCTTGATTGTTTTTGAAAAGTTTTGCTCATCTATCTTTCCTAGGGTACAATGAAAAAATTCCATTTATACTATTCTTTGAAAATAATGTACTTTTAAAATAATTAAAATAATATGTACTTAAGGTGAAAAGGAATACGAATTGATGGGTATTATATACTTTTCATTTATAGTATATATAAAATAAAGTATTTATAAATTGAAAAATCTATAGATGCTATGCCATATTAAAACATACATACACACAGTTTTTTGAAGCATTCTCTGTTTTTAATTTGCATATTTTTAATTGATGACTTTTCCTCCTCTAAGAAACAGGTGGGATAGAATCAGAAAGCAGAAGGGGGCTGAATTTATGGTACATACAAAGTTGTTTCTATGAACACTACCTAGAATTCTGATTATATTATCATAAAAAAAGTCTGTATTTTAAATAAATAATTTCAGAAAAGCTATCCCCATTAATATATATTTTCCTTTGCCAATATTAAGCTTCCTTTAAATCTTGGTTACCCTGTTTGTAAAAGAAAACCAAAACCAAAATTCCAAAAAAAAAAAAAAAAAAAAAAAAAAAACCCAAAAAACCACGAACACAAAAATTGCCAAATAAACTCTATGGTGTTCAAATGATCATAAATGACAGTCTTAAGAAAGACTAAAAATGTATTTACGAAATAAATTGTCTTGAAGCTTTGTATGTTAATGCGTATGTGTATGTGAATTTAAAATACAAAAGCATTTATGGAATATGTGGTTTGCTTTTTAAAAACTTGATGATAATCTTTGAAGAAAAGGGAATTAATATTTTTAAAGTACTAATTGCCTGATACTCTGCCAGTTGCTCTACATTTATATTTTTAAATCTTTTTCATAACTCTATAATACATTTTTACTCATTAGGCCGTTGAAGCTCAGAAATGTTAAGTAAAACATTCAGGGTTAAACAGCTATTGCATGCTGGAAATACGTTTCAAATATATAAATACCTGACTTTAAAAGACCACGTTCTTTCCATTACATCTCTCCAGGGACACCATTGTTTGTTCAATTATCACAGTCTTAGAGAAGTCTACTTGTGAAAATATCGATCAGCTGTCAGCAACAGTTAGACCTACAGTTAGCTTTCAGTTAAGTAGATTTTCTACATGAGGAAAAGCTATCTGAACTGAAAACATTGCTGTTAAATGGGAGAAGCAAGGCCCATTTAAAAGTAAGAAAAAAGTGTAAAGGGTCTGTTATTTTACTCTGTTTGCAAAGTAATATGTGAGTCTGCAGTTTCTCTCACATGCACACACAAACACAGACACACACACACACACACACACACACACCACTCAAGAACATAATATTTCTGGGTCAGAGAAATCATTTTTTGCTCATGGCAAAAAGCAGTCGTTAGAGCAATAACTTGCCACAGCCTCTCAGGTTCCAGTTCTCACAGGGTGAGATGAGAAATGCTAGATATTTATCTGCCTGTGCCATGTGTTGCTTCACAGGAGAAGAACCCCAAACTTAGGAGACTGTGGACTTTTATCGGGGTAGTCTGGAGACAGATTACTCATATTACCTTGGAATATAAGCAAATCTCTAGGATAGTAGAGGAAGGCATTTCTAGATTTATTACTCTGGAATGTGAGGAAAAAGTCTCTGGGTGGCAGTGAGGGAGGAAAAGCTGTTACCTTTACTATTGTGGAATGTCTCTAAATCTTTCTGGAGGAATACACTATCACTAGCTTCCGTATTCAAACATATCCATTGCTCAAAAGGCCTAGAATATGATGGAATTCAAGCTATTCATGGAAACTTGTCTCTCAACAAAGCTTTGGCGTCAATAATTCCCCTGTTTTGCTGGACCACTTCTATAACCTCTGGTTTGAACTGTAGCTTATATATTTAATGAAGTATTCTTCATTTTTATTTCTTTCCTTTCTATATTTTGGTGAGATTATTAGCCCCAGAAAACAAAGCGCGAAACAGCAGCTTAAGTCCAAGTAGTCTAATTGAAAGCACGATGTTTGGCAGCAGGAGCAAGAGATACAGCGAGTGAAACAGGGAAGGAAAGAGGAAAAGCCAGTACAAGCTTATACTTTCAAATTTCCTCCTTGTGGTCCTTTGGATATTCCATGTTCTGAGGGCAGGTGCCCTTCTGTCTCCTTGTAGCTCATGATGAATGGTAGCTGGTACGGAATCGTATTACATCACATTGGTCACACATGTTGTTGCTTTAACTTCTTTCCCTCACCTCCTGTTCTTGCTTCCATGCTCCCACTTTAAGCATTTTCCCCTTTACCTTGGCTTCAGGCCCTGTTTTCCAGAGGATTTGGCCAAGACAAGTGTTTTGAAGTTTAAGAAACACTTCCACAAACATCATCTTACATATATCATTTTAAAATTAAGATATTTAAAAATCAAAATGATATCATGAACATAGTTGAACTATTAGATTGTTTAAAGTTCTTACATAGAGAAACAGCAATCTCCTGCCCTACTGCCTCCCTGCTCTGCCAATTCAATACCCAGAGGGGCTATTTTTCAACTTTTGAACAGTAACTTTCATTTACTTAAGTATCCTTTTTATATGTGTATGAAGTTTCAAAAAATATCAAGTTTAGGGAGTATCTCTTTACTACTTTATAGATAGCTGATGGATTATCACCTTTACAGTGATTAGGCTTATTCCTTCTGCTCATCCCGTTCACCTATTTGCTTTTCCTTTGATTAATAATTGCCTTATTTTTCAATTTGCTGTTTTATACTTATCTGAAATCATTTTTCCCCAACTTTTTCTAACACAGTCTACTAAATACAATAATCCTATTTCCAAGCACTCCAATATTAAATAATATTTCAGTTTTATTTCATTTTATTAGAAATCTCCTCTCCCATATCTCTATCCATTTGCTCTAATCTGGAATATTTAATCTCTAGTACTAATGCATAAATGTTATCCTGGCATTTATTCTTAGTTTCTCTCCTCTGTTAGACACCCTTTTTCGTGAAGCATTTCTTCCATTTTCTTGGTTTACGTTTTCATTTTGCTGGCACACATTCTTTAGCTTTCTTAAAAAGTTCAATATTTTGAGGCCCGTTGAACGAGGCCAGTTTATAGGGCTCATCTAGGTTCAAAGTTGGAGAGAAAGACCATTCAGATTTGGCTCAAATTACTTTTACTTTGATTTATACCAAACTAGAAGACAATGTTAGAAAATATATGGGATTTACATATGGAATATAAATGTGTAAGTGTATACAGCCCAGACTCTACTCAAAGTTTTGTGATCAATGCAGCCTACACATAGTACACAAACCTCAAGATCCTAAGTACTGCCAACTGCATGCTTGCTGCTTTTTAGTCTATTAGCTTGGCAGGAGGGGTCATGTCAGCATTCAAGGGTCTGACTAATGCTTTGCTGTCTTGTAAGTTACTGTAGCATTTGGCCAGTATCAGAACTCTTTGTTCATGTGAAAATGTTTTTATTTTCCTGGAATTCTTGATTTGTAGTTTGGCTAGAGAGAATATTCTGAATTGAAAATCATTTTTCCCCCAATTTTGGATGCATGGCCTAACTTTCTTTTAACCTCCAATATTGCTCTTAAGTAATCAAATGTCATCCTCACTTTTATTCAATTCATCATGTCATTTTTTTTTCCTCCACTCTTAGAAATTTGGAATCTTCCCTATAACCCATTGAGTTACTTCACTCACGAGCCTTCTTCAACCTCCTGCCCACCTCCACGACATTGGTAGCAGTTGCAGGGGTAGAAAGGCAGGGAACTTTCTGGTTAGATGCAAATTTATTACCTGCCGTTGGCTCTCTTCAGGAACTTTAATAAATATATTTTATTTTTAAATGACAAATCATATCTATTTATGGGGCACTTTTCATAGTTCAATAAAGTGTCTTTAGGTTTCTCTCTTTTCTATTGTTTTATATCACCAGGACTGCACAATTCAAGAAAGATCTATATTGATCAAAAGAATATACCCGATATGTTTGACAATGAAATCCAGAGGTGAATCATAGTCAGGAGTTCAGGGGTGATGGACTGATGCTCGGCACTGAGCTTGTTTAAATAGAACAACTTAGGCTAAGTAAAAATGAAAATTACGGTTAAAGAACTGAATGCAAGTTTATAAACATTGATCATGTGGAAATAATCAACAAAAATCAATAAGTTATGAGAAGTTTAATAATTACTTTTGAAACTGGTGTATATCTACTTTTGAAACTAGCAAATAATAAATGAGCAATATTTTAGTCTAGTAATTACAGAAATAATGGTTTGCTTATGTCCTAAAATTACAAATGTAATCTACTTCAAAACTGATTTAATAATTAGCAATCATCCAATGTAAGAACTCGATTATGACATTCTCGATTATGGCTGAAAAAGTTATCAAATTATTAATATTTCTTCTCATGTTCCCCTCCTGTTAAGGAAGAAGTATTCATTTCTTGTTATATTTGCTGCTGTAACTGTTTTGAATAAATAAGTTATTCAAAACAGAGACATTGAAGAGACATTGCAGTTGAGAGGATAGGCATGGCAGGTGCTAAGTATCACTTGATATAGATAGAAGAATAAGGATATCATGAAACATTACATGTATTAATTTTAGAGACCAATACATATTCTAATTGCTTTTAAATTGTTTTGAATTATTATAGCTTTGTTATTGATGTTTTCTGAATAGAACTTCATGCTGTGATTGGGTCACAAGGGAGCTTAACTTTAGGTGGTACACCTTTGCAAATACCAGCCTAGGTATTTTGTAAGATTACACTTGCCAGTTTACATATATTCAGTGTTTTCAGAGAAAGAAAAGTGTAAGCAAAATGCTTTATTACCTCTTTAATTGAAAAATAAAATAGTAATGGTAGCCACAAATAAGTTAACTATCATTCTTTCTTCGTTTTCCCTTTTGCCATTCATAGATCTTAGTTAAAACAATTTATCTGTGCTATAATTCCAGGTCTATTTATTTCTTGTATGATTGCAGGATAGAATTAATCAAGCTTTAAAGTTGTAAGGGACCTAGAAGTTTAAGTGACTTGTCCAAGTTCCCTCAGGCAGTTAATAGCAGAAAACGACTTAGAATTCAGGTTTTTGGGCTTATGATTTTCTTTGCACGATAGTATGCTGTCTCTAAAGCTGTGAATCTCAAATCTGATGCATAATATTCATTAGAAACCACTAGATAATCTCTCAGAAGTGGGGTCAAATGCAGAAATAAGCATTCTTAAGAAGTACTCCAGTTGTCATAGTCCACACTTTGGGTACACATTGTCTTAAGGTTGCTTCTCTTAAAGCTGTTAGTGGTCACTTGCTTTCACAAAATATTTATATCGAATTGGTTTCAGGCCTGATTAATGATAGTGGAGTAAATTTTGTTTTCATCCTTCCAGAAAGAAATGAGATAAAATCTGACCTTATTGTGTGTTACTGTAAACTTTTCAAAAGTTGAAAACTGGTTATTATCGAAATAATTTTACAAAGTGGTTTCACATCATGGTTGACTTGGATTAACCTCTTTGATATCTGTACAAATCTTTAGCAGTTTAAATCATTTAAATCTCAGTCCTAGATACTTATTTCAAATTTCTTTTCTATAGGCAGTAACAACTTTTAGGGGAATAGAATTTCTGTATATCTGATCTTCAGCATTATTTCATGTTTTTCTTCATCTGCATTATAAAACTTTATGAACCTGGGCTGTAATACAACAATGTAGTTTACAGTCCATTGGTGTTGCTGCAATCAGTCTTCTGAGACGGCTTTGTGGACATGATTCTACAGGTAATGGGCTGTTTCAGTTCTGCTTGAGCTTTCATTGCTATCTCCACCCCAGCAACAGCTATGTTTTACTGTTGTCCTTTGGAATACATAAATAAAGGGGAGAACATGGGTATTCCTTTTAATATTACTTCCCAATCAATACTTGTTGTAACTAGAGTGTTTGGTTGCTTTGAGAAAAAGAAATTATGAAAATTCATGGCAACTTAACATATTTTCATAAATTATATGTATATGTACACACGAATAGAACATACATGAATTATACATAAGTTATATATATATTTAATTATATAAATTATCTGCATGGAACATTCTCTATGACAGTTCTGAATCACATTCTGAAAGTTTTCTGTCAAATTCTAGTAAGTCTTATTTTTGGCAAATTAACTGTTTTAGTGAAACAGTGTTCTTTCATAAGAAAATGGAAAATAAAACAACATAAATAAAGTCATTTAGTTTGGAAGAAGTTACAGAATTATCCAATTCAGAGGTTGACAAACTATGACCTGTGTGTCCAATCTGGTCCCCTGCATGTTATTACAAGTAATGTTTTATTGGTACACAACTACTACCATTCATTTATCTATTGTCTATACATACCCAGGTTATAACAGTGGAGTTCAGCTGTTGTGAGAGATGCCATATGACCTATAAAGCCTAAAATATTTACTGTTTGACCCTTTATAGAACAAGTTTGCTGAACCCTCATCTAAAGCAATTGTTTGAAGCCTTTACAGAATTCTTGGAAAGCTTTTGAAAAAATACAGAACCTCACCCCCTCCAAAGGAACGCAGCTCCTCGCCAGCAATGGAACAAAGCTGGATGGAGAATAACTTTGACAAGTTGAGAGAAGAAGGCTTCAGATGATCAAACTTCTCTGAGCTAAAGGAGGAAGTTCAAACTCATTGCAAAGAAGCTAAAAACCTTGAAAAAAGGTTTGACAAATGGCTAACTAGAATAACCAATGTAGAGAAGTCCTTAAAGGACCTGATAGAGCTGAAAACAATGATAGAAGAACTACATGACAAATGCACAAGCTTCAGTAACTGACTCGATCAACTGGAAGAAAGGGTATCAGTGATTGAAGATCAAATGAATGAAATGAAGTGAGAAGAGATGTTTAGAGAAAAAAGAGTAAAAAGAAATGAACAAAGTCTCCAAGAAATATGGGACTATGTGAAAAGACCAAATCTATGTCTGATTGGTGTACCTGAAAGTGACGGGGGGAATGAAACCAAGTTGGAAAACACTCCACAGGATATTATCCAGGAGAACTTCCCCAACCTAATAAGGCAGGTTCAAATTCAGGAAATACAGAGAATGCCACAAAGATACTCCTCGAGAAGAGCAACTCCAAGACACATAATTGTCAGATTCACCAAAGTTGAAATGAAGGAAAAAATGTTAAGGGCAGCCAGAGAGAAAGGTCGAGTTACCCACAAATGGAAGCCCATCAGACTAACAGCAGATCTCTCAGCAGAAATTCTACAAGCCAGAAGAGAGTGGGGACCAATATTCAACATTCTTAAAAGAAAGAATTTTCAGCCCAGAATTTCATATCCAGCCAAACTAAGTTTCATAAGTGAAGGAGAAATACAATCCTTTACGGACAAGCAAATGCTGAGAGATTTTGTCACCACCAGGCCTGCCCTACAAGAGCTCCTGAAGGAAGCACTAAACATGGAAAGGAACAACTGGTACCAGCCACTGCAAAAACATGCCAAAATGTAAAGACCATCAATGCTAGGAAGAAACTGCATCAACTAACAAGCAAAATAACCAGCTAGCATCATAATGACAGAATCAAGTTCACACATAACAATATTAACCTTAAATGTAAATGGGCTAAATGGTTGAATTAAAAGACACAGACTGGCAAATTGGATAAAGAGTCAAGACCCATCAGTGTGCTGTATTTAGGAGACCCACATGCAGAGACACACATAGGCTCAAAATAAAGGGATGGAGGAAAATATATCAAGCAAATGGAAAACAAAAAAAGGTAGGGGTTGCAATCCTAGTCTCTGATAAAACAGACTTTAAACCAACAAAGATCAAAAGAGACAAAGAAGGCCATTACATAATGGTAAAGGGATCAATTCAACAAGAAGAGCTAACTATCCTAAATATATATGCACCCAATACAGGAGCACCCATATTCATAAAGCAAGTCCTTAGAGACTTATAAAGAGACTTAGACTCCCACACAATAATAATGGGAGAATTTAACACCCCACTGTCAACATTAGACAGATCAACGAGACAGAAAGTTAACAAGGATTTCCAGGAATTGAACTCAACTCTGCACCAAGCAGATCTGATAGACATCTACAGAACTCTCCACCCCAAATCAACAGAATATACATTCTTCTCAGCACCACATCACACTTATTCCAAAACTGACCACATAGTTGGAAGTAAAGCACTCCTCAGCAAATGTAAAAGAACAGAAATTATAACAAACTGTCTCTCAGACCACAGTGCAATCAAACTAGAACTCAGGACTAAGAAACTCAATCAAAACTGCTCAACTACATGGAAACTGAACAATCTGCTCCTGAATGACTACTGGGTACATGACAAAATGAAGGCAGAAATAAAGATGTTTTTTGAAACCAATGAGAACAAAGATACAACATACCAGAATCTCTGGGACACATTTAAAGCAGTGTATAGAGGGAAATTTATAGCACTACATGCCCACAAGAGAAAGCAGGAAAGATCTAAAATTGACACCCTAACATCACAATTAAAAGAACTAGGGAAGCAAGAACAAACACATTCAAAAACTAGCAGAAGGCAAGAAATAACTAAGATCAGAGCAGAACTGAAGGAGACAGAGACACAAAAAACCCTCCAAAAAATCAATGAATCCAGGAGCTGGTTTTTTGAAAGGATCAACCAAATTGATAGACCACTAACATGACTAATAAAGAAGAAAAGAGAGAAGAATCAAATAGACACAATGAAAAATGATAAAGGGGATATCACCACCAACCCCACAGAACTATAAACTACCATCAGAGAATACTATAAACACCTCTACATAAATAAACTAGAAAACCTAGAAGAAATGGATAAATTCCTGGATACTTACACTCTCCCAAGACTAAACTAGGAAGAAGTTGAATCCCCGAATAGACCAATAGCAGGCTCTGAAATTGAGGCAATAATTAATAGCCTACCAACCAAAAAAAGTCCAGGACCAGACAGATTCACAGCTGAATTCTACCAAAGGTACAAGGAGATGCTGGTACCATCCCTTCTGAAATTATTCCAATCAATAGAAAAAGAGGGAATCCTCCCTAACTCATTTTATGAGGCCAACATCATCCTGATACCAAAGCCTGGCAGAGACACAACAGAAAAAGATAATTTTGGACCTATATCCCTGATGAATATTGATGCAAAAGTTCTCAACAAAATACTGGCAAACCGAATCAAGCAGCACATCAAAAAGCTTACCCACCATGATCAAGTGGGATTCATCCCTGGGATGCAAGGCTGGTTCAATATATGCAAAACAATAAACATAATTCAGCATATAAACAGAACCAAAGACAAAAATCACATGATTATCTCAATAGATGCAGAAAAGGCCTTTGACAAAATTCAACAGCCCTTCATGCTAAAAACTGTCAATAAATTCAGTATTGATGGAACATATCTCAAAATAATGAGAGTTATTTATGACAAACCCACAACCAATATCATATTGAATTGGCAAAAAATGGAAGCATTCCCTTTGAAAACTGGCACAAGACAGGGATGCCCTTTCTCACCACTTCTATTCAACATAGTGTTGGAAGTTCTGGCCAGGGCAATCAGGCAAGAGAAAGAAATCAAGGGTATTCAATTAGGAAAAGAGGAAGTCAAATTATCCCTGTTTGCAGATGGCATGATTCTATATTTAGAAAACCCCATCGTCTCAGCCCAAAATCTCCTTAACCTGATAAGCAACTTCAGCAAAGTCTCAGGATACAAAATCAATGTGCAAAAATCACAAGCATTCATATACACCAGTAGCAGACAAACAGAGAGCCAAATCATAAGTGAACTCCCATTCACAATTGCTTCAAGGAGAATAAAATACCTAGGAATCCAACTTACAAGGGATGTGAAGGACCTCTTCAAGGAGAACTACAAACCACTGCTCAGTGAAATAAAAGAGGACACAAACAAATGGAAAAACATTCCGTGCTCACTGATAGGAAAAATCAATATCGTGAAAATCGCCATACTGCCCAAGGTAATTTATAGATTCAATGCCATCCCCATTAAGCTACCAATGACTTTCTTCACAGAATTGGAAAAAATGGCTTTAAAGTTCATATGGAACCAAAAAAGAACCGACATTGCCAAGACAATCCTAAGCCAAAAGAACAAAGCTGGAGGTATCACACTACCTGACTTCAAACTATACTACAAGGCTACAGTAACCAAAAGAGCATGGTACCAGTACCAAAACAGAGATGTAGACCAATGGAACAGAAGAGAACCCTCAGAAATAATACCACACATCTACAACCATCTGATCTTTGACAAACCTGACAAAAACAAGAAATGGGGAAAGGATTCCCTATTTAATAAATGGTGCTGGGAAAACTGGTTAGTCATGAGTAGAAAGCTGAAACTGGATCCCTTCCTTATACCTTATACAAAAATTAATTCAAGATTGATTAGAGACTTAAATGTTAGACCTAAAACCATAAAAACCCTAGAAGAAAATGTAGGCAATACCACTCAGGACATAGGCATGGGCAAGGACTTCATGTCTAAAACACTAAAAGCAATGGCAACAAAAGCCAACATTGACAAATGGGATCTAATTAAACTAAAGAGCTTCTGCACAGCAAAAGAAACCACCATCAGAGTGAACAGGCAACCTACAGAATGGGAGAAAATTTTTGCAATCTACTCATCTGACAAAGGGCTAATATCCAGAACCTACAAAGAACTCAAACAAATTTACAAGAAAAAAATCAAACAACTTCATCAAAAAGTGGGCAAAGGATATGAACAGACACTTCTCAAAAGAGGAAATTTATGCAGTCAACAGACACATGAAAAAATGCTCATCATCACTAGCCATCAGAGAAATGCAAATCAAAACCACCATGAGATACCATCTAACACCAGTTAGAATGACGATCATTAAAAAGTCAGAGAACAACAGGTGCTGGAGAGGATGTGGAGAAATAGGAACACTTTTACACTGTTGGTGGGACTGTTAACTAGTTCAACCATTGTGGAAGACAGTGCTGCAATTCCTCAAGGATCTAGAACTAGAAATGCCATTTGATCCAGCCATCTCATTACTGGGTATATACCCAAAGGATTATAAGTCATGCTGCTGTAAAGACGCATGCACTTGTATGTTTACTGTGGCACTATTCACAATAGCCAATACTTGGAGCCATCCCAAATGTCCATCAATGACAGACTGGATTAAAAAATATGGTACGTATTCACCATGGAATACTATGCAGCCATAAAAAAGGATGGGTTCATGTCTTTCGTAGGGACATGGATGCAGCTGGGAACCATCATTCTCAGGAAACTGTCACAAGAACAGAAAACCATATACCACATGTTCTCACTCATAGGTGGGAACTGAACAATGAGAACACTTGGACATAGGAAGGGGAACATCACACACTGGGGCCTGTTGTGGAGTGGGGGTAGGGGGTAGGGATAGCATTAGGAGATACACCTAATGTAAGTGACAAGTTAATGGGTGCAGCACACAAATATAGTACACGTATACATGTGTAACAAACCTTCACGTTGTGCACATGTACCCTAGAACATAAAGTAAAAAAAAAAAAAAAAAATACAGAAGTCTGGATCCCTTACTTAAGGATTGATATGGTTTGGCTCTGTGTCTCCAGCCAAATTTCATGTCAAATTATGTTTCCCATATGCTGCAAGTGGGGCCTGGTGAAAGGTGATTGGATCATGGGGGCAGTTTCTAATGATTTAGCACCATCTCCCAAGTGCTGTCTTGTGGTAGAGTTCTCACAAAATCTGATGGTTTAAAAGTGTGTGGCAATTCTCTGCTCTGTCTCTTTCCTGCTGCCATGTAAGATGAGCCTTGCTTTCCGTTCGCCTTCCACCATGATTGTAAGATTCCTGAGCCCTCCCCAGTCATGTGGAACTGTGGGCCAATTAAAAAATCTTTTCTTTATGAATTATCCAGTCTCAGGGAATTCTTTATAGCAGTGTAAAAGTGGACTAATAGAAGTATTTAAATTTACTAGGTTTGGGAAGGTGCTTAGAGCTTCCTACCTAATTCAAACATGTGGTTAAAATTAAAAACCATCTACTGACTTCTTCAATAAATTACATTATTCACAAAGTACGTTGCATTTTTCTGAGAGGATAGGCCAACCAGAGAGACTCAGGCTTATTAATTATGGGCTCAGATAAAAACAAAGACTTGTTAGTTATGGGCTCAGATTTAACTAAGATGGCTTTCATTGTTTTATTGATTGACCAAATAGATTTTTCATGAATGACCTGGCATGACTTGAGATGATCCTAGAGAAAGTGAGCACCATGTGAAATAGATCACTGTGGTTCAGAGGAAGGAAATATTACTTTGAGTTGAAATGTCAGAGACAACATCACAAATAAATATTTTTAACTGTGCCTACAAGCTTCAAATACTGGTAGGATTCAATGCTGCAGACATGGGTACTGTAGATATTATCTTCATTGCCTATTTTTTTCTTCTCTGCAAGTCTGCCCTAAAGGCCCAGGAATCAGAGTTTTTGCATTGTGGTTTACCTTGCCCATTCAATTCAACAAAATGTTAATCCAGGCACTCAGTGCTATGAAGTGTTGAGCGCATCACAGTGAACAAGACAGGTGTGGAACTTGCTCTATAGAAGATCTCCATACAGTAGCAATATAGCATAATAAATGCTCTGGTGAGAGACGTACAGGGTAGCTTCAGGTCATACAGTAGATTTACCTTACTTAGCCTTGCATACTCTGAGAAATCTTTTTAAACTAAATTCTAAGTTGGAACATTTTGAAAGATTGGTATGGAATACGGTGAGATAGGGACTAGTCAAAGGTAGAAGGATGGGAAGAATAAAGCAAGAAATGGTAATAATTTGGCCGGGCGCAGTGGCCCATGCCTATAATCCCAGCACTTTGGGTGGCCGTGGTGGGTGGATCAGGAGGTCAGGAGATCGAGACCATCCTGGCTAACACGGTGAAACCCCGTCTCTACTAAAAAAAATACAAAAACCTCAGCCAGGCATGGTGGCGGGCACCTGTGATCCCAGCTACTCGGGAGACTGAGGCAGGATAATGGCGTAAACCCAGGAGGCAGAGCTTGCAGTGAGCCGAGATCGCACCAATGCACTCCAGCCTGGGCGATAGAGCAAGACTCCATCTCAAAAAAAGGGAAATGGTAATAATTTGGGAGTGATTAGCAGAGTACAAGACGGGTGATATTGTGGACACGTGTTTGAAGAGTAAGTAAAATTCAGATTTTAAGGGCTTTTGTTTATTTTAAATTAATAAAAATATTTTATTGAATTTCAGGAACTCAGTATTTTTTTAGGATTTCAAATCTTTGCACGCAACTTTCCACTATAATTTCTAAAATAGTGGAAGTTAGGACATCAAGAATGTCACTTACCTTCTTGTGTCACGTAGCACAGACATCCCAACACTGCCCGCTGACTCCCTTTCTGGCAAACCAGAGAAGAATACAAAAGGGAAACTCAAGTATGATCCAAATTATGTAGTGCATCCCAAAGTGTATGTGGCATGATTTGGGGGTTGATTTTCCTCTCACTTCAGTATAGCATGCTCATGGACAGGTGATCTCCTTAAATATTCTATCCCTTTCCACCATTGTCCTCTGCTACAATAATAGAGTAGTTGGTAGTCCTGAAGGGCTTTTTAAACGCCATGTTGAGGAGTGTGAAGTTTCTACAAAACAACAGGAAAACCTAAAAGAGTTTTGAATTGTGGAATGACATAATCAGAGAGCGAATGTATTATTATGCTGATATGTGTGGCAAAGATTTAAGTAGAGGCAGGTCTTCAGATAAGAAATTCAATTATGTGTCTGATATAGTATTTCAAGACCCAGAGGCTGGTCCAATGAGGCACAGTGGTGACAACAGTGAAGGAGATAAGCAGATGAGTTTCAAAGATAATCTGGAGGTGCAATAGATACAGGATATGGAGATTGTTTATGTATTGGATATAAAGAGAGAATCATAAGGGATGACAGAAGATCTGGCTCCATCTTTGCCCAGAAAAATAATTTGGAGTGTGTAATATTGACCTATGGAATATACTGCTTCAGTAATTGTATCTCTCTTGCCTCCAACTCTGCTACTAAAATAACCATGAAAAAAACCCGCTGGCTCTCCTGAGACCACCAATACGAAGTCAATTTGCTTCATGACCCTTGAGGAGAGGGTTGATTTGGAGGATTACATTTTGTAATTCACCGGGGGCTCATGTTGAAATGAACTGTGACATAATCGCAACTATCTTAATATTGCAAAACGTAGAAGGCAAGAATATTTGCATACCTCTGTCTGCCAACCTTGGACAAGAAACCCCTTTCACCTTAAAAATCCATTCAGCCTTCCAAAGGGTCCCATTTCATGTATGACTCATATTCATTCAACTGCTGTACTTGAAACATTTAAAGGATCCATGGACCATTTACTTCTTTTCGAGATTGTTAGTAATGGTATCTTGGGCATTTATGCTTCCTTTACCATGTTTCGTGAACTGTGAGGTGGGTCTTTGCTATCATTTATCCTAGTCCTGGAAAAGCAAGAGCAAGAATAAGAGAAAAATAGTGAGGGAGGCAATGTTTGTATTTATTGTTTGTACACTGAGCATTGGCAAAACAGTATTCTGCATTCAAATGATAAATATTCAGCAAGGGATGTATCAGGCATAGAATTACCAAGTGAAATGAATAGGTTTTATCTGGATTCTTATTGATTCCAGGTTAGTCATACATCACCTTTATTTAAAATAGCACATGGCTTGCTATGAAAGCAACGTGTTCCTGCATTCCCTTTCGAACTCACTGCACTTTGACTCCATGCATTGTAAAGTTTTCTCTCTCACTTTCATAGCCAAACATTAAATGTAAGTAGTTGTGGAGACTGGAACTAGCTGAAATTAGCTATCCTATTTTAAAAACGTAATTTATTCTTTCCTTTGCTGTCTTTTCCTACTAGACTATAAAGTCCTCTGTAATATCACAAATTACTTCCTCTCCGTATGCTAATTTCTTACCCAGTTCCCAACCATAGTAGTTATTTGATCTGTACTTAAAAATTCTATTAAATTCCCTTTTCTACCCACTCTCACACTGAACTCTCTTAAAGGCTTTCTGTGTCTTTGGGTGTCTTATGTTAACTATAAGCCATTTTTCTTTCTCTTTACAATGTCGCTTCTCTTAACACCTAGTCTGAAGCTTTTTCAGAATTATTACACTTCTGGAAGGTTTTGATCTACCTGAGTTTGAAGTGTTGCTACCACTACCACATCTGTACTTGGCATTTCCAAAAGCAGTAAAACATTCAGTAATTTTTGTGTATAATTTCAGATTGTAGGAAAATATTTATCTGAAGGAAAGGTAGGTGGAATTCTCTAGTCAACATTTCTTTATTGACTGCTCTGTGTCTTCTGATCCTAGAAGCCCAGCCTCCATGGCTCTGTGACTAGCAGGTATTAGTAGATCAATAGCTAAGACACCAGGACCTGCTAAATGCCTAGAAATAACTTACAGAAATTGCTGTCTTCTCCTGCCTGTCTAAACTTTAAAAAGTCAGCAAAGAATGTGATCTTTCGGGATGGGCAGGCAAGATGGCCAACTAGATGCAGAGAAGTGAAACAGCTCCCACAGAGGGACTGAGACAACTGGCATGCTTTATACAGATCTTCAGAGGGAAGGCACTGAGAGTGGGCGGAGGGAAGACAGGGAAGCTGGACTGAAGAGGAAGCCGGGAACCCCACAAGGGCTACTGAGCACTGGGGCTCATTTTGAATCACAATAGCTCTGGGGGAACAGGTTAGTTGAACTGGTAAGGAGCAACCTGCTCTCACCAGGGGGTCTGGAACCCTGGCAGAAGGGGACCCCTCTACCACCATGGACACTTGAGGTGGCAAGGAGAGCTGCTTAGAGATGTGGTGGATTAGCAAGCCACTGATGTGGAGCCCAGAGGGTTTGGTGCAGGAACATCTGCAGGGAAGCATGGCCAGAGACAGCCATGCCCCTAGGCTCAACTTGTTCTCATAAGAGACTTTAGCGTTAGGGAATTGTTGGACCTGATCCCTGCAGGGTGGTCTTGCACATCAGACGAGGCTGGTCCAGCCTGAGCACTCTTTGATCTGCTGGCCTCTTCTGGGGACACAGCCTGGCCACACTTGCTTACAGGGCAGTCTCGGGTGCCTTGGGGGCCCACACCATAGCTTCTGTGCCAGTGGACAGTGCCTGAGAGGTGGAGAGTTCTAGTGAGGTGGCCCCTAGCACCACGCACCAGCCTGCATGTTCTTCCCCACACTGCAGCTTTCTCCCAGCCCACAGCAGCTCCCTACATTGCTCTACTGGCACATGTCTGCATGGACGGGTTTTGCTTTACTTGCCCTGGCAGCACAAATGAGTGTGCTGCCCCCTCCACCCCACAGAAGGTCATCGCTGATGGAGCCTTGGCAGGCACAAAACCAGCAAGCCCTGCCCCACCAGCTAACACTGTGCAGAAAACAGGGGATCCTCCCACTCTCTGAGCTATCATTCCAGCTTGCAGAGCACAGAGAAGGCGCCCAGACCAGTACCATCCAGCACCCCACCCGAAGCCAACACCACTCCAGTGCAACAACACACATCGTCTCCAGCAGTGGCCCATTGCTCACCAACCCCCAGCTGCCTTGCCACCCCCCACTTTGGTGAATGCCTTCAAGGAGGCAGGCAGCCCTGCATCTGCTAGCATGCCATTGAAGCTGCCGCATATCAGCTCCCCCAGCGCAGGGAACCTTAAACCTTGAGGAGCCAGAGAACAAAGTCAGGGCCCAATAAAAATCTCCCAGAGTTAGCACACACTGTCAGGGAGTTGGGAACTAAGTATTGACCCTCTAAAATCTCCCAGAAACAAAGCCAGTTGGCTGAATCCACCTTATACCACAACCAAACCCTCAAGGTCATCAAATAGGATTAAAAAAACACCCATCTAAAGGTCAGCAGTCTCAAAGATTAAAAATGGATAAGCCCACAAAGTGAGAAAGAATCAGCATGAGAATGCTGAAAACTCAAAAGGCCTGAGTGCCTTCTTTCCTCCAGATAACCTCATCACCTCCCCACCAAGGGTTCGGAACGAGGTTGAAGCTGAGATGGCTAAAATGACAGAAGTAGAATTCAGAATACAGATAAAAGTGAAGATCATTGAGCTACAGGAGTATGTTGAAACCCAATGGAAGGAAGGTAAAAATCATAATGTTAACAAAACATTGCAGAAGCTGACAGATAAAGTAGCCAGTATAGAGAAGAATGTAACTGACTTGATAGAGCTGAAAAACACACTACAGGAATTTCACAATGCAAACACAGGTATTATTAGCAGAATAGATAAAACAGATGAAAGAATCTCTGAGTTTTAAGATTGGCTTTCTGAAATAAAAAAGCCAGAAAAGAATGAGAAAGAATGAACAAAACTTCTGAGAAGTATCAGATTACATAAAGAGATTCAATCTATGACTGATTCGTGTACAAGAAAAAGATACGAAAACTGGAACCAACTGGGAAAGCATATTTCAGGATATCATCCATAGAATGTTCCCCAACCTAACCAGAGAGGCCAATGTTCAAATTCAGGAAATGCAGAGAACCCCAGTCAGATACTTTACAAAGATCATCCCCAAAACACATAATCATCAGATTCTCCAAGATCAAAATGAAAGAAAAAATGTTATGGGCAGCTAGAAAGAAAGGTCAGGTCACCTACATAAGGGAAGCCCTTCAGACAAACAGTGGACCTCTTAGCCAAAATCCTACAAGCCAGAAGAGATTGGAAGCCAATATTCAACATTCTTAAAGAAAATAAATTCCATACCAGAATTTCATATCTGGACAAACTAAGCTTCATAAGCAAATGAGAAATAAGATCCTTTTCAGACAAGCAAATGCTGAGGGAATTCATATCTACCAGATCTGCCTTATAAGAACTCCTGAAGGATGCACTAAGTATGGAGAGGAAGGTCCATTATCAGCCACTACAAAAACACACTGAAGTACACAGACTAGTGTACTAGTGACACTATAAAGCAACCATATAACAAGTCTTCAAATTAACCAGCTAATACATGATGACAGGATCAAATCCACACATATCAACACTTACCTTAAATGTAAATGATCTAGATGCCCCAGTTAAAAGATACAGAGTGGCAAGCTGGATAAAGAACAAAGACTTATTGGTAGACTGTCTTCAAGAGACCCATCTCACATGCAATGCACATGGGCTTAAAATAACACTGAGGCCTGTTGTGGGGTGGGGGGAAGGGGGAGGGCTAGCATTAGGAGATATACCTAGTGTAAATGACGAGTTAATGGGTGCAGCATATCAACATGGCACATGTATGCATATGTAACAAACCTGCACGTTGTGCACATGTACCCTAGACCTGAAAGTATAATAATAAAAATAAATAAATAAATAAAAGGATGGAGAAAAATCTACCAAGAATATGGAAAACAGAAAAAATCAGGGGTTGCAATCTTAGTTTCTGACAAAACAGACTTTAAATCAACAAAAATCATAAAAGGAAAAGAAGGGCATTATGTAATCACAAATTATTCAATTCAACAAGATCTAACCACCTAAATATATATGCACCCAAACAGGAGCATCCAGCTTCATATAGCAGGTTCACATAGACTTTCAGAAGACTTAGACTCTCACACAATAATAATGGGAGACTATAACATGCCATTGACAATATTAGACAGATCACTGAGACAGAAAATTCACAAAGATATTCAGGACCTTAAATCAGCACTGGATCAAATAGATCTCCTAGATACCTACAGAACTCTCCACCCACAAACAACAGAATATACATTCTCATCACCACATGGCACATACTCTAAATACATCACATAATCAAAAGTAAAACACTCCTCAGGAAATGCAAAAGAATTGAGATCATAACAAACAGTCTTTTGGAACACTGAACAATGAAATTAGAATTCTAGACTAAAAGATTCACTCAAAATCCTACAATTACATGGAAATTGAATAACATGCTCCTGAATGACTTTTGGATAAATAAGGAAATTAAGGCAGAAATCAAGAAATTATTTGAAACTAATGAGAAAAAAGATTCAATGTACCAGAGTCTCTGAGATATGGCTAAGTCAGTTTTAAAAGGAAAATTTATACCACTAAATGCCACATTAAAAAGTTAGAAAGATCTCGAGTTAACAACCGAACATCACAACTAAAAGAACTAGAGAATCAAGAGCAAACAAACGCCAAAGTTGGCAGAAGAACAAGAAATAACCAAAATCAGAGCTGAATTGAGGAGATGGAGACAAAAAATTCAAAAGAGCAATGAATCCAGAGGCTGGTTTTTTGAAAAAAATTAATAGAATAGACCACTGGATAGACTAATAAAGAAGAAAAGAGAGAGGATTCAAATAAACACAATCAGAAACAACAAGGGGATATTACCACTGACCCACAGAAATGCAAACAACCATCAGAGAATATTATGATTACTTCTATGTACCTAAACTAGAAAATCTAAAGGAAATAACTGAATGCCTGAACACATACACCCTCTCAAGACTGAACCAGAAAGAAATTGAATCCCTGAACAAACCAATAATGAGTTCTGAAATTGAGGCAGTAATGACTTGCCTATCAGCAACAACAACAAAAGGTCAGGACCACAGATTCACAGATGAATACTACCAGATGTACAAAGAAGAGCTGGAGCCATTTCTACTGAAACCATTCCAAAATATTTAAGGATAAGGCACTCCTTCTTAACTCATTCTATGAGGCCAGCATCATCCTGATACCAAAACCTGGCAGAGATACAACAAAGGAAAAATAATTAGGCCAATATCCTTGATGAACATCAATTCAAATACTCTCAACAAAATACTGGTAAACTGAATCAAGCAGCACATCCAAAAGCTTATCTACCACCATCAGGTAGGCTGTATTCCTGGGATGCAAGACTGGTTCAACATACCCAAATTAATAAATGTGATTCATCACATAAACAAAAGTAAAGACAAAAACCACATGATTATCTCAACAGATGCAGAAAAAATCAATATCCATTCATGTTAAGAAACTCTCAATAAACTAGATTTTATAGGAACATACCTCAAAATAATAAGAAATATCATGACAAACCCACAGTCAGCATTATACTGAATAGGCAAAAGCTGGAAGCACTCCCCTTGAAAACTGGTGCAGGAGAAGGATATACTCTCTTACCCTTCCTATTTAACATAGCATTGAAAATCCTGGCCAGGGCAATCAGACAAGAAAAAAGAATAAAAGGCATCCAAACAGAAAGATAGGGAGTCAAACTATCTCTGTTTGTGGATGACATGATCCTATATCTAGAAAACCCCACAGTCTCAGCCCAAAACCTTCTTAAGCTGATAACTAACATCAACAAAGTCTCAGGATAGAAAATTAATATGCAAAAATGACTAGCATTCCTATACACCAACAACAGGCAAGCTGGGAGCCAAATTAGGAATTTACTCTCATTCGTAATTGCCACAAAAAGAATAAAATACCTAGGAATATAGCTAACTAGGGAGGTGAAAGATCTCCATGAGGAGAACTATAAAACACTGCTAAAAGAAATACGAAATGAAACAAACAAATGGAAAAACATTCCATGCTCATGGATAAGACAAATCAATATTGTAAAAATGTCCATACTGCCCAAAGCACTTTATAGATTCAGTGTTATTCCTATTAAACTACCATTGAGATTCTTCACAGAACTAGAAAAACCTGTTTTATAACTTATATGCAATCAAAAATGAGCCCTAATAGCCAAGGAAATCCTAAGCAAAAAGAACGATGCTGCTACCTAACTTCAAACTATTTTACAAGTCTACAGTAACCAAAACCACATGGTACTGGTACAAAAACAGACACATGCACCAATGAAACAGAATAGAGAACCCAAAAATAAGACTGTACACCTACAACTATCTAATCTTCAAGAAACCTAACAAAAACAAAAAATGGGGGAATAATTCCCTTATTCAATAAACGGTGCTAAGATCACTGGCTAGCCTTATGCAGAAGATTTAAACTGAACCCCTTCCTAACACCATACACAAAAATCAACTCAAGATGAATTAAAAGACTTAAATGTAAAACTCAAAACTATAAAAACTCCAAAAGACAATCTAGGCAATATCATTCAGGACATAGGAGCAAGCAAAGATTTAATGAGGAAGAAGCCAAAAGCAATTGCAATGAAAGCAAAAATCAACAACTGGAATCTAATTAAACTAATGAGCTTCTGCACAGAAAAAAAAAAAAATCAACAGAGTAAACAGACTAGAGAATGGGAGAAACTTTTTGCAAAGTACACATCCAACAAGGTTTAATATCCAGGATCCATAACAAACGTAAACAAATTTACAAGACAAACACCACTCTATTAAAAAGCGGGCAAAGGACATGAACAGACGCTTTACAATAGAAGACATGTGTGCAGTTGATAATCATAGAAAAAAAGCTCAACATCACTGATCATTAGAAAAATGCAAATCAAAACCATAATGAGATACCATCACACACCAGTCAGAATGGCTATTATTAAGAAGTCAAAACATAGGTGGGGTGCGGTGGCTCATGCGTGTATTCCCAGCACTTTGGGAAGTAAAGATGGGTGGATCACCTGAGGTTGGGAGTTTGGGACCAGCCTGACCAACATGAAGAAACCCGGTCTCTATTAAAAATACAAAAAATTAGCCAGATATGGTGGCACATGCCTGTAATCCCAGCTACTCAGGAGGCTGAGGCAGGAGAATCACTTGAACCTGGAGAGAAAGGAATGCTCATACACTCTTGGTGGGAGTATACATTAGTTCAACCATTGTGGAAGACAGTGCGGCAGTTCCTCTTAAGTCCTAAAGACAGAATAATGTTCAACCCAGCAATCCCATTAATGGGTGTATACCCAGAGGAATATAAATTGTTCTATTATAAAGACACATGCACATTTATGTTCATTGAAGCACTATTCACAATAGCAAAGATATAGAATCAATCAAATGCCCACCAGTGATAGACTGGCTAAAGAAAATGTGGTACATAACACCATGGAATACTGAAAGAGAATGCAATCATGTCCTTTGCAGGAGCATGGATGAAGCTAGAGGACCTAACTTATCTGTAGGAAACTAATGCAGGAATGGAAAACTAAATACTGCATGTTCTCACTTACAAGTAGAAGCTAAATAATGAGAATATATGGACACACAGTGGGGAAGAACATACACTGGGGCCTACTGGAGGCTGTGAGATGGGAGGAAGGAGAGGATCAGGAAAAATAACTAATAGGTAATAGGCTTAATGCTGGGTGATGAAATAATATGTACAAGTAACCCCCATAGCACAAGTTTACTTATGTAACATACCTGCACATGTATCATGAACTTTAAATAAAAGTTTTTTGTTTTTTTTTTTTTAATGTTTCTTCATTGCTCTCTGTAGGAAAGAATCAATCTGTCTTCAGAAGCTTTTCAGGGAAAAATCCAGGAAGCTCCTCATTTACAGCATAATTAAATGGCAAACATGATAGTGCTAATTACTGGCACAGCAGTAGGTATTTGGAAATGGAGGAGAGTCCTAGGAATGAGGGTTATTGTTAATGCTTAGTATCAAAGATGGAGCTTGAGCAGGGAAATCAGGGATGAATAAAACCGGAATAGGCAAAGGGATGAAAAGAGTGGAAGTGGCGAGGAAGGGTGGGAAGACAGTAGCTACTTGAAATAGAGAAACTGGCCTAAACAAACAGATTAGCTGGGATCAGGTTATGGTGGAAACCCCACATGGTGCAATCATGTATGTGTGTCCCTCACTACTTTCTGATTGGTGTCTGCCTTTCTGGATCTGGGTATAGGTTTAGTTTCCACCTCTCTGCAATTGATCTTGATTTGGTAAACTAGAGCTATATTTCCTCTGTCCCTAATTTTAATTTTAATTTGCTTTGCTCACTTCATCCAAGGTTCTGGGCTCTCGGTGCTAAACCAGATCTAGTTTTTATTTTGTGTCTCTCCTTCATGCAACCTGCTGCTTTCTTTGGTTGATTTATAAATGTATATCATGCCCTGATCTTTAATGATGTAGCCGAAGGGGTAAGCTGAAAATAATGATTTACTTTCAGTTACTAAATATTTCTTGTACTTGACTATTTATTTTCTCAGATATATATGGCCTCCTAATAACCTACTTTTATTTCTGTTTATTGCAAATGTTCAAAAGAAAGATAATAAATGGATAAACTATAGTATATATGAACAGTGGAATACTAGTTAGCCTTAAAAAAGAAGGAAATTCTGTCATTTGCAACAACATGGATGAACCTGAAGGTCATTTTGTTAAGTGAAATAAACCAGGTACAGAAAGAAAATTACTGCATGATCTAACTTATATATGGAATCTAAAAATGTCCAACTCATGAAGCAGAGCAGAATGTTTTTATCAGGGACTGGAGAAGGAGGGTGGATTTGAGAATTTTTGGTGAAAGGATAATTAGCTGAGAGGAATATGTTCAAGAGATCTAATGTACACTATGATAATTATAGTTAATAACAAATGTATACTTGAAAATTGCTAAGAGAGTAGTTTGTAAGTTCACATAGCACACACAAAAATCTTAAACAGGTGAGGTATGTTAATAAGCTTGATTTAGTCATTCCACAATGTATACATATTTCAAAACGTCTTGCTGTATACCAGAAATATATGATTTTTACTTATACATTAAGAAAAGAAGAAAAGAAAGATAATAGGAAACTACCTATGTTGTTTGTCAAGGCTTCTAGAACCTTTAGTTATTGGAAGACAGCAACAAATTGAATCATCTTCCAAATTATGACTTTGATATTATCAGTCAATTGATAAACATGTGTCATGCATGTTTCTAGGTTTTGATTATATAGAAACAAACTTTTTTTTGAGGGAACTTACATGTTAGTGTCAGAAAGAAGAAAACACAGATACAAAAATTAGATAATTTAATTTCATATGCATACGGAGTTTGAATAGTGAAAGAGAGGGTGTTACTTTCACTAAGATGTTTAGTAAAAGTATCTTTGAGGAAGTGATGAAGATGGGTTATGACATTTCAGTTGAGACAAAGCAGATGAAAAGAATCAGTCATACAAATAATTGAGAAAGAAGATAAGCAGGCACAGCAAATGTAAAGATTCTTAATTGGGAATAAGCTATTTTGCTCAAGGAACAGAATTAAGGCCATCAAGTTTTGAATATTGTGGGTATCAAGATATAAACAAGTTTTGAATATAGGGGAAATAAAGATAAAAATGAAAAATGCATATGCTTATATTTTAGACTTCTATATAAGTAGGCATTTTTCCAATATATCATATCTGGTCCGGTTTGTATAACACACTTTGATGTGTTGTGGCATTCCTACTTAATTTGGGGCTTATTTTTGTAAGTTAACTGAAGGTCAGATATTTTGAAAGAGTAACTCAATCAATTTCTAATCCTGTGGCAGGATTTTGGCTTGCAGCTAATTCATCACTTATCAAAAATCAAAGTAAATTTTTCTTCCTTTTTAATATTTAAAATGTGATAAAACTTCTCTTCGTTATTACATTTTCCAGCAGGCTCAAAGTTTATGATGTTATATATAGGCCATGCTAAATGAAGAAAATGCTAATAAAATTTAACCACTGGTTCATTTTATATGAGTACAAAATGGATGTGAGCTTGACTTCGTCTTCAGCAGGAATTGATGAATATTGTATCTTTTAGATGTGAGTTTGAATCCTAGACATTTTCCTTATTAGTGATGTCAAATAAAACAATAAATCTCCCAGCCTCATTTCTCTTATCTGTAAAATGGAGGATCATTTTATGAGAGTTTTATGAAGATTAAATGAAGAGATAGAGTATATAAAGCACCTAACTTGGTGCTTAGCCCATCTCGTATCGCCTAGTAAATGCTTGAGTTTGTGAATATGAACGTGGGTGCAGTACTCACCCCCTCATAATTTTTTAATGTTCTTTGCCTCCTAAAGTTCAAGAACTCATTTGCCACAGAATAATTTGTCTCTGAACAAACATTGTGTTGAGCAACACCAAAGGATATATAAATATTTGGATCAGAAAACAGTTTGGGGGAAAACCTCTCTGCTGGCTGATTAAGTTACACATGTTGTTGCCCTTTCCTACTGTTTTATGATGACTTAGCCAGCCGCTCTTTGGAAGAAGAGGCTTGGCTACTTGATAGAAAGCTTAGTTTTCTTCCAGGGCACCTAAGGAAGTTTTTTCTATTCAGGGTTCACATTTGCAAATACTCTCTGAAATACCTTTTCCCTGGTCCCATGAACTGTAGAAAATATCCAAGACCTCAGTGGTGAAATCCTCATCTGACTTCTCTTTATCTTGTCTGTTCTGTGTTTCAGAATCTTCATTTAGCAACCAATTTTTTTTTTTTTTTTTTTTTTTTTTTTTTTTTTTTTTTGCTCTCCATGGGCTTCCATGTACTTGATTGTGAAGAACATAATTGGTTTCTTAAACGGACCCTTGACGAGCAAAGATACTCATTAGCTTTGTTCTCACTAGACAACCTGCATTCCAGGGACCTTTGCTCCTGCTGGTAGGAGAAAAAACTAGGGAAACTTCAACTCTGCTGATTGTTTTCAACTAATTTTTACTTTAGGATATAGCATGGTACCATGAACTCCTTTTCTACTGGCAAAGTAAGCAGGAAAAGTTGCTGAAATTAAAGAGAAACCAGAGAAGACTGAACAGAGTTGTGATGTGATTCCCAAATCACAAAAAGAGACTATTTTTAAAGGATTTGTTTTAAATTAATCTTACAAGGTCTACACTTTGAATTAAGTAACTTCAAATATACGACATTGTTTCTAGCTAAAAATATTATAAATTCTTTCTCTGTATTTGCTGTGTTCCAAGCGAAGAAAGAAGAGTGGGAAGTGTTTTGATTCATATCAGCATCATCAAAGTATTTATTAAACACTCGATCTCAAATGGTGTCTCGCTTGCTTTAACAAATGATGTAAGCTGTCTCAGCCTTTTAAATATTTATCACTGAAGCAATCTTCATGCCATTTTTGGGATGCCCTTGGTAGTGTCTCTTTTTCTCCTGCCCTTGCCTTAACTTTGTTTTTCTCCTGTCTCTCACTCCAAGTGTTTTAGGTGGGGAAATGTGATATATTAAAACAACAGATATAGTAAAACATAGTAAGTGACTTGATAGAGGCATATATAAAGTGCTGTGAGAACGTAGAGGACAGAATAAGTAGGCTTCTTTCTCTAGAGCTCAGAGAAGTGTTGAAGGTCAGATTGAGCCTAAAAGTATGTGGAGGGGTCTGTGAGGTAGACAGGGGGGATGGGAATGCTAAAAGGTAATGTTGGATGACGATCAAAAGGTCTAAAAAATAGGCATTCGGAAAGCTGTCAGTAGTTCATTGTGACTACAGAACTTTGAAAATTTAATTATCTAAATATACTAATTATCTTTCTGAAAATTCTCCCTAATCTGCACATCTCTTGTTCAGTCAGGGAGTTGCCACAGATGCATGAGTCCTTCATCCTCTAAGTCAGCAGTCCCCAGCATTTTTGGCACCATGGGACAGTTTCATGAAACACAATTTTTCCACAGACTTGGGAGAAGGCGATGGTTTCAGAATTAAACTGTTTCACCTCCGATCAGACCATCAGGCGTTAGATTCTCACAAGCAGAGTGCAACCTAGGTCTCATGCATGCACAATTCACAATAGGGTTCACACTCCTGATAGCAACAGGAGACAGACAAATTCCTAGGCAGACAGGGACGGGTCCCCTATGAAACCCAACCTTCAAACCAAGGACAGCTGAAAGCCTGAAAACCAAGCTGCCAGTTCCGGATAGAGTCCACGACTGGAGTAAGAACCTCTATTTTTATCTTACCCACTGTGTCTTAATTGGTTCCTTCTGAATGATGCCTTTTAACCAATCAGATGGTGCTTTTTCCAAGACCACCCATGGACCGATTAGCACACACTCCCTAATTCTAAACCCATAAAACCTCCAGACTCAGACTTCTAGACAGCAGCCTGTTTTCAGGGTTCCCTCTCACAGCTGAGAGCTTTCCTTCTGTCACTCGATAAAATTATTCTCTGCCTTACTCTCCAATATCTACATACTTGATTCCTCTTGGTCACAGGACAAGAACCTGGAACTCACTGAGCTGAGGGTGGTGGGAGTAAAAGAGCTGTAACCCTCCCTCCCGCTCACTGAACTGCAGGAGTGAAAGCACTATGATGCTCTTGGCTGGTTTGCTGAGCCGCAGCCTGTGGGAGTAAAAGAGCTGTTAACCCTCTCTCCCACTCTCTAAACAACAGGAGAGAAGAAGCTGTTGGGTGCCACTCCCTCCCACTTGCCAAAATACTGGAGCGAAAAAGCCACAATCCTCCCATGAGAATCCAATACTGCCACTGATCTGACATGAGGGGTAGCTCAGGTGGTAATGCTCGTACACTTGCCACTCATCTCCTGTCGTGCGGCCCAGTTCCTGAAAGGCCATAGGCTGAGAGTTGGGAATCCCTGCTCTAAGTGGCCTGCCTTGTTAGTAGGTTGTACCTCCCGTCTCTTTGTTAGTCTGGTGAAATTAAGGGAGATCAGAAGTTGACTATGAATGTACCAAAGTATTTTTAAACTTTTCAGGTTGATTATACATTGGATGAGAAATCCTCTTTCATTTATGGCTAGGTGGAAACTTTATGTGGAAATGTGTAAACAGAGTTTCTTACATTTTTCAGCACAGCTCATCTTCTCTGGAGAAAAAAAGAGCATATAATTTGAGAGCTCGATGTAGAAAGAAGAGTCATCTACTTCAGGTTTATTAGCCTGTAATCATCCCGTTGCCTGAAGTGCTTGTGAAACACTTAGATTACTCCTAAGGCTCAACCTCGGATAATCCTTATCCCCCTGAAAAATTCACAAAATTATCTGACACCTTCCAGCCCTCCTTTTAGAGATGAGTCTATAGTCATCTCCAAATAAGTAAATTGTTTCTCTTAAGATCACAGATTGAATGGATGGTAGAGCCCAACATGACAGAAAATTGCATTTATCATGTTACCAATTTCTCTAACAGTTGATAAAATTTAAGACTAAGACAATGAATCTTAACTAACTCCAAAGAATATTAGCAAAACCAGAAAGTTACACGTTACTAGATAGTCACAATGAAGAATTTGTCACTCAGAAATACCAGTCTTGGGTGCTCCAGAAGGCAGTTAGCTTTCCTTTCTCCATGTCTTCACTTTTCTGCCATCCTAGCCTGTCATATTTTAAGTGGAATTAGATCAGTTTCTAGATCCTTGTTTGATGGAATTTCTGTTTTGACTCTTCAATAAATCCTGTAGCACCTGAAAACCAAGCCTCCCAGCTCAATTGCAATATAAAATAAAATGAGAAATCTGTAAGTATAAATAAAATACTCATACTGCTACCTTTTGTTCAGAATCATGCACATAAGTGGTGATCACCAATTACTATTCATCTTTCTATTGATACCTTTTCCTCTTTTCATTATCACCATCATTTTCTCTATTTATTGCTCTGTCTCTCTGTCCATTGCTCCACCTATCATCCATTAAAGTGTTTTTTCATTATCCAGTCATACACTCATTGTCTTCTGTCATCTTCAAATAGTTAATTGTGTTCTGCGCTAAACGATCTTTTGGAATGCAGAAAATAATAATTGGTAATCACTATTACAATAAAATAAAAATATAATACATAATAGAAATAAAAATAGAATAAAAGGTAATCACTGTCATCTTGACATAAAAGTCTATGTGTTCAATAAAAAATCCTTTTATGTAATTTATTTTATTTTTTTAAATGTAAAATGACGAAAGATCATTGAAGAAATTTCAGAGATATATAAAGAGGTATACTAAATACCAATTATTCATCATCCTACCACCTTGAAATAAACATTGTTGTGATTTTTGTAATCTTCTAAAATATTTTTTTTTCCTCTGGATAAGCTCAGAGTATGTTTTGGAGACCTTCCATATTAAAAGCTGTGAGATGATTCTTAAATTTTGTTGAGTGATTGTTAAAATATAGATTCCTGGGCAGCTTCTTCCTTGTACTACTGTATTACTATCTCTGAGGTGATTATTATGTATATTAAAGAATCACTAGTACAATTATGTTGATGATTTGAGAATCACTAATACAATTATATTGATGTTTTGATAGTATCACCTCATTCGTATTATATCTTTTTTTCTATCCTAGTGTGTTCTCCTGCTAAAGTCTCAACTAATAGTTCACCTGTGGAGAATTGGCTTCAGATGTTTTCACTCATTACTTTAAGGTTATACGTGTTTTGGCTCACTGCAAGCTCCGCCTCCCGGGTTCACACCATTCTCCTGCCTCAGCCTCCCGAGTAGCTGGGAGGGACTACAGGTGCCCACCACCATGCTCAGCTAATTTGTTTTGTATTTTTAGTAGAGACGGGGTTTCACCGCGTTAGCCAGGATGGTCTTGATCTCCTGACCTCGTGATCCACCGGCCTCGGCCTCCCCAAGTGCTGGGATTACAGGCGTGAGCCACCTTACCCGGCCTATATGTGGTTTTTAATCAAAGTGTAACAGAAAGCACCATAAAATAGCACTTTACCATTGCTAATGCTTGCTCCAAATCTCTAGAAAATATTATTAAGACCACACATATTACACTAGACTTCGGTATCCTGCTGTAAAACCACAGCCACATTTGCCCGGTAAGAACCCGCAACGATGAGAGAGCATTGTAAGCCCTCCTTCACCTTCTCTTCAAAGGGAAGTGCTTGGTCCTGGAGTTTTGCCTCAAAGCATATTACAGTCCAACTTGGAAACAGATGAGATAATGCAAACGACAGATGATAACTAGCAACAGGCTTCATAAGAAATGAAATATTTAAGGGAAATGTGATATTTGTTGACTGAAAATTTCCTCAGTTCACGCTAATGACATGACTTTCTGGAAACCATTCTTTCCTATCAAAGTAAGGCAGACAATACTTCCCTGTGTCTGATGCAGTATTTTGTGGAAAGCTGGAGGAATAGTAAAATCAGCTGACTGCTTCTATTTGGTAACAGAGAGTTCACGTTTTTCTTTTGGCAGAAAAAGCAGAACTAAATGTTTATTTGGGTGCCATTCATATATAGCTTTCTTTCTATCTTCGTGTACCAGTATTACACAGGATTTCAAAGAATTGCTTTTCTGGCTCTGAGCAATGAAATGACTAATTTGAAGAAAAGGGGGGAAAAAATAACTGTTTGTACCCAAGCAGATCAGTGTAGAATTTTATTGTAGCAACGTGTAAACCCCATGCCAAATGTTGAGCTAGGAGCATCAGATATTTTTTCAAATTACAGTGTGATTACTGAGTCTAATCTCCTGATTAAATTGTTTACTTACATTTGTCTACTTATTTATTGTTTTTCTCCACCATTAGACTATCCTTATTTTATCCCCAATACCTAGTTTGTCTGCCACATGGTAGATGTATAGAATACACCCTAGGCCTAATCTTCCAGGAGTCACACGGAATTGTTATAGGAGCAGTGGTTGGTTCTATACTCCTTCTGAAGGCAACCCCAGTTGCTCCATTTACTTTCCTATCAACTAAACTCTATAGTCCAAAGCATATTATGTAAGGCCCTCCAGAGGTCAGATTCAAACGCCCTTCCCTTGTCTTATCTGTCACGATTTTCTCACTTCTGGACCTTTGCATTTTCATTTTCCTTATTTGGGTGCTCCTCGTTGTTCTTGAAATGCTACTTAGACTGCATGCCCGATTCTTTTTTTAAGCATTCTTCTCTGATTTCCCTGGATGGAAGGAGCCTTCTCTCCTTTGAAATGTCAACAGCTTTTGTAAACGCTTCAGGACTCTTACGTATTGCCTTACATCATTTTATTGCTATCTGTTCCTCATATGTGAATGTATTCTCTGATACTAGATGATTAACATGAGAGAAGTAGCCTTGCTCCTCACTCACCAAATTCAAAATAAGTGTTGCATATTTATTTGTTGAAAAATAACTGGATATATGGAATAAAAAACTTAGAGATTTTATTATATTTAACCAGAAAAATATTAATACTTTACAGAATAGCATACTAATGCAGAGCTATCTTCTAGTGCATTTTATGTGATGACTCAGTGTGTATTTTTAGCAGTTTAAGAGTTAGATATTATATATATGTACCTGAAATATGAATAATTCTGAAAGATTCAGTAACTTGAATAAGATTAATATGGGCCAAGTAAGTGTGTATTTCCAGTAATTAAATTATTTTAAAGAAAGTTTTATATCTCGTTATGCAGGTTAATTCAGTATTCCTAGAATTACTTGGTTGTTGCTATCAAAATTGGTGGCTTTTGAAATTCATCTTTCTTATTATAAAATACAACCCAGTTTAGTAATTGTAAAACAATCAATGTTGAAAAAAATATTTTCTGAACTCAGAGGGTATGCTGAATGATTATGAATATAGATGGAATATATGTACTGGAAAATTTTACGAAGAGAGTTATATAATTCTGAAATGTGTACCATCTAAATCTTCTCTAAATTAGAGATAAATTGCATAAGCATATTTAGTAAATAAAATAACCTGTGGTTGGTCCTGAAAATAAAGTATTAAGAAATGGTTTGATAACTGCATGGGCAACTGGGCCAAAAATGGGCTATTACACAGTATGCTAGAAATGCTTATTATGCCATGTCAATATTTTGAGACTGATGTAAAGACTAAGAACAACATTCTCCTGTAGATTACCTGTGATCACTGCTGAAGATAGAATATAGCCTACAATGGATTGCACTGTCTGATTCAAACAGAATTTCCTCATTAAAAATTATTTATAAAGACATTTTTATTAAGCACCTTACTTATACCAGCCTTTAGGTGCTTTTATTAAGCACCTTACTTGTAACTTGCCTTTAGGGAAATGGAACTGAATAATACATTGGGTTTGACTTCTAGATGCCTTATAGTACAGATGAAAATAGCACGAGGTGACTCATTATTTCCTTAAAAGATATTCTAGGTTCATGATTTTATCAATGCTCTGACTTTGCTTTTTCATTTCATTTACTACTGTGTAGAAAAATCACTATAAAAGTGACAGATTTATATTTCAAGCTTATAAGCACACAGGATCTCCCAAATACTCATATTAAATATATGTAACATTTTATTTTTGTTTTCCCATTGGGTGCCACATAGGATCCAAATAAATAGGTTCTAGAAAGAAATGTTTATAAGAATCTGGGTTCTTTCTTTCTTTTCCTTTCACTTTTTCTTTTTGTTTTTTTCTTTCTTTTCTCTTTAAGTGACTAAAATGTCTGGTATATCTAGGCATTTGAAGTACACATCCCATAGGGGATCTGTCACTACAGTGAGGGGTGGTGTTCAGATGTTATGACTGATTGACATTAATAAAGAGCATGATCCCTTTGGAACAGATTTCTTTCCAACCCCTGGATGTGCCTCCCAGGAGTTCAACACCAGCCTGACAGACAGATGTCAACTGTGAATAGACATGTGTAACTGAAAACTCAGTAAAGAAGGAAAGTGTCTGCAATTCTGACTCAGAGGACAGGAAAAAGAAGAGAGAGGATTGTGTCAGTTTCACAATATCATCCACTGTATGCAGGTGGACAGAAAATGTGGTTTCTGAAAAGGTTTCCATGAAAAGATCTTTTTCACTGCATGTGATTTAGATTTTTTACCTATGTGTCAATCCTTTCAATATGTCACTAGTGAAAAGCTTCAGTTGTAATTACCTTGAGCTATATATCTTTTTGAATTAAACTCAAATAGAGGTGTAAGTGACTGATAATTGATTTTCTCTTGGGAGAATCTTTCAGCCAAAGGGAGGGTAGACAAGACATAAGAGAAACAGGAATTTGAGAGTTGAGGGAAATGCACAGCACAGTGAGAAGGCAGAAAAGAGACTCTGGTATGTCCAAGAACAAGCCCTACTTGCTTAAATTTTCTCAGGGTCACAGGGCTCCATTTGCATATGTTATCATGAAATTGCAGGAGATGAATCAAAGCAACTGAGGGCAGTGTGTGATTCAAATGCTATGGGTAAGTCTCTGGAGGGAGATGGCATTTTATTTGCACATCCTTGGAATAGACAACAGAGCAAAGGAGAGGGCAATTGAAGAACAGTGTAAGAAAATAGGATAAAGAAAACATGGAAGTGGTGTGAGCATAAAACAAAGCAGATATCTTAATGGAGAGGTTTGGAATTTTGAGAATGAGCCAGCAGGTGCTTATTGGAATTAGGTGGCTGTAGATTAGCATGTAAGACTCAGCACTGGCTTTAAGGTGAGAAGACTTAATGATTCCCCCTCTTTTTTTCCTGTTGACTATAAATAGATATCATTATGACAGTAATTTAGTCAGTATTCATCTGGAGACAATTCTAGGACTAGCCAGATCTTTTGTAAAAGTGAAATTAGTGGCTAGTTGTATTTCTCTCCCGTCTCATTTTTCCGTGTGCACAGTTTTTGCAATGTGGAAAATTCCGTTATTTTATTGCTAGGCACTAGTAATTTATTTTTTCTTCTGGTATATATAACTTACAAAGTAGCACACTTAGTTACTGAGTTCTCATATTTGACATTGAAAATTAAAAAGATGTCTTAGTTTCAACAGCAAACATGAGAACAGTAGAACCCTCTGCAAGTGTGGATTTGGTTGCGGTCTGGTTGGCTTAATATCAATTGATAACAGACATTAACAAAAGAATCTCTTATGGTAACTACTCTTGCAGCTATGTAATATCATATTATAAATTTTATATTTTACATAGTTCATTACAGAAATGAATATCTGACAAAGTCTGCTTCAACAAATTCTGCAAATGAGAGAATAATGACTTTTCCTCAAATGGCTGATTATAAAAGCCCACTCTTCAGTTAGCCTACAGGTACCTGGTCCATGGAGCTTCCCAGGCAGGTGTGTAGTCATTATTAATTAGTCCATCTCTCAAAAGTATTAGGATTTTTGCAGTAGTATCATCTCTGATACATAGTTCTCCATTAATATTTATTATAAACTTATTAATTAAAATTCTTTCTTATTTTAAGTGCTTACAACTTGACAAGTTGAAGCAGTCAAAATTTTCCCATCAAGGATATTATAGCTTATCACACACGCTCTCTGTAAAGGATACTAACTGAAGTGCAATACCCTCAAACAATGACCCAATCCTTTGGCAGGATCTCAGCATTTAGAGAGGTGCATGAAAGTCTCTGTATGTCAAGTAACAGTGAGCCATTGTGTGTGCTGTTATCCTGATGGGTGGCAGTGCCTATAGGGTTGAATTTGAACAATCTGCTAGGCAGGGTTCCTTGCTGTTCTCTAAATGTACCATGCTCATGACTGTGGAATGAGCATAGGGAGTGGAGAGAGTCTACAGATCTTTCAAGACCCCTGTTGATGTTCCTCCTCCATTGTTAACATTTCTCTATTGATTTCACCCTTCTGGTCGCTCCATGTTGTGAATGCCTGTAATGCTTATCATTCTCTCATTATGGTTTTTAATCGTGTGCTGTCTCTAACATTTTGTACATATTTCTGGTGTTCTGTGCTATAATTGCTTACTCTGAGTGGGAGGAGATTGTTCATTTAACTTCTTTCATCTCTTCTATAAGGTCTACCTAAAGGCTATTCTATTACTTAAATAAATTCTGGCCTTGTTTAACATATGAGTTATAACCACTGTTAAATATTTAAGTAGTTTAAAATTAAAGTTTTGCCTTAATGAGCAAAATAAGTTGGTAAATCAGTAAAATGGACTGATTATTACTAAGCATCTGTTGGGACAGATAGTGAGTTGCAATGAAGGTAGCATTTTGAACTTCAAGAGCATCTGAATCAATACATATTGTTAAAATACAATGACTTCTGTCAGAATCACTAGGAAGAGATGATGTTAAATGATACTTGTCTTCTTTAGTTATTTTTCTTCAGCATGTTTGAAAACAATGACTTGCCTGCCTTCCGCTCAGTGCCCTTGGGAATGCTGTAAGTTGAGGGATCCAATGCCTGGAGGAGTGATGGACTACTTGTACTTCCACAATGATTTTTTCTTATTTGCACAGGAGACCTAAACCAATTTAAAGTCACAGAGGAGTGGAATTGTAGTTTTAGCTAATAGAAGACAAGTGAAGCATAAAATACTGTGTCAATAGGAACACATCACAATGTGTCACCTTTTAACTGGAAAACTGGAACAGGAATTTTCTAAGGACATATCAGCCATCCTCTAGTCTCAGGATAAAGCAACACATACAGAGGGATTCTCTCTATCTCTGGCATGCAATCTTAGAAACTTTGTCTGGATACTTAAACATTTTCAGCTTCAAAATCGAGTCGATGCTTCCTATTTTTTATTTATTCATTCACTAAAAATATTTTCAGGGCGTACTATGTGTTGGGACCTTTTGTAGGAACTAGGAGGTCCAGAAGGAGACAAAAGAGAGAGTTTTTGCTCTTATACATCTTACAGTCGGCTATATTGTGCATGTGAGTTTGTGTGTGCATGTTGGGGGACAGGTTAGATCAATTAAGGTGTGCAAAATATCTAGAATATAGATATTCAGTAACAAAAGCTGGTATTACTACTATGCACTGAGAATTTTACATCTCTTATTTCTTATAATAGTCCATACTTTAAGTAAGAGAAAATTTGATTTGGCAACAATTGGTTTGGCAAGAATTATTTGAAGCTGACAAATGATATCCAAGAACCCTCAAGTGACAAAACCTGGATTAAATATCCACTCTTACTGAATATTATTTACATTACCTTTTTCTTGGCACTGACCTTTATGACATGCCATGCCATCAAGCTACACCATGTGTAGGTATTTTAAGAATTATTATCCAAAGTGTACCAAATATGATTTTTTGGTCATAGTGAGCTATAGTAAGTGCATGCCTCCATTTTGGCAGAGACCATGCATAATTTGAATCATTCTATCCTCTGCCTTCTGAAATAATTTCTTAAACTCAAAATTATTTGATGGATGAATGAATGAATGTATATGTTAGGTTATATGAAGATCCTTTTATCTTACTGTTTACTTTTTATTATCCAAGGTGTATTATTGTCAATTCATATCTCTCTTGCTGAATTAGTCTTTTAGGAGAAAAGGTTTATGCCTTGGCAGAAATGAGTTCTTCATTGCACAAGTCTTGTAAAAGACAAGTTTTACTGCACTAGGCTCAAGTGATACATTTTCAGCAGAGATAGGAGAGGACTTCAGACTAGCAGCGGTTCGTTGAGCATGACTGGCTCCCTTGTTTCCTTAAGGGAGATGTACTCAGATGGGTAATGGCATTCAGCCTGGATTGGAGGAGGTCCTACCAAGTCTCCAAAGCCTCCAAGTAGGGTCTTTTCAAATTTCTTTTACCGATAGCGCATTATCTTGAAACGTCTTACATTACTGCAAAAAATACTTCCTGTTTCTCTGATCATCTAGCTCCAAGTGTAATTTGTTTCCGACATCGGCACTTTCTTACCACGTTATCCATGGGCCAAGCGATAATGAAGCTCCACCAGCATTGCAGGTACAAAAGTCTGACCAGTCTGCATGCATGTGCTGACCAGTCTGCATACACGTGCTGTCAGCTAATTTTTTTCTGTTGCATAAAGTCCATCAATCTGGAGAAGACCTCTAACACAATAAACTTTACTTTGTTTACTGCTAAAAGAACCCCTGCAGGTCATCATCAATTGCCTAATTGACACTCTGAGGAAGAACAGGCAAAATCATGTGTTCAAATAAAGGTGATGCACTAAGGTACTCCTATTTGCACCATGTTTTGTTAGGCGCTTACTGCATGGAGGCGAGATTAAGGCACAAATGCTTGAAACGTTAATAAGAAGTTTAGATCTAATGCCCTATGCTCTATGGGGCAGGAACTTGCTCTTTTTCTCTTCTGTAGGTGTTGTAGCTCTTTGAATATAGCACATGATAAAGTGTTGATACATTTTTTGAAATGAATAAAGCATAGCATTAGAGTTCAAATCTGTGAATTTTGAATGAATACAAGAATGCTAATGATCAGTCCTCTAGAAGTTTAGATAAAGGAGTGATACATTTAGGCCTAGAAAAGCCTTAAATATATGCTCTATGTATCTATCTATCTATTTATCTAATCTACATTTGAAGCTTGGAAAATGTTTCATATTTATTGCTTCATTTTACTTCTATTAACCCTCTTGTGGTAGGGCAGGTATTATTACTCATTTTACAGATTAAATCACAACAAGAGTTCAATGTAACTTTTCTAAATACCGTAGCCATTACATGGACTTGGTCTCAGTTCTTATCATTCCTGGCCCAGGGCTCCTTCCAGCATAGTGCAGTGTCACCCTCGACTTTTTCATCTGCAGTCATGTTTCACTAAATTGGTATAGATGCTTCTAGAGGCAAATTGCCTTTATTGTTATTCTAGAATCTGAAGGAAAATACTTGCAGTCATTCTTCCAGTCTTTCAGGTGGTTTCTCTAAACACTGACTGTTTATGCCTCCAAGAAAATCTGTGCTAATCAATAATGATTTAAGAATCCAAATGAGTCTTTCTAAATGCTATTGTGGATTATACATGAAATTGGAATTAGGTGGGGATTGAAAGAAAGAGCATGGATAAGAATACAAGAGCAGACAAGACAGCATGCAAATACCGCAGCCATTCATTCACAGGTGCTTCTTGGGCAGTGATTGGATAAGCTACACAGAGATACATGAAGTCTGCCCTAGTTAGCCTGCTGACAAAACTTGTCTCTTTAGTGTGTTTTAGTCCACATGGTAGAGCACATTTCTGGCACGAGCGCATTCTAAATAGCAGACTTCTTTTTAGGGGACTGGCACAGATTTTACAGGTGATAACCTGCCTGTGCCCAGGGGCAGATGTATTACTCTGCAACAAGAAGTTGATGCTTAACCTCTGCCTGGCCTCAGAAGCCATTTCGGTGGTAGGAGTCAAGCAATTTCAGATACTTCAACCTAATGTTCCTTCAAGCCTCAAGGCTGCCTTGCTCCATCTCTTGAATATCATCTCTTTTGTGCACAATCAAGCCCCTTCACAGTCTGGTAAATATGTTTTAAGGAAGTGGACTAATAGGACTCTGATGTTCTTTTCCTGGGAATCAGGCTGCTCCCTCACAAGCTGTCTAGGTGAGACTGAGAATTGTTCATGTCATCAGCTCAGACCAGCCCTAGAATAGTTGTCCTGATTACCTTGTGGTGCTTGCAGGTGGTTCCTGCTCATCTGACAAAGCAATAGGGATTTAAACCACATTTCTGTAGATATGACTTGGCCCTGCAGACTTGGAGTTTGAGACAAGAAAGATAATGATTTGAAGGTGATATTGGGTGCCTTTTTCTTTGTATTTGACTCAAACATCTGTTTAAGAAAAGTGAAATGCTTTGATATATATATATGTATAGTGTATATTTATAGAAATAAAAACACATATATTTTGTTCTCTTACTTTTGCCTCATATATATATTCAAATAATTTCAAACAAGTATTTTGAAAGTAATTTGCCTTTTCTGGTTTCAAAGATATATCTCAACATTCCTGACATGGTAGCTCTGGATCTCTGGAAACCACCAAAATGTTGCATTATTAGTCTATTAGTGTTTTGTTTCTTAAATATTATCCCCTGAGGCAAAGAAATGTGTACCTTTCTGTGCACCAGCCTTCAGTATCCTCTTGGTGTCATGCTGTATGTCTTAATGGGAAAGCCTCTCTTCTGTTTATCAGTCCTATTAAAATATCACTTGCATTTTCAATACAGCTTTTCCTGACATTTCAAGTCCTCGCTATTCTTACACTGTATCATCCAATTTAGCATTTCATACACATCATGGTCTTCCATTTCATATGCATGGGCATGAGGTCTACCTTTCAAGCTAGAATATCAGTTATGCTTGCAGGACTCATGCTGGCATTTCTTTTTTTTTTCATAGAAGAGGAACAGATCCATAAAATGTTAGAGCTGACCCAGGCCTTTTCCTTTATGATTGAGAAAAGGGAAGCCCATTGAATGTTAATGTCTTATTCAAAGTATTTTACTGAGTTGGTGGCAGAGGCTAAACCATGGAAGCAGTTATTGAGCCTTCTATCAGTCCTCTATTCTTTTCACCAACTTATGCATCGTAAGTTTTCAACTAGTGCTTGATGTGAATGTGTTGAGTTGCCCGGTGCTTATTCAGTGACTGAAGCAGCTCCTTTGGGTTTGTCAACACTGGTGGTGTTTGAGTAAAGCTCTAATAGCTATATGTAGTATAGTAAATACAAAATTTGGAGATTTATGACATTGAAGAATGATATTCAATGATTTAGTCCTAATGCATTTTAGCACAAAGTCACTTTTCTCTCCTGTTATAATTGTGAGGAATTACTAAAACGACAAGGTTTGCTAAGAAAATATCATGGAAAGTGGCCATGTTAATCAATATTAAATGTTATTAAAGTCAAAATTTATATTGGGGGTTTAAAGGAGTAATAAAATCATTATATCTGATAATTTTTGCTTTAGTTGGTAAACTTCAGTAAAACATGTCAGAGACACAGATTGTTTGGGAGACGTGGGTAGGACTCCTGGGTCATTGTTTATATGGGACCTTAAACTAGTAAGGTTGATTGGGGCTTAGAACTCTCATTCTATACTTTGTTCACCAGGGACTCTGGTGAAACTTTTGTGGTTGGTTGGTTGTTCGTTTGTTTTAACTTTTAAACTGTCTTTATTTAGGATAATACAACACTTCAAAACCGGTGAGAGATTTTTTCAGTTAACTATTAGAGTTTTCTGTTTAGCTATATCCACATTGTAACATAGATAACTTGGAACAGATTATTCTTGTGTTTAATAATTCTATTCACAGTTCTATTTATATTTTCACTTGCTGTAAAATCTTTTTCTGACTTGTATTGTGCAGACTTACAGGATGATTCTGAGAAAAATGTCAGAGACCCATATATATTTTAGCAATCATTTTCTTACTGGTGAATGTGGGTAACATACCACAAGCGACTGAGTTCACATTGCTTTAGGTGTTGAGAATGTGCATGCACACAATACCTCCATTAAGGCCTTACACATGCCTACTTAAAGGTGGATACTGAATGTTCTCATTAATCAAGGCAAAATATTCCAGAATTTTTGCATAACCCAATCTGTTCATATTCAGGTCAATTTAGTGCTTCAAAATAAAGAATCACACTTTACCCACCTCCATCGAAGTATTTGGACCCCTGTCTTCACTTTTAAGATTGTGAACTAATTTGAGGATGCAGGGTGTAATTCTCTAGTAAGTTGCTATGCTTACAGTTTTCCTAAAAACCTAGGACCTATTGATACTAATATTTTCAGTGGAGTTCTGACAAATCTGCATTGAACTAAAACTCCTCCTTATTCATCTGTCATAGGTAAATTCTAGAATTTGATCTCCACTTAGGAGAATGGTGTAATGCTGAATTACAGCTTGAGAATTTATAGCAACAGCAGGCCCTTTGATCTTGACATTTGAATGGAGTTACATTCTCTGGAAGCCTATGCTGAGATGGGGTTTGTGGTGTGAGTGATTATTATCAACACACATGAAAAAAGTGGAACAGGATGGAAAGAAGGATAAAGTTGAACTTTGAGGTAGGCCTAACAAAACTCCACCCCATATAGTGGGGAGATCTGGTGTGAATACTGCTCAACAGTGTCCGTGCTAGGATACTTCTTCTACCTTCTTCAGTTCTGGATGTGGGCTTCCCTAGGAAGACTACCATCTTGGTTCTCCACAGCTGAGAGAGACCTAAGTTCTAGAGCCTAGAAGAAGCTGTCAACTGGAGGTTGCTTGCTGACTACACTCTCTGTGGCTGGGCAGCAAGAATAATATCTCTACATCAACCAGTCTTTGATCTAAACTTCCACAAAAGAGATCTACTCGATTTTTGGAAGTTCTGCTAATTTTGTGCTCTGCCTTTCAGAGCTCAGAGTGCTTTACTACTTAGAGATTGAGGTGCTGACAATTCAGACCATAAACTGTAGTGTTTTAGAAGCAGAGTTATTTTGATTTACCTTTTAGTATAACCTTCTAGTTTTATAGATGATGAGAATCAGATCCAGAGAGATTGCACGGCTTAATCAACATGAAATAAACATTTTTTAACACAGGAAAAAAGATTCCATTCAAGAAGCCTTAGATTATAATTCAAACTGTACTCTGCTCAAATATAGCTGTATTTTAAAACTATCTGTCTGTACAATTTTTTGTCTTAATGTTTTGATCATAATTGTGAGCAAGAATTATTGTAATAGGAAGTGATGCCCTTGGGTAGTACCCCAATTGCTGTTTATTTCAATAACAGAGGAAGTGGTACATCTAGAAAAGTAACAAAAAGCTTGAAATACTCATGTAAGGTGTTTCTCATGTAAAGAATATCCTCATAAATAAAAGGCTCTTTTAATAATTAGCACTCCAATTTATAAAGTGAGGCCATTAACAAAGGGAAGTTACAAAATAAATTAACATATCAAAAGATCACAAAGTGTTCCTTAAAAAGCACAACCCTTGGGGAAGTCATAAATAATTAGCAATAAGGTCACTCTTAATTCAATGGTGTGTCTGGATTACAAGTTTGAGGCTTTAAAAAATACATTTTTCAGGACCAAGTAAAGCAATCTTACTCAAATAGAAAAGAAGTAGTTTCCATCATTAAACACTGCTTTTCAGTCTCAGACAATATCCATTTTCTACATGAATCAAGCCCTAAGTAACAACTAGTTCTGAGAAAATACCCCATTTCAGTGTATACTACTACTCTGTAGCTTATTTGGGAGGGGAGAGTCCCCCTTTTTAATAAACTAATCCTTTTGTTATTGAAAGTCTGCTGGAAATTTAATCTCACATCTTACAATCTGAGTGAAGAGAGGCTCAAAGCAGCTCGAAGTTAAAGTTAGAGTAATTGGGTTACTGAACTGAATTTAAAGGTGTTTAGGCTTAGAGTCTAGGATTCTAGGTGAACTTAAGTGTCAGGAGCTTTTTAACAAAAGCTTTTGTGGACCGATACTGGAAGGGTTTACTCATGTATCATGTGATCAAATATGTCTTATATTAGATTTTAAGAGCATACTGTTCATGATAATTGGTAAATAAAAGTGGCATTTTTTTATTTGTCTTTTTTTTTTTTTTTTACTTTTGGTATTAAACTGAACATAGCTTTCAATGTAATGAAGTTTGTTGTAGTTTTATGAACTAAATCAGTATACATTTGAACCACTTTTTGTAACTTCATGCTTCATGTGTCATTAAAATATTTTTTTCTTTTTATAGTACAATTGAAGCAGGATATTTCCCTGACCACTTCGTGGCCCATGTGACAAGGGCACCTTGCTTCCTCCGATGGCTGTGCTCAGTCACTTGTGGGAGGGGGAGCATGCAGGTGAGTGGGTGCAGGAGCCAGGGCAAGTGCTTTTGGACGCAGCAGGAATGAACTCTGCACCAGCCCCGTGGCAGCGTCTAGGAGGGTGACTGTAACTCCTGAAGCCCCAGAGGGAGTATTTTAGTCAGTGCTCTTTTAGCTTTGCAGTCCCTGGATGGCTTAAGTGTTAACAGCTCAGTAGAAGGTCAGTATGATAGCCTCTTGCACCAGCACTCATGGCTCTGAGCTCTTGTCCAGCATCCAGGAAAAATGAGATCACACAAATGAATCAAAGATGCAAAAAAACAGGGGTTTTATTGCAGATGAAAGTGGCTCTCAGTGGGATGGGAAGTTGAAAAGGAGATGGGACAGGGAGGCAATCATCCCCCAAAGTCCAGCCATCCCCAGCCAGACTCCTTTTCAAAGCTCTGTCAAGCTGTCCCTCTGAAGTCAAGCTGCTTCTTTCCAACATCCGACCACAGTATCCAACGTCAAGCAGCTTCTGTTTTTAGCTATCTGAGCCTGGGGTTTTTATGGGCACAGGATTGAGAGCAGTGTAGGCTATGGGTGGTTTTGGAAAAGGCAACATTCAAGCAGGAAAAAAGGGACGTAAATTATCACTTTGGGCTGCAGTTCCAGGCTTGAGGGTGGTGCCCTTGCTGGGGACCCATCCTCTTCTGCCCAGAATTTCCTGCCTCCTCTCCATATGATTTCCCCCTTCTGAAGAGGCACATCTAACTGCAGTGAGAATACAGACAATTGTCAATCTTAGCTACCTCCTGCTGACAGGGGGCATTGTTTTGGGGAGAATGGCAGTCAGATTCATCCCAGTCGTCTACCTAAGGATCCTCAGCAAAAGAGAACCATCGTCTGAAGGTCTGTTTGCCTGTCCATTTGGAGTTTCATGGCCTCTATGTGAGAAGAAACAAGTTTTACAAGGTTAAGTATGCATGGATCAATATGTATTATACAAAATGGAGTTAAAAGGAGAGCATCTGGTGCCAAAGATTATAGAAATAAGTGAAATATACTAATTGTTCTAAAAACAACATTGTACCCTCTGAACAAAACAAAAGTAAAAGCAACAAGCATAGGCAAAATTGTAGAGGATATCCATGAAAGGTTAGTTATTAACACTTAGCTTTTGTGATTTTTAGTTTGAGGTCCCTGATCTCTTCACACTGGTACTTTGGCTGCACTTCTGGGTTGACAGATGTAACTCCGTCGGCTCCCCACACCTTTACTAATGTATAAAGAATTCAAGAGTCTATTCCAGTGACCTGTTGTAAAAGACCAAAGTGGCCTCTTTCAGGAGGTTCTCTAAAGTACTATCTGGTTCCAGGGCCTGTTTCTGCAACTTCCTCCTGATACCATGGGCTGCCTGAGTAACAAATTTATCCTTTAGGGTTACTTGTCTCTTGACTGAATCGGGAGAAAGAGAGGTCTGCTTTACCAAGGGCTCTCTTAGCCTTTCCAGGAAGGCAGTGAGATTTTCATCAAATCCCAGGTCTATCGTGGATAGCTCGGTAAAATTGAGAGGCTTAGTTCTAGCCTGACATAGGCCCTCCATTATGCATACTTGAAAGTGTCTCCTCTTCCGTTCTCCCATCTTATCATTGGGATCCCATTTAGGGTCATCCAATGGTATTGCTTCTCTTCAAGTTGGATAAAGTTTGACTCCTTCCCTGACACTCTATGTGATACAAAACTCATCCCCAAATCTTTCTGTCACTTGCAGAGTGGACAGCTTCTCTTTATTAGTCAGGGTGTGATTCAAAAGTAATATAGTCCATTCAGAAGAGTTCAAATACTTGGGTTAAATTCTAGAAAACCTCTATACATCTGTCTCAGTCATCTGAACACTTGCCAAGATCCTCCTAAATTTGCCTTAAGTCCTGTAGAGAGAAGGGGATCTGGACCTTACTGGGGCCAAATTCATCAGGCATCTGCTGGAGGGGCAAGAGTGAGACTGCAGCTTGTCTAGGGTGAAGATTTCTACGAGGGGGCAAGCAAGAAAGAGAAACTGGATCCGGAAGATGGGGTGGACCCAGAGGTATAAGGCCCAAGAGAGCTGGCTCCCCTGCTGAAGGTGCCTCTGGGGTTTGTTGCTTTAGTTCCCTGGAATTGCCCCTTGTAGCCTCTCCTGAGATGGCAAACAAGAGGACTGGATTAACCCTACACTGTCCGCAAAGTCTGGAATACTCTGCAAGGTAAAAAAAGCCTGCACATATGGGGCCTCAGACCATTTGTCCTCACATTTACAGAAAAGGTCCAACTTCAAGATGATATCAAAATGAATGATTTCTTCTCGAGGCCCAGTCAGTCCTTCCTGCGGATCATAGTTTGGCCAAACCCCTGTGCAGAGGGCTATGAGGCATTTTTCCTCTAGAGTTTGAGGATCAAAACATGATTCAGGATACACTCCAGAAGAGTATAGACTATGGATGGTGAAGATAACAGGTTGTCTGTTCTGAAAGACAGGAAAATAGGCGTCCCTCATTTCTCTTCTTTCTTTCAGTGAAAACTCAGGGTGTGAGGGAGAGAGAAAATGACCATCTCTTTTTTCTGTTCTGTCTTTTTATCCCAGAGACCCAGTGAACTTAGATGGACACCACCCATGGGTGCCATTGAGGCCTGCACTCATGAAACCGGGAGGGCCTAGAGAATAGGGATTGTTCTCACTCACCTATGCCTCCGTCTCTGCTACTGTCAGCAACTTTTGCATTCCCCGAGCATCATCTATTCCATGGAGCATGGCCTCCTTCCATGAAACAGGAGCATAATCAGCAGGAATTGTTCCTGTCTATTTATACTATGCCTGTTGCCTGGTTTTGGATCCCTCAGATCTGGTTTTTCTTTCTAGGGCCTCATCCCGAACTTTAGAATTGAGTTTGGGATAAAAAGGTGTCTCAGGGGTGTCCATGGATTCATTCAGATTATGCCCCAGATGGGACTTGCCAATTTTGCAGTTATTAGCTGGTGGGGGTCACTCCTCTGTTGCCTCCCTCTCAAAAGCAGAGCAGTGAGGTAGGAAAAGGACCCTCTCACATAAAAAAGGGAGAAAAGAACAGCTGAAAGGGGTGGAAGAACCTCTTACTCTATGCAAATCAGTTCCTTTAATCACTGTATCCCTTCCCCAGTTCAGACTGAGTTTGAACTCCTCTGCCAGGAAAGGAAAGACTCTATGGGAATGTGGTGGGAGGCGATGGTGAGTGGGAAACACTGGCCAGCTGGCCGCATGTAGTCACTGGCACCCAAGACTGCCCTGGGGCCCTGGTGGCAACCACAGTTCTCTCCTGCCCTGTTTGGCCATTGGGTGTGGCACGTGCATGCTGTGGACACACCCAAATGCCCCAGCCAGGAGGGGAGGGGTCAAGAGGGGAGCCACTGAGTCCTGTGTGCACCTGTGGCTTTTGGGGTGGGGGTGGGGATGACACCTCTAAGAACAAATGAAAATCACATTGTTCTGAACTGCATATCTTGTTGCTGGGCCAGACTCTCATTCTACTTAGTAATATTTCTGCAGTTTTCAGCAAAACCCTTAACATTATAAAACAAGAGATAAGGGCCATTTTGAACTGTGGAAGAAGAAAGGTAAGATACCGTAGAAATGTCTGTGGCCGACCCCTTAATAGGTGATCTGGGACTGGGTGAGTGTCTTGGGGCCTTCTGCCAACAGCAAGGAGTGGCCTTGGCCAGGTGCCTTCAGTTGTCCCCAGATTTTAATCCAGTCCCACGTGATGGTTAGACCTTTGTGAAGAAAAAAAACCCCAATATTCCTCTTCCCTGAAACAAAGAGAGATGGCATGGTTGCATCCTGTTGCCTGCACCTGGCATAGCTCAGAGGAAAGTCTGAGGACAAGAAGGCTTGGGGAAAAAGTGAAGGAACACATTTGCCAGATCCACATTTGTTCACTCTGCTGATGTATCACGGGTGGGCCCCCAAATGAAGCAGGATATTTTCCTGACCCCTTCATGGAGATTGTAATAGGGGTGCCTTGCTTACTCAGCCCACGGCCCTCAACCCTTCACGGGAGGGAGAGCATGCAGGTGAGCAGATGCAGGAGCTAGGGCAAGCACTTTTGGGCTCTGGCAGGAACAAAGTCTGTACTGGCCACATGGCAGTGTCTAGGCGATCTGCCACAACCCCAAAGCCCCAGGGAGAGTATTACAGTCAGTCCTCTTTTAGCTTTGCCTTCTGTGGATGGCTTAAGTGTTAACAGCTCAGTGGAGGGTCAGTGTGATGGTCTTTTGCACCTGAATTCATGGCTCTAAGCTTTTGTCTGGCATCCAGGAAAAATGAGGTTGCACGAATGAATTACAGATGGTAAGTGTGGAGGATTTTATTGTTGATGGAAGTGGCTCTCCGTAAGATGGGGAGTTGAAAGGGGGATAGAACAGAAAGGCAATCATGCCCTGAAACTATGCTGTTAAGCTGTGCCTCTGATGTCAAGCTGCTTCTCTGCAATGTCCAACTGTAGTCCCAAAGTTCAGCTGTTCCTCTTCTCCTCTGGCTGAGCCTGGTTTTTTATGGGCACAGAATGGGGAACAATGCAGGCCATCAGTGGTTTTGGAAAAGGCAGATGAACAGGGATGTAAGTTCTCACTTTGGGCCTCATTTCCAGGCTTGAGGGTGGGGCCCTTGCTGGGCACCCACTTTCTTCTGCCCAGAATTTCCCTGCCTCTTGTCCCTATCATAATCACTTACTTATAGGTCATTTCTCACAGGGAATACCAAGAATTTCCTATGTTTCTCTTCCCAGGTACTTGTAGCAAGCATTCTATAAAGTTTGTAAGCATAAATGTTCTAGGAACATTTTAGAAAGCTTACCTGCTCCACTATGTTGTCCTGGCAATTTCTTGCTACCTAAGCCACCTGCCATATCTGGACCCTGCTTCGACCATAACTATGGTTTGTGGCTCACTCAGCTATCAATATTCTTCCATGTGGTCCTTCATCCCAAGAATAGATCTAGACTAGTCTCTTAATTCCCAACAAGGAAAGAAAAGAAGAGTCTTAAATTAAAAAAAAAAAAATTCATTAAGAATACATGGATTCTGGAAAAAATTACAATAGATTGGTTTACAATACTTAAGGCCAAATTCAGGCCCATTATTGGGGTATTTGTGAAATGTGCTTTCTTTTTTCTTTTGTCCTAATATTATGTACAGGGACTAGCTGATCTTTTTCCCTCTAATAGGCGTTTACTTTTCCATATCCATATTACTTTGACTTCAGACTTCTACAAGCCTCCAGAATGAAAAAAAAAAAAAAAAAAAAAAAAAAAGAAGCTCTGCTGTTACTTTCAACTAAAAGATCCATCTCCCAAATCCTTATTTAATTCCCTGTGTTGACATTTTCCAAGGAATATTTATCATGATACTTGCTTTGATTTAAAGGATGTGTTGTGACTCTGCCCTGTGGCCCTAAAACAAAATAACTCTGCCTTAGTCCATCTTGAGTTAATCAGTCTTAGATAACATTTCACTTTGGATGATAATCCAACTCATGTTCCACTGTCAAATTCAGTTCAATACAAATACATTTTTATATGTATATTTGTCAAAATGCTTACTGACAAAAGCATTATTTTTCACAATTAAGCAACATAGTTTTCAGAATCAATACCCAAATAAAATGACCATCCACATGACTAAATTTCTTAGTATGAAGTATCTGCATTCAGACTGCATCATTCAGGTCTTCTCCATAAGCAGAGAAATAAAACCAAATGAACATCACTTGTAGCTCTTAAATGATAACTTTTGCCATCTGTAAATCAAATGTTCATGAAAGTCTATTTCCAGAATGTCTTGCTGCTCTGTCTACTCAGAGAACTCTAAAAATATATATTAATTTTTTGATGGTTAAAGCGTTTTTCTGAAGCTTATATAACTATATCACTCCTAAAATTATTCATTTTTTAAAATATAGACAATCATGAGTCACATTCCAACAGAACATAGTATTTTGCCTTTTTAACAACATGAGATGGGGGAAATATTTTTACATTTTCATGGGATCCACAAGGTTTCATTTGCATTAAAATAGTGACAATTTTATAGTGTTTTGCAGTTTATAGAGCTTCTCACAAGCAGATTGATGTACAAACATTGAGAAATTCATAAAAAGTAATACGTAAGAGTTTTAATGGGAATATATTTCAATATTACATATTTTTATTTTGTTACATATGTGTTCAGAGAAATAATTTGTTGTTGAAACTAATTTCATAATATGATTAGTTAACTTTTGCTTTGTAATAAAATATCTTAAAATTTTGTGGCTTAAAACATAGAAATTTGCTTAGCTTATGATTTCATTGGCCAGCAATTTGTCCTGGCCACACCTGGATGGTTCTGCCAATGTGGTCTGGTTCAACTGCTGTCTGCTTGGTTTGCTTGTGTTATCTGCAGTCAACTTTTGGATTAACTGGTGGATTACCTGTTATAGGACAGCTTAGCTGGAACATCTTATCTTTAGTCTATATGGTTCTTCCATTATCCAGCAGCAACCCTGGTCTTATTCACATACATAGTAATTGTAATAGGCTTTCCAAAAGCAGCCAAAGAGAACAACTTCCAATTCAGAAGCACTTTAAAAGCTTCTCCTTGCATCACATTTGCTAACATTCCATTGGCCAAAATAAATCATATGATCAAGCTCACATTGAGTGTGACAAGGCATTTAAAGTTATATGACAAAGTGTCATAAATAGAGAAATGAGAATTTTTGTAATCAATCTATTGCTCTGTAAAATGGTTTATTGTTTCAAATATAAAGTGATGCTCATTGTCTGAAATAATTATTAAGTATTATCCTTATTAAGGTGCTAAATATATCATTAAGCCTCTGTGCTTCAAAGTATTTTTTTTTAAGTCAACCTTGGTGACTGAAACCCAATATAAAATTATAATTTTATACTATGTACTTCTAGGAAATAACAGGAAAATCCTGTATCTGCAAGCCCATACACATAATCAACTCTTCATTGCTATATTTTTAACTTAAAAACTGGTAAAAGAACAAAGCAGGAGGCATCACACTACCTGACTTCAAACTATATTACAAAGCTAAAGTAACCAAAACAACATGGTACTGGTACCAAAACAGATATAGAGACCAATGAAACAGAACAGAGGCCTCAGAAACAACACCACACATCTACAACCATCTGATCTTTGAAAAACCTGACAAAAACAAGCAATGGGGAAAGGACTCCCTATTAAATAAATGATGCTGGGCAAACTGGCTTGCCATATGCAGAACACTGAAACTGAACCCCTTCCTTACACCTTATACAAAAATTAGCTCAAGATGGATGAATGACTTCAATGTAAAACCAAAAACCATAAAAACCCTAGAAGAAAACCTAGGCGATACCATTCAGGACATAGGCAAGAGCAAAGACTTCATGACTAGAACACCAAAAACAATTGCAACAAAAACCAAAGTTGACAAATGGGATGTAATTAAATTAAAGGACTTCGGCATAGCAAAAGAAACTATCATCAGAGTGAACAGGCAACCTACAGAATGGGAGAAAATATGTGCAATCTATCTATCTGACAAAGTTCTAATATCCAGAATCTACAAGGAACTTAAACAAATTTACAAGATAAAAATTAAAAAAAAAAACACTAAAAAGTGGGCAAAGGATATGAACAGACACTTCTCAAAAGAAGACATTTATGTGGCCAACAAACATAGGAAAAAAAGCTCATAATCAGTGGGTTAGAGAAATGCAAATCCAAACCACAATGAGACACAATCTCATGCCAGTTAGAATGGCGATCATCAAAAAGTCAGGAAACAACAGATGCTGGAGAGGATGTGGAGAAATAGAAACACTTTTACACTGTTGGTGGGAGTGTAAATTAGTTCAACCATTGTGGAAGACATTGCAGTGATTCCTCAAGGATCTGAAACCAGAAATATCATTTGACCCAGGAATCCTGTTACTGGGTATATACCCAAAGGGTTATAAATCATTCTACTATAAAGACACATGCAAATGTATGTTTACTGCAGCACTATTCACAGTAGCAAAGATTTGGAACCAACCCAAATGTCCATCAATGATAGACTGGATTACACAAATGTGGCACATATACACCATGGAATACTATGCAGCCATAAAAAAGAATAAGCCCTTTGCAGGGACATGGATGAAACTGCAAACCATTGTTCTCGGCAAACTAACACAAGAACAGAAAACCAAACACCCCATGTTCTCACTCATAAGTGGGAGGTGAACAACGGGAACACATGGATGCAGGGAGGTGAACATCACACACTGAGGCCTTTTGGGAGGTGAGGGGCAAGGGGAGGAGAGCATTAGGGCAAATACCTAATGCATGCGTGGCTTAAATCCTAGATGACGGGTTGATGGGTGCAGCAAACCACCATGGCACGTGTTTATCTAAGTAACAAACCCCCACATTCTGCACATGTATCCCAGAACTTAAAGTATAATTTAAAAAGAAGAAAAACAAAAAAACAAAACTGGTAAAAGGATGACTAAAACACTACTACCTTAAAATAAATTTTCACTCCCTATGTTGGCAAGAAAGAGCAGCTGGAGAGAATTCTCCTCCATGATGATAATGATAATTTCAAAGTGTATAACCTTCTAATTAAACTATTTGATAGTTTAACACCTTTGTATTTCTTCCTTTGCAGAATTGCCAACAATTTTGATAGATGTTCTTTGAACTCAAACTATTTCCCTCATCAATATTTTTAGTTTGGCAAGATTTTACATCATCTATATTCTTTTGCTAAATTAGTGTTGATTTCTTAGTCTTGAGAGGTTATTTGGAAGTACAACATGATGATATGTTTCTAGGAGGATTTAATCATCACATAAAAATGAAAAATAATAACCTCACTTGTGAAAGTGGTTTCCAGATATTCTGATAATTAAAGAAATTGCAGCAGCCATGTAAAAAGATTTTCAGTAAGAAGAAACTTGATCCCTGTGACAAGACAACTTTATGTTGCTACTAAAATTTGTTTAAATCAGTTATAATATGCTGTACTTTATATGCTTTGATTTTAATCTGGAAAAGATTATACAAGGTCAAAGTACGTTTTTGTTATAACTTTTATTAAAATTGGTTCTTGCCATTCACTAACAAAACTAACTGAATGAAAATTATATATATATATACACACACACACACACACACACATACCAGTGTGCATATATATGTATGTGTGTGAATGCCTACCTATTTTCAGCAAGATTGGATTGAAAGGCATATTGACCACTTTCTCAGAGTATTCTTTTATTTTCACATGGACTATATTAATATGTGAAGGCTATTTACAGAATGTAATCTGGTGAAGATTCATTCTATTTGCAAGAAGCAGCATTATAATTCCCAGGAAAATATGAGGAAACTCATATGCCTAAAATAATGGAAAATATTAAATTTCCAGGCATGGTTGTACTAGAATGATGATTTATCATTCATTTATTTATTCACTTATTCATTAAACATGGATTCTGTGTATTGAACACTGTCTTAAGTATTGAGCAATCACAGAAGAATAAGGCCCAATGCTTGCCCAGTGGCATGCAAATGATGAGATGGGATCTCCAAGCCACTCTTCCTTTAGAAGGGAATTCAAGACCCTGTAATAATCACTAGCTAGTTCTTGGCAAAGTGTGATTTTTATTGAGAATTGCATATATCTATTTCCTAACTTTAAACATTTTACAACTTTAGGAATATATATTACCTATATTAATGTATGCACACTAAAAGATTATAAAATCAAAGAGAAAAATGAGGTATTGGAGGATTTTTTTTAATATACTCTTTTGTATTTTAGGTATGTTTCTTTCTCATTTATGGACTAGGGTTCATTTTTCCACTCTTCAAAGTTAAAATAGTTTCATTTTACCTTGCAATACAGTCCTAAATACTAACAAGTCTGCAAGAATTTTATTTGATGTAATCTCATGTTGCAGGAAGTCAGGGACCCCGAACGGAGGGACCATCTGAAGCCTCAGCAGAAGAACATAAATTGTGAATATTTCATGGACAATTACTAGTTCCCCAAATTAATAATTTTATAATTTCTTACACCCATCTTTACTGCAATCTCTGAACGTAAATTGTGAAGATTTCATGGACATTTATCACTTCCCCAATCAATACTCTTGTGATTTCTTATACTTGTCTTTACTTTAATCTCTTAATCCCGTCATCTTTGTAAGTGGAGGATGTATGTCACCTCAGGACCTGTGATGATTGTGTTAACTGCACAAATTGTTCATAAAGCATGTGTGTTTAAACAATATGAAATCTGGGCACCTTGAAAAAAGAACAGGATAACAGCGATGCTCAGGGAACAAGAGAGGTAACCATTAGGTCTGACTGCCTGAGAGTCACGTGGAACAGAGCCATTCTTCTCTTAGAAAAGCGAAAGGGAGAAATATCGCTGAATTCTTTTTCTCAGCAAGGAACAGCCCTGCGAAAGAGAATGTGTTCCCAGTGGGAGGTCTCTAAAATGGCCACTCTAGGAATATCTGTCTTATATGATTTCAGATAAGGGATGAAATAAGCCCCGGTCTCCCTTAGCGCTCCCAGGCCTATTAGGATGAGGAAATTCCTGCCTAGTAAATTTTAGTCAGACAGGTTGTCTGCTCTCAAACCCTGTCTCCTGATAAGATGTTATCAATGACAATGCGTGCCCCGTGGGACATGAAACTTCATCAGCAACTTTAATTTCGCCGCAGTCCTGTGATCTCGCTCTGCCCCCATTTGCCTTGTGATATTTTATTACCTTGTGAAGCATGTGATCTCTGTGACCCACACCCTATTTGTACACTTTCTCGCCTTTGAAAATCACGAATAAAAACTTGCTGGTTTTGCGGCTTGAGGAGCATCATGAAACCTGCCAACATGTGATGTCTCCTCTGGACACCCAGCTTTAAAATTTCTCTCTTTTGTACTCTTTCCCTTTATTTCTCAAACCAGCCAACACTTAGGGAAAATAGAAAATAACCTATGTTGAAATATCGGGGGCTGGTTCCCCCGATAATCTCAAACTTCTCACTGTCTTCTACTACATTGTTTCATAAATTCTGAAAATATCTTTATTTACATTTTTTTCTGCCTATTATATGTTTTTATCATTCTTTAATTCATCTGTTTTCTGCTCTCAACCTTGAATCCCTTTATTCTTATTTCCCAATTGTCAATCTCTTTTTCTGATTAAAAACATAATTTGAATATTATCTGTTTAAAATTTTTTGCTTTGCCTGATTTACCTGTCTCAAGAGTTTACTGCATATAGTAGGTGTTCATTAAATATTTGTTGAATAAACTGATCCTGTTAAATTTTTTGTTTAGTAATTTAATTTCAGATTATATTATAGATGATGATGTATCTTTCTCTTACCCATTAATTTATTAGTTCTATGAGAGAGAGTACCCTATGTAGTCAGTTTTCTATGCCTGTGCATTCCACATCCATGAATTCAAGCAATGAAAAATATTTGAAAAAATGGGTGGTTGTGTCTGTACTGAATGTGTACAGACTTTTTTCTTATTATTATTCCCTAAACAATATGGTATAACAGCTATTTACGTGGCATTTACATTGTATTTACTGGAAGTAATCTAGAGATGACTTACAGTACATGGGAGGATAAGTGTAGGTTATATGTAAATACTATGCCTTTTATGTAAGGGATCTGAGCAGTCCTGAATTTTGCTATCTGCAGTGATCCTGGAACCAATCCCCCATAAACACTGAGGAACAACTGTATTAATATCTTTGGCAGGAACTAGCACAGTATCTTCTGCTCAACAGAAAGGTAAAAACTAAATTGAATCAGGGTGGTTTCTAAAACTGGGGAGTTGATCAATTACTTTCATGTGATTTGGTAAAGGAAAAGGGGCTTTTGAGTATCAGTGATGATTTCATAGGCAGACGATATTCCATTCTATTAAGACAAGTTTACCTTTCTTTTAGTAGGAAATACACTTCTAAGATGACCAAAACTACCTTCTACCTTCTGCTTTGGGTCACTGTTGAATATTCCTTTATCTATGTGATGAACTTGAAACAAGAAGATCCACAAACTAAGTGAGGGTTCATCTCTAACTCATTTTTTTGATCATAGTCAAGGTATTTAAAATGCCATAGATTTCCTCGTCTGTAAATGAGTCTGATAATATTTGTTTTGATGCTCTCATATGTTTGCTTTGGGAATATAATAAAATATTTGCATAGGTTTGGAAATACAAACAAAGCTGTATTATTCTAAGTTTCCTTAGAACCGACTTTTAGCTTCCTCAGGGCCTTAGGAGGGAACCTGGGTTTTGACATTCTACAGAAAGTTAATAATTCTGGGGGAGAGAAGAGATGTCTTTACCGAGGACTCTCTTTATCTGCTTACCTGGTTGGTTTCCTGCCTCTCCCAGTTAACTCTTTGTGATGACATCTTTCCTTTTCCTTCACTGAGCTAATCAAGATTTGCAATAACAGATTTTCTTCTTTCATTTTTCATTTTATGTTTTACAAATCCATAGGTTTGATGAGGGTATAAACTGTACCTGTGAAACAATGTCTATGTGCTGAAGTGCAAGTGTCAGATTAAAAAACAGTAACCTGAGATCAATGGGTCTCTAATTTTAATGTGAACCATAATCGCAGAACTCGTTAGAAAATACAGACTCTGAATGCCAATGTGGGAGATTTTGATTTCGTGGCCTAGTCACCCCAGATGTTTCTGATGTGAATGGTCAATAGACCTTCCTGTGATAAATAAAGACAGGGTGATACATTTCATGCATTTTGTGTGGGAATCACCGCTGTCCTCAGTGATTTAGGAAGAATTACAGCTACCTTCTTGACACACCCGGAAATGAAGCCCTCTGGAAATATACACTCTGAGGAGGCAGATTAGCCCTTCGTTTGTCTCAGAACACAGCAATTACAATTCAGACTTTTGAAGGGATAGAAAATGAGGCTTCCTAAGGATGCAGCTTGGCAGACTGCAGCAATGCTGTGTCTTTGGGCATTGGATGCCTGCCAGAAGCACTTGCCCAGCACTAATTGCAGAGCACCTGAACTTTTATCCATCATCTGTTCTGCTGCACAAAAACTTGAACACTCCGATGAATGGTTTGTATTCTTCCCAGCAGCTCCAGGACAGGAGGAAAATCCTTTCATTTAATTAGCCTATTATTTTCCATTTTGAGGCTTCAATAGAGACTCAGAAACAGGTGCCAGTTTCTCTTTGGCCTCTAGGCCTAAAGAAATAAGAATAACTGCTACTGAGGAACAAAAGCAGATAAGGTTCGGCAGCGATGCCATTAACTTGCCTCTACCTATGTAGTCCAGAAACAGATGTTAATTACCAAACGTGTGGTCCCAAAGTCGAACAGCTTAATCATTGGTTGGGCTTTGGTTTATTGCCTGTTAATGCTGTCTGCCAGTTTCTCAATGTCTGGAAATCTCTCATTCTCTTCCCCTCCGTCTCTGTCTTCTGTAGATCTATTTTAATAATTGGGGTTTGTGTTCATTCTTTTAAATTACCAACATTACCTCATGTCATAGTCTGTCTGGGCTGCTATAACAATAATACCATAAATCAGGTAACCTAAAAACAACAAAAATCTGTTTCTCATAGATTTGAAAGCTGGGAAATCCGACATCAAGACTTGATTTGGTGCCTACGAAGGTCTGCTCTCTAGTTCACAGACGGTGCCTTCTACCTGTATCCTCATACGATAGAAAGAACAAGGCAGCTCTTTGAGGTCTCCTTTGTAAGGGCAATAATTCCATTCATGAAGGCCCCACTTCCTTGATTTAATCACCTCACAAGACCCTTCCTCCTAATTCTATCCCATTGGGGAATTTGAGGGACTCCACCCTTCAGAACATAGCACCTTGTTATAGATGATGCTGCTCAAGATGTTTTGCTTTCCCGAGGCTGCAGTCAGCAGTGAAGGTGCTTGCAACCATTCGCACTGCATTTGTGAGGCTTGATCATTTCCTGATGCAAGGCATGTCCTCATACTCCCAATACTCCCAATTCCCACAAAGGTTCACAAGATTGCTTTTACCAAGTAATCTTGGTAAGGCAAAATAAAAATTAAAAATAAATAGGCATTTACCTCAATAGTGCACTTTAAAATTCATTTTATTAAACAACAGGAAGCTTTTTGTTTTTAAAAGGTATTTGGACTGCTGTCTTCAGAGGAGGAAACCGTGAGCGGAAACTAGGAACTGCAAATTTGATACAGAAATAAGATATTTTGTGGGACCGGAAACATATCACTATCTGCAATAGATGGTTTTGGTTGTGGACTTTGGGAAGGAGTGAATGGGTTAATAAGCCATAAGTCAGTCAACTGCTAAGGGTAGAAATAACCTGCAATTGAGAAATACTATTTAAAGTACATGAGAAGTATAGGGCTGAGACTGATATCTCTGTCAAAAGGGCAACTCAAAAGCCATAAAGGGCCATTTTGTGAGATGGCTCAAAGGCCAGTGAAAGGACAGTTGGATTGACTTTCTCAGTGAGTAAATTCTTTGAGAGAAAATAAACTGGAAATTGATATATTATCAAGCTCCCTCAGGCCAACGGAAGCAGAGTCAACAGTTTTCTTTTGGCTCAAATAATTCATTTTGACTGTCTCAAATCACAGGAAGTAAACTCAAATTCCCATGAGGACCAGGAGTGTAACATAAATAGGTAAAGTGGCCCGGATATAAGGAACATTTCTGGATGCATTTTCCCTTTTTGACTAAGTTTTATTTTCTTATTTTTGTTAGAAATTTGAATGCAATAAATTTCACTTTGTTATAATTTTACTATAAGAAAAATAAAGTCTTACTGCAGTAATGAGAATGGGGCACACTGCCCCAGGGCAGGGAGTGCCAGGAGGGGGAGGTGAACATTACGTCTCAAATGTCCCTTCTATTGTGGGCAGTTACTACACTGTCTGGTGAGGGGCTGCCCTGTGAGAGTATGAACCCAGTCCTGCAAGTTACTTTATCTTCTTCAAGAGAAGCTAGAGAACCAAATTTTTATACAGAAACTGGCTTTTAAATTGTGTCTGCTAATTCAACTTCTATGCAGTCTTTTTGCCAGTATAGACTGAATTCAACAGTTCAATTCAATAGTTACGTAACTATGTCAATATGCTTTGTTCTTAGCCCAGAGCACATTTCCCAGAGGCAGAGAGTAGGGTGTGATTTATGTTGCCCTTAGCCTTGGAAAATAATTTCCCAGTGAGTTGATAAACAACTCTCTTTTTCTTCTACCTAGAGCTTAACTGATTATTTTTCCTTTGCATTGGCCTTTGAAAATTTCCCTTCTATGTGTCATCAGAGGAATGTAGGAAGTATAAGAATATGGCTTATTATAAAACAAATCTCAATATCCACTTGCCAAATTGTTCCCCAAACATAACATGTATGTGACAATAAATGACCACTAGACATGCCCAACCATACGATTTACAAGAGGGTTCTACTTCAGTGATAGGTGTTTCAGGAATATTTGTAACATATTCAACACCATAATTATGGAGAAAAATAGGAATTATAAGGATGACCATCTTTAACCAACCCATAATTTATAGAAATGAAGGGAACTTTAATAAACAAAACAAACGAACAAAAAAGCAAGCACTTCACAAGTTTTCTTAACAGAAAGTTTAGACAGTGGTGGGGTGAGCGAAGGTTGCTATTTTTCTAAGAATCTTTCAGGTGTAGTAATCAAGGGTTATATGTTATTATAAAAATTGTGTGTTCTTAAGGAAACCTCAGCATTAAAGCAATCATACAGCATGGATATTATAGGAAACTCTCAAGCAGATTTAGCTTCTATTCTGGGATTTAAGAAATACTTTAAAGTGTTGACAGCTTCTTTCAGGGAGAGTAAGTTTTTATATTTTGGGGTCACTTTCCTGTGTTCAAGACATAATTTTTTTCTGCCATTAAGATAAGAATATTCAATGATAGCACAGCATTTTTAGAGTATGAACCTTTTTTTAATGTCACATCCTGAACTTAGGTTAATATGTAGCTTTCCTAAGATGCTGATGCTTTCAGGAATCATTAAAATTCACACTTATCCTCTGAGCTAAAAAATATGATTGTTCTCTGCTTTAGTGGAACATTGAATCATTTTTCTCTTCCCCTATCATCTCTCCATCTAATCAAATGAAGTAGTCCCACTGCTATTCATCACACATGTGGAATCTTTCTATAAATCTGATCATGAATCCCCCATATTCCAATTATCTAGGGCTGCATACAAACCACCTCAAACCTAGTGGCTTAAAACAAGAATGATCATTTATTTTTCATTAAATATGAAATTGTTTATGGCTCTGAAGAGGTAGCTCATCTCTGCTTCATGTGGGCTCCATTGTGGGTCTTACAAAGGGGTGAAGATTCACTTTCAAGTGGCTCCTTCTGATGGTCGGCAACTTGATGATGGTTGTTGGCTGGGAGCTCAACCTGGGCTGGCAGCTGAAGTAAATGGTTTCTCCCCACAGGGTTGTTTGAGTTTTCTCACAGCATGATGATTGTGTTGTAGGAGCAAGTAGAATCAGGAAAAGCAAGCTGCCAACCTCTTAAAGACTAGTCCTAGAAAGCATCACTTACATGGTATTTTATTGGTCACATAGTCACAGAGTCCATCCAGATTCAATTGGAGGGGACATAGAAACCACCTTTCTATGGGGGGAGTGCCCAAGGGACAAACATATATATATTTACCTACCTTTTAAATTTCATCTCCTACCACTACCATTCCTTACCATCTCTACTTCCCCATCCCTGCCTCCAACCATTTCACCTGTCTAAATTCCAACCACATCAAATTTCTGTTGTCCTTTGCATTAGTCCATTCTCATACTGTTACTAAAGACATATCTGAGACAGGGTAATTTCTAAAGGAAAGAGATTTAATTGACTCATAGTTCAGCTAAGCTAAGGAGGCCTCAGGAAACTTACAATCATGGCGGAAAGGGTAGCAAACATGTCCTTCTTCACATGGCAGCAGGAGGAAACATGAAACAAAAGAGGGAAAAGCCCCTTATAAAACCATTAGATTTTGTGAGAACTCACTCACTGTCATGAGCACAGCAGAACAGGGGTAAATGCCCCCATAATTCAATTCTCTCTCACTGGGTCCCTTCCAGAGCATGTGGGGATTATGGGAACTATAATAAAAGATAAGATTTGGGTTGGGACACAGCCAAATCATATCACCCATCATTTTTGTTGTTGTTGTTGTTTTTTGGCCATTGAATATTATCCTCCCAGACTCTCAGAATACCATCCACCTAGTAAAACTTTAATCATCTTTCATGACTAGGCAAAAACATCCTTTCTTTTTTGAAGTCTTTCCTAACTCTCCTCAGTAAGTAATTAGGGTTGAGGACATTTCTTATCAGTGTTTACCGACTTTATTGTCTTTAAGTGGACTGTTTCGTGGTTGCTTTTAGCATAATGGCTAATGCACAGGGAGAATTTTAAAATTCTCTGTTGAATGAATTAATTCTTGGAAATTGGGGAGGCATTCACTGAGACATTTAATCTGTAGTAAACCTGGAGCCTAGTTCTGCCTCCGTTCTTCAGTATCTATGTCAAAGGTTAGGGCAAGTCACCTAATCTATTGTAGCTTCCCTTAGCCTAGGTTTCTTCATTTGTCAAAAGAGGTAACAGTGTCTGTCCTGCAAATCTCACTGAGACATATGAAGGTAAATAAAAAATGTAAGTAAAAGCACCTTACATATTTAGAATGCCACTAAAATATTATATTTTGAAATTATTATTAGTTGGAAACAAATTTACTATTTATAAAATGTTTTAATAGACAAAAGTATTTTGCTGACCTGACCAGAAGCACTACTCAAAGATAAATATCTTTATATTGTTTTAATCCCCATTTTACTAAGGTTACATATTTTTTCTAAAATTTCCTTAAGGAAGAAACCTTTGGACATTTGACGAAAATCCAGATTCTTAGAAATGTGCCCTGTTGTGCAGTTACCTTAAGAAAGCAGGGTATTCTGTGCTTTCATAACACCTGTAGTGGGTTGCCAACATTTATTTTTAAAAATAAGTTTTGTCGGTTGTATTAGCTCGTTTTCGTGATGCTGATAAAGACATACCCCAGACTAGGAAATTTACAAAAAAAAAAAAAAAAAAAAAAGAGAGAGATTTAACAGACTTACAGTTCTGCGTGGCTGGGGAGGCTTCAAAATCATGGTGGAAGGTGAAAGACATGTCTCATGTGGTCGCAGACAAGAACACAGAGCTTTCCCAGGGAGACTCCCATTTATTAAAATCATCAGATTTTCTGAGGCTTTTTCACTATAATGAGAAGAGCACCGGAAAACCCGCCCCCATGATTCAATCATCTCCCACCAGGTCCCTTCCACAACATGTGGGAATTATAGGAGCTACAAGATGAGATTTGAGTGGGGACACAGAGCCAAACCACATCCCCAGTTCTGTAAGATCCATAGAAAGAAGTTTATTTTAAATGTATCATGTAGTCTGAAAAAGAATACTTGAAAATATCTCTTCCTTGAGTGATGGTCTTCCTGACGACAGAGCACAGAAAAGCCAGTTTTCTTGCTCTAACATGGTGCTGCCTCATTTGAAAGTAAGTAGCTCCTTTTATTATGTGGAAAAAAGAGTGAGAACAATATTTTCAGAGAAATTAAAGACCTGAATGAGCAGGTTGTAGGGAGGACTATGGAAGGAGTTAGCAGGGGGAGGTGACAGAATAGATGGGGTAGCCTGACACAAGCCTTTTAAGGTGGATGGCCTAAAAGATTCTCATGCTGCCAAGGCAGGCAAAATCCATAAAGAAAAAGCTGGGAGTTCAGAATGTGTAAAAGCAACATAAACGGGCAAAATTTAGTTCTGTAAGAGTGGGTCTAAGTGAGAGAGACAGCGTGCGTGTGTTATAGTGAGTATAGGGGAAGCTTTTGTAATAGAGCAAAGCAGTTCTAGAGATCGTTACATGCAGACGTGATGTATATTGTGGTTTAACTTTGCTGGAGAAAAGGAAAGATTATTCTATAAGAAGCTATAATCAGGGCTTTAAGGATCTAGCTTTGAAACAAAGGAGGATTGCATAAATTCAAAAAGCATAAATAAATCCTCAGCAACACACACCCCAAAAAAAGATAGTAAAGGAAAAAGTACATAAAGGATGGATACTATGGTCCTCTGACATGGTCTTTTTTTCCTTTTATCTTTTTATTTTTTTGCTATGTACTTTACTGACATATTTATGAAGGAAAGATTGGTATAAATTATTTTGAGTATCTCTTACTTCCTTGGCAATTAATGCAGGCCTAGGATGTTTGTTACATTAAAGTCTGATTTAAACATTATTGTGTTTGTGAAATTTTAAAATTATTTTTGTTAAGCATTTACTAACTCAGTAGATCCATAATGTATGATTAATGTTATTAAAGGATTTTAAATACCTTTTTAGTTACATTTACGTGTATCCGAATCTTGTTGGTTCTGATTAATACCAAGGCGGGAAGTGGCAGTGCCCGAGTTTACTTTTCTGCATCCCTACATAGCTGATAGAGAGGAGGGGTAAATTAAAGAATTGCCAACCCCCAAATATATTGTTGCTTTTATGTACTAGGTGATGTCATTTCTCCAATTACATGTTTGAGAACAAAAGATACATTTAAAGGGCTGATCCCTGGCAGAGTTCAGAGCTCTCTTATCCCTTCTCACTTTAATCCAGAACTGTTTAATCCATAAATCTTCTGTGGTAGTGCTTAGACTCTTTTTACATATGTATTTATTTTATTTCACCTAGAAAGCATCTCCTCTCATAGATGAAGATCAAGAGGAGGAAAGCAAAGATGATATGAAAGACAGCAGTGAGAAATCACCTGCTCTCAGTGTACACATGAAAGCCAAGGCCCTTAGCTCAAATTGATCTCTCAGACTGGCACCAGGAAAGAAACTAAAGGCAGAGCTGCATAAGAGGATGCATAGCTCTAACTTTCACAAGCCTTGCCTGCTGTACATCACTGTTTTATAGGGCTGGTGACATTTAACCAGGTCCTCCCAGAAGCTTATTTTGCATTTCTCTGAGCCTCAATTTCCTTAGCCCCAAATGGTCCTAAAATGTGCTTGAAGTGAAGGACTATCTGCAGATGAGTGCCATCCTCAACAACGTTTAATAATTTTTCAAAAAGAATCTCGTAGAGAAATGGGGAAAATATAAAATGTTTCAAGGCTGATTCAATCCTTTTGTAAGACAAATAAGAGAAGAGCTTCACAGCTGGTTTATTTTTTCTTATACATTTTATACACATTGAGAAGTAAAAATCATTTCATATTTCTGATTTGACTATAGGATCTTATGCTGATTTTACCTATGGTAAGTGGTGTTCAAATACATGTGTGCATGCTTATGAACCATCTTATAAAATAGAAAGGATTTTGAAATCTTTTCTTAGAGAGGAAATACCATACTTAGTTTTAAGTTTCCTTGAATTGTACTTGGTATTTATATTTGATATTGCTTGAAATGTCCTATTTTATTTTAAAAAAACTTCTCTGGTAAAAGAAGATAGCCTTAGCAAATCATCACAAAAGTCAATTGAAGGCTAATTAGAAATTTATTAATTACTTCCTTCATTATTTGAATAAGTCTGTTATTGATCAAATTATTTTCTACGTTAATTGATTCATGCAAATAGACTTAGATTCCTATGTCCTTGAAAAGTAAATGGAACTAAATCTCGACCACAGTACTCTCTGAAGTCATAAACACCACGATGCGTTGGCATGTGAGTGAAGTCATTAGAAATTACACTTGTGTAAATCATTTCTGTAATTCTCTTAAAAATGTGTGTGTTTAACAATATGCATAATATATAAACACAATAATAACTTAATACAATATACAATTATATAGACTAGACCTACAGAATAAATTTATTCTATATTTACATAGAATACACATATACAGACCTATAGGTAGAGCATATAGTTTAGGCATTTATGTTATATAAACCATATGTCATAGAGCTACACCATCCAACAGGGCAGCCTTTACCCATAGATGTGTGGAACACTTGAAATGTAGCTAATATGACACATTGAAATAATAATATTTTGGATACATTCAGTTAAATTAAATACACTATTAAAATTAATTTCACTTGATTGTTTTTGCTTTTTAAAAATGTTTGCCAGATAACTTAAAATTACACACATGGCTCACATATTTCTATTGGAAAGAGCTTATCTAAAGTATATATTGCCTCAATAATAAAGATACTCTGCATATTACAATATATAATATGCTCACTGAAAAATGGCTTTCAAAAACTTTTATGAATAGGTCTAGACAGTCAAATCACTGTTCTATAGTACTATAAAACTTAGTCCATTTAAAATAGTAAATGAAGCATACAATTAGACTCAATTAATTTACATTTTCATGGTTATTGGAGTGGACCTTTTGTATTCTCAACAAACTCCTATTTATTGAATTTACCCTCTCTAACTCTCAGTTCTACAAATGTGGTTTTATGGAAGCTTCCCTGTTAATTTCTCTCTAGCCACAAAGGATGGCGTCTTATCCAAATCAAGTTGGTCAGAATCTTACTGAATTCTGACTTGAGTCAGAGAATCATATTCCATCTAGAGGTACAGCATTGTTAAATGAGAAGCTCAAGAGTACATAGTGTTCATGTATTCTGTTCTGTGGAGAAAGCCAGGCATCTGTAAAAGACAATAGCGAATAATAAACGAAGCAGAGGAGAGATACATAGAAAAGTTTTTTCTATACGATTCTATGGACTACCTACATTTCCCACTCATTAAGTTTGATAATATCTCAGGGCCCTTATAACACATTTGAGTTTCTGTCATTTGAAATAAAATTGTTTTAATTAATGCAGTCACCAGGAGCACAGAACACCATTATTTTATTAATGTTTTATCTCTTAGTGATTAGATCTTGTGGGAACAAAGCTTCAGTCTACTTCCTAATTGAAGAAAAAGCAGAACCCCAAAATGTGATTTTAATCTTTGTAAAAATATATTTTTTCTGAATTATATAAAAACACATGTTTATTAGAGAAAGATTTATAATGTACAGGGAAATATAAAGACATAAATAAAAATAACTCAATTCCCCACTATTACAAAAGGCCTTGTTAACAGTATTTTATCCCTGATTTCTGTACATTAACAATCTATGTGTTTATTTTTGTTTTTATTTTCAAAATGTATGAAGTACTGGCTATTCAATATTCTACTCAGTATTTTTTCTGTTTGACATTATACTATAAGCCTATAATCCCAGCACTTTGGGAGGCCGAGGCAGGTGGATCACTTGAGGTCAGGAGTTTGAGACCAGCCTGGACAACATGGTGAAACCATGTCTCTACCAAAAAAAAAAAAAAAAAAAAAAAAATTAGCTGGGCATAGTGGCACCAGTGCCTGCAATCCCAGCTACTTGGGAGGTAGAGGCAGGAGAATCGCTTGAGCCCGGGAGGCGGAGGTTGCAGTGAGCCGAGATTGTGCCACTGCACTGTAGCCTAGGTGAAAGAGTGAGACTTCATCTCAAAAAAAAAAAAAAAAAGGCATTATATCTAAATATATTTTTTAATCTATAGTATAGACACATTATATTGTATTTACCAATCCTATAAGGTCATTAAGTATTTTTAAACTTTCTGCTAGTATAAATACTGCTGCAGGGAATATGTATTCCCATCCCATACGCTTTTGACTGTATCTCTGAATATTATCACAGGATAGATAGTAAAATACATAATGGATCCGAAGGGTGTGACCATTCAAACATACTGATCTGTGTTGCAATTTTCCTCATACAAAAGGTTGTAGAAAATTTATATTCTCATCAGCATCATTTGATGTCTATCTTAGTAAAATTTCACCTATATAGAATATAATTTAAAAATTATATAAATATTACCTCCTATTTTATTATCATTAAATATACAATTCAATACATTTATAGAGGTAACAATACATTTAAATTAAATATTTTTGAAACAACATATATTTACAAAATCAAATAATTTAATGAGATTTCAGAAAATGTGCAAAACACAAGCTCAGAAAATCTAATAGCGATAAACTGAAAATATAACAATGATATGGAAATGAAGTTAATTCAAACTGTAAAGATGAGTTCACAAAGAATTATAGAATGATATGCAAATCCAAATAAGAAATGTAAGTATACTCATGCAACTGAGAACTACAGTATCAGAAAGAAAAGATGTGTTTAACAAGAGGAAAAATAATCAAAGAAGAAGAAAATGAGCATCCATAAAACTTTTGAAATATTGGCTGTAGATGAAGAGGTACATGTTGGAAGAAGGTGGAATAATTGAAATTGAGAATAAGCCAAATACTGTTGAACACTTAGGTTAAAAAAATGCAGGTTTCTCTGTACTTCATACTGTCCCAAATTTCTTTGATAATTGCCTTCAACTTGTCTTTACCTTTGGAAACACATTCAAAAAGAATCTTTCAAGGTCAGAGAGGTGATGGATAATAGGTGAAGTAATAGGCAGTCACAAAGAGTAAACAGAGAGTTTTTGCTTCATAGACAACTGCTCTCTTGAGAAGCAGATTTCATTATTTGAAAACAACTCACCTATTTTTCCCCTTTGATGTGCTGCTACAGAAAGTTGTACAAATTATTTAAGATACTGCTTCTCTTCCAATACTCCCAATACTTTGCTGAGGCAGAGAAAATGCCCCAAGGTTAATAAGTTAATCCTTTATCATATGGAACTTCATATATATTCTAACTGTGATCAAGTTCCAAAATGTGCCTTAAAACACTTCATTAATAATAGCTGATGTCTTTAGATTTTAAGGTAGGTCAATTATATTTGATGTGATGGCTGAATTTCATTAAAAG